>NC_140999.1:12779334-13379334 GCF_052327205.1 Somniosus microcephalus
CGGCAGCACGACACGGGACACTGTGCAGCGCTGCACCACCACCGCCCTGCCTGCCCCCTTTAGCGCTCCAGGAAGGAAGTGTGGTGCTTGATTTAGTGCTCCACTTCCCTCCTGGAGCGCAAACACCAAATTTTTGCAAAAGCTGGGAATCATTAGTGCCTGGCCCTAAGTTTCCCCGCTTTCAAACGTTACCACCCCCCCAAACGGGGTGATACCGAATTTCTCCCCCAAAGTATACTGTATTTATCGCAAGAGGCTAAAGAGTATTGAGCAAGAACAGCCATTCCTTTCACAGACCACGTACAATCTACCTTATCATGGGCTCTCCTGCGGGAAAGGTCTGAAAAGTGTCTTTCTAATTCCCCCACCAGAAGTGAGCAAGCAAAGTTCCAGAATATTTATACATCCGCACACATCTCCGTTATTCAGTCCCAATGAGTTGCTTTCCACAGAAAACCATTCCTTTGTCCATAGTCTTCCCTTCCTATATAGGGTTGGATATTACATCTTCAGTCAACTATCTGCAGAAATCAGTATTTTGAGTCGACTATTTACACTGTGACTAAACTGTCCATCCAACGTTGATACTACCATCTTCTCTGAGGGTACTCCTTTCCCCTTCTCTTTTCTGTTGGATCTTCCAGCAATATATTTGACCATCTGCCACATTTCCGTTTGAGTGAATCAATACTGTCTCCTTCCACTGTCTCCCTAGTGTCAGCTGTGGCTCAGTTGGCAGCACCCTCACTTCTGAGACAGAAGGTCGTGGGTTCAGGTCCCACTCCAAGAAACTTAAGCACAAAATTCAGGCTGACACTCCCAGTGCAGTGCCGAGGGAGTGCTGTGTTGTCGGAGGTGCCGTCTTTTGCATGAGACGTTAAACCGAGGTCCCCATCAGTCCTCTCAGGTGGATGTAAAAGATCTCATGCAACTATTTCGAAGAAGAGCAGGGGAGTTATCCCCGGTGTCCTGGGCTAATATTTATCCCTCAATCAGCATCACTAAAACAGATGATCTGGTCATTATCACATTGCTGTTTGTGGGAGCTTGCTGTGCGCAAATTGGCTGCCTTATTTCCTACATTACAACAGTGACTATACTTCATTGGCTGTAAATGCAAGTCTTTTTTTATTCCGTTAACCAGTCGCTCACTCACATAGTGTTTCCACAGATTAGTTCTGAATTTACCCCCAATCAATTGCAGGCCATGTCCTCTGGTTCTTCTGTTCTGGACAAGTTGAAACAACTTGTCATGGTCAACATCATCTCACCTTTAGGTCGAATGGTTTATCCAATGACGCTGCCCCTTTAATGACCCTCCCCCTCTCTCTCGCTCTGCGACTCATGCAATTGCTAGGCAGCCAATGGACTCGCAGACGCTTGTGCGCTCGGAAACATAGAAACATAGAAGATAGGAGCAGGAGTAGGCCATTCAGCCCCCTTGAGCCTGCTCTGCCATTCAATGCAATCATGGCTGATCATCCAAATTCAGTACCCTGTCCCTGCTTTCTCCCCATATCCCTTGATCCCTTTAGCCTTAAGAAATATATTCAACTCCTTCTTGAATATATTTAATGAATTGGCCTCTACTGCCTTCTGTGGTAGAGAATTCCACAGGTTCACCACTCTCTGGGTGAAGAAATTCCTCCTCATCTCAGTCCTAAATGGCTTACCCCTTATCCTTAGACTGTGACCCCTGGTTCTGGACTCTCCGACCATCGGGAACATCCTTCCTGCATCTAGTCTGTCTAGTCCTGTTAGAATTTTATAAGTTTCAATGAGATCCCCTCTCATTCTTCTAAACTCCAGCGAGTACAAGCCCAATCGACCCAATCTCTCCTCATACGTCATTCCTGCCATCCCAGGTATCAGCCTGGTGAATCTTCGCTGCACTCCTTCCATGGCAAGAACATCCTTCCTCAGATAAGGCGACCAAAACTGCACACAATACTCAAGATGTGGTCTCACCAAGGCCCTGTACAACTGCAGCAAGACATCCTTGTTCCTGTACTCAAACCCTCTCGCTACGAAGGCTAACATACCATTTGCCTTCTTAACAGCCTGCTGCACCTGCATGCTTACCTTCAGCGACTGGTGCACAAGGACGCCCAGGTCTCATTGCACTTCCCCTTCTCCCAATCTATTGCCGTTCAGATAATAATCTGCCGCCTTGTTTTTGACACCAAAGTGGATAACCTCGCATTTATCCACGTTATATTGCATCTGCCATGCTTCTGCCCAATCACTCAACCTGTCCAAATCATACTGGAGTTTCTCGGCATTCTCCTCACAGCACACATGCCCACCCAGCTTTGTGTCGTCTGCAAAGTTGGAGATATTACATCTAGTTCCCTCGTCCAGATCATTAATATATATTGTGAATAGCTGGGGTCCAAGGACCGATCCCTGCGGCACCCCACTAGTCACTGCCTGCCACTCGGAAAAAGAGCCGTTTATTCCAACTCTTTGCTTTCTGTCTGCTAACCAGTTCTCTATCCAAGTCAATACCTTGCCCCAATCCCATGTACCTTAACTTTACACGCTAATCTCTTATGCGGGACCTTATCGAAAGCCTTTTGAAAGTCCAAATGCACCACATCCACTAGTTCTCCCTTATCTATTTTACCAGTTACATCCTCAAAAAATTCCAGTAGATTAGTCAAGCACGATTTACCTTTTGTAAACCAATAGTGCGGCACTGGAGAAGGTGTAAAGAAGGATTTACATGGATGATACCGGAAATGAGAGGTTATACTTATCAGGAAAGGCTGAACAGGCTGGGGCTCTTTTTTCTCTACTGAAGATAAGGCTGAGGGGTGACCTGATGGAGGTCTTTAAAATTTTGAAGGGGTTTGAGAGGGTAGACGTAGAGAAGATGTTTCCACTTGTGGGGAAGATCAAAACTAGAGAGCCATAAATAAATATAAGATAGTCACTAATAAATCCAATAAGTAATTCGGGAGAAACATCTTTACCCAGAGAGTGTTTAGAATGTAGAACTCGCTACCACAGGGAGTGGCTGAGGTGAATAGCATAGATGCATTTAAGGGGAAACATAGAAACATAGAAGATAGGAGCAGGAGTGGGCCATTCGGCCCTTCGAGCCTGCTCCGCCATTCAACGAGATCATGGCTGATCATCCAAACCCTAGCACCCGGTCCCTACACCGACAGCCATCCCACCCAAGCCCTAGCCCCATAACCAATCCCCCCTAACACTAAGGGTGAATTAAAAAATTTTTTTTTTTTATCATGGCCAATCAACCTAACCCGCACATCTTTGGACTGTGGGAGGAAACCAGAGCAAACCCACGCAGAATGTGCAAACTCCACACAGACAGTCACCTGAGGCCAGATTTGAACCCGGGTCCCTGGCGCTGTGAGGCAACAGTGCTAACCACTATGCCACTGTGCTCGATAAGGGAGAAGGGAATAGAATGACATGCTGATAGAGTTTGGTGAAGAAGGGTGGGAGGAGGCTGGTGTGGAGCATAAACACCGACATAGACCTGTTGGGCCGAATGGCCTGTTTCTGTGCTGTAAATTTGATGTAATGTTCTCTCCATATGGCCAAAGTATATTAGCTTCACTTTCTTACAATGGTAACAGAAAGCTAATTATTTGAACATGTGTTCATCAATCTTTACAAAAGCTGGTTTAGGGCTGTTTCAAGAAGAAAAAGGTGCAAAAAGGATTTACTAGAATGATACCAGAATTGAGGGGTTCTACCTATCAGGAAAGATTGAACAGGCTGGGGCTCTTTTCTCTAGAAAGGAGAAGGCTGAGGGGTGACCTGATATAGAGATCTTTAAGAAAATGAAAGTGTTTGCTAGGTTAGGGTAGACGTAGAGAGGATGTTTCCACTTGTTTGGGGGGTGGGGGGCAGCGACCATCAATATAAGAGAGTCACCAAGAAATCCAATCGGGAATTCAGGAGAAACTTCTTTACTCAGAGAGTGGTGAGAATGTGGAACTCGCTGCCACAGGGAGTGGTTGAGGCGAATGGCAGAGATGCATTAAAGGGGAAGATTGATAAGCACATGAAGGAGAACGGAATAGAATGTTATGCTGATGAGGTTCGATGAAGAGGGGTGGGAGGAGGCTCGTGTGGACCATAAAGACCGGCAGAGACCAGTTGGGCCGAATGGCCTGTTTCTGTGCTGTACATTCTATGTAATTTGACGTAAAATGAACAATATTTACACTGATAAAATTGATAACATACATATGCAGACAGACATTGAATGAGAGCAAGGAGGATAGGTGTTCGAACTGCGGGCTTGTATAGAAATCAGTGAGAGCTTTAGCGCCATTTACAATACCTGACGGTCCACTTAATAAGGAACACACATGAGGCTGTGACTGACCTGTGCTGGCCTGCTACCTAAATTACTGAGACATTTGATAAATTTGGTCGGAGCCGTCGAGCAGTAAGTAAATGGCCCCGACATGACCTGCCAGTGTGCCAATAAGAGTGGCATTCTAGAGGTCACGTCGAGGGTTTCTACTTAGAGCTGCAGACTCTCAAACAGCAGGACGTCACTACCTTTGAGGAATGTAATGAGTATTGTGTGACTGTTCATGCAGCATTTATTCATTTCAAACAGCGTTACCTTTTAACAATTGTTCTTTTGAACAACTACTGTAGCCCTCGATGGCTTTGCTCTCGCTGGTCATTTGCTAATGACTTCCTAAGTCCTCTAGACCCTGCTCTGTGTAAATGTGACGTGCAGTGAATAATGCAGTGATTATTTAGCAATTACTCAAGCATTCACTTCAATCATTTCCAAAGTAATGGACTATAAATTTTATAGCTGAATAACCATTATTAATTGAGTTCCTTTTTGCTTGCTGTTTCCTGCCACTTTCTGAAATAATTTCAGCAGAGCCCTGTGACCTTACATCACTTATTTTGCGTGCATCAATTAGTTAAAGTTACATATGACAGACAAAACAGAAGACAGGACTGGAATTGAAAGCGTGGTTTGGATTTGCAATCACATGCTAACACACAAGGGTTAAGCTGCAGACGAATTTGCCAGCCTGACGTGAGTCATCGCACCACTTGAGTTAAAGGAGACGATGACTGCACACATGAGTATCATCACTTGCCCACAGAGTTCCAATATATTCAACAACAACTTGCATTTATATAGCGCCTTAAAGAAAGAAAGACTTGCATTTCTATAGCGCCTTTCACACCCTCAGGATATCCCAAAGCGCTTTACAGCCAATGAAGTACTTTTGAAATGTAGTCACTGTCGTAATGTAGAAAACACGGCAGCCAATTTGCGCACAGCAAGCTCCCACAAACAGCAATGTGATAATGACCAGATAATCCGTTTTAGTGATGTTGATTGAGGGATAAATATTGGCCAGGACGCCGGGGAGAACTCCTCTGCTCTTCTTTAAAATAGTGCCACGGGATCTATTATGTCCACCTGAGAGAGCAGACTGGGGACCTCGGTTTAACGTCTCATCTGAAAGACGGCACCTCCGACAGTGCAGCGCTCCCTCAGTACTGGATTGATAGCCTAGATTTTTGTGCTCAAGTCTCTTGGAGTGGGACTTGAACCCACAACCTTCTAGACTCCGAAGTGAGAGAGTGCTGCCCACTGACCCACAGCTGACACCAGCAATGTACTGATAGAATTATAGTCTCCTTTAGTTTATTCAAGAACAACTATAAACAATCCATTTCCTGCAACACAACACTTGGGCTTCCAGCGACTATACTTGGCCGTTCCAGTTGTTTGTAAATAAAGGTTTGCCACACAAGTTCAGGATGATGTTGCCCCTTTAAATGGAGAATAAGGAACAAACAAGGACCAAGAGAGAAGTCGCGGTGAGAAGAGGTGAGGCATTAAGAAATGAGGAAGTAGAAATCAGTAAATGGGTATCTTGTAGTAGGGCTCATTATATTGTTGATAAGCTAAAGTGGTTTCACACAATTCTAAGGAACACGAGGAGCAAGGTAGTGAAGCTTGAAGGTTGTGTGTGGAATGAGAAGATGGGTGTCACAGCCTTAACAGAGACTCGGCTAAAACCTGAGTATGGACACAAACTGGGCCTAAAAGAGGCAGAAAAAAAATGATAATTATTGAAGTAATAGACCTTGGACAACAATGAATCTTAATCCATTTGGGTTGACCCCAAAAGAAGGGAATTAATAATTAGGAATTGCCGGGAGGAAAAGAAAAGAAAAAATCAGTAGGAAATTATTTTGCACGAATAAAGTGTGCACTGGAGAAAGCAGGATGTTTATTGTGGGTGAATTGTCGTCAATGAAGAAGGAATGAAGGTTGGGGATCTCGGGGGATAGTGGAGGGGAAAGCACCAAGTAAAGAGAGTTTTTAAAATTAATTACAGAGTTTACACACAGAAATAAAAAAATTTAAAAATCAGACCCAACACCTAAAGCTCAGCAGGTTGGACCAAGTATAACAGGATTGGGGGAGGAAGAGGAGGGAGTTGGTCTGGAAAAGGCAAGAAAGGGTAAAAGTTTAGTAAGTGATGCTAAAAAAAATCATCAAAATTGGGAATTGCACTAAAGATTAGAAAAAATAGAGATTCTGAAATATAAAGAGCAAAACCATGAAGTATTTTTTCATTATATAAAAACATAAGAAGACGTAGGAGCAGGAGTCGGCCATTCGGCCCCTCGAGCCTGCTCCGCCATTCAATAAGATCATGGCTGATCTGATCTTGGCCTCAACTCCACTTCCCTGCCCGCTCCCCATAACCCTCGACTCCCTTATTGTTCAAAACTCTGTCTATCTCCACCTTAAATATATTTAATGACCCAGCCTCCACAGCTCTCTGGGGAAGAGAATTCCAAAGATTCTCGACCCTCTGAGAGAAGAAATTCCTCCTCATTTCCGTTTTAAATGGGTGCCCCCTTATTCTGAAATTATGCCCCCTAGTTCTAGATTCCCCCATGAGGGGAAACATCCTCTCTGCATCTACCCTGTCAAGCCCCCTCTGAATCTTATATGTTTCAATAAGATCCCCTCTCATTCTTCTAAACTCCAATGAGTATAGGCCCAACCTGCTCAACCTTTCGTCATAAGACAATCCCTTCATCTCCAGAATCAACCTCGTGAACTTTCTCTGAACTGCCTCCAATCCAAGTATATCCTTCCTTAAGTAAGGAGACCAAAACTGTACGCAGTACTCCAGGTGTGGTCTCACCAAAGCCCTGTACAGTTGTAACAGGACTTCCCTACTTTTATACTCCATTCCCTTTGCAATAAAGAACAACACTCCCTTTGCCTTCCTAATTACTTGCTCTACCTACATGCTAACTGTTTGTGATTCATGTACAAGGACCCCCAGATCCCTCTGTACCTCAGCATTTTATAATCTCTCCCCACTTAAATATCCTTGTGTTGACAGCAATGTTCCCTGTAAGCTGCGCTTTGTTCTGCGCGGCCTGTTTCTTTCAACGCGCGGGTCCCTTTAAATTTCTGCGCACGTGCGGTATTTCCAGTGGAAAAGCCGGACAGCGGCCCGCGCGGGACCTTTCCCATTACTGCGCGGCCGCGCAGCTTAGAGGGAACATTGGTTGAAAGCAAGGCTCATTGCTCCACCGCCTATTCTTATATTCCCTCACAGGACCTCAAAACGGCTGAGCTCTTCCCCTTAACCAGCCTTACTTTTGCCGTCACTGTTGTGATGTGGGTAACGCGGTAACCAGATTGCGCACAGCAAGCTCCCACAAACTGCAATGTGATAATGTCCAGAAAAACCGATTTAGTGATGTTGGTTGAGGAATAAATATTGGCCCAGGACACCCGCTGCTCTTCTTCAAAATAGTACCGTGGGATCTTTTACGTCCACCTGAGAGAGCAGACGGGGCCTCGGTTTAAGGTCCCATTCAAAGGGACAGCACCTCCGACAGTGCAGCACTCCCTCGATACTGCACTGGGAATGTCAGCCTGGATTATGTGCTCAAGTCTCTGGATTGGGACTTGAACCCACAGCCTTCTGACTCCAAGGCAAGAGTGCTTCCCACTGAGCCACGGCTGACACTCCATTGGTTTTCCACTGAGGCCGGTTGATCGCTATGTCGCCCGTGATCAAGGCTCCTTTCCTGCTGGCAGGACAGATTGCAAATTTGGTCGTGTGCTACCCATGGTTTCCCAACTGTAGCGGCTGGGAAATTACGGGCATCTTGTGCCCAAGTTTCCAATCTGTGTTGTCAGTAGTCGAGGCTCCCATTGGCATTGCAGACTTATAAAATTACCGCTTTATTTTTTTTTCCTCTTATTCCCATTTAATCACCTCCTCCCCTTCCCCCGCTCTTCTCATGAAGGTGCGGACTCCTCACTGGGGTACGATTCTGTGGGCACCAGTCAACATCCCGAGCCATACTGGGCTGAGTGACTGTCAACAGGCTGTTCGATGGTGGGGCTCCGTAACTAAGCCTAATATTATTCGTACTCAACACCCAGAAACTTTCCAGAAAGTACATAATCCGGGCTGACACGCCCCGTGCAGTACCGAGGGAGCGCCCCACTCATTTGCTGTAATTATAATGTCACCAGTGTGATGTCAGTGCTGGCCGCGCAGATTGTTTTAATTGATTATACTTGTAGTCAATGATGCTTGTGAATGATTAATGGTCTCGCTGACCTTTACGGTAAAAACTTTTGATGAGAGATTCAGAATCTCCCATTTACAAATCGCACACATATTGATTTATGGTTATTATATCATTCATGTCACAATATGGCCAAAACTTGGAGGAAAAATAAGGACAACACCGCAGCACATTTTAATGATAATACAAAAAAAATTGCTTGTGGTTCAAAATTAATCAATGTCAATTCTACATATTCCTTGTACCAAACAAACTCTAGACCAGATCTGACATTCCAATTTTTTTTTACAAGAATAGAAGAGGCTTTTTTTTTTAAGATAGGGGATTTGTCCTGAGTTTTCTTTTTTATCAGCATTAACTCTTTCCCTTTTAGGTGCTTCTTCACACAAAGAATGATAGGCTTTTTAATCGGTAGCAGAGTGGAGGCTGCGATGAGGGCAACTGTAGGTTCTTTTCCAGATGGAGGAGCCTTGCGCGTCCAATCGATCCACCAAGGCGATGGCAAGGATGGGGAACTTTAATCGTGAGGCGAGACTAAATAAACTGGGGTTCTTTTCAGTACAACAATGGTGAGAGATTGGGAAATGTTGGTGTTCAGAGGGACCTGGGTGTCCTTGTACACGAATCACTGAAAGTTAACATGCAGGTACAGCAAGCAATTAGGAAAGCAAATGGTATGTTGGCCTTTATTACAAGAGGATTTGAGTACAAGAGTAAAGACGTCTTACTGCAATTATATAGGGCCCTGGTGAGACCACACCTGGAGTATTGTGTACAGTTTTGGTCTCCTCGCCTAAGGAAGGATATACTTGCCATAGAGGGAGTGCAATGAAGGTTCACCAGACTGGTTCCTGGGATGGGGGGATTGCCTTATGAGGAGAGATTGAGTAGACTAGGCCTATATTCTCTAGAGTTCAGAAGAATGAGAGGCGATTTCATTGAAGCATACAAAATTCTTACAGGGCTTGACAGGGTAGATGCAGGCAGGATGTTTCCCCTGGCTGGGGAGTCTAGAACCAGGGGTCACAGTCTCAGAATAAGGGGTCGGCCATGTAGGACTGAGATGAGGAGAAACTTCTTCACTCAGAGGGTGGTGAATCTTTGGAATTCTCTACCCCAGGGGGCTGTGGAGGCTCAGTCGTTGAGTATATTCAAGACAGAGAGCGATAGATTTTTGAATATTAAGGGAATCAAGGGATATGGAGATAGTGCAGGAAAGTGGAGATGAAGTAGAAGATCAGCCATGATCTTATTGAATGGCGGAGCAGGCTCGAAGGGCCGAATGGCCGACTCCTGCTCCTATTTCTTATGTTCTTATGTAAGAGGTGTTCACGGTTCTGAGGGGTTTTCAGAAAGTAAATCGGCTAGCACTATTTCTACTGGTTAGTGAATACATTACTAGGGGGCGTAAGTTTAAGGTAATCATCAAAAGAACAAAGGGAGAGGTTAAGATAATTTTTTTAATGTAAAGAGTTGCTAAGACATGGGATGTTCTACCAGAAAGTGGTGCAAGCAGTTTACATAATAGCTTTTAAAATGAAAGTGGATAAATATTTGAGAATAGAAAAATCTCTATGGGTATGAGAAAAGGATCTAAGTGGGTAACTCTTTGAGAGAGCTGGCACAGGTACAATGGGCCGAATGGCCTCCTTCTGTTGCGTAAAATGTTATATGTGGACAAACACTGCATTGTCTCTCTCGCCCACTCCCTTCAGTTGTGCCTTTAAAAAAATGTCATCTATTTTAAAGTTTATTATTTCCACACAGCCCCATTTCACCCTGCCTTTCTGAAGGTGCTGAGGTAGGATTCCACTGGTGCTGGCTGCCCTCTGGCACCTCACCTGAGTGGCCATTCTACTCGTGAGCCTAAGACAGTGAGTGTCCGTAGAGTATTCAGCTATGAGGGAATTGGGTGCGTCACAGGGTAAGGCCGGTCCCAGGATTCCCCCACGCACTTTCCAGAGCGGCCACTAGATGGCGATCAGGAGGGGGGGGGCGATCTGGCTGACCTTTCCCCTCTCAGGGGTTTGGGTTTGTTGAGCATTTTGCTGCCACCCCAGCAGGGGTCAGCTACTCGACTCAGGCAGACGAGCAAAGCTGGGCCTGTATGGCTCCATTCCAGGTCATGTGGCGCACTTACCCACTAAACCATCAGGAGAGCTGAGGTTATTGATTTCAGTTTGAGAATGTTTGTTTTTTCTCGTTCAGAAAAACAGTCTGCGAACAATTCTCCGCCGGTTCATAGGTCAAGAATTTCCCGACATTAGAAAATCTCTAAACACGCTCAGTTTAAAATCAGTAACCGCTCCCCCCCCCCCCCCGATAGAAAAATAAAGAACTTGCATTTATATAGCCCCTTTCACGACCTCAGGATGCCCCAAAGTGCTTTACAGCCAATGAGGTACTTTTTGAAGTGTGGTCACTGCTGTAATGTAGGAAACATGGCAGCCAATTTGCGCACAGCAAGCTCCCACAAACAGCAAGGAGATAATAACCAGGTAATCTGTGTCATACGGTTGTGGGTTCAAGTCCCACCCCAGGGATTTGAGCACATAAAGCTAGGCTGACACTCCCAGTGCAGTGCTGATGGAGCGCTGCACTGTCGGAGGTGCCGTCTTTCAGATGAGACGTTAAACCGAGGCCCTGCCTGCTCTCTCAGGTGGACGTAAACGATCCCGTGGCACTATTTTGAAGAAGAGCAGGGGAGTTATCCCCGGTGTCCTGGGCCAATATTTATCCCTCAATCAACATCACTAAAACAGATTATCTGGTCATTATCACATTGCTGTTTGTGGGAGCTTGCTGTGCGCAAATTGGCTGCCGCGTTTCCCACATTACAACAGTTACTAGTGCTTTGGGACATCCGGTGGTCATGATAGGCGCTATAGAAATGCAAGTCTTTCTTTCTTTAATGATGTTGGTTGAGGGATAAATATTGGCCAGACCACCGGGGAGAACACCCCTGCTCTTCTTCAAAGTAGTGCCATGGGATCTTTTACGTTCACCTGAAAGGGCAGACGGGGCCTCGGTTTAACATCTCATCCAAAAGACAGCACTTCCGACAAGTACAGCACTTGAGCATTAGCCTAGATTTTGTGTTCTATCGTCTGGAGTGGGCACTTGAACCCACAACCATTCTGACGCTGAGGCAAGAGTGCTACCACTGAGCTACAGCTAACATTTGCTGGATTGGTGGGTAAATCCTTTCTTCTTCTTAGGCTGTCCCTCGGAACCGAGGATGACTTGCTTCCACATTAAAAATGAGTTCTCAGGTGACTGATGAGTCCAATGCGGGACCTACAGTCTCTGTCACAGGTGGGGCAGACGGTGGTTGAAGGGGCGGGTGGGTGGGGTGCTTGGGTTGACGTGCGCTCCTTGCGCTGCCTGCGCTTGGCTTCCGCTTGCTCCCGGCGAAGGGGCTCGAGGTGTTCGGCGCCTTCCCGGATGCTTCTCCTCCACTTTGTGCTGTCTTGGGCCAAGGATTCCCAGGTGTCGGTGGGGATGTTACACTTTTTCAAGGAGGCTTTGAGGGTGTCCTTGAAACGTTTCCTCTGCCCACCTGGGGCTCTCTTGCCGTGCCGGAGCTCTGAGTAGAGCGCTTGTTTTGGGAGTCTCGTATCGGGCATGTGGACAATGTGACCCGTCCATCGGAGCTGATTGAGCGTGGTCAATGCAGCACTGTGAACCACTTAGTCATACAGACTTGGAAATCCGAGATATGTGCTGATCTAGTTTATCTCATTTTTGTGGTGGGGGTGAGGTGCGGTGGGGTTGGTGGATTCTATTTTCCTCAGTGCCCTCAGACGAGTCGGGGGAGAAACAAAATCTCTTACTGCTCCTGATCACCATCCAGTGGTTCATGCTGGAAGGTGCACCTATGGAGGAGGTGTGTGTCTGTCAGTCAGATCGCACCATATCGTCCGCCCACCCCCCGCCACAACTTCCCCCGTGTTGGGTAGCCTGCTGACACTCAACATCTAGGCTCACACAAGAAGAAGGCCCACTCGGGCAAAGTCATTGGAAGGCAGTCAGCATGAGTGAAACCAAATCCCAGTGTCAATCAGTGCCTTCCGGAGAAAGGGGAAAAAAATTGGAGAGGGAAAACTTTAGCAATAAAAAAGAAAGCACGGACTCTCATTTCTTGGCTCGCTCCTACCTTCATTATGAAGTCAATCCTGTTCTAAATTACTGCAGAATATAAACTAGATGTTACTTTTTGAAAATCGTACTGGGGCTTTCCTGATTTTTGAGAATGATTTTCAAATTGTTAACAAAGAAAAAAAATCTTATTTCCCTCAGATTCTACGGTCGATGTGCACACTTCAGTGCATGCGATTTCCATTGTCCTATTTGTCTAACCTCAATGTAAGGTTCTTGCTCTGTAACAGGAGAATCCCTTGAGTCTGGCCAATTGCTTCCTTGATTGTAAATTGTTGCGTGGTGCACCAGTTTATGGATCGAGCTCCTTGCCCGGGCTGTGAAACAGATGTTGCCATATTGGCAGCTCCCGACACTATGGGGGTCCCGCGACGGGGACCTCGCCGCTATGGAAAAATTCTGGATGGAATTTACAGAGTTTCCCCCCCTCCTGCCCCATTGTGAATCCAACGGTGACTAGCATTTCATATCCGGGAACGGTATTTTGACAAGTGTTCACTGCTAAGCATCCCATCGGAAGACGGTCACGTCGACATCTATGGTCGTCATGAATTTTTTGTGGGAGGTCTGAGTTGAATTTGAAGAATAAATAAATATAAATACGCAGCCCAGTCCTCCTCTTCCTGCATCCTGACTGTTTTGAAATCAAGACGCGTTGATTGTCTCCTACTTATTCATTCCCAGGACTTCAAAACTCTGCAACTCCTTGCCTCCCTCAGTCTTCCACCAATCTGCATGCTTTTTAAACCCAAGCTGGATATCACCACAAGAACGACTTCTTCCCTTTTTTTTGCTCAAACTGGCCATCTTGCACTTCGGGCCTTGAAACTTCACCTAGGTTTTCCAGTGACATGCTGGTACGTTTGCCACTGTTACCCTTCTTGGGCAGAGACTTGTGCAGCCGTGCTGTGGGCAGATCCTCCAGCCCTACAGCCCTCTGAGATCCCTGCGCTCCTCCAATTCTGGCCTCTAGCCCATCCCCCGATTTTAATCACTCCACCATTAGCGGCCGTGCCTTCAGCAGCCTGGGTCCGAAAGTCTGTAATTCCCTCCCTAAGCCTCTCTGCCTCTCTAGCCTCCTCATGTCAGCCGTGGGTCAATTGGTAGCACCCTTTCCTCTGAGTCATGATGTTCAAGTCCCACTTCAGAGACTTGGGCCGCGATTTTCTCCTCGGTGTCGGGATGGGGGTGGGTCAGCTGGTTTCTGGGTTCCAGTCCCGCCCCCAGCTGCCTCCGCTCTGCAGACGTGATTTTCCCTTGATTGGCCTTGTTGAGACCGCCCTGTGGGTCAGATGATGTCATTTGATGACGCGTCATCTGCCGGTTTCCTTAAAGGGACCACGCACAATTTTATTTTGACAGTTGATTTCTCAGTGTTTGACAGCATTGAGGAGCTGAAAACACTGACAATCACTGCACAAAGGTGACCTCTTGCACCCAGGCTCTCCAATGACTCCCTCCATATGCTTATGGAGGGCGTCACAGTAGGCAGGGAGGTTCTCTTCCCTTCCAAGAGCAGAAGAGACCTCCCAGGACACCAAATTACCTTGCACCTCCACCCAACCCCCTCTATCTACTTTATCACTTCCCCATCTCACTAGCCACACCTCACACTCACCCTCATTCTACTGCAAGCATACATAGAAACAGGAGTAGGCCATTCGGCCCCTCGAGCCTGCTCCGCCATTTAATGAGATCACGGCTGATCATCCAAATTCAGTATCCTGTCCCTGCTTTCTCCCCATATCCCTTGATCCCTTTAGCCTCAAGAAATATATCCAACTCCTTCTTGAATATATTTAATGAATTGGCCTCAACTGCCCTGTGTGGCAGAGAATTCCACAGGTTCACCACTCTCTGGGTGAAGACATTCCTCCTCATCTCTGTCCTAAATGGCTTACCCCTTATCCTTAGACTGTGACCCCTGGTTCTGGACTCCCCCGCCATCGGGAACATCCTTCCTGCATCTAGTCTGTCTAGTCCTGTTAGAATTTTATAAGTTTCAATGAGATCCCCTCTCATTCTTCTAAACTCTATCAAATATAAGCCTAATCGACCCAATCTCTCCTCATATGTCATTCCTGCCATCCCAGGTATCAGTCTGGTGAATCTTCGCTGCACTCTCTCCATGGCAAGAACATCCTTCCTCAGATAAGGCAACCAAAACTGCACACAATACTCAAGGTGTGGTCTCACCAAGGCCCTGTACAACTGCAGCAAGACTTCCTTGCTCCTGTACTCAAATCCTCTCGCTATGAAGGCCAACATACCATTTGCCTTCTTAACCACCTGCTGCACCTGCATGCTTACCTTCAGCGACTGGTGCACAAGGACACCCAGGTCTCGTTGCACTTCCCCTTTTCCCAATCTATTGCCGTTCAGATAATAATCTGTCTTCCTGTTTTTGCCACCAACTAACAACACACAAGGGTGGGCACTTGCGAGGTTTAGCCAATGTCCATGGGAAGTTTCCGGTAATGTGCTGTCCTACAGTGAAATCTCTTTTTCAAAAAGTGCCCCTTATTGGACAGATCTGAGCGCACATTGAGAAGTGTCTTACTGAGTTCCAGTGATTGTTCAGTCATAACTCCCCGCACCCCCGCCCCCCCCACCCTGCTATAGTCATGTGTGTGCATGGAATGGCTTGGACATTAAAGGGATGCTTCACGGTACTGGTGTGGGATGGTGTCAACCTGGCGCATCAGGGTTTACAGCATCAAGTGAAGAAAGTCTGGCCATGGCGATGCCATCGTTGGCCTCCCAGCCAGCAATATTATCAGGGGCCTGATGCCCTGTGTCCAGCGCAGCATCAGGTGATGGCGGAGAAGGTTGGTGATGAGATTGGTGATGTTGGTGTTGGGGCTGATTGTGGAAGGATTCGGAGGACCAAGGTCTGATTGTTTCATTGGCTCCGATGAGTTCCTGTGAAAACATTTATTTGGCTGGGAGTTTTTAGCGGAGTGGACGAGGAACTGTCATGACAGCTGTATTTCAGGGAATCCTTTTTTCCCAGAATGTGATTGGTTAAAAAAAAAAATTAATATGGTGGTTTGCCGATGGGGAAGAAAGGTTTTGTGTAAAATAATTGCTCAATAACAAACGTAAAAACTGGAACAGTGGAAAACATACCCTGCACCAACGAGAAAGAAGAAAGCATTCGGCTGTCAATTCCGACTGATGGTAATGATAAAGAAAAAGACTTGCATTTATATAGCGGCTTTCACGACCATCGGACGTCCCAAAGCGCTTTACAGCCAATGATTTATTTTCTGAAGTGTGGTCACTGTTGTAATGTAGGAAATGCAGCAGCCAATTTGCGCACAGCAAGCTCCCACAAACAGCAATGTGACAATGACCAGATAATCTGTTTTTGTTATGTTGATTGAGGGTTAACTATTGTCCAGGACACCAGGGAGAACTCCCCCTGCTCTTCTTCGAAATAGTGCCGTGGGATCTTTTATGTTCACCTGAGAGAGCAGACGGGGCCTCGGTTTAACATCTCATCTGAAAGACGGCACCTCCAACAATGCTGCACTCCCCTGGAGTGTCAGCCTAGATTTATCTGCTCAAGTCTCTGGAGTGGGACTCTGAACCCACAACCTTCATGAACTCAGAGATGAGAGTGCTACCCACTGAACCACAGCTGACACTTTGAAAAATGACAGACACACTAAGTGAGGTAATTTTCAACTTCCCCCATCTGAGCATTAACCAATCTTCACTCCATTGATTTCTCACACAGGTAGACTAGGAAAAATGCACCTGAACTTTCGATGTCTGGTTTCCACACAGCTCGTTGGAAAAGCCAAACCATTGAGTCCAAAAACAAACGGGGAACAATGCTACAGTTGCTCTGTCTTCTCTACCAACTCAGCTCAGTTGGTAGTACCCTTGCCTCTGAATTCGAAGGTTGTGGGTTCAAGCCCCACTCCAAGGACTTGTAGAACTTAAACAAGGCGGACACTGCAGAACAATACTGAGATGGTGCTGCACTGTTGGAAGGTTTTGTCTTTTGGACGGGATGTTAAAACAGAGACACTGACTGCTGGTTCCAGTTCAAGTGGGTGTAGAAGATCACATAGCACTGAGAGCAGGGAGTTCGCCTGGTGTCTTGGCCAACATTCTTCCCTCAAACAATGCCGCAAGATTAGCTGGCCACTCCTCTCATTTACTATTTGTTGGATCTCGCTATCTGCTACATTTGCCCACAGGACAACAGAGACTCCACTTCAGAAAGCAACTCATTATTTGTGAAGCACTCTGGGACATCTTGAGGATGCCATAAGGCCCTATATAGAGTCATAGGGCTAAAAATTCAGTTTGGGGCGCCCAGCTCGCCTGGGCGCCGGAATTACCGCTGCGCGCGGAGCCACTTGCGCCATCGGGATATTCAGTTTCAGCGCCCCAAGTGGAAGCTGGCCGCTAAACAAGGGTTTCGGCGCCCCGCTTGGGGCGCTGAAACTGAATATCGGCGCGCAAAGTGCCGCAGCGCCACCCGCTGTGGCACGGCAGGCTGCGGTACTGCAGGCCTTCCTCCCACTGTTAAGGGGGAGGTGCCTGCAACAGCGCGATCCCCGCTCGCGAGTGCCGGCAAATGAGCCCGGCACCAAGGAGAAGTGCCGGGCTCTTGGGAAACAGCCGGCAATGCCGCGGGGGGGGTGGGGTGTAGGAGGCCGGGGACGGAGGTGCGGGCAGGCGGCCGCCGAAAAACCGTCCGGCCGCACCTCCACCTTAACTCGCCCCACTACCGCCACAGGTAGGCCCCTGTGTACCGGTCGCTATTTGCGGCCGGCGCGGAAGAGGCGGCTGCGACCTAATATGGCCCTCGGGGCGGTAGCAGGGCGCTGCGCACACCGATGACGTCATCGGTGGCGGCGCAGCGCTACAGCCTAACGCCGCCATTAGCGCCCCGCTAAATATCGCGGTGGTTGTGGCCAGAGGCGCAAAAGCCCTCTTTGGGCGCAAACTGGTGGCGCAGGCCACTGAATTTCTAGGCCATAGAGTCATACAGCACAGAAAGAGGCCCTTCGGCCCATCGTGTCTGCGCCGGCCATCAAGCCCTGTCTATTCTAATCCCATTTTCCAGCACTTGGTCCATAGCCTTGTATGCTATGGCGTTTCAAGTGCTCATCTAAATGCTTCTTGAATGTTGTGAGGGTTCCTGCCTCTACCACCCTTTCAGGTAGTGAGTTCCAGATTCCAACCACCCTCTGGGTGAAAAAGTTTTTCCTCAAATCCCCTCTAAACCTCCTGCCCCTTACCTTGAAACTATGCCCCCTGGTTATTGACCCCTCTACTAAGGGGAAAAGTTCCTTTCTATCTATCCTATCTATGCCCCTCATAATTTTGTACACCTCAATCAGGTCCCCCCTCAGCCTTCTCTGCTCTAAGGAAAACAACCCCAGCCTGTCCAGTCTCTCTTCATAGTTGCACTCCAGCCCAGGTAACATCCTGGTGAATCTCCTCTGTACCCTCTCCAATGCAATCACATCTTCCTATAGTGTGGCGACCAGAACTGCACACAGTATTCCAGCTGTGGCCTAGCTAGCGTTTTGTACAGCTCCATCATAACCTCCCTGTTCTTATATTCTATGCCTAAATCCGAGTTCTTTCTTTCTTACTAATCTGATGTACCTTGGGTTGAGAATGTTCTAAAGTCTGTCAGCACTGCCAGGGGAAACTGCTTCTCATAGAACCCTGATCAGAACTGTGTCCACATCACTAGCCTGTGAGCGCAACCCTTGTTAAATACTGGAATGGGTCACGGGTGGAGAATGGCCACCTGGATGGTGTGACTGGGTACCTGCGAAATTGTACCCTAGCAAACAGTCAACGCCTTCAGGAGGGGAGAAAATCAGCACGATAAAAAGCACACTCAGATGGATTATACTTGGCAACTTGGGTGAGTTTTCTTTGTATCTAGTAGAAATTACCTGGATTGTAAAAAGAAACACCAGCATTTATATACAGGGTAGCACCTTTCATGATCTCAGGGTGTCCCAAAGTGCTTTACGGCCAATGTGTTTGAAGTGTAGTCGCTGTTGTAATGTAGGAAACACAGCAGCCAATTGGCGTACGGCAAGCTCCCACAAACAGCAATGTGACCACATAACCTATTTTTAAATACAAAAAGAAAATACTGCAGATGCTGGAAATCTGAAATAAAAACAGAAAATGCTGGAGATACTCAGCAGGTCAAGGCAGCATCTGTGAAGAGAGAAACTGAGTTAACCTTTCGTTAGAAAGGTCATCGACCTGAAACGTTGGGGTAGATTTTACCGAACCTGTCGGGAAGAAGGCGGGACTTCCCCTTTCGGGTTTTTGACCCGCCTACATCGACGTCCGGCCAATCCGCGCGATTTTCCCTTGATTGACCTTGTTGAGCCTGCCGAGTGGGCTCAGCAGGCCAATTAAGGGCCACCCGGCAACAGGTGACGTCACAGACTGCAATTTCACCTGTCAAGAGATCTTGACAGATGAAATATCAGTGTCTCACAGCTATTTGAAGCTGTGAAACACTGATAGTCTGAGTTCTGATATGAGTCATTCTGCACAGACTCATTTAGAACTGCCACCGGCACTCAAAGCTGAAGGCTGTCACTTTTCACAGATTGCAGCCATTCAGCTTTAAGTGCCGGGTGAGTGATGGGCTCCCGACGGCTACAGGAAGAAAGGCTGTGAAGGTAAGTACAGGTAAGTTAAAGTTCTTTACACACTTTAGACACACCAAACACACTTACCTTTACACTCATGCACCCATCACTCACCTGAGCGCCGACATCGCGACCCCTCCAACTCCTTCAACCCGACGGCCCGCCGCTCCAACCTGGCGTGGTTTGGAGCTGTCGGGAATCCCACACGAAACCCCTCAAAATAGGGATTCGGCTAAAAACTGCCTGTTAACTACCTGTTAACAGGCAGTTAATTGGCACTAATCCCTTCCCGCCTGGTTTCGGCGGGTCCCAGTGCGGGGCGGGTACCCGCCGCCCCTGAAACTTACGTGGGGCGGGGTTTTGGGCGGGATGGTGGCGGGACCCCCAAATTCGGGATTTTCCCCCCCCCCCCACACGCCTGAAACCCCGCCTGACGGCTCCCCGAAAATCTAGCCCGTTAACTCTGTTTCTTTCTTCATGGATGCTGCCTGACCTGCTGAGTATCTCCAGCATTTTCTGTTTTTATGACCTGTTTTTAAATGTTGGTTTGAGGGATAAATATTGGCCAGGACACCGGAGAGAACTCCCTTGCTCTTCTTCGAAATAGTGCCACGGGGTCTTTATATGTACACCGAAGAGGGCAGACGTCTCATCCGAAAGACGGCACCTCCGACAGTGCAGCGGGGCACAAACCCACAACCTTCTGACTCGGAGGCGGGAGCGCTGACTGAGCCGCGGCTGACTGTCCGCAAAGCGACGCTGCAGCTTTCATCCCGTTGGCCCTCTCACCGATACCTCTTTTCCTTTTGTTAGCAGTGACAGTGGTACGGCATCACTCAGCAGCTCTCAATTCCCCGAGTGGATGCAAGGAGGTGAAGCAAAGAGTAGAGAAGAGACCATCCTTTGTGCACGAGTCAGAATGTAAAATGCTCTAATAGAAGGCAGCTGATAAGTTCAGTCCATATTAGCTCAAGGAATTCGCAGAAAATTTATCAAATGTGACAGTAAAATAACCTTTGGCAGCTGTTGCTTGTCATACGCTAGGAACCTAACCTTGATTTGGCCGAGATGATAAATAAGAGTTTTGGGCTCAAAATCTGCCAGATCTCGTCTGTGTGGTGATGGGAATGTAGACAGTGTGACCAGTATAGCAGGTGGGTCTACTCCAGGTACCCGAGAGCGCGCAACACATTAAGACGTTGTGTGACGGTGAGATGTTGTTTCCTCCCTGCTGTTAATGAGTCGGTCGTTATCCAAATTGAAAAACAGCCAGGTTACTCTTTCACTATATAATAACAATTAAAAAGAAAGCGTTCCTCTCTAATGAGAAGGGAAGAAAATGATGGATCTATTAGTTGCCCGATGGCAGTCTCTCTCTGTCTATTGGTGCAGGACTAAGGAACATAGTCACATAGGACCTAGCCGGCATGATAGAGATCTAAAGAGAAGAGGTGTATTACTGTATGTCAAAATGTGTCGATTTAGTTAGGTTAATAGCTCTTCCCCTCTGGGACTAGGTGGTCTCGGGGTTCAGCCCTACACCAGGATGGGAGCTCATCATCCAGGCTGCTATTTCAGTGCAGTAGTGCGGTCCTGTCAGATGCCGTCCTTCAGATGAGACGCTACAACCAAGACCTGCACCGGCCCATTTTGGTGGATTCAGGTGGATGTCAAAGATCCCATGGGACTTTTCGAAGAGCAGCAGGGAATTCGCCCAGTGTCCAGGTTGAAATTCCTCACTCAGCTGACACCATCAAAAAAACCATATTAACTAGCCAGTCATCTCATTGCTGTGAGTGGGATGTTACTGAATGGCTGTTGTGTTTGCTTACATAAAAACAGCCACTGAACTTCAAAAGTAAAAGAAAAAAGAAAGATTTACATTTCTACAGCGCCTTTCATGACCACCGGATGTCCCAAAGTGTTTTACAGCCAATGAAGTACATTTGGAGTGTAGTCACTGTTGTAATGTAGGAAATGCTGCAGCCAATTTGCTCACAGCAAGCTCCCACAAACAGCCAATATTTATTCCTCAATCAATATCACTCATTATCACATTGCTAAGATAAGGGATAACTCCCCTGCTCTTCTTCAAAATAGTGCCACAGGAACTTTACATCCACCTGCGAGAACAGATTGGGTCTCGGTTTAACGTCTAATCCAAAAGACAGCACCTCTGACAGTGTAGCACCCCTTCAGTGCCAGCCTAGATTTTTGTGCTCAAGTTGCTGGAGTGGGAATTGAACCCACAACCTTCTATGACTCAGAGACGAGGGTGCTACCCACTTGTTTTTTCTTTTTTTTAATTATACTTTATTGAACATTAAGAACATTTACAACATCGTGATCATTACATTGTATGATACAAATCAATTCCACCACCCTGCACAGCCATTCCGCCACCACATTTTAACATCAAAACCTGAAGTTTAATTTGTCACCTGTAACATATATTAATCGATTGTACTTTAAAAATTGGTTGTAAAATACTGTCCTTAAATTCCTTTCTGAATAAAACATCCACAGAGCCTTATAATGGTCTTTTAGCTTATATTTAAAATACTCTTTTAGATTGATTCTCCTCCCCTTAAAAAACAGAGCATTCCTTCTTTGCACAATCACGAATCTAGCCAAACTGAACATTAAATTAATTGCCGCTCCGCTAGACTCTGGCAGACTCTCCTGCAATCCCCATCTCAAAATTGAGTCCCACGGGATTCCCATTCTCGCTGTTCGGTCCCCACCCAGCAAAAAAGCTTCACACAACTGTCGAACATAGTACTTAAAGTCATTTAACTGCGGACATAACACCAGTAAATGGGACAGAGTCTCATCCTGTGTCCCACACATTGGGCAAGTTGCTGCCTCCACTCGTCCAATCTTGCACAAGACCGTCATGGTAAAAATCCGGTTATGAGCCAATTTGAAATCCAGTTCAATCCATTCTGGGCATTTAAAATTCGCCCACACTCCCTTCCAAATCCTGCTGAAGTCCAGCTGTGGGTATATACTCTGCCAAAACTCCTGACCAACAGGTGTCTTGAATCTCCATTCTCTGAATACCTCATAGAAATCTCGAGTATTACAGTTGTCAAATTGGACTAACTCTCCCCCTTTCTCCAGTACAAAGCTTGGAAAAGCAGAACGCATTTTACTTCCTTTGGAGATTTCTGCATTTATTTCTTCCATCCAATCCTGTGGCATTGCCCTCACAATCTTCTCATACATGATTCCTATTGCTTTTCCTTCTACCTCCTGATCCTCCTCCCACACCATGTCCCTCACTATCGCTTCCGGCAACCAACCTGGAATCACCTCGTATAATATATCTTTCACTGATATAATCCCAGCTTTTATAAAAGCTTGATTAAATAAAACCTCTCCTTCGATGTTGACCCACCTGTTCAAAAATAAAGGCTGTTCTAAAAATTCCTCAGCCCCCTTGGGCATAAACTGCACACTTTTCAAAAATTGAGCCCAAGTCTCTACAACCCCCTTATAAAACCTAGGGAGAAGCTTAATCGATTTCAAAAACATATTATTGTATTCCATATACAATATCCCCTGCCCTCCTATCCCACTTTGTTTTAAAAAATGCTCAAAAACTTGAATTTGACTTCTGAAGAAATCTCTTCACCCATTTGATTCTAAAGGATTTTTTCTTCAAATCAATATCTGGGAAGTTGAGTCCTCCCTGATTTCTCCGTTCAAGGCTGGTTTCCCTTCCCATAAAAACCTCACACAAGCCTCTCGGATGGACTTTTCTGCCCACTCAGGAATATCCTCCACCGTCAATAAGTACCATAGCTTAGATAGCAGGAGAGCAGACACCACTGTCGCTCTTCCTTGCACTTTCAACCACCTTCTTTCCCATCTTCCCAAAATCTTTTTAATTTTCATAACCTTCGGTTCCCAATTTAATCGATCCACTTCTTCCCTGTCTTTCTTGCACCCCATATGCACCCCCAGAACTTCCAAAACCTCCACCACCTTAAAGGGACATTCCCCCAACCATTCCCCCCTACCCCTCCCTGCAACCAGGCATTGGGACTTACTATAATTCACTCTGGCTCCTGAAGCTCTGCAATATTCCTCCACTACCTCCATAGCTTTCCTCACTGACTCCCCATTTCTCAATGTTAAGGTTGTGTCATCTGCATATTGGTGTATCACCGACACCAGCCCAGAACTGGGTACCACAATCCCAACTACACCTTGTTTCTTTCGCATCATGTAACCTAATGGTTCTGCTACCAATGTGTACAGCAGTGGGGACAGGGGACAACCCTGTCTCACTGATCCCTGTATCGGAAAATACTTAGATAAAATACCATTACATTTAACACAGCTAAATATGTTTGAATAAAAAATCCTTATCCACTGAATGAAATTTTCCTTGAAACCAAATGCTTCCAAAACCTTCAATAAAAACTCATGAGAGACCCTATCAAAGGCTTTCTCTTGATCTATCTTTAATACATAAGCCTCCCTCCCACTCTCTTCCATGAGCTCTATCGCATCTCGGATTGAGATCACAGAGTCTGCGATGTCCCGGCCTATGACTCCATAGGACTGAGAGGGCCAAACTATCTCCGGTAACACCTCCTTCAAACGATTTGCCATAACCCTCGCCAAGATCTTATAATCCACATTTAATAGTGTGATGGGCCTTCAATTCTTCAGATCCCGTCTATCCCCTTTATTTTTATAAGCTAAGCTTATGATACCTCTCCTCAGGCTTCCCTCAATTTTAATTTCCTTAAAAACTTCTAAGAGCAATGGACTTTAAATCTCAAAAAATTCCGTATAAAATTCTGCACTTAGTCCATCGGACCCTGGGCTTTCCCCCCCCTTCATTCCACTTATTGCTACTTTTATTTCCGCTAATCCTACTTCTTTATCACACATGCTTCTCTCATCCTCCTTTAAACCCTTTTCAATAAAAGCAGTAACCTTCACCATCTCCAAATTGGAAATGTCTTCTTTTGTATATAGCTCTTGATAAAAGCTGCTAGCCGCCTCCAAAATCTCTTCACTTTCATGAATGATCTTCTCCCCAACCTTCAACTCCTCAATTAATGATAATCTCTGTCGCAGCTTCTCTTGCTCTAGAAAATATCTAGTGCATCTTTCGCCCTCCAATGCATCTCTAGCCTTTGCACGGAGAATGGCCCCCTTGCATTTTTCAGCTTGCAATAATTCCCACTCTTCCTTTAGCACCCGGAACTTAGTCTCAGCTCCCTTATCCCCTCCGTCAACTGCTTTACAGACATCCGTAAACCTTTTGTTTGTATTCTCTTTTCGATGCCGGTTAGCTGCCGCCCTCTTTTTCCCATAACGTACCGAAAAAACTTTTACCTCATATTTGAAATTGTCCCACCAAACTCTTCTTTCTTTCAAGAACAAAAGTTCCTTCCGAGCATTCTTTATTATATTTATAATCCCTTCTTTATAAGCACTTTCCTTCAGGTATTGATTGTTTAAAACCCACACCCCTGAACCGATCTTAACTCTGCTGTTCCTAATTCTAAGAACCAAAGCCAAGTGATCACTAAAATATACTTTTTTATAATAAATCTCCATCACCTCCGAACTGAACCCTTCCTGCATTAACACAAAATCTATTCGGCTCTGTTTTAAAACATCACCCACCCAACCTGCTCTGGAGAACTCCCTTTTTATGGGGTTCCGGTCCCTCCATAAGTCTCTCAAATTTAAATTTGCCATCATTTTTACAATCATCCCTCTGGAGTTATCCTCTTTAAAGGTCATCTGGGCTGAAATGTCCATCCAAGATAAAAATACATTAAAATCCCCCACTATACAAGGATTTTCCACCTCTGCCACTTCAGTGAATAACCCCCGAAAAAACTCGCGACGCTGGCAATGGTCGTTCGGTGCATAGATATTAAAAAGATCGCAATTAAATCCCTCCAATTTTACCCTTAGCCGTAAAAATCTCCCCTCAGTGTCCTTGTCCACCAAGGCAACGTTCTCTTCTATGGACGGACTCACCAAAACAGCCACCCCTCTACGGTTACTGTTTGCACAACTTGCAAACACCTCTCCCTTCCAAACCTTCTGAACTCTTTCTAGAATATCCTCATCCCAAAAGGTTTCTTGCAGACACAACAAGTCCATGCCTTTAAAACCCTGCAACAACTGCTGCAATTTCTTCTCACCCCTCAGTCCGTTCACATTGATCGAGACCAATGTAATCATGGCTCCAAAGAAGGGAAGTATGCCCAATAATCTCCCCATCATTTAATCTCTGGCTCTTCCCTCCTCTCATGCTCCTTCTCAACTTTTCAGGCAGCTGTTGCTTTTTCCTGCAGCCGCCGACTCTTTTTCCCCTCCTGTTTGACCCCTCCCTGCTGTTTCAGCCTCTTCCTTGCCTTAAGTTTGGACCCAGGAGCTGTCCTTTCTCCCTCCTTCTGCCCCTCACTAACCTTTCCCTTTCCACATGATGCCACCCCATCCGCGACTTCCATGTCTCTGTCCCCCTCTAATTCCTCACACTCAAGCTCTTCTGCAACCCCCTGTGCCTGCTCCCCGTCAGATACATAATCCTGCTCCCCGTCGGATACTTCATCTCCCATAGAGAGTCTTCCTGCTATCGCAGTTTCTCCCACTGTGCCGCCCCCTTCGACCACGTCTCTACCTCTGACCCTTGCACCTTGTTCCCTCACTCCATGGGACAATGGCACACCTAAATTGTTCCTGTCTGACGTCAGTATCTCACCGATCCCATTCTGCTGTCCCTTTAAGGCTCCTGCCTCTTGCACCCTCTCCCCGCCCTGCCCCCTCCCGCTCACCAAAATATCCGACTCCCCGCCTCTCCCCGGAGCACTCACTTCCACCACACACCCCGCTCCTGCCTCCTCTCCCCCTGCAGACACCAGACTCCCCAGGGAGAGCCGAACTGCACTAAGGCTCGAGTCTGCACTCGACCCTTGCTGCCCACTGCTGTCTTTATTCCCCTCCATAGCACTCACCGTGTTTTCTGCCATCTCCATCTCGATCTCCGCCAACCTCTGCCTCTTCCTGTGCTCCTTTTTCCTTCATTTTACCGGCTGTGTCCTCCGACTGCACCGCACCTCCGGCCGTTCCACACTCCTCTCCTGCTCCGTCTCCCATCTCATCACTCATTTCGCTCCCTTCTGCCACACACTCACAGCAGGCGGGGCCTTTACAACACACCCCACAGCTCTCCGCCTTGCAGCTCCGTGCGATATGTCCTGACTCACTGCAATTGTAACAATACAAATCAGGACAGTTTCTCACGAGATGGTCATGTCCCAGACAATAGTAACACACCTTTACTTGGTTATCGTGCAGCACACGATAGTACTGTACTCCTTCCAGTGTCTCGAACTTCATACTGTAAGGCAAAGACCTCACCCCCTCTGGGAACCGCACCTTTACATACCGGGTTCCGTCTGCTACCCGTGTTCCCGGATAGTACCTCCTCTTTATTTCGGAACAGATTTTAATGTCCCACGACTCCAACTTTTTGCTCAGCACTTCGTCCTCAATGTACACAGGCAAGTTCAAAAATGAAACCACCACCTCCTCTGAATATAGCAGAGTCACCTCCAAAAATTTCTCCCCAACTTTCAGACTGAGCAGCAGTTTTTCCACCTCCTCACGGCCACTGACCGTCACCTCAAATCCCACATTTGGTTTTGGTTGGCAGGCAAAACAGCTTCCCTCACCACAGTCCTCATGAACCGCCTGGATTATATCCCAGGCTCGAATCTTCTTATCTTCACATTGCACCACCACTGTATTTTCTTTACCAAACCTCCTGAGGTCCCGGCCCAAATCTTTGGGCCTTTTTTTCCCCTTCCCACCACAGTTTCTTCCCTAATAAAATTCCTCTCGGGAATATTGTCCTCTGAGGGGCCCGGCACTCCGGACCCCTCAGCAGCCATCTGGCTGTTTTTTGTGGGCCAAAAAGGCCCTAAAGCCTGAAAACAACACCCCAAAACCCACCACCAACTTTTTACAAAACTTCCTCCAACACCCAGCTGCAATTAGGCAACCAGTCACACCTGGCTCACTCCTAGCCCCTCCCACCTAGAGAGTGCTGCCCACTGAGCCACAGCTGACAGTGATAGTGCATCACAGCAAGTACTTTGACACAATTAGGTGCCACATGAATACCGATAGTATTTATACATTACTGTAGAGTGAGAAACATGGTTGGTATAGGATGGCAGTGGCCTGATCTCATGGCCAGTACTGTTTTGGCAGAGCTCATTAACTAAGTAATAAGCCCACCTTGAACCGGACATTGCATGTGAGCTTGGGTCATAGACTACCTTGGGGCTGGGCCTCTTCTTTGCAATGACGGGTAAGTACGTAAGATTTATTCAACCATGCCAGCTATAGCTCACTTCTCTTATGGTGAGGAACTTAATCAGCACAGATTGTAAGATGTATTTAAAACAGGTGGAAGACTGGATGGATTCAGACACTAGCCAGTCACCTGCACATCTTGGGTTCATATCCAGCCCAGTCTTGTCTGGTCCAACAAACTGCAAATGAGACAAGTGGCCAGCTAAACGTGCAGCGCTGGTTGAGGGAAGAATGTTGGCCAAGGCACCAGGAGAGATCTCTGCTCTTAGTGCCATGGGATCTTCTACGTCCACCTGAACTGGAACCAACAGTTACAGCCTCAGTTTTAGCATCTCATCCAAAAAAAATGTTTGGTTCTTCGCTTTGCTTGCTGTAGGGGTCCCACATGAAATGTGCTTTGGCAGACTTCACCTAGTACTTGGCTGTCTTGTGCCCGAGTGAAATGGTGCTCCTTTGAGGTTTTGGCTAAAGCACGCTGTTGGGACAGAATAGAGAAAGCTTTACTGTGCTGCACCTCACTCCAAAGTGGATAAGACTAGCTGCCCAGAATGAGAAACCGTTCCATTCCCAGTGCTAATATCCCTCACCTTTAATGATTACAAAAGAAAGAACTCGCATCTATGTAGTGCCTTTCACATCCTCGGGACGTCCCAAAGTGATTCATAGGCAATGGATTTCCTTTTTGAAGTCTAAAATTTTTTAAATTCTCATCCTTGTTTTCAAGTCCCTCCATGGCCTCGCCCCCTCCATATCTCTGTAACCTCCTCCAGTTCCACAACCTTTAGAGATTTCTGTGCTCCTCCAATTCTGGCCTCTTGAGCATCCCTGACTTTAATCGCTCCACCATTGGTGGCCGTGCCTTCAGCTGCCAAGGCCTGAAGCTCTGGAATTCATTCCCTAAACCTCTCAGCCTCTCTACCTCTCTTCCCCCCTTTAAGACGCTCCTTAAAACCTACCTCTGATCTCTCCTAATATCTCCTTATGTGGCTCGGTGTCAAATTTAGTTTGATAACGCTCCTGTGAGGCGTCGTGGGACGTTTTACTAAGTTAAAGGCGCTATATAAATGCAAGTTGTTATACTCACTGTTGTTATGTGGGTAAATGCAGTAGCCACACACACGCCGTAAGATAAATGACCAATTAATCAATTTTTTGGTGGTGTTGACTGTGGGATAAATGTCGGTCAAGACAACTTTCCCTGTTCTTCAAATCATGCCATGGGATCTTTCACATCCATTTAAATTGGTCAGTGTAATATCCCATCTGAAAGATGGCACCTCTGACAATGCAGCACTCCCTCAGTACTTGACACATGAAAATGTTGGTCTGGATTAAGTGCTCAAGTCCTGCAGTGGGGTTTGAACCTACAACCTTCTGACTCAGAGGTAAAAGTGTTATCACTGAGTCAAGCTGGCACTTCAGTACAACATGTGGCACTTAACTAAAAGGATATTGTAACCTGGTAAGGTAATTTTTTTTTTAAAAAAAAGCTTTCTTCACCATTTCTAAATATATAATTTGCATTACAAAGATCTCATTGAGTTTCTTGAGTGCGATATCGTAATGTTAAGAGTGAACACGACAGACAGCTAGCTCACTGCCTAAAACTGTGATGCTCTCCCATTAAAGTGCGAGTCTCGCCATCGGTACTCCTTCTAAGATCAGTTAGGATCATGACTAATTTTAACATCTGCCTGAGATCTTTTTTGGAGACAGCGAGGGCTGATTACATCACTGGGGAGATGAGCGTAGAGGTTGTAAAAGGCTATTGAGTCTGAGAACGTGAGGGAACTGAAATAACGTCGGCAGAGATTCTCATTTAACCCAGGCGACTTCAAGAATTGTGTTTTTCAGTTGTATATTTGTAATTCTTCTTCCTCAGACACAAGAACCTCCGCTCAGACAAATTCCCTAAGGATCTGATCAGTTCTGTTGGTTTAAAAAAAAATTCTTCAAAACAGGGAAATCTGTAGAAACAGATGGGAAAACAAATCGTAAATATTTGTGTTCTTAAAGCGGTTGGTTTGAGGCTCTATTTAACTCGGTGTTACATTTTTGCTGGAAAGTAGCACCCCCTATTGGCATATTTGGTAAATGCACTGCCCAGTGTGGGATTGTGCTGTGCAGGTCAGGAAAGTTATGGGTTGAGCGGGATGTTCTCAATCGGGGTGCGCTACGCCCGGGGATAAGGAGAGGGAAACATTAGTTTGATGCTGGAACGTGTGGGCGTGTCGTGAGCATGAGATCAGGCTCAGTTATGATGGCCTCTGTGGCCGAAAAGCCTGCTGACGCTCAGTCACACAAGATGGATGCTGTAGTGCCTTTGTTACCTCCAGACACAACTGCCTGACCTGCTGAGTATTTCCAGCATTTTCTGTTTTTATATCATAAAGTAGTGTTTTGTGAGCGTTGCTGCTCTCCTGCTCCATTGCCATATGCAATCCAAATGTAACTTAAAGTTTGTGATAAGCTGATGTTCTGCACCAAGCTTTGTTTGGAAAGTAATTCTAAATTGGGATAGTCACTGTTCTCTGCAGCCAAGAGCGTGAGTCCCGAAGGATGTGTTGCCTGCCCGGTGCCAGGGTAAAGGACATCTCTGCTGGGCTGGAGAGGAACTTAGAGTGGGAGGGAAAAGATCCAGTTGTCATGTTCCATGTGGGTACCAACGACATAGATAGGACAAAGAAAGAGGTTCTGCTGAGGGAGTATGAGCAGCTAGGGGCTGAATTAAAAAGCAGACCCACAAAAGTAATAATGTCTGGATTACTGCCTGAGCCACAGGCAAATTGGTATAGGGTAAATAAGATCAGAGAGATGAATGAGGGGCTCAAAGATTGTTGTGGGAGAAATGGGTTTCGATTCTTGGGGCACTGGCACCAGTACTGGAGAAAGAGGGAGCTGTCCCGTCGGGACGGCAATAGATTGGGAAAAGGGGAAGTGCAACGAGACCTGGGTGTCCTTGTGCACCAGTCGCTGAAGGTAAGCATGCAGGTGCAGCAGGTGGTTAAGAAGGCAAATGGTATGTTGGCCTTCATAGCGAGAGGATTCGAGTACAGGAGCAAGGATGTCTTGCTGCAGTTGTACAGGGCCTTGGTGAGATCACACCTTGAGTATTGTGTGCAGTTTTGGTCGCCTTATCTGAGGAAGGATGTCCTTGCCATGGAGAGAGTGCAGCGAAGATTCACCAGACTGATACCTGGGATGGCAGGAATGACATACGAGGAGAGATTGGGTCGATTAGGCTTATATTAGCTAGAGTTTAGAAGAATGAGAGGGGATCTCATTGAAACTTTTAAAATTCTAACAGGACTAGACAGACTAGATGCAGGAAGGATGTTCCTGATGGCGGGGGAGTCCAGAACCAGGGGTCACAGTCTAAGGATAAGGGGTAAGCCATTTAGGACTGAGATGAGGAGGAATTTCTTCACCTAGAGAGTGGTGAACCTGTGGAATTCTCTACCACAGGAGGCAGTAGAGGCCAATTCATTAAATATATTCAAGAAGGAGTTGGATATATTATTAAGGCTAAAGGGATCAAGGGATATGGGGAGAAGGCAGGGGCAGGGTACTGAATTTGGATGATCAGCCATGATCTCATTGAATGGCGGAGCAGGCTCGAGGGGCCGAATGGCCTACTCCTGCTCCTACCTTCTATGTTTCTGTTTCCAACGCTCTCTTGGCTCACCGCCCACCTCGCACCCTCCGTAAACTTCGGCTCATCCACAACTCTGCTACTTGTCTCCTAACTCGCACCAAGTCCCGTCCACCCATCACCCCGATGCTCGCTAACCTCCATCGGGTTCCGGTCCGGCCACACCGCAAACTTAAAATTCTCATCCCTTGTGTTCAAATGCCTCCACGGCCTCGCCCCTCCCTAAATCTGGAACCGCCTCCAGCTTTACAACTCTCCGAGATCTCTGCGCTGCTCCAATTCTGGCCTCTTGTGCATCCCCGATTTTCATCGCCTTACCACTGGCGGCCGTGCCTTCGGCTAGCTGGGCCCCAAGCTCTGGAATTCCTGCTCTAAACCTCTCCGCCTCTCTACCCCTTGCTCCTCCTTTAAGTCGCTCCTTAAAACTTATCTCTTTGACCCAGCTTTTTGGTCACCTGTCCTAATATGTGGCTCGGTGTCAAATTTTGTTGATAATCGCTCGTGTGAAGAGCCTTGAGACAAGGGCGCTATATGAATGCAAGTCGTTGTTGTTGGCTGAAGGGATGTAACCTGTCACCCCTGATCCTCTCTAACTTTTACCGCTGCACAATAGAGAGCATCCTGACGAACTGTATCACAGTATGGTATGGCAGCTGTAGCTACTATGGCCGGAAAGCCCTGCAGCGGGTAGTCAAAACTGCCAACGCATTACTGGCACCCGGCTACCGACCATAGAGCACATATACCAGAAACGCTGTTTACGGAGGTCACGGTCCATCATCAAAGACCCTACCCACCCCAGCCACAGTCTGTTCGCCCTCCTGCCATCTGGGAGACGCTACAGATGCATTCATACCCGAACGACCAGATTCAGGAACAGCTTCTTTCCCAGGGCTGTCATCCTACTGAACTCCACAAATAAACTCTAAAGCCTGCACATCTGCCGATGCACTTTATTATGGTTATGTTTATGTTAATGTATTACAAGCCAAATGTATGTTGAATGTTTAAATGTCTTAATCTAAATGTACACTCTCGGGAGCCGCAAGCCTACATTTCATTGTACTGCACTTGTGCACTAACAATGACAATAAAAGTTGATTTGTTTTTTTTTTTGATTTTTGTACCAGCACCCGTGGAGACATGCCCCAGCATGAGTGAGTACGTTCAGCAATGGAGGGATTTTTTTTTTAATGTAACTTTTCCTTTTGCTTAAACTATTTATAGCTAATAATTGAATACTGGACCAGTTGAAACACGGACTAAAAATTTTGCTTGTAAAGAAACGGTTATCCTTCCGATATCCAGCAAATTTCCTTTGATGAATAACGAGTCAGCATCTGAGCAAATGTTCTCTTTAAATGAACTGTCCCATTACCAGGGCACTCATGAGTCGAGGTGCGTTAGTATTTAATTAAGTTGGGCTGTGAAAATGATTCTCTATATATGAATAATCATTTATTTTCTGCGCTGGGTCAACGTCTACTGATGCACAACCTTTTGGTTGTCTATGGGACACCTGCGGCCTGCTTTGGTGCGTTGCACGAGGGGGTGAATCAGACCACTGGAGGAACAATCTGCGGATGGGTTTCAACAAAAGGGACAGTTTTTTAAAAAACTGTGTCGATCTGGGGACGCAGATGATAGCCGACAAAAGGAGTGAGCAAAGCAAAGGTCAGCTCCCCTTTGGAAAAAAAAAAATTTCTGCCGCTGTTGCGCCGTGTTTGTGTGAAAAGAATTAATTTACGTGGCTATCTAGTGCAGGACAACATCAATTAATACAAAGAAAAATCTCAAAGTTGTGCAAGTTCTAGGTCTTGAGAACATAAATTTAAAAAGTACACCCAATGAGAAAAGTCTGTCTGCACGAGCCATCCCCAATTTTTGGACGCTCTCCCGCTGAAAGATTGACGGCAGTTTTCATATTCATGAAGAGCCATTGATTGCAGATGTGCTGTCGACAGCAATCTTGAATATAAATGACGTGACCTCTGGATACCTGCTAGCAGTGCAGGCCGTGGCTCTTGTGAGGGGTCCGCTGCGTCTCCCGTCAAAACTAAAAGTCCGGAGGCCGACTCCCTCCCTTTTAGCACTGGGACGTGCAGGTCTCCAGGCTGGGCCAGGACGAGCAGCTGGAAGAAGGTTAAGTAAGGGAGAGTGGAGTCTTGACTGAGCACCAACTCTCCTGGATCCCCTTCTATCAAGTGCAAACATCCAAAGGCAAACCACGTGAATGACTATCAAAGGGAATTAAGTTTTTTTTTAAAAAAACAGGTTATTCATATGGAGAGGCTTGTATCTCATAATTCTGGAAGACCAGACTCCTAGGCCCTGATTTTAACTGCCCCCACCAGAGTTTCTGGTTGACCTTGTAAGGGATGGAACCACCATCTGCTCCTTACAGGGCCATTGGCGCTGGAGTGGGGGGTGGGGGGGCGGGTGCAAAGCTAGAGGTCACTGGGCTAGGACTTGCTGCTTCCACATGTTAGTGTTGGGTTAGTGGTAGTACTCCTTTGAGTGCGGAGGTCATGGGTTAGAGCCTTTCTCCAGAAGTTGGAGCACATATCCTAGGATGACAATTCGGTGCAGCACTGTCGGAAATGCTGTCTCTCAGATGAGATGTTAAGTTGAGGCCTCATCTGCCCTCTCAGCTGGGTGTCGTGGTACTGTTTGAAAAAAAGCAGGACAGGTATCCTGGCCAACATTTATCCCTCAACTAACACCACCAAAACATGAATGGTTATAGAACCTTGATGTGTGTGAAAGGTGCTATATAAATGCAAGTCCTTTCTTGCTTATAAATTATGGCCAGGACACCAGGAGAACTCCCTTGGTCTGGGAATAGTAAGAGAGCAGATGGGACCTCACTTTAACATCTCATTTGAAAGGCGAAGAGTAAAGCCGCTTCAGGTTCTCACTATGTCTTAATCTCAGAAGGGCACCCATTACTGCAACAATTGTTTTGAATCCGGTATTGAACGATAAAGGAAGCACAACTAACTTATTAATGGTTGAAAAACAACTTCACATTCGACAGCTCTGAACCCATCTTGCAGCCTGGCTCCACTCATCTGGTGCTAACCAGTTGCTTAATTGAAACATTGATAGTAATGTTGAGGGAACATCCATAACTTATTGTACTTAAACTAGGAAACCATTACAGTTAGAACACTTGCAGGTATCCGAGAGAGAGAAGGTTTTGATTGGAGCAGGCTGGGCTGAATTTGAACCTAGATTCTTGACAGTCAGTGACCAGTCTTCCAACTAACTGCGCCACCCATTCATCAGTCAGTTAATTTGGGCCCCTTCTGCCAAATGAAAACAATGTTCATCACTCACCCTTAAAAGGTCAATGAAAAATTCCAGTTCCTTTAGTTTATTCCTAGTGGGGAATGGCCCATTCTGCAAAAATGGGGTGATGCCATTATTCACTTTCAAACACAACCATTCATTCATTCATTACTGAAACTGGTTTAAAAAAAAAATCCTGTCATATTTTAGCCATCTGTTTCTTAGCTCTTATGATCCTCGCTGAAACATTCCTGGCTGAAAGTTCAAAGGCCCTTACCGCTCAAGCCGATCTGAACTCCCGTTTCCCTTTGGAGCCTTTGCACGGTGACACAGTTTTCCAGGGACGCTCGAGTCTCGGCCCTCGCTCGACTTTCAATTTCATTAACCGAACAAAAGCATTTAGCCGGTGAGGCTCCAGATAGTGTGAGATGTCAGGCTCGCAACAATAGGAGAGCTGCCAAACCCATTTGAGAACACGAGCACTCGCGGGATCTTGAATTAGAGAGACCAAGAACAAGGCAGATTACAACTTGAACCAAAATTAGGGAGTGGGTTCCATTGATAATGTCACTCTACAGCTGGCTTGCAGTTTTCAGCCAGTTTTTTTAATATTACTGATTGTAATAGTTAAAAGCTGGCCTGATCAGAACCAGGTTTTACCACAGAATCTACACAAATTATAGTGGAAAGAAAGAAAAAGAAAGACTTGCATTTATATAGCGCCTTTCACGACCACCGGATGTCTCAAAGCGCTTTACAGCCAATGAAGTACTTTTTGAAGTGGAGTCACTTTTGTAATAAGGATAATGTAATGTTGCCTCATCCCAACAACAACTTGCTCTTATACAACACCTTTATTATCGCAACACCCCAAGATTACAGCAAGTAATCAAAAAGGCAAATGGAATGTTGGCCTTTTATTGCAAGGAGGTTGGAGTATAAAAGCAGGGAAGTCCTGCTACAACTGTACAGGGTATTGGTGAGGCCACACCTTGAGTACTGTGTACAGTTTTGGTCTCCTTATTTAAGGAAGGATATACTTGCATTGGGGGCAGTTCAGAGACGCTTCACTCGGTTGATTCCTGAGATGAGGGGGTTGACTTATGAGGAAAGGTTGAGCAGGTTGGGCCTATACTCATTGGAATTTAGAAGAATGAGAGGTGATCTTATTGAAACATATAAGATACTGAGGGGGCTCGACAAGGCAGATGCAGAGAGGGTGTTTCCCCTCGTGGGGAAATCTAGAACTTGGGGCATAGTTTCAGAACTTTAGAACTGAGATGAGGAGGAATTTCTTCTCTCAGAGGGGTGTAAATCTGTGGAATTCTCTGCCCCAGAGAGCCGTGGAGGCTGGGTCATTAAATACATTTAAGGTGGAGATAGACAGATTTTTGCAAGATAAGGGAGTGAAGGGTTATGGGGAGCAGGCTGGGAAGTGGCTTTGAGCCCAAGATCAGCCATGATCTTACTGAATGGCGGAGCAGGCTCGAGGGGCCAAGTGGCCTATTCCTGCTCCTATTTCTTATGTTCTTATGTACATCACAAAAGAGGAGGGAAAAGGACATTTAGCAGGACTTGGGAAAGGTGGCTGAAGACTTGGTCAAAGAGTGAGATTTGGAGGAGACTTTTGAAGATGGGGAGCGTTAGGAAGAGAATTGTGGCGTGCAAGGCCACAATAGCCGAGTGGAGCAAGTGGGTGGATGTACAGTAGGCCAGAATCTGAAGAGCGGAGGGTATGAACTGGGGCATAAGGCTGGAGGATGCCATAGAGGTAGCATGGGGTGAGGTCATGGAGGGATTTGTAGATGAGAGTGAAGATTTGAGGTCAGTGCAGTGGGGGATGGAGAGCCAGTGGAGGTTGGCTTGTGCAGGGGTGGTAGGTGAGTAATATTACTATTATGGGATGGGTTGTGGACAGTGGTGTTTTAGATGAGTTGGAGTTTGTGTAGGAAGGACTTCATAATGATAGAGGAATGATTATCCCACCTTGTGAGAGACAGAGAGAGAAAGAAAAAGTTTCATTTGTAAACCTTGATAGGCCTGAACCAAGAAATGCCTTGTTACCATACAGGCAAATTGATGTAAAGAGTATTGCAGTAAGCAAGGCATGTAAGACTCCATTTAACGTGTTCTCTGTGTGTTCCTCAAATCTTTGCTTGTCCCCTATGGATGGCTTCGAGATGTCCTACACTTGTCTATTGCAACCCAGACTAGAAAAGGGGAAAAAAACTGAACCAAGGTTCTCACTCCTGATCATTGTTGAATGATCCTTGTTAAAAAAGAACTTGCATTTATATAGTGCCTTTTCACGGCCTCAGGACATCCCAATGCGCTTTACAGCCAATTTGAAGTGTAGTCACTGTTGTAATGTGGGAAACGCGGCAGCCAATTTGCGCACAGCAAGCTCCCACAAACAGCAATGTGATAATGACCTGATAATCTGTTTCTGGTGTTGGCTGCGGGATAAACATTAGCCAGGATATCAGGAGACCTCCCCTATTCTCTTCGAATAGTTTCCGTGGAATCTCTTGTGTCCAGCTGTGAGGGTAGACAGTGTTATGTATTGTGTGTTCTCCTCCCACCTGTGGTGGCGCTGTCACAGCAGATACATGGTTGGGTGTTCTCTTGGTTAAGTTTAGCTCTCTTTGTTCGGAACTCTCCAGAACTTTCCTTTCCTTCCTGAATAAAGCACTTCATGTTTGAATCTCTGGGTTCTGAGTTCTAATTGTGTCTAGGTAGAAAGGTACCAACACAACAGACAGGGCTTTGGTTTAACATGTCATCCAAAGGACAGCACCTCAGACAGTTCAGCACTTCCTCAATACTGCACTGGAGTGTCAACCTAGAATATGTGCTCAAGTCTGTGGAGTGGGGCTTGAACCCATGACCTTCCAAATCAGAGGTGAGAGTGCTACCAGTGAGGCAAGGCTGACCATTGGATATTGTGTATGTGGACAGTGGAAAGGGCAATGTGTGAAGGACATCCCAGCCAACCTTGATCCTGCCCAGCCACGCACACGTTCCAGCATGGGTCACCGGACAATGATCACAAGAGCGAATTCTGGCTAAATTTCTTCTCTTACCCACGACCTACAACCCCATGCCCCGGGAGTGCTGTGCTCCATTCTAGCACCTCTACCCCTGCCCCTACTTGAGATCAGCTAGCTCAGCACAGAGTGAGGATGGAACCTGAGATCTTCCTCGCCGGTAAGGCCCATTACCGCATTGGGATGCTGCACTGTCGGAGGTGCCTTCTTTCAGCTGGGACGTGAAACTGAGGTCCAATCTGTGGATGTAAAAGATTCCAGGGTACCATTTCGAAGAAGAGACGGTGGCGTTCTCCCCGTTGTCCTGGCCAATATTTATTTTTCAGCCACCAACACTTAAAAAAAACCCAGATTATCAGGCCATTATCACATTGCTGTTTGTGGGAGCTTGCTGTGCGCAAATTGGCTGCCTCGTTTCCTACATTACAACAGTGACTACACTTCAAAAAGTACTTCATTGGCTGTAAAGCACTTCGGGACGTCCTGAGGTCGTGAAAGACGCTGTAGAAAGTTTTTTCACTCTTATTTTACTCATTTAAACCACTTTAAAAGTTAATGTTAGATTTAACTTGAGTGTTTTATTTTTCCCGGATTCCTGATGGTGTTAAATTTAATTTGGTCACAGAATCCCAGGAACTGTTGGGCAGTTAGTGCCTGCTCGCTAACCAGTTATCCATCCAGATTAGGCTAGCTACAAAGGTGTCAGCTGTGGCTCAGTGGGTAGCACACTTGCCTCTGAGTCAGAAGGTTGTGGGTTCAAGCTGCCACTCCAGGGGCTCGAGCACATAAATCTAGGCTGACGCTCCAGTGCAGTGCTGAGGGAGTGCTGCACTGTCGGAGGTGCCGTCTTTCGGATGAGATGTTAAACCGAGGCCCCGTCTGCTCTCTCAGGTGGACGTAAAAGATCCCACGGCACTATTTCGAAGAAGAGCAGGGGAGGTGTCCTGGGCCAATATTTATCCCTCAATCAACATCACAAAAACAGATTATCTGGTCACTATCACATTACTGTCTGTTTGTGAGAGCTTGCTGTGTGCAAATTGGCTGCTGCATTTCCCACATTACAACAGTGACTCCACTTTAAGAGAGTACTTCATTGGTTGTAAAGCGCTTTGAGACATCCAGTGGTTTTGAAAGGTGCTATATAAATACAAGTCTTTCTTTCAAATGGAACATTGGGTGAAATTTCTTCTGGTGAACTGTTAATGAGGGGAGTAACCTCCCCTCCGAGGCCTGTCTCTATTTCACAAGTACTGTAAAAGAGTCTAAACCAAACTGCCTTGGCAGGCTTTGTTCTAAGTAGGGACATCATTCATATGTGGCAGTTCTGTGTTTTGACAGTAAGCACCATCTGTATTGATTTAAAACACTTGTAATACATTATGAAGAACACTATTTTTCTTCTATCCCAATGAATCAAAAAACATGCGAATTGGGAAGGTAAAAACACGATGTGGAGGAACAGTGTTTATTCTGGTGGGAGGAAATTTTTACGAGTTCGCAACCATTCACGGTTTACTAGTTTAAGCCCCTGTCTCCTTGTCCTACTCTCACTGTTTAATTTAAAGATTTTCCGTTTCCATTCCTTTAACTATCTTGTTATCTTTATAAGGACAGCTTTCAGACACCTCGTATCTCGCACCTTTGACATTAAGCCCTATGGCACTGCCTCCAGCTCTTGAATATCTCCCTTGTGTCTCAGTGACCGGAACTAGACGGGGAAAAAAAAAATACTCAAGGTGCAGCCTGCCCAGAGGACTGTACGTTTTGATCATGACTGCCTCTGACTTATAGCCTGCTGCAGAATGATATAGAATGATATAGAATTTTACAGCACAGAAACAGGCCCTTCGGCTCAACAGGTCTGTGCCGGTGTTTATGCTCTACACGAGCCTCCTCCCACCCCTCTTCATCTCACCCTATCAGTATATCCTTCTATTCCTTTCTCCCTCATGTGTTTATCTAGCTTCCCCTTAAAAGCAGCGACGCTATTTACCTTAACCACTCCCTGTGGTAGCGAGTTCCACATTCTCACCACTCTCTGGGTAAAGAGGTTTTGTTAGATCCGTGATTCTGAGAGTATGATGTTTTTCAATAACCACACGGATGCTGTAACTTAACAATCAACAGGTATTTACTGGAGTAGGGTAGTCTCAAGACTGGGGTACAGAGGCATGCTCAAGGCTTATATACAGGTGTGGTCACTGCCGGTACTACGGTATAAAGGAGCTGTAAAAGTAGTTCTCTCTTAAAGGTACATACACTACAATTCCTCCCCTTTTAGATTAGTAGTACCCATAATATTCAAATAACAATTAACACTTTAACATGTACATTAACAACAATAGTCCATTTATAGATTCAGTCTTTGGGGCGGCTTCCTGATCCTTTCGGGATAGCGCCGTTCCTGAGGTTCTTGTTCTTGCTGCGGAGGCGATTCTGGCCCCTTTTCATCAGTTAGTTCATCGGGTTCCACTGCTACTGGTTCGGAGGTAGATGCTACCGGTATGTCGGGTTCATCCCCAGGTACGCAAGACATGGGGTTGACTCGTTCCTGTGACGCTAAGATCTGATCAACGTGGTGTCTCACAATGTTCTCCCCGACATCCACTGTGTACATTAATGGCCCCTGCCGTGTGCATATCGTTCCGGGTTGCCATTTCTCTGTTCGGTAGTCACGGGCCAAGACTGGTTGTCCTACATTGAAGCTCCTTGTCGGCTTCTCATTGATGTGCTGGAATTGTTTATCCTCAACATTTCTTCGCACATTTGGTCTAAGCAAGTCCAGACGAGATCGCAACCTTCGGTTAAAGAACATCATGGCCGGGGTCTGGTTGGTAACTTCATGTGTCGCGTTTCGGTAGGCTAATAAGAAATTGTCCACCTTATGCTGTAGTGGAATTTCATCGTCGCACATGGCCTTTATCGCCTTCTTAAAGGTTTGTACGAACCTCTCAGCCAATCCATTTGTGGCTGGATGATATAGGGCGGATGTGTACTGCCTTACCCCATTCCTTCTCATAAATTTCCGAAACTCTTCGGACACAAACTGTGGTCCATTATCAGAGCAAATCTGCTCTGGCAAGCCGTTTCTGGCAAATATGGTCCGTAGGACTGCAATCGTTTTCTCTGTAGTGGTTGAGGACATTTTTATCACCTCAGGCCACTTCGAATGAGCATCCACTGCTATTAACAACATTGAGTCCATGAATGGACCAGCAAAATCAATATGCACCCGTTGCCATGGAGAGGAGGGCCACTCCCATGGGTGTAGAGGGGCATGTGGTGGTGCATTTTGGAACTTCTGGCATCCTGAGCAGCTCTTGGTTAGGTCTTCGATTTGTTGATCGATTCCCGGCCACCACACATAAGCCCTAGCAAGGCTTTTCATTTTAACTCCCCCCAGATGACCTTCATGTAGCTCATTTAGCACTCTCTCCCTTAACTTTGGTTGAATCACCACTCTGGATCCACACATCACTGTCCCCTGGCATACTGACAGCTGTTCTCTTCTGGATGAGAATGCTGGCAACAGTGAGTCGCCGTGTGTTGGCCATCCCCTCACCGTCAAATCATATACCCGAGACAGCGTCGGATCATTGCGGGTCTCCTTCTCTATATCCGTGTTCGTTACTGGCAATCGTTCAATTACTGACGAATAAAATATCTCGATAGGGTCCACTGCTGGTGCTTCCTCCACAGTAGGCAGTGGCAGGCGCGATAACCCATCAGCGTTTCTATGCTGTTTCGTGCCTTTATATTCTATTTCATATTGATTCGCCCCTAGAAACAGGGACCATCTTTGTAACCGTTGTGCCGTCATCACTGGAATCACAGAAACCCCACAGTGCAGATAGAGGCCATTTCGGCCCATCGAGCCTGCACCGACACATGTCCCACCCAATCCCCATCACCCCTACACCAGCACATATCCCACCCTATCCCCGTAACCCCACGTATTTAATCCCCCCTAACACTAAGGGTCAATTTATCATAGCCAATCAACCTAACCCGCACATCTTTGGACTGTGGGAGGAAACCGGAGCACCCGGAGGAAACCCACGCAAACACGGGGAGAATGTGCAAACTCCACACAGACAGTCACCCGAGGCCGGATTCGAACCCGGGTCCCTGGCACTGTGAGGCAACAGTGCTAATCACTATGCCACCGTGCTAGCCACTATGCCACCGGAACGCCCTTCTTAGGATTAAAGATGGAGACAAGTGGTTGGTGGTCAGTCAGCAAGGTGAACTTCTGCCCATGCAGATAGTGGTTGAATTTTTTTACTCCCCATACTAGGCTGAGGGCCTCCCTGTCAATCTGGGCGTAGTTGCACTCGGCTGAGGTTAGTGACCGAGACGCAAAGGCTACTGGCCTCTACAACCCGTCTGGGAATTTGTGCGACAGCACCGCTCCAATACCATAGGGTGATGCATCACATGCCAAACGAATTGGTAGTGCTGGGTTGAAATGGGCCAACACTTCTTTTGATGTGATCAATTCTTTACACTTCTGGAAAGCTCGTCTACGTTCGTCATTCCACTTCCATGGTACCCCTGTTTGCAGTAGGGTGTTCAGTGGGTGTAATACCGTGGACAAATTTGGTAAGAACTTATGGTAGTAGTTTACCAGCCCGAGGAACGACCTCAGTTGTGACACATTTTCCAGTGCTGGAGCCTTGACTACTGCCTCAATCTTTTCAGGGGACTTATGTAACCCCTCTTCATCGATGACGTGGCCACAATACGAGATCTGCTTCTGGAAAAACTCGCACTTGTGGCGATTAGCTCGTAGCCCATATTCCTTTAATCTGGTGAGCACCTTCTCCAAGTTGGCGAGGTGATCACTGTCATTTTCGCCCGTGACCAGGATGTCGTCCAAATAACACTGGGTCCCTGGAATTCCTTGCAGGACTTGATCCATCGCCCTTTGCCAAATAGCCGGAGCCGATGCTACCCCGAACACCAGCCGGTTGTATTGATAAAGACCTTTATGAGTGTTAATCGTAAGGTATTGTTTCAAGGCTTCTTCTACCTCCATTTGCAAGTACGCCTGGGCTAGATCAATTTTGGTGAAGCGTTTACCTCCAGATAGCGAGGCGAAAATATCCTCAATTCGTGGAAGCGGATATTGTACAGTGTGAAGGACTGGGTTCACTGTCACCTTAAAATCTCCACAGATGCGGACCTTCTTTGGTTCCCCAGGCGTATTACTCAACGACCTCTTCATTACAGGAACGATGGGTGTAGCCCACTCACTTCAGTCTACTTTGGACAGTACTCCTGAACGTTCCAACCCTTCCAGCTCTGCTTCGACAGCTGGTCTGATCGCATAAGGCACTGGTCTGGCCTTAAGAAACTTTGGGCTTGCATTTTCCTCTATTTTAATCATTGCTGTTATGCCTTTTAGTGTTCCGAGTCCCTCCTGGAACACTTCTTTTGCGTCAGTTAGCATTTTTGACAGTCGTCCAGGTGTGACGCCGTCATCCTTTTTGGCCTCAACCTTCAGTGCCTGTATGGAATGCCAATCTAATTGTATCTTCCGGATCCATTCACGTCCTAGCAGTGGTGGTCCTCCATCTGGCAATACATATATATCCATTTTAGGTATTTCCTGGCCTTTATATATCACTTTCACCCTTATTTTTCCTTTGGGGCAGACTTTTTGCCCCGTGTACGTCTTCAAGACAATCGCTGTAGCTTTCAAGGGTATATGTGAAAATAGCCGCTTGTAGTCCCTTTGGTTTATGACTGTTAGGGCTGATCCTGTGTCCAATTCCATTTTCACTTGGACTCCGTCTATCTTGAGTGTAACCCAGATAGTCTGGTGATCCTCCATTTTGGTTACCTTATGTAGTTTCAGACAACCCAGCTCCTTGCTTCCGGAGTCTGTGTCACTTTTCTGTTCATCTGAACTACTGTCCATCACCTGGTGTACCTTTTTGTACTTCTCCTGTGGAGATTTCTTACTGTTGGTTTTCTTCCCAGACCTGCAGACTCTTGCTATGTGTCCTGCTTTTCCACACTGTCTGCACACTTGGTCCTTGAACCAACAATCCTTCTGGTCATGTGTTGTTCTGCCGCAGCGATAGCACTTCCCTGTTCCATAGGACATTTCATTGGTGCCATATTCTTGCGGTCTCCATTGTATCTCTGCAGCGCCCCTTGTGGCTGCTTCATGTGATACTGCCATACTGAAAGCCTTGTCCAGCGTAAGATCCTTTTCTGATAGAAGCCGTTTCTGGGTTCCTTCACTTTGCAGCCCACACACAAACTTGTCCCTTACGTATCTGCTAGTCCCGCTCCAAACTGGCAGTGTTTCGATAGCTTACGCAGTTCTGTTAGGTACTCAGCATTGCTTTCGTCTTTGTGTTGGTTCCTTTTATGGAACTTAAATCGTTCTGCTATCAGCAGCGGTGTGGGGTTTAAGTGGTCCTGTAGGATTTCTACTATGCTTTCGAAATTCTTGTTCACAGGCTTCTCTGGGGTTATTAGGTTTCGCAGTAACCCATAAGTTTTTGCACCCATGGAATTTAACAAAACCAGTGCTTTCCTAGCATCTGGCACTTCATTCGCCCTGCAGTACACCTCAATACGTTCCACATATGTCGCCAAATCTTCGACTTCATTGTCGAACGTAGAGATACTGCCACTCTTCGGCATCCCTGGGTGTGATTTAACTGTCAAAAATGGCATCTCCCGCGCTTCCCCTTCTTCTCCGCTGGCACAAAATGGCGTCTCCCGCGCTTTCCTTCCTTCCCGCGCTCGCCCTTCTTCTCCGCTGCGGCTTCTAAAAATGGCGTCTCCTGCGCTCTTCCTTCTTCTCCGCGGCTCAATGGCGTCTCCCGCGCTCTCCCTTCTTCTCCCCGCGGACACTGTTCAGCCCTTGAGCCCTGGCTGTGCTCTGTGCATTCTTTTTTTTTTGTGCGCCTTTCCCTTTTCCGCCGCTCGGTCCTGAACCCGGCTGTTGCTTTACCCTCTCTCTCTCCGTTTTGTTTTTCCTCGACGCCACTCAGTTTTGAACCCCCGGCTGCGCCCTGTGCGCTTCACCCTCTGTCTTACCCCGTCGACGCTGCTCGGCTTTCTCTCCGCCGTCGGTCAGCTCCAGCCGCCGCTGTCCGGGAAGGGTCTGCGCTGTACCTGTCGTCAGTCTATTGCTGATCGTCGTGGCTGGGGAACCAAGCCCGGCTCTCCACAGCCTCCCCTGCGATGTTCACTCTCTGCCGGACGACTGGGCGGTTGCTCGTGGTCGACGCCCGTGTTTCTGGCCTCGACTTTCTTCCACCGCCCTCCCGGAGCGAATCCTCGAAGGGAAATGCAGAGTTGCAGGTAGATTCGAATCGACACTCGTCGCCACTGTTAGATCCGTGATTCTGAGAGTATGATGTTTTTCAATAACCACACGGATGCTGTAACTTAACAATCAACAGGTATTTACTGGAGTAGGGTAGTCTCAAGACTGGGGTACAGAGGCATGCTCAAGGCTTATATACAGGTGTGGTCACTGCTGGTACTACAGTATACAGGAGCTGTAAAAGTAGTTCTCTCTTAAAGGTACATACACTACAGGTTTCTCCTGCATTCCTTATTGGTTTTATTAGTTGACTATCTTATGTTTAAGGCCCCTAATTTTGGACAAGTGGAAACCTCTTCTCTACATCTACCCTATCAAACCCCTTTCTCCCTCATGTACATATCTAGCCTCCCCTTAAATGCATCCATACTATTCGCCTCAACCACTCCCTGTGGTAGCGAGTTCCACATTCTAACCACACTCTGGGTAAAGAAGTTTCTCCTGAATTCCCGATTGGATTCATTAGTGATTACCTTATACTTATATCTTGTATTTATCAGCTGCTATATGGGTTCCTAAAAACACCTTTCACAAAGTCATTGGTAAATTGAGGTACACTATATGCCTTTTCTTAGTATCTTAGACAGTAGTACTTCTCTAAGCCATTATTGGCTACAAATTACATGCAAAACATTTATCCCACTGGCTCGATTGGAGGGATTCTTAGCTATCAACATTTGCTGGGATTATCATTCCTGTTCACATGTTGTACATCCTCCCTGTTGGATCAGCTGGACTAATGGCAAGGTTGTTAGGGGCACATTGAATTGAGCCTCCCAGCCTGTGGACTGTTAGTAGGCCTGCACCAGTCAGGACAAGTGAGTTCACCAGGAGTTCAAAGTCAGTTCAGATATAATGGCCCAGAAATTCGGGTCGGGGGCTTCCTGCGGGTGCAAGCCCCCGACCTGCACTTACCTTGCGCGCCGGCCGTTGAGCTGTGGGCCCGCGTGGGATTCCGATCCTGGGCCTGCTCCAACTGCCGGTGCGCAGTGCCTGCGTATCCCAGGGGCGCAGTTAGTTCGAAGCGTCCCCTGGGATCACGTGGGCCATGGAGAGCCAATGGTAGCAGGGAATGCCCATTCATAAAATTGACAGGAAGAGCTGTCAAAACTATAAATACTATAAGCCCCAAAACATCACTAAAACTTCAAATAATTTTTTTTTTAAATCACATTTTTAAAATAACTATAAATTACATAAAATAATTGTTTTAAACAATAATTTAAATTTTCAAAAAAATTAATTACACTTTCTAACGGGGCTAAAAATAGACTTACTTTTCTTTTTTAAAGTATTTAAAAATAATAAACCTGTGGAAAAAATGTTTTAATTTTAATTAATTCACCACTTACCCAGAGAAACCTGGAAAAAAAAACGGAAGTTCCATGCGCACGCGCTGCCTCTCCGGCGCACGCGTTCGACCTGTGAACCCCTTCCTTTAAAGGAACGGAAGTTCCGGTTTACCGCGCATGCATGAAACCGGCACTTCCGTTGGGCCTACGGGTGCGTACTCACCCGTGGAGACCCGAATTTCTGGGCCATAGTGTGTTATCTGTCAGCACTGTAAAGTACAATGGCCCGGATTTTTGCAGTCAGCATTGAGGGAACAGCACTCGCTGTTCATGACCCTTACAGCTGCCCACAGAGTTTTTGTGGGCTTTTGAGCTGCAACTCCCTGTCATTGGGCGTCTAATCCTGTGTGACGCCCTCTACAGAGGATCTGTGGCATGTGTAAGCAACAGTGCGGTCCTTCAACCAACCAGATTGAAGAATCCTCACTGAGCCATGCAGAGTCTAAACCAGGACGTATAAATTAGAATAATTAATAAATTGTAAAATCGTATACAGAAAGTAAAATAAAGAGAGGGAAAGAAAGATGGGATTAAGAGAGAGAGATAAGAGACAGAAAGAAAAAGTAAACAAAAAGAATATTTTAATTAATTTTAAATCTCCAACACTAATTAAGTTCTGAAGGAATGAGACTCCACACTTGTAAAATGAAATTTTCAGTACCAGAGAGTTTATTTGGTAGAAATTATGACTTATCGCGCTGTTAAATGTTCACTTACACCTGAATGCACCAGCCCTAACTTTTTCTGGCGTGTTTCATGGGTAACTAGTGGGTAAGCACAGCCCTTACATGGATTTCAATGCCGAGTCTATCGGCGAGGTACGGGTGGAGTGAAGATTGTGGAGGAGCAGGGTATCTAGGACAGCAGCTTCTGGATTTCCCGTGCATGTGCGGACTCCGGAAGCTGCTGTCCGATTTACTCCATAATAACGGTGAGTGCTGTTGGCCTCTCACCACTATTCTTAATGCGATATCCAGGCCAATATTTGCTTTTATATTGAATTACTTGAAGGGGGAAAGAAATTACAGGGGTTATGGGGAAAGAGCAGGGGTGTGGGATTAATTGGATAGGTCTTTCAAAGAGCCGGTACAAGCACGATGGGCCGAAAGACCTCCTTCTGTGCTGTATGATTCTACGATACTATACGTACAAGAAAACAAAGAAGGGAGCAACTGGGAGGAGGGGGACTAATGGGCTAAACTATCAAACAACTGCATAGAGCTGGCAGAGCCTGCCAGGCTACCTGCTGAAGTTACTGTATTCAAATCAGCATGTTTTGGAACAGGGAAGGAGGAGACTGCCCTTCGCAAGAGTACATTTTAAACTTTGCATTTACTTGTAGGTAGAATTGTAAATGTTCCCACTTGTGTACTGTTTCCGATTGAACCACTGGGTATTGCTGCTGAACATGAGGACCTGTATAATTTCGCGGTGCTATCGGGTTCACAAGGGTTTGCAGGAGTTCTTTCTGAAGGGCCCCAGTGGAACATCACCTGCACGCTGGTCATTTCCTGCATGGGGCCACTTCCACAGCTGCAGTCTCTGTAGGGAGCTTGTCTGTTCACGTTCCCCAAGCACATTTTCAAGGGAGGCTGAGAGGCACACAAATTCCCTTCCTGGGAGCTGAAACCAAACAATGGCACATTGAAATACAGCTATAGTGATTCACTGAGAACGATTATTCTAAGTTGGATATGTAGAATTTGCCGATGCAGTCTCCACCATTTACACCATCCATGCTTATCCCAGACAGCCACCTATACCAGGCAAATGGCGCTGACCATTATCCATTACCACGGGCGTCAATGGCGAAGGTGCCGCTTATGACATATTTAAGCGTGCCGGCTATTTCAGCCATTTCAATAAGCACTTAACCCCATTGAAAAGGGTCTGCTGATTTCAGGCAAAGTCAGCGCTCCAGGCAGTTTCAATCAGCTTTTCGAAGCTGTTCAAAGTCTCCGCTTTCCAGCTGCCTCCCGTAGCGGGTAACGGTGCTGGCAGCTGATTGAAGCTGCCTGAAGTCTCCCGTCAGTTGTGCGCCCTGTTAACGTGTTCGAAAACACAGCGGGGTTCGACGCCTCCCAGTTTCCCCAGCGGTCGGGTACCGGCGACCTCAGGCAGCTCCGGGAGTCATTCCACTGCATTTGGGTTTAAACCGTCCACCGCGAGTAGCGGGCAAACCGCGTCAGTGCGAACACGCCTGGTAAGTGTGGTGGGGTCTAGATTTGCAAGCTGATGGGCCTTCAATAACCACAAAACTAGAAGTTATAGACTTAAACAAGTTGGCTTTTAATCACTAAGATCAGAGCTAACATCTCAACACGCCGACTGGTTCACAGGAATGAGTCATACAGATCCTGGGATCTTTATGTAAGAGAAGTCAGGGGCGGAGCCAAGAGCCAAGACCTGGAACCTCCCAGGTTAGTCGGGAAAGAGGAAGTGAAACTATACACAGTGGGGGAGGGTAATATACATGAGTGCAAAACAAATACAGGATCAAGACAAACAGATTTCATTACATTAGCTGAGTTTAGGATAAAGGCAAGGGGGTCAGCTCCAAAAAAGGGAAAGGATGAGCCAGACCGTCGCAAGGCCGTAGGTGTGGCATTCCATTGAGTGATTAGGAAGGCTAATGGAATGTTGGCCTTTATTGCAAGGAGTAACACAGAAACATAGAAGCATAGAAGATAGGAGCAGAAGTAGGCCATTCAGCCCCTCAAGCCTGATCCGCCATTCAATGCAATCATGGCTGATCATCCAAACTCAGTACCCTGTCCCTGCTTTCTCCCCATATCCCTTGATCCCTTTAGCCTTAAGAAATATATCTAACTCCTTCTTGAATATATTTAATGAATTGGCCTCAACTGTCTTCTGTGGTAGAGAATTCCACAGGTTCCCCACTCTCTGGATGAAGAAATTCCTCCTCATCTCTGTCCTAAATGGCTTACCCCTTATCCTTAGACTGTGACCCCTGGTTCTGGACTCCCCGACCATCGGGAACAGCCTTCCTGCATCTAGTCTGTCTAGTCCTGTTAGAATTTTATCGAAATGTATAAAAGTAGGGAAGTTTTGATGCAACTTTACAGGGCACTGGTGAGACTGCACCTGGAGTACTGCGTACAGTTTTGGTCTCCATATTTAAGGAAGGATATGCTTGCATTGGAGGCAATGCAGAGAAGGTTCACTTGGTTGATTCCTGGGATGAAAGGGTTGACGTATGGTGAATGGTCGAGCCTATACTCATTGGAGTTTAGAAGAATGAGAGGTGATCTTATTGAAACGTATAAGATACTGAGGGGGCTTGACAGGGTGGATGCTGAGAGGATGTTTCCCCTCATGGGGGTATCTACAACTAGGGGGCATCGTTTCAGAACAAGGGTCACCCATTTAAGACGGAGATGAGGAGGAATTTCTTCTGAGGGTCGTGAATCTTTGGAATTCTCTACCCCGGAGAGCCGTGGAGGCGGAGTCATTGAATATATTCAAGGCGGAGATTGACAGACATTTGAACTACAAGGGGTATGGGGAGAGCGCAGGAAAATGGTGTTGAGGCCAAGGTTGGATCAGCCATGATCTTATTACACCAGGTTATAGTCCAACAGCTTTATTTGAAATCACAAGCTTTCGGAGCGCTGCCCCTTCTTCAGGTGAAGTGGAGAAATGCATAAAGACACAGCTTATATAGTCAGAGAATCACTGCCGAGGTGCGATAAATGGCAGTTGGAAAGGTTACCTGTAAACATCTGACATGATTCTCTGACTATATAAGCTGTGTCTTTATGCATTTCTCCACTTCACCTGAAGAAGGGGCAGCGCTCCGAAAGCTTGTGATTTCAAATAAAGCTGTTGGACTATAACCTGGTGTCGTGTGACTTCTTACATTTGTCCACCCCAGTCCAACTCCGGCATCTCCACACCATGATCTTATTGAATGGCGGAGCAGGCTCGAGGGGCCGATTGGCCGACTCCTGCTCCTGTTTCTCATGTTCTCATGAGTGCTCTCTTCATTACTGCTTGTAGTAAGAATTTTTTATAATAAACGAGGTGACCTCCCGTAGCACTGCTGACCGGTAGTCTGGAGCAGGGCTGTGGTATTTGCTCGCTAGGCTGCAGCTGTCTGGCCTAACCTGGCCCATCCATCCCCTTAACGTGCTGCTGGGAATGTGCTCCCTGTGGGTCATCGTCTGAAAGACAGAGCAGAGGCTGAGCCTACAGACAGTTAACTGTTGAAGGATGGTGCTGTGGATTAGCAGCTGTTGTACATCCCTGGTTCCTGTCCTCGGGGAGAGGCCAGGTTAACAAGGTCAGGAACACCGCGAGGAAATGGCTGGTTTTCTTCTTTTGACACTTTGAAGTGTAACAGCTGCACATTAGATGTCAGGCTTTCTATGCTAGCAGATTCCCAGTGGCGTTGCTCACCGTATGTTGGCTGATGCACTGTTTTATAAAAAGAAGCTTTACAGCCAAAGAAGTACTTTTTGAAGTGTAGTCACTGTTGTAATGTGGGAAACACAGCAGCCAATTTGCACACAGCAAGCTCCCACAAACAGCAATGTGATAATAACCAGATAATCTGTTTTAGTGATGTTGATTGAGGAATAAATATTGGCCCCGGGACACCGGGGATAACTCCCCTGCTCTTCTTCGAAATAGTGCCACGGGATCTTTTACATCCACCTGAGAGAGCAGACGGGGCCTCAGTTTAACATCTCATCCAAAAGACAGCACACCTCTGACAGTGCGGCACTCCCTCAGTAGTGCACTGGGAGTGTCAGCCTAGATTTTTGCACTTAAGTCCCTGGAGTGGGACTTGAACTTTCAAACCTTCTGACTCAGAGGTGAGAGTGCTGCCCACTGAGCCACAGCTGACACGTAAGGACAATGCATAATTCTGATGAGGAATTAATCAATTATTGACGCACAGACTGTACACCATGACTCATTAGATAGTGAGGCGCGGTTGCTTATTCGGTCTCCTTTTTTTAGTTACATTAATAAGGAGAAAATCTTTAATGATATGGAGGTGTGGAATATAAATTACTGTGAGCTAAGTATGATAATAGGAAATGTTTACTAATGGGGATTAAGCATAATATATAATAATATGGTCGAGTGATGAATTAGTGTTCCTTTAATGTTAAACAGAGCCGCAAGTCATTGCTATTCAGTCAGGGAATTTAAATGTGCTTGTCAATTTTAGGCTGCAGCTCAGGACCGCACAGCACTTTAAAATTGTTTTGCATCTCTAACAAAGTGACATATCTGTACACACAGATATACCATTCAATCAATATTCATCAGCTGTGACTCAGTAAGTAGCACTCCTCACCTCTGAGTCAGAAGGTTATGGATTCAAGTCTCGCTCCAGAGGTTGGAGTACAAAAAAACCTAGGCTGATACTCCGGTGCCACTGCTGCACTGTCGGAAGTGCCGTCCTTCAGTATGAGATGTTAACCCGAGGCCTCGTCTGCCCTCTCAGGTGGATGTAAAAGATCCCATGGCAGTATTTCGAAGAAGAGCGGGAGAGTTATCCCCGGTGTCCTGGGCCAATATTTATCCTTCAATCAACATAACACAATCAGATTATCTGGCCATTATCACATTGCTGTTTGTGGGAGCTTGCTGTGCACAAATTGGCTGCCACGTTTCCTACATTGCAACAGTGACTACACTTCAAAAAAAGTACTTCATTGGCTGTAAAGCGCTTTGGGACGTCCGGTGGTCATGAAAGGCGCTATAGAAATGCAAGTCTTTCTTACATAGCTTTGTCAAATCCCCATTTACTAACACTGACGGTATGACAGTATATAGTGATTAATATTTGATTGGTAATGTGGTAGAAAAAGGTTGTGCCATTGCCATGTTGCATTAATGAAGTCTAGTTAACAAGTTTATGATTTGGAGTTGCTAATATCAGAAATGGACAAGCTCCAGGTCGACCAGTGTATATTAAGCGAGCATTGTTATCTGGCACAGTGTTTCTCGCCAGGCTTGTTAGCAGAGATCTGTGCAACATTGTAATACAAGGACACAAGTCTATTATAGAGCAATGCCTGGTAAAACTTGAATTCAGAACTCGCAGGGCTCTTCTCCCTCTCCACAACCCTGGGATTTGTACTGTCATGAACTTACCACAGCAGACAATTTCAGAACAGGCTATTCTTTTTTTGCATCCTGCCCATTATTTCCCCCCGGTGTGCAGCATTGTGCCCTTTTTGATAAACAACTCGTAGAATAAGTAACGTGCCCTTCTAACTCCAACCGGTGAGGTGACTTGGTGCCACAAATTCTATTAGCAACAGAATTGGACTGGGCGATACAGCGGTTGACACAATGCCCTTTGTATGCTCTCCCATTGAGCCGATTCACAAGCATGTTGCCCTGCGTTGAACTCAGCCGTACAAATGTGAAATGTTCCTGGTTCTATCCCCAGTTTGTGCTGAGTTAGTTGATCTCAGCTGTGACAGCGGCAGGGATGTCACGATGGGTCTTAGTGCCTGCAGGCTAAGGAGGAGAACAGAAATAGCAGGGGGCGAGGGTTGTTGCTCTTGATTGCTATTCAGTGCCCAGGCTTAGAAAATGCACGTCCGTGGACACTGGGTTAGGACAGAATTGGGCTTCACTGAGGTTCTCGCGCCAAGTCCCGTTCACACATCCACCCCTGTGCTCGCTGACCGACATTGGCTCCTGGTCCTCCAATGTCTCAGTTTTAAAATTCTCATCCTCATGTTCAAATCCCTCCATGGCCTCACCCCTCCCCGTCTTTATCACCTCCTCCAGCCCTACAACCCTCCTCCAATTCTGCGTTCCTCCAACTCTGGCCTCTTGCACCACCCCCCCCCCGCCACTTCTTTCACCCCACCATTGGTGGCCGTGCCTTCAGCCGGTTAGGTCCTAATTCCTTGAATTCCTTCCCCAAACCTCTTCGCCTCTCAACCCCTCTCTCCTCCTATAAGATGCTGCTTAAAACCTACCTCTCTGGCCAAGCTTTTGGCCGCCTGACCTAATGTCTCCTTCTTTGGCTCGGTGTCAACTTTTGTCTGATTACGCTCTTGTGACGCACCTTGGGTCGTTTTACTATGTTGACTAATTCCAACGCACTCCTGGTTGGCCTCCGACATTCCACCCTACGTAAACTTGAGGTCATCCAAATCTCGGCTGCCCATGTCCTAACTCGCACCAAGTCCCGTTCGCCCATCACCCCTGTGCTCACTGACCTACATTGGCTCCCAGTTAAGCAGCGCCTCGATTTCAAAATTCTCATCCTTGTTTTCAAATCCCTCCAAGGCCTCGCCCCTCGCTATCTCTGTAACCTCCTCCAACCCCACAACCCCCTGAGATATCTGCGCTCCTCTAATTCTGCCCTCTTGAGCATCCCTGATTATAATCGCTCAACCTTTGGTGGCCGTGCCTTCTGTTGCCTGGGCCCTAAGCTCTGGAATTCCCTGCCTAAACCTCTCCGCCTCTCTACCTCTCTTTCCTCCTTTAAGACGCTCCTTAAAACCCACCTCTTTGACCAAGCTTTTGGTCACCTGCCCTAATTTCTCCTTATGTGGCTCAGTGTCAAATTTGTTGTCTTAAAATACTCCTGTGCAGCACCTTGGGACGTTTTACTACATTAAAGGCGCTATATAAATACAAGTTGTTGTTGTCGTTGAAGGTGCTATATAAATGCAAGTTATTCTTGGTAGTCAAATGGTCCATTTACGTGCAGTGTCTAAGATTGCACACGGATGACCATTTAAATGAAGTACAGGAGAGTGGCTGGCACCGGTGGGGACATAGCTCCAGCATGAGTCACACCTCCAGGAAAGGAAGGGAGAAAGTTAGCGAGGCATGAAAAATATAAGAAGGGTATTTCATTTGTATGCGACGTTGGTGCCAATCTCTGGGATGAACGGTGATTGATTGTGGTGGAATCCAAAGTCCAGTAATGCTACAGGACAATAATTACATAATCAGTAAGCAATTTTTTTGTTTGCCTTTCTTGTGCTTCAATCATTGGGATAGGAAAAAAAGATAGTCAATTATTTAATGGGGAAGAATTACTTGGCTTGTTGCAGATTCTGTAGGTTGGTATTAGATAACAAGGAGATAACAAGGATGCTTAATGAAAGAAAGGATGAGAGGCTTATGTTGGTATGAACATGTGTTATAGTTTGTTTTTAATGCATTAAGTGAAACTCTATTTTGACTAGGTACGTGTAGACTTGATGCACATCTGTTTTGAATGAAGAACCACAACCCCTTTGGCCTACTCCTGCATCCTTGGCCTCCGCTGGGCTCTCGTATACAGTTACTTTCATGTTGCATCTATAATATATTAAAATTCTTTGTGTAGCCCGCACTTCCAGGAAGGCTCACACTTGCTTCCTGTAACACTTTCCCTGTCACATTTTCCCCATAGCTTTGTTGATTGTAAAACAGTGTTTCCTCCGACTCGCCAATTGATACAGTCGCATTTTTTAAACAATTGATACATTCTTGCCCCTGAGTCAGAAGATTAAAGTTCAAGCCCCACTCCAGACGCTTGAGCACAAAATCTAGGCTGACGCTCCCGTGCAGCACGGAGGGAGTGCTGCGCTGTCAGAGGTGCCGTCTTTCGGATGAGACGTTAAACCGAGGCCCCGTCACCCTTCTCAGCTGGATGTAATAGGGTCCCACGGCCACTATTCAAAGAAGAGCTGGGGTGGGGGGGGAGGGGGGTTTCCCCACTGTCCTGGCCAATCGTTATCCCTCAACCAACACCACACAAAAGAAACAGATTATCTGGTCATTATCACAGTACTGTTTGTGGGACCTTGCTTAAGCAAATTAGTTGCCGCATTTGCTATGTGATTACACTTCAAAAGTAGTTAATTGGCTGAAAAGCGCTTTGAGACGTCCGGTGGTCGTGAAAGGCGCTATAGAAATGCAAGTCTTTTTTCCATATTCCTTAACTTCCATATTCTTTCTTTCTTTCTTACTCCAGCTCTATGTTAACAGGAGAACTGGGCTCAGTGATACAGCAGGTTAACACTCTCCCCTACTGTCTCCATTCATCAGGACATTAGGCAAACAGCACAGAGTAAGTGGTGAGTTTTTCCATACCCAATAGCGATGATGGTCCTGCGGAGACCGACACGTCCCATTCCCGAGTCCCAACATGTCTCCTGCCAATAGCACTCGGGAAGGTGGGAAGCACGAAAGCCTTCCCGCATAGCCAGCATTTTTTAAACAATATGATTTATTTGTGGACTTGCACGTTAATGAAAAAATGAAAGGATGTTAAGGTTAAGCTTTAAACTTTTTTTTTACGATACTATCCTGACAGAGATTCTGACTAAATAAAATGAGAGATTTGTATATCCCGTCTGGGCTGCAAGATGAGCTGATTGTACCCAGGTCAAGGAATTCTAGACTCTTTCCCTCCTTAAACTGTCTGCATCGCTAAACAATCCATCAGAATCTTGGATAAGCTAACATTTGTTGTTAGGTGTTGGTGTTGCTGGCTTACATTGATGAGCTCTGTGAGTTGGGTTACAATAATAGGTATTAGAGGGAGCGCTGTTTGTGTTGGGGTACAGCAATAACTAAAGGAGAACCCTCAGGCGGAGTTATTGGAACAGGTAATGGAGTGACCTGAGTTGGACTACAAAAAAGAAAGACTTGCATTTATATAGTGCCTTTCACGACCACCGGACCTCTCAAAGTGCTTTACAGCCAATGAAGTACTTTTATTGAAATGGAGTCACTGTTGCAATGTGGGAAACGCAGCAGCCAATTTGCGCACAGCAAGGTCCCGCAACCAGCAATGTGATAATGACCAGATGATCTGTTTCTGTTATGTTGGTTGAGGGATAAATATTGGCCCTAGGACACCAGGGAGAACTCCCCTGCTCTTCTTCGAAATAGTGCCGTGGGATCTTATACGTCCACCTGGGAGAGAGCAGACAGGACCTCAGTTTAACATCTCATCAGAAAGATGACACCTCTGACAGTGCAGCACTCCCTCAGCACTGCACTGGGTGTGTCAGCCTAGATTTTTGTACTCTAGTCCCTGGAGTGGGGACTTGAACCCACAACCTTCTGACTCAGAGGCAAAAGTGCTACCCATTGAGCCACAGCTGACACACTAACCAGTATGACATTTTCCCACTTCGCACAAGAACCATCTTGTGGCCTCTTTGTGTAGAATTAAGGTCTATGTCCACCTAAAGTAGGTTCAGACTGACCAAACTCTCTCCAGTTGCCCAGCCCTCTCAATCACCAACAAATAATCACTTGATAGTTTTTTTTTTATTCGTTCATGGGATGTGTGCGTCGCTGGTACGGCCAGCTTTTATTGCCCATTCCTAGTTGCCCTTGAGAAGGTGGTGGTGAGCCGCCTTCTTGAACTGCTGCAGTCCGTGTGGTGAAGGTACTCCCACAGTGCTGCTCGGGAGGGAGTTCCAGGATTTTGACTTAACAACGATGAAGGAACGGCCGATATATTTCCATGTCTAGGATGGTGCGTGACTTGAAGGGGAACTTGATAGTTAAATACTCATCGGGAATGCAGAGTCTTAGCAAAGGGTGACAAGTTCTGAACAGTCTAGTACGGTTTATAACTGTAGCATTGCAATCCTATTTGTCAACATAACTGGATCCCTTGATGGACAGAGTTGCTGAGACTGAAATGAGCTCCATATATCCTGGGATTAAAAGTTCGATCTGATTTGCCGGCACCCACTGATTAAACATTGCCTTCTGAGAAAATGTTGTACCATGAGTCATTGTGACTTCATTCCCATGATCCATTGGGTCTTGAAGATATCCTTAAAATGTATAAAATACAAATCACAGGCTTTGCAGCTGCAGTAACAATATATTGTGAATAAATAACACGTTACAGTACCCATAATAACATGCTACTGCACAATTGGTAATTTCCACAGACACACTAGCAATTCTAGGAAGCCTGCAGAAACCCGGTGATAAATGAAGATATCACACAGCTGATAGTACCGATTCATGTCCGTCCTGAAAAGCAGCTCTTTTTTTTCTCCCCCCCCCCCACCAATTGACTCCTTGCTGATGCCTCATTCCGCGAGTTATGCGTATACATTGATGGTGAGCATTGGCAAGCTCGTCAACTTATAGGGGGCACTCATAACCCAGTCCTGCCTTCAAACTTTGGATGATTTCCCCCACCCTAACCCAGGGTCACTGAAGCCAACAGGAGCACAGGAGTGAAATCAGGAAGCACTTTCTCCACACACTCTCTTCCCCAAAAGCCTGTGGATGCTGGTGGCTCAATGGAAATTTTCCAGACTGAGGTCGGTAGATTTTTTTTTGGGTGCCTAGGTATTTATGAGGGTATCAAGCAATGATGCCCCTAAGGTGCACGGGATGCGCACCAATCGCGCGGTCCCGCGCAGACCATTTACCAGCTGCCGCCGCTGGAAGAGGTACTGCGCATGCGTAGCCGCGCAGCAAATTTAAAGGGCCCGCGCAGAAAAAATAAATGAGAGGGATCATTGGTATCAAGGGATGTAGAACAAAGGCGGGTAAATGGAGTTGAGGTACAGATCAGCCGTGATCTCATTGAACGGTGGAACACAGGCGCGAGGGGCTGAATGGCCTCCTCCCGTTCTTGTGTTCCGATGTTCCTGTGAAGTCTTTATTTCTGAGGCATTGAACTACCTTGGCCCAAATAACAAATATGTTGTACGTACATCGGATTATCTACAGATTGACAACCTGCTACAATCTGTTCTCCTTGAGATTTTCTTTCCTGTACATATCCCATTTTCTTTTGATTTTTCAGCATTTTTGTCTAACAACATCAAAACTCATGCAAAGCAGTTCAATTGATCTTTTAACCCCACCACCCCCATTTGCTCCACTTTTTCCCTTCCTCTGAAGGTGCTGACTGATGCTGCCGAATAGCTCCACTGATGTTGGCCACCCTCCACTCTGGCCATTCTTTGTAACCCATCAAAATAACTTTCATTTTACTCATTGACTCGGGGAATCGAGGGATATGGAGATGGGGCGGGAAAGTGGAGTTGAGGTCGATGATCAGCCACGGTCTCATTGAATGGCTCGAGGGGCCGTATGGCCGACTCCTGTTCCTATTTCTTATGTTCTTATGGAACACCTCTCGCGACTAGTCGCTGAAGCTGAAGAACGTCATGAAGGATCGTGCCCAGATATTTCTGATGTGGTTCCCGTAATAATGAGCGAGCTGTTGACAACCAGCATTGTATCAGAAGTCTTGAGAAATCACAAGAGTGCTGCACTGAGCGAGGACCCCACATTACTATTACCAGCAAAACTTTCTGTGGTCCATTCAGCTCGGACCTCAGCAACCCTGCAATAGATCTGAGGGTTGCTGGAGTTGACCGTGAAACTGACCAGGAACGTGATTGACAAGAGAGTAAGAGGAGATGAAAAACACAGCACGTTCCTCTGGGTCACGACCTGTGACCCTGTGTTGCTCAAGCAGTTCCGCTCCCAGTATATATAGGGGGAGAAATTCATTATAGCCCCCTTTGGGGCACTAAGTTTTAAAAGTTGAAAAATTAGAGCCTGGCGCTAATGTTTCTCAACTTTTAAAAAATTCGGTGTTTGCGCTCCAGGAAGGGAGTGGAGTGCTAAATCAAGCGCTCCACTTCCTTCCTGGAGCACAACAGGCAGCAGGCGGGGGCGGTAGGTGAGCAGCGCTGCACAATGGGCCGTGCAGCGCTGCAATGTTGGAAGGCTCCTCCCCTCCCTTAAAGGGAAGGGCCGTCGCTGCAGGCTCTGCAAGAGGAAAACTTACCTGGTCCCCGACGGTAGCCGTGATCCGGCCTGATCAGCCCGATGCACTGCAGCAGAGTGCCGGGCTGATCGAGCGCTGGGGAAAAATAGACAAAAAATACAGAGAAGGATCATTTGATTATTTTTCTTCCCTACCTTGGCTTTAAGTTTCACCACCGAAGCGCCCGGCCTCCCGATCAACGCCTCCTGCAGCTGTCGGTGTTTTCACCCGGCGATGCTGCAGGGGGCGAAACCCGACGTTCGGGTCCGGGGTGCGACCGGGGCGATGCGCACGCCGATGACGTCACGATCTCCGGGCGAAGGAGACCAGGGCGCAACACCATACCGCCGCCGCAAACCTCCCGCAGAATTTAGCGGGTGGCGATATTCTCGCCGCGCCCAGGCGGTTAGCGCCCCGTTATCGCCCCCCAGAGGTGATGACGGGAAGTGCAAAGGTCTCCAATTTCTCCCCAAAGTCTCCTGTCAGATGAGAGAAAGGTCTTAATTTGACAGACCACTTCAAAGCACTTTCTTGTTGGTGTTCTCGATGCTTGCTGAGTATCATCACCCGATTGTATTTAATATTGTGCTGGTACATTTTCTACAGCCTGCTGCCATTTTTCTCCTGTAAAAAAAAAAAAATTGACCAAATCAAAATGGCGGTGGCACGATCAATGGCTTTCATCTGCCACCCTCCCTAATCTTGAGCTCATCCAAAACTTTGCTGCTCATATCCTAACTCGCGCCAAACCCCATTCACCCATCACCCCTGTGCTTGGTGACCTACATTTGCTCCCAGTCCACCAATGCCTCAAATTTAAAAGTCTCATTCCTATTTTTCAAATCCCTCTATGGCCTCGCCCCTCCCTATTTCTGTTATCTCCTCCGAGAATGCTGCGTTCCTCTAACTCTGGCCTCTTGTGTATCCCCCCCCACCCCCCCCCCGCCCACCTCCTTTGCCCCACCATTGGCGGCCGTGCCTTCAGTTATCTAGGCTGTAAGCTCTGGAATTCTTTCTCTAAACCTCTCCACCTCTCTCTCTCATAAGAACATAAGAAATAGGAGCAGGAGTAGGCCATACGGCTCCTCGGGCCTGCTCCGCCATTCAATAGGATCATGGCTGATCCGAATCTAGACTCACGTCCACTTCCCTGCCCTCTCCCCGTAACCCCTAATTCCCTTATCTGCTAGGAAACTGTCTATCTCCATTTTAAATTTATTTAATGTTGCAGCTTCCACAGCTCTCTGGGGTAGCAAATTCCATAGATTTACTACCCTCTGAGTGAAGAAGTTTCTCCTCATCTCAGTTTTGAAAGGGCAGCCCCTTATTCTTAGATTATGCCCCCTAGTTCTAGTCTCACCCATCAGTGGAAACATCCTCCCCGCATCCACCCGATCAAGCCCCCTCACAGTCTTATATGTTTCGATAAGATCGCCTCTCATTCTTCTGAACTCCAATGAGTAGAGTCCAAACCTACTCAACCTTTCCTCATACGTCAACCCCCTCATCTCCGGAATCAACCGAGTGAACCTTCTCTGAACCGCCTCGAGAGCAAGTATATCTTTTCTTAAATATGGAAACCAAAACTGCACGCAGTATTCCAGGTGTGGCCTCACCAATACCCTGTATAACTGCAGCAAGACTTCCCTGCTTTTATATTCCATCCCCCTTGCAATAAAAGCCAAGATTCCATTGGCCTTCCTGATCACCTGCTGCACCTGCATACTAACTTTTTGTGTTTCATGCACCAGGACCCCCAGATCCCTTTGTACCGTAGCACTTTGCAGTTTCTCTCCATTTAAAACGCTCCTTAAAACCTCCCTCTTTGACCAAGCTTTTGGTCACCTGTCTCATTCTTCGGCCTGGTGTCAAATTGCATTCCTGTGAAGCGCCTTGGGACATTTTATTCCGTTAAAGGTGCTGTATAAATGCAAGTTGTTGTTGGCTTCAGAATTCCTGGGTTCGTGAGGAGAAAAGGAAACCAGCCAGGGTTTAGTCATAATAGGTTTTGTAATGATACATTAAACTTGTTTGAGCCATTCAATGGCTGGAGATAAGCACCACATAGTCAGAGAAGGAAGTAGATATTTTGAGTAAAGCTTGAGACATGAAAGAAAAAAAAAGGTCCTTTCTCAATCACAGGAGGTCCCTAAGTGCAAAGCCAATATTTATCCCTCAACCAACATCACTAAAACAGATTATCTGGTCATTATCACATTGCTGTTTGTGGGAGCTTGCTGTGCGCAAATTGGCTGCCGTGTTTCCTACATTATAACAGTGACTCCACTTCAAAACTACTTCAGTAGCTGTAAAGCGCTTTGGGACGTCCTGAGGTCATAGAGTTATACAGCACAGAAAGAGGCCCTTCGGCCCATCGCGTCCGCGCCGGCCATCAGGCCCTGTCTAATCTAATCCCATTTTCCATGAAAGAATGTTATAGAAATGCAAGTCTTTTTTTCTTTCTTTCTAACCCTATCAGCATAACCTTCTATTCCTTTCTCCTTCAGGCGCTGACCCAGCCTTCCCGTAAATGCACCTATGTTATTCACCTCAACCACTCCCCGTGGTAGCGAGTTCCACTTTCTAACCATCATTCTGGGTAAAGAAGTTCCCCCTGAATTCACTGTTTGGATTTATTTATTCCCTATGGGATATGGCCAAAAGTGTATGTGGTGTAAAAGAATGAAACCATTCTGTGGAGTAAAGCAAAGCAAATCCCATCCACTTCGGAAAAGCAAAGGATTAAAAAAAAAGTAACGTTGATTGGTTGGAAGAGAAGTCGGCGAACAAGAAAGAGAACATTATTTTTTGGCTCCGATTCAGACAGGAGATGATGTTGAGTAGACAGTCAACCTGAAGATGAGTTATGGAACTGTTAATTTTAAGATGGACATGTTGTGACACAGTCAGTTGACAAGAAACTAAGTACGAAATCGAGCAGAGCAAAGCGGGCCAATAGGAAACTCTACTGTCGTGCCTGAGTATAAAGACAAATAGTGAAGGCTACAATTTCGAGTTCCGGAACAGCGAGTACAGCCAGTTCTCGGACTTTGAGTTAGGATTGATCAAAAGAATTGATGCCGTCACAAACAGTAACTACCTAAAAGTGACAAGAGAAGTGTGCAGATGTATTTAAAGGCTTGGGATGCTTAGTAAAAGGAAGTAGAACGCACAACTAAAGCCAGACACTCAAACCAGCTATACTAATGAAAGTGCAGGAGGCAGTGAAGTTTACGGGGACATTGGACCCCACCGGCTTGGGGTGGGTGTCCTTGCCACCTGCCATTTAAAATTGCAGTCAGCCAAATCGGGGCAGGAAAGGAGTGAGTAACTACCTCGCCCCCTTTTGTCTGCCCCGCCCCACCCTCCTCTTCCCTAGTTTCCAGGCAGGTGATGGAGTTAAAATTACAATGTCACAGACAATAGATGAATTGAACGAGTGGAAATTATTATTGGATGGACTCCTGATTTGGGAAGAGAACAAACAGAAACATGACCAAGGTTGGGGAAAAAGTCCCAGAATGGGTAAGAAAACACAATGCGTAGCCAAATAAGAAAGAAAGACTTAGAAACATAGAGATAGGAACAGGAGTAGGCCATTCGGCCCTTCGAGCCTGCTCCGCCATTCAATGAGATCATGGCTGATCTTCGTCTGAGATCATAGCTGATCTTACCAGTTCAGTACCCCGTCCCCGCCTTTTCTCCGTAACCCTTAATCCCCTTAGCCTTCAGAAATATATCCAATTCTCTCTTGAAAATATTTATTGAATTAGCCTTCACAGCCCTCTGTGGCAGGGAATTCCACAGGCTCACCACTCTTTGAGTGAAGAAATTCTTCCTCATCTCTGTTTTAAATGATTTGCCCGCTATTTTTAGACTGTGGCCCCTGGTTCTGTGCTCCCCGGCCATTGGAAACATTCTCTCTGAATTCAGCCTGTCCAGGCCTGCCATAATTTTATATGTTTCGATGAGATCCCCTCTCAATCTTCTAAACTCCAGTGAGTACAAGCCCAAACTATTTAATCTCTCTTCGTAGGTCATTCCCGCCATTCCAGGTATCAGCCTGGTGAATCGCCGTTGCACTCTTTCCATGGCAAGAACATCCTTCCGCAGATGGGGCGACCAAAACTGTACACAATACTCCAGATGCGGTCTCACCAGCACCTTGTACAGCTGTAGTAAGGTATCCCTATTCCTATACTCGAGCCCCCTTGATATGAAGGCCAACATACCATTTGCCTTCTTGATCGCCTGTTGCACCTGCATGCTCTCCTTCAGTGACTGGTGCACAAGAACACCCAGGTCCCTCTGCACTTCCCCATCTCCCAATCTATTGCCATTTAGATAATAATCTACCCTCCTGTTTTTACCCCCAAAGTGGATAACCTCGCATTTATCCACATTATAGTGCATCTGCCACGTATCTGCCCATTCCCCCAACCTGTCCAAATCGCACTGTAGCCTCCTGACATCCTCATCAGAGCCCACCCCTCCTCCTAGTTTAGTGTCGTCAGCGAATTTGGAAATATTGCATCCAATTCCCTGATCCAGATCATTTATATATATTGTGAACAGCTGGGGTCCCAGGACAGATCCTTGCGGCACCCCGCTGGTCACTGCCTGCCACTCCGAAAACGAGCCGTTTATTCCAACTCTCTGTTTTCTATCCGCCAGCCAGTTCTCTATCCACGTTAATACTTTGCCCCCAATCCCATGAGCCTTAATTTTGCATGATAATCTTTTGTGTGGAACCTTATCGAAGGCTTTCTGGAAGTCAAGGTACACCACATCCACTGGCTCTCCCCCATCTATTTTACCAGTTACTTCCTCAAAAAATTCCAGCAGATTAGTCAAACACGATTTACCCTTTGTAAATCCATGTTGACTCTGTCCGATCCTTTCCCCATTTGTCAAGTGCTCCGCTATTTTATCCTTAATAATGGACTCTAGCATTTTGCCCACAACCGATGTAAGGCTTACTGGTCTATAATTCCCTGCTTTCTCTCTACCCCCCTTTTTAAATATTGGGGTAACATTAGCTACCCTCCAATCCACGGGTACTGTTCCCGAGTCAATGGAGTTCCGGAAGATGATCCTTAGAGCATCTGCTATCTCCAGGGCCACCTCCTTAAGTACCCTAGGATGTAGTTTATCAGGCCCCGGGGATTTGTCGGCCTTCAGTCCCCTCAACTTACCCAACACCATATCCCTAGAGATACTAATTTCTGTCAGCTCCTCCCTCTCATTAGTCCCTATGTTTGCCGATATTCCTGGGAGGTTATTTGTGTCCTCCTTTGTGAATACAGAACCAAAGTATGAGTTTAATTGGTCTGCCATTTCCTTATTCTCCATTATATATTCTCCCGAATCGGACTGCAAGGGACCGACTTGGGATTTTACCAGTCTTTTCCTCCTGATATACCGATAAAAGCTTTTGCAGTCTGTCTTTATGTTTGCTGCAAGTTTACTTTCGTATTCTATTCTCCCCTTCCTGATTAATCCCTTTGTCCTCTTTTGCTGTATCTTGTACTGCCCCCAATCTTCCGGTCTGGTGCTTTTTTTTGCCAGTTGATATGCCCTTTTTTTTGATTTTATGCTGTCCCTAATTTCCCTCGTTATCCACGGTTGAGTCACCTTTTTAGGTTTATTTTTATGCCAAACCGGTATAAACATGTTCTGGAATTCTTCCATTCTATCTTTGAATGCTTGCCATTGTCTCTCCACTGTCAATCCCCCCAGAAACACCACCCAATCAATCTTACCCAATTCCCGTCTCATACCCTCGTAATTCCCTTTATTTAAGTTCTGGACCTTAGTCTCTGATTCAATTTCCTCACTCTCCATCTCGACTGAGAGCTCGATCATATTATGATCGCTCTGACCCAAGGGGCCTCGTACAAGAAGATTGCTGATAAGTCCCTTCTCATTGCACAATACCCAGTCTAAAATGGCCTGATCTCGAGTCGGCTCCTCGACATATTGGTCCAGATAACCGTCCCGAAAACATTCCAGGAATTCCTCCTCCTCAGAATTTTTACTAATTTGGGTAGTCCAATCAATATGTAAATTAAAGTCACCCATGATGACAGCTGTGCTCTTATCGCACGCTTCTCTAATTTCCCTTTTTATGCCTTCCCTCACCTCCATATTACTATTTGGAGGCCTATATATCACACCCACTAACGTTTTCCTCCCCTTGCTATTTCTCATTTCTACCCATACAGATTCCGTTTCATCCGAGTTAATATCCTTCCTTTCCATTGCATTAATCCCCTCCTTTACCAGCAATGCTACCCCACCTCCCCTACCTTTTTGCCGATCCTTCCTAAATATTGTATATCCCTGGATGTTAAGTTCCCAGCCTTGCCCACCCTACAGCCACGTTTCTGTAATCCCAATCAAATCATACTTGTTTACCTCTATTTCCACAACTAATTCATCCACCTTGTTCCTAATGCTTCTAGCATTAAGATACAAAGCCTTCAGGCTTGCTTTTTTCACACTCTCATTATGAATTAGTTTGGCCCTTTGTGTTTCTCTCCTTTGCTTATTGCTTCTCACCTTTCTACCATCTATTTCTGACTTCATATGACTTCCCTCTTTTCCACTACCTAGGTTCCCATCCCCCTGCCAAATTAGTTTAAATCCTCCCGAACCGCCCTAGAAAATATTACCCCGAGGACATCGGCTCCCTCACAGTTCAGGTGTAGACCGTCCCCTTGGTACAGGTCACTCCTCCCCAAGAACTGGTTCCAATGCCTCAAGAATTTAAATCCCTCTCCCTTGCACCACTGCTCAAGCCACGTATTTAGCTTATCTATCTTACTCTCTCTAAACTTATTAGCTCGTGGCACTGGTAGCAATCCAGAGATTACTACCTTTGAGGTCCTACTTTTCAATTTAGCTCCTAACTCCCTAAATTCAGCTTGTAGGACCTCCTCCCTCTTTTTACCTACATCGTTGGTACCTACATGTACCACGACAACTGGCTGATCCCCCTCCCCCTTCAGAATGCTCTGCACCCGCTCCGAGACATCCTTGACCCTTGCACCAGGGAGGCAACATACCATCTTGGAGTCTCGGTCTCGGCCACAGAAACTCCTATCTATCCCCCTTACAATTGAATCCCCTATCACTATAGCCCTATCCCTCTTTTTCCCGCCCTTCTGTGCAGCAGAGCCAGTCATGGTGCCCTGAACCTGGCTGCTGGTGCCTTCCCCTGATAAGTCATCTCCCCCAACAGTACCCAAAACGGTAAACCTGTTTTGGAGGGAGATGACCGCAGGTGACTCCTGCACTACCTTCCTGCCTTTACCCTGCCTTTTGGTCACCCATTTACTGTCTGAGCTAGCCTTTACCTGCGGTGTGACCAACTCACTGAATGTGCTATCCACAACATCCTCAGCATCGCGTATGCTCCAGAGTGAGTCCATTCGCAGCTCCAGCGCCGCCATGCGGTCCGCTAGGAGCTGCAGCTGGACACACTTCCTGCACACATAGTTGTCAGGGACAGTGTCCCTGATTTCCCACATGGCACAGGAGGAGCATGACACGGGTCTGAGCTGCCCTTCCATGACTTAACCCTTACAATACCTTTTTATTTACTACTTGCATTTCTATAGCGCCTTTCACGATCACCGGACGTCACAAAGCGCTTTACAGCCAATGAAGTGCTTTTTGAAGTGTAGTCACTGTTGTAATGTGGGAAACGCGGCAGCCAATTTGCGCACAGCAAGCTCCCACAAACAGCAATGTGATAATGACCAGATAATCTGTTTTTTATTGATGTTGGTTGAGGGATAAATATTGCCCAAGACACCGGCGGATAACTTCGACACTTCGAAATAGTGCCATGGGATCTTTTATGTCCACCTGAGAGAGTAGACGTGGCCTCGGTCTAACGTCTCATCCGAAAGACGGAATAAGAACAAGTGCACAGTACAAGAAGTCAGTTGCGTGAGGGCACACACTGGCGGCAGAAGGGCTTAAAGCTAATGGAAAATAGATGGAAGCAATCAATCACATGGAGCAACCAAGACCTGCAAACAGTATCTCGTCAATGTGAACTATTGGAGCAAGTTGCTGCCTAACTTTGTCCCATGTCCCAATACCACGAAAAAAAAGCTACTTGAAAAATATGAAGTGTGGCGCTGGAGTTCTGAGCGTCTGGGAGAGTTCAAGACCTGCCGCTCCTGCCAATGAACAGTTGACGGGGACACTAGACGTCAAAACATCTGAAAGCTTGGCGACCCCGCGAGAAGACCCAATAGAAATAATCCAACACTGGAACTACGGACCAAACCTACCGATAGGAAGGTTGGACCATAGTGGCGGTTCCCAACCGGAATCCAAAAGCCACGTGGTGAGTCTGAAGGGGGTGGGGTGGTAGCGTGATGAAAATGGCACCACACTGCTGGCAGCCCACGTTCCCGGATTCTTTACATTATCACGAGGACCCCGGAGGCAGCTCTCCGGTTAAAGAGCGGCCATAAATTTGGTCGGCTAGGACGATGGTCGAAGGCCTCGGGTGAGTCCGAGTGGAAGGTGGGGGGAGAGGGGGGGAAGGGGGGGGAAGGTGGGGGAGAAGGGGGATGGAGGTGGGGGAGAGGGGGGAAGGGGGGAGGGAGGGGAGAGGGGAGAGGGGGGAAGGGGGATGAAGGTGGGGGGGAAGGGGGTGGAGGTGGGAGGGGGGAAGGGGGAGAAGGGAGGGAGGGAGAGAGGGGGGAAGGGGTGGAGGTGGGAGAGGGGGGAGGGAGGGTAGAGGGGGGATGCGAGAGCTGTCTGTGGTTTTCATGTGGAACCGGCAGCAGTTCTCCTGCTCCTAGCTCCGCATTAAGCCAAGTAAAAAAAAAATGTTAAACTTACATTTTGAGTTGCAGCCTCCAGCGATCCCTTCAGTCGCTGGTTCGGCTGCCATACGCCTGAGAAAACTGACTGCAGAACGCACGGTGCGGTGGGTGGCGTATCAACTTTACAACGAGACCTGAAAAGGGCATTAGGCCCTCGATTTGCACGAGCAAGGAGCCACACGCCAGGCAGGCAGGCACCCTGGACGACTCCAGAGTTGCCCTAACCAATAGGGCGCGCCTATGGTGCAGAAATAGGAACACGAGGCGGCCATTCAGCCCCTCGAGCCTGTCCTGCCATTTAATGGCCCAGAAATTAGGTTCGGGGGCTTGCCGCGCGTGCAAGCCCCCGATGTGCACTCACCCGGCGCGCCGACATCTGAAGCCTGGGCCTGCTTGGAATTCCTGTCACTGGCCCGGTTCAGATGTTGGCGCGCTGTGCTTACCTGATCCAACGGCGTAGTTAGTTCGATGTGCCGGCTGGGATCAGGTGAGCACTGTGCAGCCAATCAGGGGAGGGGAAACTTCATTCATGAGTTTGATAGTAAGAACTGTCAAACTCATGAAAAGTGCGGGCGCCCAAAAGACTAGTTTAACTTTAAAAAAAAATTTAAAAAACATCCCAATAATTAAATAAACTATAAATAACTTTAAAAAACTATTTTAAACAATTAATCACATTTTTGAAAAAAATAATTTTTTTTTAAATCGGGTCTAAAACTACACTTACCTTACTGTAAAGTCCTTAAAAACAATAAAGCTGTGGAAAAAATGTTATCATTTTAAGTAATAGACCACTTACCTAAAAGAATGAAGTCCTTACGTCTCCTTTTTACATTCGTAAAAAGGAGAGGCCCTTACACACGCGCAAACCTGTGGAAAAAAAGGAATTTCAGCGCGCACGCGCAGACTCCTGCGCGCACGCGTTTGTCCTCTGAACCCTTTGGTTCAGAGGACAGGAAATGCCGGTTTTCCGCGCATGCGCTGTGCATGCTGAAAACCGGCACTTCCATCAGGCCCACGCGTGAGTACCCCGTCCGTACTCACGCATTGGGCCCGGAATTACTGGGCCAATGAGTTCATGGTTGATCTGATCCTAACTCCATCCACCTGCCTGCGCACCGTATCTCTTATTACCCTTGGCTAGCAAAAAATCTATCGATCTCAGATTTAAGATTGAAACTGCACATGCCGCACGCCATATCCCGCCACGCCCAAAATACCAGGCGCCACGCAATCCAATTTCCAGGCCCTTGTGTTCTGAGTGAACATTGAACATTGAAACTTATAAAATTCTAACAGGACTAGACAGACTAGATGCAGGAAGGATGTTCCTGATGGCGGGGGAGTCCAGAACCAGGGCTCACAGTCTAAAGATAAAGGGTAAGCCATTTAGGACAGAGATGAGGAGGAATTTCTTCACCCAGAGAGTGGTGAACCTGTAGAATTCTCCACCACAGAAGGCAGTTGAGGCCAATTCATTAAATATATTCAAGAAGGAGTTGGATATATTTCTCAAGGCTAAAGGGATCAAGGGGTATGGGGAGAAAGCAGGGACAGGGTACTGAATTTGGATGATCAGCCATGATCTCATTGAATGGCGGAGCAGGCTCGAGGGGCCGAATGGCCTACTCCTGCTCCTATCTTCTATGTTTCTATGTGAGTATTGTTGCCCATGGCGACGATATCCTTCCCACTCTTTCCCCGTCCCCCCGTCCCTGTTTAACATGGGTCTGTCAGAATCTAGTGTAACGACCTTCTTCTTCAGCCCTGTCCCTGCGGACACACATCCACAGTCTGCGCACAACCGCCTTTGATGAGGCTCAGCTCTGCAGCCTGTGAATTTATTGAATCGGTGAGGCTGGTTTCTGTGGCCGAGGCCCACATATCAATTAACTGTTGGAACGTTAGCCAGGGGATCTGGGCTGGTGTGCTGGTGGTGGGCCTTGAGGTAAACACACTACAGCTGGACCAGCGCTCGATGAACAAATCACAGGGTGGAGGGGGGATTAGGCCTAGTTCTATTTTTTTACTCAGTGGTAGTTCTTACGATCTTATGATCCCAGTTGGAAAATAAGACCGAGTACACGGGCTTCAGAAGGCATCTGAATTCAAAGAAAGAAAGATTGAACAGTAGTATTACAGCTGAGTGATTTTTTTTCTCTCCTGAAGGTGCTGACTATTGCTGCGATGCAGTTCCACTTGTATCGGGCACTATCCATCCGACCCAGTCGCCATTCTTCATGAGTGAGCTCGGGTGGGTGTGTGTGTTGGCAGACTATTCGAACAATGACAGCATCACAGCTGGGCATCTCCGGACCTGGTCTGACTTCCCACACACATGCACTTCCCAGCAAGGGGGACGGTCACTTCACAGCGATCAGGAGCAGGAACCCTTGCTGATTTTTATCTTCTTGTCTTTAACAAACAAGGGTAGATTGTCCAATCGATTATTTCACTGCCAGTGGCAAACTCATTTATTTTAAGTGGGGTTACTCACCGATTGGAAAATCCAGGCCGCAGTGTCTAACTGGTCAATGCAGGACAGGTTATAAAATGATGGTAATGATCATAGTTGCTCAAGGGCGATCTCTCTTACTGAAGCAGTTAGCTTGACTCAGCTGCAGTCCTCACCACTTACACCGTCACAGACAGCCGCCTGTGTCGGTCAGCAGCCAATGTTTCCCCCCCGAAGGTGCGCGGCTGCACACCAATCGGGATGTCCCGAGCAGGCCGGTCGCCAGCCGCTGCCGCTGGAAGATACCGCGCACGTGAGGCCGCGCAGCATATTTAAAGGGACCGCGCACTTAGCTAGAGGGAACATCGTCACCATAACTTACTAACCGTGGTGGCTATTTCGTGCGGTTCAGTACTTACCGATTTAAACACCGATTGAAGCTGTTCGAAGACCCATTGCCTCCTGCAGTTGTGAAGAGTTAACAGTACTGATAGAAACTTCATCCAGCTTCAATCAGATGGTTACAGTCTACCGTGTATAGCGGGAAAATAGCGTTAGCATGAACCCGCCCGCGATAAGCGGTGGAGGCAGTAAAAGAAAGAACTTGCATTGATATAGCGAACTTAGGATGTTCCAAAGCGCCTTGCAGCCAATTAAGCTCCCACAAATAGCAATGTGATAATGGCCAGATAATCTGTTTTAGTGATGTTGGTTGAGGGATAAATATTGGTCAGGACACCGGGTAGAACTCCCCTGCTCTTCTTCGAAATAGTGCCGTGGGACCTTTTACATCCACCTGTGAGAACAGACGACTCTTTACACTTATGAGGATGCCGTATAATGTGGATAAATGTGAGGTTATCCACTTTTGATGGCAAAAACAGGAAGGCAGATTATTATCTGAACGGCAATAGATTGGGAGAAGGGGAAGTGCAACGAGACCTGGGTGTCTTTGTGCACCAGTCGCTGAAGGTAAGCATGCAGGTGCAGCAGGCAGTTAGGAAGGCAAATGGTATGTTGGCCTTCGTAGCGAAAGGATTCGAGTACAGGAGCAAGGATGTCTTGCTGCAGTTGTACAGGGCCTTGGTGAGACCACACCTTGAGTATTGTGTGCAGTTTTGGTCGCCTTATCTGAGGAAGGATGTTCTTGCCATGGAGGGAGTGCAGCGAAGATTCACCAGACTGATACCTGGGATGGCAGGAATGACATATGAGGAGAGATTGGGTCGATTGGGCTTATACTCACTGGAGTTTAGAAGAATGAGAGGGGGTCTCATTGAAACTTATAAAATTCTAACAGGACTAGATGCAGGAAGGATGTTCCCGATGACGGGGGAGTCCAGAACCAGGGGTCACAGTCAAAAGATAACGGGTAAGCTATTTAGGACAGAGATGAGGAGGAATTTCTTCACCCAGAGAGTGGTGAACCTGTGGAATTCTCTACCACAGAAGGCAGTTGAGGCCAATTCATTAAATATATTCAAGAAGGAGTTAGATATATTTCTTAAGGCTAAAGGGATCAAGGGATATGGGGAGAAGGCAGGGACAGGGTACTGAATTTGGATGATCAGCCATGATCTCATTAAATGGCGGAGCAGGCTCGAGGGGCCGAATGGCCTACTCCTGCTCCTATATTTCTAGGAGAGAAGGCAGTGTTGTGGTTTAACTTCTCATCCGAAAGACAGCACCTCCAACAGTGCAGCGCTCCCTCAGTACAGCACTGGAGCGTCAGCCTGGACTTTGTGCTCAAGTCTCTGGAGTGGGACTTGAACCCACAACCTTCGATACTCAGAGCGGAGAGTGCTGCCCACTGAGCCACGGCTGACAGCTGCAGTCGCGTACGCACCTGAAGGCTGTGGGTTCGTGCCTCACTCCCAGGACTTCAGCTCAGAATCTAGGCTGACGTTCCAGTGCAGTACAGAGGTACCGTCTCTTGGATGAGATACTAAACTAAAGTCCTATCCAATCATTTAGGTGGAATGTTAAAGATCTCATGGCACTATTTGGAGGATAAGTAGGGATCTGCCCTGGCCAACATCCCTCCTGACATGAATCAGTCATTCATGAAAGAAAGACTTATGAAATAATACTGAGCGGCCTGCGGGTGGTGCTGTCCAGGGAGAGTATAAATACTCGGGCACGGGCCCAGCTTGCGCAGGACATTCTTAACAGGAACTAGTGAAGGACACAACTAGACCTCCATGTTGTAAAACAGTTGATTAAAGCTTTGTTTAACGCTTAGACCAAGTGCCTAGTAGTTTTCTTATGCCACCTCCCTCATGCAAAAACAGAGGAGCTGCTCATTCCGCATGTTGTTATTTCTTGGATCTTGCTGTGCGGAAAGTGTGTGCTGCGTTTGCCTACATAACAGCAGTGGCTGGGCTTGGAAAACAGTAGCTATGCAAATCTTTGTTTTTGCACCAACGCACCCCATTAGAGGAGATCGAAAAAAAGGGCATAAAAATAGTAACAATTGAAAGAAACTACTGAAAACCTGGAATAAGAGCAGAAACTGCACAGCAGGTACCTCGGCATCTGAAAAGAGGAAAGTGAGGTTAACCATTCAGGGTTCAAAGCTGAAACGTTAGCCTGTCTTCTCTCTCCAGGTGCTGAAAAACCTGCTGCGTAGTTTCTGCATTTTTTGTTTTTGTTACATAAAGAAACAGCATTGAGCCAATGTTGCTTGTTAACCAGCTTGTAGGATCAAAAAAAATCATCTGAAGTCAGTAAATTCGTCTCACGTTGAACCTACACGGTGCAATATTAACGTAAAAACCTTTAACACGGCCCCATTGAAAATTCCTTTGTCCGTTATTTTAACCGAGGTATTAATAAATTTAAAATGAACAAGATGTGGAACCCGCAACCAGGGGAAGTGATTGAGGCAAATAGCTTAGATGCTTTTGAAAGGAAACGAGATGAGTACATGAGAGAAAAGGGAATAGGAAGATATGCTGAAAGGCTGAGATGAGGTAGATGGAATGGGAGGAGACTCATGTGGAGTATAAACCCCAGCACAGACTAGTTGGACCGAATGGCCTGTTTCTGTGCAGCTAATTCTATGTAAGAATAATGGGCTAGAAATTCGTTATAGCCAAGGAATGGGCAGTGTTTAGACTAAACATGGTGAATTAGCGCCAGGTGAAAATTGTCCAGCCTGCACGCAAAATTCGTCCTCACTCCTCATTAAAATGATTGAAGCCATAAATCTAGTCTAAAAACCCAAGCTCAATGGCGTTACACTGAAAAGATGGACCAATATCGGGTGTAGTCTAAACGCAAGTAATGATTGCCACAGGCTTTTTTCACTGCTTAAAGGGGAGGTTCATTGATGCTGCAGCACCTCATTCTCAGCATTGTTGGCTGTGCAGCTGCCTCAACAACCATAAGAAAGAGAACAAGGAGAAGGAGCACTTATTTACAAATCCCGATGGCAGATTGCTGCCCCAGGGAGAGAGCCCTCAGGTTTTCCCATGAAGCTTTGGAGGCATTGGTTTTAGCAGTGGAGAGAAGGCAGCCGGTCCTGTATCCACTAACTGGCAGGAGGACCTCACCACACACCTGCCGCACTATATGGAGGCTGGACCCACACCCAGTACAGGAATAACTTTAGCAAGCTCACACAGGTGGGCAGGGTGAGTGAAGGCTTCACCAAATGCTACATACCACCGTCTGTACCACAAGCTTCACACACTGCTCAATGTACACGCCCCCAGCACTCACCCACCAACAATCTCTACCTATCAACACTCACACCCACATCTCACACCTTGCATACAATGACTGCTAGTTAACTATGGCAGGCACAGGGATCATTAGTTATTAGAATGCATGTGATATGTGTGACATGTTTATGCATAAATTTATTAAGAGTTTGGAATATTTTGTGGTCTCTCTCAGTTCACCTTTGCACCCAGGAGGACGCTGCGATATGGCATGACACAGGGATGGTATGATGGGGATGTGGTGAGCAATGGGGACCTGTGGTTTCATTCATTCAAATCAGAGTCTGATGAGCCGGTTACGGACCACCCGTCCGTAAACCCAATTGTCGGCTGCTTCCTCCCTCCCTCCTGCTCCTCGTCTTCTTCCTCCTCCTTCTTCTTCCTCCTTGCCTTCTTCCTCCTTGCTCTGCATATATGTTCCCATCTTCCTTGTTGCCTCTGCTCCCTCCACTGTAGATCCTGCAGGGTGAGGTGGATTGCCAGTATAGCATGACTTTTAGCAAGTTTTGTAGGTTGAATCTTTCAAGAATAAATTTTGCACTTTTCTACTTGCCACAACACTCCTGATACCAAAGAACCTTTAAATCACTAAATAAAACTGTTGCAGTATCAGGAGCTAACACACAGGCACTGAAACTTCACTAACCTGTCAGGTGTGAGTGAGTGGGGATGATCCCTTTAAATAACGTCCCTGGAGCCGGCTTCCTGGTGCTGCACGCCAGCTCTCCCTGTCGTCGTTAACTCCAGGCGGTGAGGTAAGTGGCGAGAAGCAATTTGGCAAATTGGGCGTTGACTGACATCATGATCTCCATGGCGTTGAAGACCCCGGCAATCGCTGTTACCGGCAGCGCTGGGGGGGGGGGGTCCCGATTTGGCGTGCGGCGCTGGATGCAACAGGAGCTGTCGTTACAGCTCTCAACACCGCATTAGCACCATCTACTGGTGCTAACGGGCGGCGCTAAAGGGTCAAATTTTCCCCCCCAATGTCACTTAAAGTAGGGTACAATGGAATTTCATAGAAAAAGCACGGTGTTTGTAAACTAGCGTCGCACACTGTAGTTTTTAGGTGGTCATTTGTAATCGTAAAACTATGGGCGGAGCGTTCAACTTGGACAGGAGTATAAAACGGGGGATATCACATCCGCCTCCCGTGATACCCACTGCGCCCGATTTCCCCTTTCATTAACTTCAACCCCACCAAAATTGAAAGTTGCGCGTGTAATCAGCGAAACACTTTTGGGAGGAACAAACTAAATACATTTAAGTAAATAATTAAACACAATTGTCTTCACAAAGTATTGTCCTAAATGGAGTCGATTACATCGAGCCCACAGCACAGAAACAGGCCACTTGGCCCAACTGGTCTATGCCGGCGTCTATGCTCCACACAAGATTCCTCCCACCCATCTTCATCTAACCGTATCAGCATATCTGTCTATTCCTTTCTCCCTCGTGTGCCTATCTAGCTTCCCCTTAAATGCCACCCCCATTGGCGTAGGAGGTCATAAACAGAACACCTCCAACATTGAAGGAGAACATGGATATTGGGAATGGGATGGGAACATTTGCTGACCTAAACGGCCCTAATCCCAATGGTGAAGAAAGTCATAGATAGAGAGTTGGATATTGGGCTGGTGAAACCATCTGACTTGAACAGCTCCACCCCAGTGGTAACTGAGGTATTAAGGGCAAGGCCTAGTGGGAATAAAATTGAGGTGGGAGGAAGGAGAACATTTTGAAATAAGTGTGGTCGTGCACCATTTTGGTCACATCCTCACCCAGTTATTACTCCAGGTAAGAGTTGCTCATTGACCTCTGGACTGAACCCTCTCTGTTGGTCTACTCACACTGCAAACTGGATTGGTACCTCTTCGATCTGGCTTCTTTCTTACTTTTCTCTTCACCTGAAGTTCACCGTTTCAGGGAAAAGACCTTCAACAGAAATAATGTCTGCTTAGTAACCAGTGACACGTTCTGATGAACGTGCAGTTTTGTTTTATTTTAAAACAATGCCTGTCTGGTTGTGTCTGCTCTGTCAGGTAATTGAACGTCCAAGTCCCAGGATAGAGGTCATGAGGGGGAGGCACTGTGGCGCCGCGTCGACGCTCGCTGTTCCCTGGAGTGGTAACTTGCTGCTTCTCCTCCTTCCTCCCCCCTTTCCACTTCCCCTGAGGTTCTCTGCGTTGCGAGTTCATGGTCTTGACTCGGCTGCCTGTGCAAGCACTAAATGGAAGAGCTGAGCTGCTTCTCCTGAGGGAGCAAGGGAAAAGAAATCGGAGAGCAAGTCACACAACTCTCCTACACCTTCCAGCAGCGGGAATGATTTGTGATGCTGGTTGGACTTAAATAAACACGCGCGAGAAACTAAAAAAGATTAACCCTTCTTTTGTCTTTCGGATGAGACATTAAAACTGAGGCCCCCCCCGCCTACCCTCTCGGGTGAAGAAGAGTAGGGGAGGTGTCCTGGCCAATATTTATCCCCTTAACCAACATCACTTTAAAAAAAAAACAGATTATCTGGTCATTATCACCTTGCTGTTTGTGGGAGCTTGCTGTGTGCAAATTGGCTGCCATATTTCCCACATTACAACAGTGTCTATGCTTCAAAAGTACTTCAAGCTTTGGGACGTGCTGAGGTCGTGAAAGGCGCTATATAAATGCAAGTTCTTTCTTTCATAGCTCGACAGCAGGTCCAGGGACATTTCTGTGTCCTTTGGCTGATAGAATTTGACAGTGATCAGTGCACTGAAAATAATATTGATGTGACTCTATGAACGTCATTCCAACATCAGATATACTTATTTCTGTAATATCGATAGTTCTTGCATTCCTACGCACCTTATATTGAAATGCCTCAAAGCACCATCAATGAGCACCATTTTTGGAGTGCAGTGACTGTTGTTACGTCACCAGAGGCGGCGGCCATTTTTGCACCAACAACACCTCAAGTGGCGTTGGGATAAATCACCAGTTCCTCTAAAAGAACAATGAGATGATTCATCAGTTAATCCATTTTGTTGTGGGTCATCCAAAACTCTGCTGCCCGTATCCTAACTCGCACCAAGTCCCCGTTCACCCATCTCCCCTGTGCTCACTGACCTCCATTGGCTCCCGGTTAAGCAAGGCCTCGATTTTAAAATTCTCATCCTTGTTTTCAAATCGCTCTCGGGTCTCGCCCCTTCCTATCTCTGTAACCTCCTCCAGCCCTACAAAACCTCAGAGATCTCTGCGCTCCTACAATTCTGTCCTCTTGCGCATCCCCGATTTTAATTGCTCCACCATTGGTGGCCGTGCGTTCAGCTCTCTCAGATGGACATAAAAGATCCCATGGCACTATTTTGAAGAAGAGCAGGGGATTTATCCCCGGTGTCCTGGCCAATATTTATCTCTCAACCAACATCACTAAAACAGATTATCTGGTCATTATCACATTGCTGTTTGTGGGAGCTTGCTGTGCGCAAATTGGCTGCCGCATTTCCCACATTACAACAGTGACTGCACTCCAAAAAGTACTTCATTGGCCGTAAAGCGCTTTGAGACGTCCGGTGATCGTGAAAGGTGCTGTATAAATGCAAGTCTTTCTTTTCTTTTTATATATATGTGTGCGACCAGGCAAACCTTTGTTGGGTTTTTATATGTTGAAAGACTTTTCCCTGCACCCTGCAGCTCGAATATAATTTGTGCCATAACTGGCTGGATGTACGAGCTGATAACTGGGCATCTGGGACCTTAGTGAACGATGCCAACTGCCTATCTCCTTAACCAATGAGATTTAAGGATTGAGAAAGGATCAGAGGAGAAGGGTTAAATTTTTAGCCAATTGAAAGCCCTTGCTTAGATTGTACCTCCTGCTCAAGTGTACCGTTCGGTAGCATCCTGATAAGTAAGGCAGCCTTCAGCACTCGAAGGGTTAAAATGGAGAAGGAACTCGAAACCAGAGCACAGAATGTGAAGGTTGCAAGCTGAAGTCCCAGGGCTGCTTGTCACTCAGACACAGCCGGGCATGGTTGGTGGAGTTTCAGCAGTTCTCAGTCAGGCTCTCGGAGCACCGTGCTGAATCGTGGCTTTGTGTCTCAGGTGAAGGAAGAACTCAAGCGAGCTTGCTGCCAGATGAACACACAGTGGCACTGACAGTGCTGCTGACGACGTCTCCGGCTCAGAAAGTTCCACACTCTTCTTACACGTAGGATGCTGCAAGGTGTAAAGGTGGAATGAGTGGCAGAAAAGTGGCACTTGCTTTTTTTTTGGTGACTTCTTATTTTGTGTGCTTATCAAGTTTCGGGATGTTGGTGCTGGAATGGAAAACAATTCCATTTTAGGCACCGAGGGCCCGCATCAAGCAATGCCAGGAGAGCTAAAGCACAGTTAAATTCAAAGCAAAATTCCTTCTCCTCTGTTCCAACAATGTGCCTCACTCCCACCCTTGTAACATTACCTCAAACCCTCCCCTTGTAACAATACCTCAAACCCTCCCCTTGTAACAGTACCTCAAACCCTCCCCTTGTAACAGTACCTCAAACCCTCCCCTTGTAACAATACCTCAAACACTCCCCTTGTAACAGTAGCTCAAACCCTCCCCTTGTAACAGTACCTCAAACCCTCCCCTTGTAACAGTACCTCAAACCCTCCCCTTGTAACAATACCTCAAACCCTCCCCTTGTAACAATACCTCAAACCCTCCCCTTGTAACAGTACCTCAAACCCTCCCCTTGTAACAATACCTCAAACCCTCCCCTTGTAACATTACCTCAAACCCTCCCCTTGTAACAGTACCTCAAACCCTTCCCTTGTAACAGTACCTCAAACCCTCCCCTTGTAACAGTACCTCAAACCCTCCCCTTGTAACAGTAGCTCAAACCCTCCCCTTGTAACAGTAGCTCAAACCCTCCCCTTGTAACAGTACCTCAAACCCTCCCCTTGTAATATTACCTCAAACCCTCCCCTTGTAACATTACCTCAAACCCTCCCCTTGTAACAATACCTCAAACCCTCCCCTTGTAACATTACCTCAAACCCTCCCCTTGTAACAGTGCCTCAAACCCACCCCTTGTAACATTACCTCAAACCCTCCCCTTGTAACAGTACCTCAAACCCTCCCCTTGTAACAGTACCTCAAACCCTCCCCTTGTAACATTACCTCAAACCCTCCCCTTGTAACAGTACCTCAAACCCTCCCCTTGTAACAGTACCTCAAACCCTCCCCTTGTAACAATACCTCAAACCCTCCCCTTGTAACAATACCTCAAACCCTCCCCTTGTAACATTACCTCAAACCTTCCCCTTGTAACATTACCTCAAACCCTCCCCTTGTAACAATACCTCAAACCCTCCCCTTGTAACAATACCTCAAACCCTCCCCTTGTAACAGTATCTCAAACCCTCCCCTTGTAACAATACCTCAAACCCTCCCCTTGTAACAATACCTCAAACCCTCCCCTTGTAACAATACCTCAAACCCTCCCCTTGTAACAATACCTCAAACCCTCCCCTTGTAACAGTACCTCAAACCCTCCCCTTGTAACAATACCTCAAACCCTCCCCTTGTAACAATACCTCAAACCCTCCCCTTGTAATAGTACCTCAAACCCTCCCCTTGTAACAGTACCTCAAACCCTCCCCTTGTAACATTACCTCAAACTCTCCCCTTGTAACATTACCTCAAACCCTCCCCTTGTAACAGTACCTCAAACCCTCCCCTTGTAACATTACCTCAAACCCTCCCCTTGTAACAGTACCTCAAACCCTCCCCTTGTAACAGTACCTCAAACCCTCCCCTTGTAACATTACCTCAAACCCTCCCCTTGTAACAATACCTCAAACCCTCCCCTTGTAACAATACCTCAAACCCTCCCCTTGTAACAGTACCTCAAACCCTCCCCTTGTAACATTACCTCAAACTCTCCCCTTGTAACATTACCTCAAACCCTCCCCTTGTAACAGTACCTCAAACCCTCCCCTTGTAACATTACCTCAAACCCTCCCCTTGTAACAGTACCTCAAACCCTCCCCTTGTAACAGTACCTCAAACCCTCCCCTTGTAACATTACCTCAAACCCTCCCCTTGTAACAATACCTCAAACCCTCCCCTTGTAACAGTATCTCAAACCCTCCCCTTGTAACAATACCTCAAACCCTCCCCTTGTAACAGTACCTCAAACCCTCCCCTTGTAACAGTACCTCAAACCCTCCCCTTGTAACATTACCTCAAACCCTCCCCTTGTAACAATACCTCAAACCCTCCCCTTGTAACAATACCTCAAACCCTCCCCTTGTAACAGTACCTCAAACCCTCCCCTTGTAACATTACCTCAAACTCTCCCCTTGTAACATTACCTCAAACCCTCCCCTTGTAACAGTACCTCAAACCCTCCCCTTGTAACATTACCTCAAACCCTCCCCTTGTAACAGTACCTCAAACCCTCCCCTTGTAACAGTACCTCAAACCCTCCCCTTGTAACATTACCTCAAACCCTCCCCTTGTAACAATACCTCAAACCCTCCCCTTGTAACAGTACCTCAAACCCTCCCCTTGTAACATTACCTCAAACCCTCCCCTTGTAACAATACCTCAAACCCTCCCCTTGTAACAATACCTCAAACCCTCCCCTTGTAACATTACCTCAAACCCTCCCCTTGTAACATTACCTCAAACCCTCCCCTTGTAACAATACCTCAAACCCTCCCCTTGTAACAATACCTCAAACCCTCCCCTTGTAACAGTATCTCAAACCCTCCCCTTGTAACAATACCTCAAACCCTCCCCTTGTAACAATACCTCAAACCCTCCCCTTGTAACAATACCTCAAACCCTCCCCTTGTAACAATACCTCAAACCTTCCCCTTGTAACAGTATCTCAAACCCTCCCCTTGTAACAATACCTCAAACCCTCCCCTTGTAATAGTACCTCAAACCCTCCCCTTGTAACAGTACCTCAAACCCTCCCCTTGTAACATTACCTCAAACTCTCCCCTTGTAACATTACCTCAAACCCTCCCCTTGTAACAGTACCTCAAACCCTCCCCTTGTAACATTACCTCAAACTCTCCCCTTATAACATTACCTCAAACCCTCCCCTTGTAACAATACCTCAAACCCTCCCCTTGTAACAATACCTCAAACCCTCCCCTTGTAACAATACCTCAAACCCTCCCCTTGTAACAATACCTCAAACCCTCCCCTTGTAACAGTACCTCAAACCCTCCCCTTGTAACAGTACCTCAAACCCTCCCCTTGTAACAATACCTCAAACCCTCCCCTTGTAACAGTACCTCAAACCCTCCCCTTGTAACAGTACCTCAAACCCTCCCCTTGTAACAATACCTCAAACCCTCCCCTTGTAACAATACCTCAAACCCTCCCCTTGTAACAATACCTCAAACCCTCCCCTTGTAACAGTACCTCAAACCCTCCCCTTGTAACAGTACCTCAAACCCTCCCCTTGTAACAATACCTCAAACCCTCCCCTTGTAACAGTACTTCAAACCCTCCCCTTGTAACATTACCTCAAACCCTCCCCTTGTAACAATACCTCAAACCCTCCCCTTGTAACAGTACCTCAAACCCTCCCCTTGTAACATTACCTCAAACCCTCCCCTTGTAACAATACCTCAAACCCTCCCCTTGTAACAGTACCTCAAACCCTCCCCTTGTAACATTACCTCAAACCCTCCCCTTGTAACAATACCTCAAACCCTCCCCTTGTAACAATACCTCAAACCCTCCCCTTGTAACATTACCTCAAACCCTCCCCTTGTAACATTACCTCAAACCCTCCCCTTGTAACAATACCTCAAACCCTCCCCTTGTAACAATACCTCAAACCCTCCCCTTGTAACAGTATCTCAAACCCTCCCCTTGTAACAATACCTCAAACCCTCCCCTTGTAACAATACCTCAAACCCTCCCCTTGTAACAATACCTCAAACCCTCCCCTTGTAACAATACCTCAAACCTTCCCCTTGTAACAGTATCTCAAACCCTCCCCTTGTAACAATACCTCAAACCCTCCCCTTGTAATAGTACCTCAAACCCTCCCCTTGTAACAGTACCTCAAACCCTCCCCTTGTAACATTACCTCAAACTCTCCCCTTGTAACATTACCTCAAACCCTCCCCTTGTAACAGTACCTCAAACCCTCCCCTTGTAACATTACCTCAAACTCTCCCCTTATAACATTACCTCAAACCCTCCCCTTGTAACAATACCTCAAACCCTCCCCTTGTAACAATACCTCAAACCCTCCCCTTGTAACAATACCTCAAACCCTCCCCTTGTAACAATACCTCAAACCCTCCCCTTGTAACAGTACCTCAAACCCTCCCCTTGTAACAGTACCTCAAACCCTCCCCTTGTAACAATACCTCAAACCCTCCCCTTGTAACAGTACCTCAAACCCTCCCCTTGTAACAGTACCTCAAACCCTCCCCTTGTAACAATACCTCAAACCCTCCCCTTGTAACAATACCTCAAACCCTCCCCTTGTAACAATACCTCAAACCCTCCCCTTGTAACAGTACCTCAAACCCTCCCCTTGTAACAGTACCTCAAACCCTCCCCTTGTAACAATACCTCAAACCCTCCCCTTGTAACAGTACTTCAAACCCTCCCCTTGTAACATTACCTCAAACCCTCCCCTTGTAACAATACCTCAAACCCTCCCCTTGTAACAGTACCTCAAACTCTCCCCCCTTGTAACATTACCTCAAACCCTCCCCTTGTAATATTACCTCAAACCCTCCCCTTGTAACAATACCTCAAACCCTCCCCTTGTAACATTACCTCAAACCCTCCCCTTGTAACAATACCTCAAACCCTCCCCTTGTAACATTACCTCAAACCCTCCCCTTGTAACAATACCTCAAACCCTCCCCTTGTAACAATACCTCAAACCCTCCCCTTGTAACAATACCTCAAACCCTCCCCTTGTAACAGTACCTCAAACCCTCCCCTTGTAATATTACCTCAAACCCTCCCCTTGTAACAATACCTCAAACCCTCCCCTTGTAACATTACCTCAAACCCTCCCCTTGTAACAATACCTCAAACCCTCCCCTTGTAACAATACCTCAAACCCTCCCCTTGTAACATTACCTCAAACTCTCCCCTTGTAACAGTATCTCAAACCCTCCCCTTGAAACAGTACCTCAAACCCTCCCCTTGTAACAATACCTCAAACCCTCTCCTTGTAACAGTACCTCAAACCCTCCCCTTGTAACAATACCTCAAACCCTCCCCTTGTAATAATGCCGTATTTTGAGACCCCTACGGGTGCGCACAAGGTGCGTATGTGCCCATAGGGGATCGCGCAAGTGCCGAGTTTGGGTGCGCGAAGAGCATGCGCTAAAACCCGGCACTTGCGATCTGTCAAGAATCTTCTTGACAGATCCTCCGCATCCCCGGGAAAGGGGTATCTGCGGGAGGAGAGTTGCGCTATCTGCCCAACCTCCACCCACTGAAAGGCCGTGGAACTCTTACGCCTGGTAAAAGCAGGTTTAAAAAATGGAAAAATAAAATGTTATCACTCATTTATACATTAAAAACCCTGCCCAATAAGGTAAGCTTATTTTTAGCCTAGTCAAAACATGTTAAAAAAAAATTCAAAAAATTAAATTTTTGTTTAAAATATTTAATTAAATGCCATTGTAATTATTTTTACATATGTAATTTTTTTAAACATTTATTTCATGTGTTTGTGTATTTTTTAAGTCATCCCCATTCATACTTATGACAGTTCCGTACATACGGAACTCGTAAGTATGAATGGGGATTCCATTCTTTCATTGGTTGGGCTGGCCCACGTGATCCCAGAGGTGCTTGCGAACCGCCTGCGCCCCTGGTATACGTGGGCCTCTACGCATTTCAACCAGGAGAGGCCCAGGATCGTAAGCCTCCGGATCTCCCGGACCACCAGGTAAATGTGTAGAAAATTTGATGATTGGAGGCATCCGCTCCGCGGGAAGCCTCCAATCGCAAATTCAGGCCCAGTACCTCAAACCCCCGTCCTTCAACAATACCTCAACCCTCCCTGACATAAGAAAACTACTAGGCACTTGGTCTAAGCATTAAACAAAGCTTTGATCAACTGTTTTACAACATGGAGGTCTAGTTGTGTCCTTCACTAATTCCTGTTAAGAATGTCCTGCGCAAGCTGGGCCCGTGCCCGAGTATTTATACTCTCCCTGGACAGCGCCACCCGTAGGCCGCTCAGTATTATTTCATAAGTCTTTCTTTCATGAGTGACTGAATCATGTCACTCCCCTTGTAACAATACCTCAGCCCCATCCTCGACCCTAGCATTGTAACAGTTCCTCAACCCTATCCTTGTACCTACTTGAACCCACAACTGTCTAACTCAGAGGTGAGATGCTACCACTGAGCCAAGTCATTGGTTTTTTGACTAGATCCTTGAATAATGTTTCTGCAGTGCCTGCATCACACCCAATCAATGTTCCCTTTAAGCTGCACAGTCGCGCAGCGCTCTGCAGGTCCTGTGCAGCCGGTGAGCCGGCTTTTAAATGGGAAAAACCGTGCAGGCGCGGAATTTTGAATGGCCCGCGCAGCCCGTTAAAGGGGTCGCACGGACCAATAAAATTAGAGGTATCATTGCAGCCCAATCCTCAGGGCTATGATACTTTCTAGCATGGTGTCACAAGAGGTGGCAGCACTTTCTGTGGAAATAATTTTTAAAATTTCTTTTTAAGATTTTCTTTCCTTGCACTCTTTTTATTTCTCCTAGTTCCACACACCTTACAAGGATGGGCTAGTGACTTCCTTCCAGGCCGATATCACTCTAAGTAAGAAAGACTTGTATTTCTATAGCGCCTTTCACGTCCTCAGCACGTCCCAAAGCGCTTTACAGCCAATGAAGTACTTTTTTGGAGTGCAGTCACAGTTGTAATGTAGGAAACGTGGCAGCCAAGTTGCGCACAGCAAGCTCCCACAAACAGCAATGTGATAATGACCAGATAATCTGTTTTAGTAATGTTGATTGAGGGATAAATATTGGCCAGGACACCAGGGAGAGCTCCCCTGCTCTTCTTTGAAGTAACGCCATGGGATCTTTTACATCCACCTGAGAGAGCAGCTGTTGCCTCGGTTTAACATCTCATCTGAAAGCCGGCACCTCCAGACAGAGCAGCACTCCCTCAGCACCGCCCTGGAGTGTCAGCCTAGATCTTGTAGCTCAAGTCTCTGGAGTGGGACTTGAACCCACGACCTTTCTCACTCAGAGGCGAGAGTGCAGCCCACTGAGTCACGGCTAGGTTCGGGGGCTTGCCGCGCGTGCAAGCCCCCGATGTGCACTTACCCGGCGCGCTGACATTTCAATCCTGGCCCGCATTGCATTTCCTGTCACTGGCCCGCTTCAGGTCCTGCCGCGCTGTGCGTGCGTGCGTGACCCAGCGGCGTACTTAGTGCGATGAGCCGGCTGGGATCACGTGAGCACTGGGCAACCAATGGGAGGTTGCAAAAGTTCATTCATGAGAACTGTCAAACTCATGAAAACTCCTGGCCCCAAAACACTACTTAAACTTGAAAGAAAATTTTAAAAAAACATCGCACTACTTAAATAAACTATAAATAACTGTAAAAAACTATTTTAAACAATAATTTTAAATTTTGAAAAAATTATTATATAAAAAATCGGGACTAAAAATACACTTACCTTACTGTAAAGTCTTCAAAAAAAAAGAACCTGTGGAAAAATTTTCTAATTTAACTTAATAGACCACTTACCTGTTAAAAGTAAGTACTTACGGCTGCTTTTTCCACGCGTAAAAACCGGAGTCTTTTCCCCACGGGCAACTCTAATAAAAAAAGGGAAGTTCAGCGCGCGCACGCTGCCTGATACGTCGTACGCATTCCGCCTCTTAACCCCTTGGGTCAGAGGAGAGGAAATGCCGGTTTTCCCCGCATGCGCTGTGCAGGCTGAAAACCGGCAATTCCTCCGGGCCCACGCGTGAGTACCCCGTCCGTACTCACACGTTGGGACAGGAATTACTGGCCCAATATCTCCCTAGGTTTCACCTCCCACCTCCCATCACTTCCCCCCTGACACACAGCTAACATCAGAACATCTCAGTTTGGGGACTCACACAAGTTAATCTGTAGCCCACCAATCCACCGCACTAAATATTCAAACACACACCATGAAGAAATCTGTAAATAGACTTCAGATATATTTCAAAGCAAATTTTAGCAGTTAAATTCCTCTGTAAACAAAGTGAAAATAATTGAATATAATTGTGATGAAATATGTCATTCATCAGACTGTATTTAGCTACATATATTGTATTGCCTGCTCCTGTGTTTGTATTGCCTGCTCCTGTGTTTTACCTTGTATTGTATATAGTGCACCGCCCCCTTTCTCCCCACTGGGTGTGTCGGCTCCGCCCATACCTGGCCCTACTTAAGACAAGCCCAGGCTTGTCTTGCAGCAGAACAGCAGAATGCTAGGTGAAGCTAGGTGAAGACACAGGCATCTTTCTTTGCTAATAAAAGCCTTGTTTTATCCAGTTAACTTTGAGCCTTGAAGTTATTGAGGCGCATCAATAATAAGCTCCTGTGGCTCAGTTGATGAGTGCACCACCCAGTGCGGAACTGAGCCAATTAGAGCAGGAACTCTGCCGTTCTTTCTGTGCTGAGTTATCTGAACCTCTGGGGTGGTAAGTGCAACATACCTGGGCTAGAAAGAAAGGGGTCAAAAAGCAGCCAAGGTTCCTGCTCCTGATCACTATCCGATGACTCCTGCTGTACAACTCACTCGTGTGGCGGTCAGGTGACTACGGGATGGCCGATCTGGGCTGTGAGGTCCTCTACGGTGAATAACCGTCTGGCTCTCTCGCTATCTAGGGCTCGTACATGAAGGATGGGCACTTGGGCATGATACCAGAGGGTAGCTGGCACCCAACGATGAGTGCAGATGATTCAGCTCCTTCAGAAGCGGAGAAAAATGACAGGGAAGAAAAAAGACAGCCTACCAGAGCTATCCATGTGGTTTAATTAAGATATTTGTTGAAGGAATAAGAAAAATAGGTTATAAGTAATTGGTTTCTGCCGGTCTGAAAGATTGTCTCCTCGGGGATCTCGTGTCCTTCCTGGACTCTTGGAATGTTGCCCTATTCCTGTAACTTGAATACTACACCCTGAGCAACTGTTATGATATTATAGCACAAAGACATTGTTTCCCAGGCCTGTGCGACAGGCTGTTACCAGATTACTCAGGCTCCAACATGAATATTTAAGATGCCAACACTGCTTTAGACAACTGGCCACTTAAACGGTACACACCACTTTCAGGTCAAGTTTGACACATGTCAACTTAAACTTAGGGTTCCTCCTTTTAGGCTGCTTTGAGGATGTTTCTCAGTAACAGGCCTTGTCATTCAATTTTCCCTTCAGGAATGCTTAACTTGTTTTAAAAGCATTTTTTTTTCTAATTGTAATAATTATTATTCCTGTTGGTGCAGAACTCGTTTTAAGATAAATTCAAAGTCAGAATATTCCACTGGGTTCGCTGGCACACAGCAGATAATTCTAAGGGTGACTATTTAGTCAGAAAACTCCCACGTCGTGCCTCAGAGTTAATCTAGTGACGAGTTGGAGTATGCAGGCCATAAAAGTTCATAGAATAGAATATAGAATCATACAGCACAGAAGGAGGCCATTCGACTCATCGTGCCAGCTCTTTGAAAGAGCTCTCCAATTAGTCCCACTCCCTCTGCTCTTTCTCCACAGCCCTGCAAATATTTCCTTTTCAAGTATGTATCCAATTCCCTTTTGAAAGTTACTATTTAATCTGCTTCCACGGCCCTTTCAGGCAACTCAAGCCCTGCAGCGGGTAGTCAAAACTGCCCAACGCATTACCGGCACCCGGCTACCGACCATAGAGCACATATACCAGAAACGCTGTTTACGGAGGTCACGGTCCATCATCAAAGACCCTACCCACCCCAGCCACAGTCTGTTCGCCCTCCTGCCACCTGGGAGACGCTACAGATGCATTCGCACCCGTACGACCAGATTTAGGAACAGCTTCTTTCCCAGGGCTGTCATCCTACTGAACTCTGCAAATAAACTCTAAAGCCTGCACATCTGCCAATGCACTTTATTATTGTGGTAAACCACTGTAGTTCACTGTGTTCACTGTTGTTGTTGTTGTTGTTGTCGTTCACTCTTGTTTCACTGTTGTGCCTGACTATGCCTCAGCTGACTCCGCCCCTGGGCTACCGAGTATAAGAGCGGCCGCATGGCAGCTCCTGGCATTCGGTCGTCCACTAGAGGCATAGTCCTGATCTGTCTGAAGTGCAATTCAGTAGTTAATAAAAGCCTGTTGTTCTGAACTCTGCCTAGCCTTTTATTAGAATTGATAGCGCATCAATTATGGTTATGTTTATGTTAATGTATTACAAGCCAAATGTATGTTGAATGTTTAAATGTCTTAATCTAAATGTACACTCTCAGGAGCCGTAAGCCTACATTTCGTTGTACTGCACTTGTGCACTAACAATGACAATAAAGTTGATTATTATTATTATTATTATTATTATTATTATTATCATAACAACTCGCTGCGTAAAAAATATTCTTCTCATCTTCCCTCTGTGTTTTTTTGCCAATTACCGTAAATCTGTGTCCTCTGGCTACCCACCTTCCTGCCAGTGGAAACAGTTTCACCTTATCTACTCTATCAAAACTCTTCATAATTTTGAACACCTCTATTAAATCTCTCCTTAATCTTCTCTGCTCTAAGGAGAACAATTTCCAACTTCTCCAGTCTCTCCACATACCTGAAGTCCCTCATCCCTGGTACCATTCTAGTAAATCTCCTATTCGAACATTCAATCCCTAGTCTATGCAAAGTTATCTGACCTTAGCCAGGGCAGCAATAGGGGTGTTGCAACAAGCTAGGGAAGGAGAAATCTGCCACAGTTCCTGCTCCCAATCTCTATCCAGTTGACCCCCTGTTGGAAAGTATAAGTGAAGGCATTGGGTGAGGACTGGGCCAGGATGAGTGATGGCACCCTCCTCAGCATCAAATAACCTTCCAACGCTAACTTGACAAGGCTTCCAAAGGAATATTGGCCATTTGGCCCAGATAACTGGCTGACTGATCCCATTGGAATCATACTCTGCCAAGGAGTCTACACCTCTTTGGTGGGCGGGGCAGAGAATGAAGAAAGTTGGTGTGTGGAGACAAAAAGAAATCTTAAAGAAAAGAATTTGAAGGCAGGTTTGAATTGTGAATGCATTCTGCTGGCAATGAGATGGACCCATTTCACCAAGAACCGTTCATGGTCATTAGAGCGAGTTCTGCTGGAAAACAGGGTCCTTGAGGTGAAAGATGGTAGATTTTCACCCTCCCTCTTGGTGTTTATTTTTTGTCAGTTGGTTTTATACGAACATACAAAATTGACGGGCAGGAAAAGACCAGCTGGTCCATCAAGCCTGGTGGCTGGAGCATCATGACTAGACACTTCCTATGCCCCGCAGCCATGAGGTCCCCTAGGAGAGACAAAAACCCAGGGCCAATAAGGGAAAAAGTACGCTGGAAAATTCCTCTCTGACCCCCTCAGGTAATCGAAACCAGTCCAGGAGATCACATAAAATCACTGACCTTCTGTATGATGCCATCTCTGCCCCAGTCAGGAACCGGTCCAGCTCCCGCTTGAAGGCTTGGAGAGAGTCAGCACCCACCCAACCAGCTGGCAATATATTCCAGGGGCTCACTACTCTCCGGGAAAAGAAGAACCGCCCAATGTTCAGTCTATCCCTACACTTACACAGTTTAAGCACATGTTCCCTGGTCCTCCCGATTCTGTTAAACTGGAATAATCTCTCAATAGGCACGCTGTCCAGCCCTTTCATTATTTTATAGCCCACCATCGGGCCACCTCTTAGCCTACACTGCTCTAAAGTAAATCGGCACAGCCCCTTACATCTATCTAAGTAGCTGAGGTTCTTTAAGCTAGGAATTGTTCTCGTAGCTGTCCTCTGAACCTCTTCCAAAGCCACCAGATCACCCGCCATGTGTGGGGACCAAAACTGGGCGCAGTATTCCAGCTGTGGTCCAACCAGCGACCGGTATAATGACGGAATGATTCCAGTTGGATTTAAACCCGGGTTTCCTGAAGTGGAAAGATAGTGTCCTGTCCCACTGCACCACCCGGGCCTGAGCTGAGATGAAGAGACATGTTTTTACGCAGTGAGTTATCATGACCTGGAATGCACTGCTTGAAAGGGCGGTGGAAGTAGATTTGCTAGTAACTTTCAAAAGGGAAATGGATAAATACTTGAAGGGAGAAAATTGCAGGGCTATGGGGAAGAGCAGGGGGAGGGGGACTAATTGGAGAGCTCTGTCAAAGAGCCGGCATAGACACAATGGGCCGAATGGCCTCCTTCTGTGCTGTATCATTCTATGATTCAAAGTCCCAAGTGTCAAACCGGCTGAACACTGTTTTTTTATCAGGCTGTTTTTCCACATTCGCATATTGCACATTAACATTCATCAGTCCTATCATTGGAAAGGACATCTCAGCAGTTAAACATCTGCAGCCCAACAGTTCTGAATATGGAATACAGCGATTGTTAAGCAGGGGTTATCCGAACAAGGTTATCGGGGCAGTTTTGAAAAGGTTAGCAGCCCATCAGCTGACAGGGTTATCAATCCTGATAATCCCTCCACTGGCTGACAAGCGATGGTCACATTAATTAGCAACCCAGCCTCGCCTTTCCTAACACGCGGAACTACCGGAATGCAAATTAGACACAAGTGGGACAAAAAGAGACGATGCCTTAACGTGATACTTTACAACTCATGGGTTCTCAAATTGGGGCCGGGAAGGGATTCAATGGAGTCTATGACAACATTAGATTTCCCAGGCACAGCTCAAGCACAGTATCTCCAGAATCCCTTATTGTTTCTGCTGATTTACCAGCTCAATATTTCTGTTGCTGCATACTGATTTAAAAAAAACATTTTCTGAAATGATTGCACTGTTTGCCATTACTTCAATGCAGTGCTGAGGGAGTGCTGCACTGTCGGAGGTGCCGTTTTTCGGATGAGGAGTTAAACCGAGGCCCCGTCTGCTCTCTCAGGTGGATGTAAAAGATTCTGTTTCGAAGAAGAGCAGGGGGAGTTCTCCCCGGTGTCCTGGGGCCAATATTTATCCCTCAACCAACATCACTAAAAAACAAATTATCAGGTCATTATCACGTTGCTGTTTGTGGGAGCTTGCTGCGCGCTATTTGGCTGCCGCGTTTCCCACATTACACCAGTGGCTACACTTTTAAAAGTACTTCATTGGCTGTAAAGCGCTTGGGGTGCCTGAGGTTGTGAAAGGCGCTATATGAATGCAAGTCTTCCTTCTTTCTTTCTTTGAGGAGCAGACGCTGTCTTTCGCAGGGGGCCCCCAGGAATGTGTTCATATTTACATAGAGGTTCTTCTGCAAGGAAATGTTTCAACACCACTGATTTTCTCAATGGAGATGTGCTGGAGGTAGGACTTCTGGTTTCCAAGTTTCAGTCCCGCCCCCAGCGACGTCTGACCAACCCACGCTATTTTCCCTTGATTGGCCTTGTTAAGCCCACCAATTAAGGGAAAGCCGGTGACAGATGACGTCAGCATATGACGCTATATCTGTCGAAAAATTTTTGACAGATGAATTGTCAGAGTCTGACAGCTTTGAGAAGCTGTCAAACACTGACAACCTCTGGTCTAAGGTGAGCCCTTGCACACAGGCTCACCAAGACCTCTCTCCTCAGCAGAAAGCAGATGGCTGCTGCATCTGAGAATGTAGCAGCCATTCTGTCATCTCTGCCGTTGAGATGAGGCACCTCCGGATCCTCAAAGGTTAAGAACATAAGAACATAAGAAATAGGAGCAGGAGTAGGCCAATCGGCCCCTCGAGCCTGCTCCGCCATTCAATAAGATCATGGCTGATCTGATCCTAACCGCCAATCCACTATCACAGAACCATCTCCTGAATCTAACAGAATTAGACACACGAAATAGGAGCAGGATCAGGCTACACGGCCCCTGGGCCCGCTCCGCTACCCACAGGGCCATGACCGATCCGAACCTAGACTCATGTCCAAATTCCTGCCCGCTCCCCGTAACCCTTAATTCCCTTTACTTCTAGGAAACTGTCTATTTCTGTTTTAAATTTATGTAATGATGTAGCTTCTACAGCTTTTTGGGGCAGCATATTCCATGGACCTACCACCCTCTGAGTGAAGTAGTTCCTCTTCATCTCAGTTTTGAAAGAGCAGCCCCTTATTCTAAGACTATGCCCCCTAGTTCTAGTTTCACCCATCATCGGGAACATCTTCCCCGCATCCACCCGATCCAACCCCTTCACAATCTTATATGTTTCAATAAGATCGCCTCTCATTCTTCTGAACTCCAATGAGTAGAGTCCCAATCTACTCAACCCCTCCTCATATGTCCATCCCCTCATCCCCGGGAGTAACCGAGTGAACCTTCTTTGTACTGACTCGAGAGCAAGTATGTCCTTTCTTAAGTATGGACACCAAAACTGTACGCAGTATTCCAGGTGCGGTCTCACCAATACCTTGTACAACTGAAGCAATACCTCCCTATTTTTATATTCTATCCCCCTAGCAATGAAAGCCAACATTCCATTGGCCTTCTTAATCACTTGCTGCACCTGCATACTAACCTTTTGAGTTTCGTGCACCAGGACCCCCAGATCCCTTTGTACTTCAGTACTTTCCAGTTTCTTGCCATTAAGATAATAACTTGCTCTACGATTTTTCCTGCCAAAGTGCATAACCTCACACTTTCCAGTATTGTATTCCATCTGCCAAATCTCTGCCCACTTACTTAGCCTGTCGATGTCCCCTTGCAGGTTTTTTATGTCCTCCTCACTCACTACTTTCCCTCCCATCTTAGTATCATCTGCAAACTTTGATATGTTACACTCGGTCCCCTCCTCCAAATCATTAATATAGATTGTAAAGAGTTGGGGACCCAGCACTGACCCCTGCGGAACACCACTAGTTACTGATTGCCAGTCTGAGAATGAACCATTTATCCCAACTCTCTGCCTTCTGTTAGATAGAAGGTTGAAGCCTGCAGAAAGAAGCAAAGCTAAGGAAACTTTTTCCAACACTTTACGCTCACCTCTCCACACTTGCACCCATCACTCACCTCTACAGCTGACATTTCAACCCCTCTCACCCCCGCAGACCCACTGCTCGCCTCACTGACCCTGGCGAGGTGCGCAGCCGTCGGGAAGCCCGCAATTGCAGGCGTAAAATGGGGAAAAGCCTCAAAACTACCTGTTAACAGGCAGTTAAATGGCTGTAATCCCCTTCCCTCCTCGAGGAGACGGGTCCCTGCGCAACTTGGGGACCCACCTCCCGGGAAGATGACTCGGAGGCGGGTTGGGAGCGGGGTCGGTACCCGCTCCCAGTTTCTGCCATTTTCCCGGCAGTCCCGCCTCCAAACCTGCCTCCTCAGGGCTGGGAAAATTCCCCCCGCACAGTTCTAACAAATAGGTTAGAGAAACTGAAATAATAAGCTTGGTGCAGGTAGCATCTCGATCTGTAGAATGTGATGGATAATTAGATAGTAAATTTTGAGTAACCATTCAGTATCCACTTGGGCTTTCTGACAGAGATGGATTTTTTGGTGCCATTTCCAATTAAAATTTTAATTGAAAAGTGAGAGTTTTTTCCCAAAACATTGTCAAAAAATTATAAGCTTTAAAGCTTAGCAATTGCTGCAAGCAATGCATTTAGACCGCCAGTAAATGTGCAATTATGGAACTAATGTCAGAATTGGCGATTTCAGCACGATTTTCCTAGTTCCATTGAAGAGAACTTTGTCCCTTTTTCCTGCCCCCCCCCGCCCCCGCCCCGCGGGATTTGTCCGATTGTTTTTCTCCAACAGAGTGGTTTCCTCGGTCACTTCAGAGGTAGGGATGCTAACTCTCCAGGATTGTCCTGGAGTCTCCGTGAATTAAAGATTAACCTCCTGGGAGAAAAATCATTGGCACAGAAGAAATTGTGGGGGGGGGGGGGGGTTCAGTTTCCTCGAACGCTTTCATTTATGAGTTATAAATATATTGGTGTTTGGATAAAAAAAGAAGGCTGTTTTATGGGTGCCGCAGTTGGAGGCAGCAGTTCATGCGATGAAACCTCCAGGCATACGTTCAACCAGAATTGGCAACCGTCTTCACAGGGCATTAAGAGTCGAGTAGATAGTGTGGGAACTGGAGTCATATGTATCACAGAGCAGAATAAGATGGTCACGTTCTCCTCCCTGAAGGATGTTGGAGAGTCAGTTGGGGTTTTTTACAGCAAGCCGGCAATTTTCAGTCGTTTTTTTTTTCCTGGTGCTAACCCACAAATTACCGGATTCATTGGCCTCGATTTTAACTGACCCGTGGAGTCGGGATTGGAGGCGTGCGGGTGGGGGGTTAAAGTCCCGAATTCGGGGGGTCCCGACACCATCCCGCCCCCAACCCGCCTCCATGTAAGTTTCAAAGGAGGCGGGTACCCGCCCCGCACTGGGACCCGCCGACCCGAGGCGGGAAGGGATTAGTGACAATTAACTGCCTGTTAACAGGTAGTTAACAGGCAGTTTTTAGCCTAATCCCTATTTTTAAGCTTGAACTGTGGGATTCCCGACGGCTCCAAACCACGCCAAGTTAGAGGAGTCGGGCCGTCGGGTTGAAGGACTTGGAGGGGTCGAGATGTCGGTGTTCAGGTGAGTGATGGGTGCATGAGTGCAAAGGTAAGTGTGTTTGGTGTGTCTAAAGTGTGCAAAGAAGTTTAAATTACCTGTACTTACCTTTACAGCCTTCCTTCCTCTAGGTTTCGGGAGTCCATCATCTAACCGGCACAGAAAGCAGAACGGCTGCAAACTGTCAAACGTGACAGTGCCGGGCTTTCTGTGCCGGAGAGATTTCTAACTGAGTCTGTGCAGAAGGACTCAGGTTAGAAGTAAGACTGTCAGTGTTTGACAGCTTCAAACAGCTGTGAAACACTGATATTTCATCTGTCAAAACGTCTTGACAGATGAAATGTCAATCTGTGACGTCAACTGTTGCTGGGTGGCCCTTAATTGGCCTGCTGAGCCCACTGGGCAGGCTCAACACAAGTTAAAATCATGCGGATTGGCCGCATCTCGATGGAGGCGGGACTACAACCGCGAAAGTTGTAGTCCCGCCTCCTTCCCGACTTCTTAGTGAAAATCACCCCCATTGAGTTCAGTTTCCGAACTTGCCGTGGTGGGATTTGAACTCGCAACCTCTGGGCCACTAGTCCAGACCAGTAACCGGATGGTTACTGCATTTGCACCCACTGGCCTAGTCGTGGGGAGCTGCCATTGGCGTAATGGCTCTTTAAGGAGCAAGTGGACCAAATTATAGGCCGGGAAATTCCTGGGAACTTCTGGCGCTGCGCCAGTGTTACTCGATCGGAGGAGCGGCAGAAACCCGATGCTGGGGTGGTGTGTGGGAGGGGACCCAGAGCTTCCTTGTAGTAGCAGCACTCCTTCTCCTCCTGGCCCCACGAAGGAAGGTTTTTGACTTCTCTTCTCCCCTGCCAGGTTATTAAAATGCCAACGGGGTCCTAATGACATCATAGGACCCTAATTTGCATGTATTAATGAGGCTCCCTCTTGCGTCACGTGAAAATAAGTGTATAGTAAGATAACGGTGGGTGAGAATTGAACAGGAACAGGGCGGTAAGTCTTTGAACAGCCATTTTAACTGCAACCCGCCCCATTCCTGCCGACCGGCCAGGCGGGCAGGTTAAAATTACCACCACCACACCCCCCCCATGGTTTCTTCCTGCCATTCAATTACAATAGATCCCAGCACAACGTGATCAATATATTCAATGTAATTCAATTTATCTAAATTCATTCACATATGCAGTAATTTTATGAATAAAACTTCTAAACAGTATTTGATAAAAGAAAGAAATAAAGAACTTGCATTTATATAGAGCCTTTCATGACCACAGGGCACCCCAAAGCGCTTTGCAGACAATTAAGTACTTTTTGAAGTGTAATCACTGTTGTAATGTAGGAAACGCGGCAGCCAATTTGCGCACAGCAAGCTCCCACAAACAGCAATGTGATAATGGCCAGATAACCTGTTTTAGTGATGTTGATTGAGGGATGAATATTGGCCAGGACACCGGGGAGAACTCCCCTGCTCTTCTTCGAAATAGTGCCACCTGAGAGAGCAGACGGGGGCCTCGGTTTAACGTCTCATTCGAAAGACGGCACCTCCGACAGTGCAGCGCTCCCTCAGTACTGCACTGGGGTATCAGCCTGGATTTTGTGCTCAAGTCTCTGGAGTGGAATTTGAACCCACAAACCTTCTGACTCAGTATTTAGCCCTAAAGGTGGAAAGCCTAGGAGAGGGTGTGACATTCCCATGTCCTTGCTTTGGGAGGGAGTGGAGCGAAGATTCACCAGACTGATACCTGGGATGGCAGGAATGACGTATGAAGGGAGATTGGGTCGATTAGGCTTATATTTGCTGGAGTTTAGAAGAATGAGAGGGGATCTCATTGAAACTTATAAAATTCTAACAGGACTAGACAGACTAGATGCAGGAAGGATGTTCCCGATTAGGGGGGAGTCCAGAACCAGGGGTCACAGTCTAAGGATAAGGGGTAAGCCATTTAGGACAGAGATGAGGAGGAATTTCTTCACCCAGAGAGAGGTGAACCTGTGGAATTCTCTACCACACAAGGCAGTTGAGGCCAACTCATTAAATATATTCAAGAAGGAGTTAGATATATTTCTTAAGGCTAAAGGGATATGGGGAGAAAGCAGGAACAGGGTACTGAATTTGGATGATCAGCCATGATCTCATTAAATGAAGGAACAGGCTCAAGGGGCCGAATGGCCTACTCCTGCTCCTATCTTCTATGTTTCTATACTCACTGGAATTCAGAAGAATGGGAGGTGATCTCATTGAAACATTCAAGATTCTGAAGGGGATTGACAGGGTAGATGCTGAGAGGTTGTTTCCCCCTGGCTGGAGAGTCTAGAACTAGGGGGCATAGTCTCAGGATAAGGGGTCGGCCATTTAAGACCGAGATGAACAGGAATTTCTTCATTCAGGGGGCTGTGAATCTTTGGAATTCTCTGCCCCAGAGCCTTTGAGTATATTCAAGGCTGAGATTGAATAGATAGATTTTTGGACTCTAGGGGAATCAAGGGATATGGAGATCGAGCGGGAAAGTGGAGTTGAGGTCGATGATCAGCCATTGTCTCATTAAATGACAGAACAGGCTCGAGGGGCCGAATGGCCTACTCCTGCTCCTATCTTCTATGTTTCTATGGGACGTTGGCCAACAGAATATTATGCAATGGGAGGCAGTATGAAGGCTTTGGGTGTGTGGTTCTAGGTGGTTTAACATAATATATACGCGGCTATGTATGAAGCATGACGTTGTCGGGAACTCAATATCTCTCTGCTAGACACCCAGAGGTACCATCAAGCATTCCTACCCAGGCCAGATAGTGTAACAGAAGGTCTTAGTCCTATGTCAACAAATGAAACAAGGGAGTTTTATGTGGTACTGAATACATAACTCTGCGATTAGTAACTATGAAAGTTGACAGATTGGGATAAGCTCGTCTTGTGTTTCAATGCATCAAACAGATACATGATGCGCAGCATGCACTTGTGTTCCAACAGATGTTACACTTGCACTAGCTGCTCCATCGGCTGCGATGATGAGCTGCTAAGATGAAGCTGGGCTTAACCTGGCTGGCCCTTTAAGGCCACTGCTCGGGTTCTGTCTGTACGGATATACAGTAAATGGAGTAACTAAGGAGAAGCTGGCAGGAGGTCACAGATTTAAGGTAATTGGCAAAAGAACTAGAGGGGAGATGAGGAGAAGGTTTTTTGCACAGCGAGTTATGATCTGGAATGCACTGCCTGCAAGGGTGGTGGCAGCAGATTCGGTAGTAACTTTCAGAAGGGAATTGGATAAATGCTTGAAAAGGATACATTTGCAGGGCTATGGGGAATGAGCAGAGGGTGGGGGGGGGGGGAGTGGGACTAATTGGAGAGCTCTTTCAAAGAGCCGGCATGGGCACGATAGGCCGAATGGCCTCCTTCTGTGCTGCACGCGTCCATGAAGTAGTCTAAAAGGCAAATCCTAAATCAATGGGAGGCTAATTGTTGAGGGACGTTTCTGTACATTGGCGGCTGCTCGTAAATCTCTGACTCCTGTTTCTGGGGTGAGGCCGGGTTACCAAGTTGCAAAAACACCAATGTCCTTCCTGCATTCAATGGAACGAAAAATCGGGTGGGTTCTAGACCTGGCGGCTGATCCACACCGCCAATTATTTGCCCGGGCGGCAAGTTGAAAGTGCTAAAGCTTGAAAAGGTGTCGCATTCTCGCATTCTAGGGGAATCAAGGGATATGGAGATCGGGCAGAAACTGGAGTTGAGGTCGAAGATCAGTCATGATCTTATTGAATGGCGGAGCAGGCTCGAGGGGCCGTATGGCCGACTCCTGCTCTTAATTCTTATGTTCTTATGTTCTCCAGCACCAATTTCCCTTACTATGCTGAGTATATTTTAAAAACACAGAGAACGGGGACACTAATGAAAAGAAAGACTTGCATTTCTACATCGCCTTTCACGACCTCCCAAAGCGCTTTACAGCCAATGAAGTATTTGTGAAGTGTAGTCACTGTTGTGATGTAAGAAACGCGGCAGCCAATCTGCGCACAACAAGCTCCCACAGACAGCAATGTGATAATGGCCAGATCATCTGTTTTTGTGATGTTGATTGTTTCAATGTCCATACATTAGTCCATCATCTAGAACCACTGCATCAGTCAATTCTCCTTCAATGAGGAATGAATGCTGTCGGGTGATTAATGCATTAATCAGAAGGGTCTTGGTTGTGTTTATTATAGAATGGGAACCTTTGCTCTACTTGGCAGATGCAGGAATCTAGGGTATTCCTCCTATAAGCTAGTGATAAAATGGAATTGTAGCTAGCTTGTCAAGATCAGAGCTTGCTTAAACATCCTAAACCGCCTCTTGTGATTGTATCAGGAGCACAAATAAAGTTCTACGAATCGCAGCAGTTAAATATTCACGACCCTGGGGAGTGGTTGAGGCCAATAGCACAGATGCAATTAAGGGGATGCTGGATAAACACACGAGGGAGAAAGGAATAGAAGGATATGTTGATGGGGTGAGATGAAGTAGAGTGGGAGGAGGCTCGAGTGGAGCACAACACCGGCATAGACCTGCTGGGCCGAATGGCCTGTTCCTGTGCTGTAAGTACTCTGTACTTACAGATTTGTATCGAAGCAGTTTTCAGAAGGGGGCTGCATTACATAAGAACATAAGAAATAGGAGCAGGAGTCAGCCATTCGGCCCCTCGAGCCTGCTCCACCATTCAATAAGATCATGGCTGATCTTCTACCTCATCTCCACTTTCCTGCACTGTCCCCATATCCCTCGATTCCCTTAATATTCAAAAATCTATCGATTTCAAATGCATCTGTGCATGTATGTTAATTGCATCAAAGAATTGCACATAAAACTTGCAGGTTAGCTTATTTTCGTCAAGTTCCGTCCTTACTTGGTTTAACTAGAAATTTACTGTTTGGGCGATATTGGGAGGACTCGTAAAAATCAACATTTCATTGTGCAGTACACACGTCTGCTGCATATATGACAAATAAAATTGAATTGAATTGAATTGAATTGAATATTGCGTTGCACCTATGATCAAAGTGCACAAGATGCAAATCTATGGCTACTACCAAAATAACCAGCCATTGTACTATAAAAACTGAACACGTGGTAACACTACTGTGCACACAACGATCCCGTCCCAGGTAACTCCTGCAAGTTTTCCTGAAATTGCCCACATATCTTTTTTGCTTCACCCCCGCCCCACCCCCGGGAGTTCGCAGCCCTGGTGATTGGAGAGGGTGCACACAAGTGGAGAGGGCGAGTACCGATGCTCATTTGTGATCCTTCACCTCATACCTTTGTGTAGAAATTCTGATTACAGAGAGTCTTCAAATTGTAACATATCTAAACCGTGAATACCAGCGTCCATTTTGAAGTGGTAAATAAACCCTCTTATTTTACAGGCCACCTAACCATGTGTTTTGCTACAAATCAGAATGAAACCAGACGCTAAAAGCCTTCCAATCTTGTTTTCATGAATTGGGGCTCAAGATTTATGCCAAAAAAAGTCAATTTGCATAACAACAAGAACAACTTGTGTTCATATAGAGCCTTTAATGTAGAAAAAGGCCCACCCACCCAGGGTGCTTCAGAAGATGTTGGGAAATGTTGGACGGGAATTCCAGAGCGTGGGGCTTAGGTGGCTGTAGGCACGGCCGCCGATGGTGGGGTGAAGGGAAGGGGGAGACACACAAAAGGCCAGTGTCGGGGGAATGGAGTGTTCGATCAGGGAAGGGAGGGCTTTGTAGGGTTGGAGGTAACAGCGGCCAGGAAGGGCGAGGCCATGCTGTGATTCAAACACGAGGTTGACAATTTTATGCCGGAGGCGTTGAGGGACCGGTGAGCCAATGTGCGTTGGCGAGGACAGGGTAATGCGTGAGCAGAACGTTGGCGCAGGATAGCAAAGTTGCAGATGAGGTGAAGTTTATGGAGGATGGGAGACTGGCCAGGAGAGCATTGGAATAGTTGAGTCTGGAGATGGCCAAGGCACGGATGAAGGTTTCAGCAGATGGGCTGAGGTTGGGGGCGGAGGCGGGCGATGTTACCGAGATGGAAGTAGGTGCAAAAAGAACATCAATGGCGGAAAAGAAATGTGGCGACACACATAAAGAGGCAGAAAACATCACACATTCACCAACATGCAGGATAGAAAGCATCTTGAGGCCCATTGGTATAATATTTATCTCCGAGAGCACATTCCATCTGGTGTAGCATCAACATCTGCTCGAGTTTATGTTACCACGACCAGTGAGTTTGTTTGATAATTTCAAATCAGTGAAAGAGACTTGTTTTATTTAAGATGAATAGAATAATGAAGGAATAAAGGTTCATGGAGACTGAGGGAGGCCAACACTTGAACCCTTGCTAAGGATTAGGTTCAACGTCTCATTGTTTCTTGCTGTGCCTGGCTCAGGTTGTGGGAAAAAATAGGCTTGCACTTAAGACAAGGTGCTCATAAAGTGATTCTCAACACACACCGGTTAACCCATTCATCCTGGGAGCGTGGGATCAGTAAATTGACCCTATATTGTCAACCTATTTTACCAGAGAGGACATCACGGTCAAGGCCAATCTGGTCCTCATCCAGCATTCGCTTGCCACTGGAATCACTGGTGGGGCAAAGGGAAGGAGGAGATCCCAGAGGAATGGAGAGTTGATGGAGTCCCATCAGGAATGGGAACCCTGGATAATTCCACTCCCCCCCCCAGCCCACCCCCTGAGGCACTGAGCGTAGTATCCCTAGCTGCTATACCAGGTGAGATGAGCACATTAAGCACAGACAAGGGGTCGATCTAGCTCCCTTCTGGTCTATATGGTTCAGTTCCACTCTAGGCAGTGCACTTACTCAGAGTCATATCTGCTTTCCTCCTCTTCAGTTCTATCTGTTTCTTTTCGTTCTTTAAAGCTCCCTGCGGATGGACAGAACTATAATCAGGCATTGTGCACACAGCCTGCATGCATTTATAAGCCAATCACAGCCCAGCAATGTGCTCTCATAATCAAAACAGCATGAATGAAATATTTTCATTCTTCGCACTCTTCTTGCAGGTCCTTGGTTTTATGGCTATCATAAGTCACTTCAAAGACGCTTGCTCTTGCAAAACTAGACTGATGCTCGAGTAAAAATCCACTGCCTGCTACAGCCATATTCTTAACCCTTCACTGGACCTTTTCCAGGATAACGCAAAGCCCTTTGTTTTATTTTACACTTCTGCCTATTTTAAGCATCTAGAGCATCAATACAATAAATCATGGGTTGATACAGTCCAGACATCCCTTTAAGTTGCCCCAGTTAAATCTTACACTTGTTGAGATACCGCGGCAAACGTGGGAGTCGAGACAGAGCTATTGAAAACTCAACTGCTTTATTCTGACCACATGGCAAACAGGAACTAGAAAAGCCCGCATATCCACTTAAATACTTCCCAGACAGGAAGTGCTCCCGGCAGCCTGTCCCTGCGGGAAACAAGTTGCTGGAGGAAAGGGCCCCCGGCTGGGGGCTTCTGCTTAGACTGTCTGTGCCGCCGTGAGCGGATTATGTCCAGTGGTGGCGTGTCGCCACACACTTACACTTTGCATTGGTATAACAATTCTGATTTCCAAACACTCCTTACAGGCAAGAATGGCAGTCAGTGCTGAATCTGAGGGCAGCGCGGGTTCTGGACTCCAGTAATTAGAGTAACGTTGCTTTAGCCCCATTGGTTCAGTGGGTAACTCTATAATGCTGTGTGGTGCTATGCTACTCCAATCAGGGAGTCCGATACTTAATCTCTGATATGTGATGACTTATCTGATTTCAGGCTGGGCAGCAATGAAGGTGGGGCAACTACATAAGAACATAAAGAAATAGGAGCAGGAGTTGGCCATTCGGCCCTTCGAGCCTGCTCCGCCATTCAATAAGATCATGGCTGATCTTCTACCTCATCTCCACCTTCCTGCATTATCCCCATATCCCTTGGTTCCCTTAGTATCCAAAAGTCTATCGACCTCTGTCTTGAATATACTCAACAAATTTTCTGGGGCAGAGAATTCCAAAGATTCACAAGCCTTTGAATGAAGAAATTTCTCCACATCTCAGTCCTAAATGGCCGACCCCTTATCCTGAGACATTGCCCCCTAGTTCTAGACTCCCCAGCCAGGAGAAACAACCTCTCAGCATCTACCCTGTCAAGCCCTTTAGGAATTTTATATGTTTCAATGAGATCACCTCTCATTCTTCTAAACTCTAGGGAATATAGGCCAACAGTCAACTTCATCATCAGCAGGGAGCCATATTTGAAGGGAGCACAGTTTGGAGAATCAGTGTTGCAGCTCGCTCTTTGACGCCCCCCCTTCCCCTACCCTTTGTTTGAGCACGGTTTCTCGCTGGGAGTGAAGGATGGCGAGATTGAATCCCTATTGTCATGGTGCTGAGAGAGAAAGAAACTCGAGAGGAGATAAAAAAATTAAAGTTGAAAATGATGGGGGGTGGGGGGGGAATGCTTCCATTTAGTTCTCTCGGCATCCTTCCAGTCCTTACATGTTCACATTCGTTTTTGCGATAGAAAAAAACCCCATGATGAACGGTTTAGAAAAATGTGAAAAAGGTTTTCTTTCCTCTATGCTGACACATTAAGCTGACAATTCGAACAGGGCATGTTAGGGCTGGAAGCACCATGAGTGGTGTTTTAAGTCTCTCCAGTCATTGCTATGGAATCAAATTGGTTTTCCTAAGTGCCCGCAGTCTTAAAAGCAGTCTAGAAGCTTTAATATGAGATGATTGACCCCTCTTCTTAATGGCTACACTCTCGGCTGAAATGCTTCCCCCACTGAAGTGACGAATTTCTATTTATTTTAGCTCTTCGGTTTGTGCCCTTCTGTTGTACCTGAGGGGCAACTTTGCAAGGGTGGGGCTCGCAGATGGGAGTGCAGACCGGACACGGGGGACTAATGGGTGCCACCTCCATGACCCGCGCTTGCGTCTAGTTAGGCTCCATTACCTCACAAAGCTCTCGCGTGCCTTGTTGTTTGGACACTGCGGGCTGTGTAAATCTACACAGCCCGCAGCATCTGTGAGTGAGAAACGAGCGTCAGCCCTCGCCAGGCCCCAACCCCACCCCCCTCCTCGCCCTGTGGGAAAAAGATGCGGCCCAAGGCTGCAAAAAGCCAACACAAGAAAGAGCAAATGAATTAGTTCTTGTAAAACCGAGGCATCGTAGCAACTCTAAAAAGAACAGCTCTACTTCTGGAGACTACTTCTGTCAATTAAGGCTGTGTTTTGGCCTAATGCTCTGACATTCCTTAGTGACAAGGAAATTGTTTTACATGTTGGTGAAAAATGGGATCGCTCCATCTCCTGGGAGGTTTTTCCCTTTCATTTGATGTCTGTCTTTATTAATAATATTTACACAAGATAAATCTTAGCTCCTCTAAGATATTTATATATTTATATTCCCTGCTCTTCCTTTATTTTATATATCTACCACTCAATATTAGTTCTTTAGTGATACTTTATGTGTGGAACGCATTATGGAAATTATGACTTGGCCAGAAGCATCATCTTTTGCTGTAACACTTCACTGCTGTCACTCCACTTGTATTAAGCACGTCTTCGCACGGGAAGCTTGCAGCACGGCCCTTACTTTATTATAGAGTCATACGGGGGAAAAATTCGGTTTCTTTGCGCCTCCCATTTCTGCCCTCTTAGGGCGCTAACGGGGGCGCAAAGCAACTAGCGCCCAGGCGCGGCGATGTTAGCGCCGCTCGCGAAATTGACCAGTCGTTTTGCGGCGGCGCAAAACACTACCGCCACGATCTCCTGCGCCCGCAGATCGTGACGTCAGTCAAGCGTGCAGCACTCTGGTAGCGCCCCAGACCGGATATTGAGTCACGCCCCCTGCCTTAGCGCCTGCCGCTAGGAACGACAGGTAGAGGGGAACGTTTTCAAGTCGAGAAGGGGCTGGGGGAGCGCTATTTAAAGGCGGGCGCTTCCTGCCTTTTCTTGTCGGCAAAATTTTTGGTTTTAATGCTGACCTAAGGAGTTTTGGCCCTCAGCACCACTTTTGAGGTTCCCTGGGCCTATCTATTAGTGCTTCCAACACAATTGCTTTTGAGGTCTCTCCAGGCCGAGATTCAAGGCTGCAATGAGCAGGGAGTGGCTGGCCAGCAAGATGGCCCCTCCCCTTTAAGAACTGGACGGTGCCAGTCTGTCTGGCCTCCATGGTAACTGGCATCGCCTGAGCTTCGGTAGCATTCTGAGGTAGCACCTCGCTCCCTGACGTTTGCGCCTTAAGCGAGGTGTGTAGCGCCTGATTTAATGCTCAAATCACCTCCAGGGGGCGACAGAGGCGAATTTTGCAGTCGGAGGCGATAATTAGCGCCGGGCGCTAAACTTTGCGCCCAGCCGATATTAGGTGCAGCAAGCCATTAGGAAGGCAAATGGTATGTTGGCCTTCATTACAAGAGGATTTGAGTAGAGGAGTAAAGAAGTCTTACTCCAATTATATAGGGCCTTGGTGACACCACACCTGGAGTACTGTGTACAATTTTGGTCTCCTTACCTAAGGAAGGATATACTTGCCATAGAGGGAGGGCAACGAAGGTTCACGAGATTGATACCTGGGATGGCGGGACTGTCGTATGAGAAGAGATTGAGTAAACTAGGCCCGTATTCTCTTGAATTCAGAAGAATGAGAGGGGATCTCATTGAAGCATACAAAATTATTACAGGGCTTGATAGGGTGGATGCTGGGAGAATGTTTCTCTTGGCTGGGGAGTCTAGAACCAGGGGCCACAGCCTCAGGATAAAGGGTAGGTCATTCAGGACTGAGCTGAGATGAAATTTGTTTACACAGAGGGTGGTGAATCTTTGGAATTCTCTACCCCAGAGGGCTGTGGAGGCTCAGTCGTTGGGTATATTCAAAACAGAAGTCGATAGATTTCTGACTAGTAAGGGCATCAAGGGATATGGCGATAGGGCCGATGAATGGAGTTGAGGCAGAAGATCAGCCATGATCTCATTGAATGGTGGAGCAGCCTCGAGGGGCCAAATGGCCGACTCCTGCTCCTATTTCTTATATTCTTATGTTCTAAAATGATTGACTTTTTTTTTAATCAGCGAGTTGTTGTGATCTGGAATGCGCTGCCTGAAAGGGCGGTGGAAGCAGATTCAATAGTAACTTTCAAAAGGGGAATTGGATAAATACTTGAAAGGGAAATATTTGCAGGACTATGGGGAAAGGGCAGGGGAGAGTGGAACTAATTGGACAGCTCTTTCAAAGAGCCGGCACAGGCCCGATGGGCCGAATGGCCTCCTTCTGCGCTGTATCGTTCTCTGATTCCATGATAAGTCGCATGCCGCTTTTCCCAATCACGGGTCAGTAGCCCGTGCGGGCAGTCACAATCCCAGGAACCTATCCCCGTATCCTGCCGCACCACGCGATTAGGCTGGCTTGCCCCCCCGCCTGGCTCTTTCACGAGGCCGCATCCTCCGTGCTAACAGCTGACAACATTAAAATAACTCAGGCAAAAACTGAATCAAAACTGAATGAACTATAATGCACTGTACACAACAGCTGCTATAGAGACCGTGCAGGGAATTTACAAACCTGACTCATATATTTTCCAAGCGGCTGAGCCCAGTCACATTTCAGTTTACTCTACTGTAACCTGGATTATTGAGATCTGAATGGAGCACATTTTAGATCAAGTCAATTGTGACTCTTTTCAAAAAATGTTAATTGTACATTTCGCAGTTCTCAGGCTAAAAGGGATTGTCATTTGAGACGACTGCATCCAACTAATTGCGTTAAAGTCTGGGATTTAAGACGCCACCTGTGGAATAGCGAAATACTATGGCCCTGAAATTGCGGTGTCTGTGATGGCGCACTCCCGGAGCACTCCATCGTAATCCCTTTGAAAGGCCCCGCAACTCCTGGATTTCCGCAGTCGCGCAATCCAGAACTTGCGACCTGTCAAGGGTACACCTTGACTGGTCATCCGAACCGCCTGAAAACTGAGTATCGCTGGCGCAGAGCTGGGCTGTTTGCCCAGCAATTGCCCACGCAACCCTTACGGCTGGTAAAAGCAGGCGTTGGGCCTGCTTGCATCAGCGTAAGGGCATATATAAGGCTTAAATAAAACATGTAAAAATCCAAAAATTATGCACGTGCACTTTAAATGAGTTTATGCAAATATTGGCCCAGTTTAAGATGTTTAAAATTATTTATCAAAAAATTAAATTTTTAGTGAGGTTGGTGTAATGAAGGAACTTAATGAATAAAATTGTAATTCTGTACATTGTATGATTATTTGGGGATTCCATTGCATATCATTAGGGGATTCCCTTCCTAAATGATTGCAATGGAATTCTCCTTTGCCATTGGAAGACCGGGTCCATGTGGTCCCAGGGATGCTCCCGAACTGCCTGCGTCCCTGGGATCTGTGGGCCTTTACGCTGCCATCTGCCTGGAGGCCTGAGACTGGAACTCTCCGCATCCTGGGCACCAAGAGGTATTTTTGGAACTGTTTCGCGGGTCGGAGGCGTACTCCAGAGGTATGCCGCCGACCGCAATTTCACAGTTTGATTTGGCCAATAATGGTCTTGCTATTTAAACCCAAGTGTTACATTAAAACTCTTAGGAGTCAATATCAATGTCACTACGTAGAGTTGGAATTTCACAAACATTTTAATAAATGAAAGCGTACTATTACAAAGAACGAACTTACATTTCTATAGCACCTTCCATGTCCTCAGGATGCCCGAAAGCGCTTCACAGCCAATGAATTACCCTTGCAGCACAATCACTTCATGTAGGTAATAAATGTACACTGTAATTATTTATAAGTGACAGAGAGCCACCTCCTGAAGTCTGTTATTATAAAAGCTTTACCCTGAATGAAATAAAATATATCAAAGTCTGTGAATTTCTAGCCCGTGGGAGCCACTCACAGGCTGCACACCCTGAAGGTGTTGGGAGCTTGGGAAAAATGCTCATGTGTCCTGCAAAAAGGCATGACAACAAGGTGGCATCAGAGACAGAGACATAGACAAGATAGCACCAGATCCATAGGCACAGACAAGATAGCACCAGAGCAAAGCGACACAAGTGGAAATAATGGACTTCTACTTTTAAAAACCGGACTATTTGGGCAGTCCGAGTCCAGTTCCTGACTACTCTAATTCAGCATTAATTGACACCAAAATGGTAAACTCACTGAAAGGCCACAGGATGTGGGAACTAGAAAAAAATATCCCACTGGAGCAGTAGAGGGTAGTAGGAGATCTACAATTAGCTTCAAAATCGCTCCCTGGCCGCCTCGGTACTCGAATGGAGAATGGTCGCTTGGGCAGGGGTGACTAGGGTGGGGAGTGCGAGGGTGGGGGGTGGGGAGTGCGGGGGGGAGGGGGGGTGGAGTAGTGGCTGCTGAGCCCTGTGAAATTACAACATTAAATGGAACAGGATGGGAGAAAATTGACAACAACAAGAAAATGGTCTGAGAGTGTCTCCCCAATTCCTCAAGGTTGTAGCCTACCTGCAACTCCCGCCCCCCCCCACCCTCCCAACCCCACCTCCATCCAACGCCTCCTCCTCCCACACCTAACCCCCGCCCCTCCAACCCGCCCACTCACCCTCCCAACCCCGCCTCCCACCCTCGCCCCCTCTTCCCACCCCCAACCCCGCCTCCCACCCTCGCCCCCCCACCTCCCACTCCCAACCCCGCCTCCCACCCTCGCCTCTCCTCCCCCCACCCTCCCAACCCCACCTCCACCCAATGCCCTCTCCTCCCCCCACCCTCCAAACCCCACCTCCCCCCACCCTCCCAATCCCACCTCCACCCAACGCCCCCCTCCTCCCCCCACCCTCCCAACCCCACCTCCACCCAATGCCCTCTCCTCCCCCCACCCTCCCAACCCCACCTCCACCCAACGTCCCCCTCCTCCCCCCACCCTCCCAACCCCACCTCCCCCCACCCTCCCAACCCCACCTCCACCCAACACCCCCCTCCTCCCCCCACCCTCCCAACCCCACCGCGACCCAACGCCCCCCTCCTCCCCCCACCCTCCCAACCCCACCTCCACCCAACGTCCCCCTCCTCCCCCCACCCTCCCAACCCCACCTCCACCCGACGCCCCCCTCCTCCCCCCACCCTCCCAACCCCACTTCCACCCAACGCCCCCCTCCTCCCCCCACCCTCCCAACCCCACCTCCGCCCAACGCCCCCTCCTCCCCCCACCCTCCCAACCTCACCTCCACCCAACGCCCCCCTCCTCCCCCCACCCTCCCAACCTCACCTTCACCCAACGCCCCCCTCCTCCCCCCACCCTCCCAACCTCACCTCCACCCAACGCCCCCCTCCTCCCCCCACCCTCCCAACCTCACCTCCACCCAACGCCCCCCTCCTCCCCCCACCCTCCCAACCCCACTTCCACCCAACGCCCCCCTCCTCCCCCCACCCTCCCAACCCCACCTCCACCCAATGCCCTCTCCTCCCCCCACCCTCCAAACCCCACCTCCCCCCACCCTCCCAACCCCACTTCCACCCAACGCCCCCCTCCTCCCCCCACCCTCCCAACCCCACCTCCCCCCACCCTCCCAACCCCACTTCCACCCAACGCCCCCCTCCTCCCCCCACCCTCCCAACCCCACCTCCACCCAATGCCCTCTCCTCCCCCCACCCTCCAAACCCCACCTCCCCCCACCCTCCCAACCCCACCTCCACCCAACACCCCCTCCTCCCACCCCTCCTCCCATCCCGCCCCTCACCCACCACCCACCCAGTCCCCTCACACAGGAAGCAACTATTGCCGAGATGTTTTCCCCACTCCCACCGTGTTTCCACCATTTTTACTTTAATATCCTCTAAGATTATTTGAGTGACATCCCTGATTTTAAAAGGGAAATTAAATGAACATGAGTTTAGATAGAGAGATGCATGAATTATAGATATGCGATATCTTACCGTTCTACCCTTTGGCAGCCTAGTTTAAAAAAGAGTCAAACCACAACTTACACAATTAAGACAGACACAACAAGAACGGACCTCTCGGCTGCATGTCTATATTTTGCCAAATGAAAATGGGCGCTAGATTTTTTTTTTGGTGTTGGCATTAAAGGGCTGAATTCATCTTGTATTTTCCCCTCTGGCATTTAATCACAGCATCAAAGTTTAATTGGCCTTTTCATCTGTCATGCAGGAAAATAATTGTAATGAGAAAAGACAGATCTTAAGATCGGTCGATTTCCCCGGCTTCGTTTTGTTTCTGCCTGCCCTTGCAAAAATATTACTCCTCACATCTGTAAGACATTATGAAGGAGAAGTGAGATAAATAAAAACCCTTGTGAATTCATGCCGCTGCTTCTAGGTTTGATTCAACTCAAGCATTTCACTTGAGTAGCCCTGTGCCACCGACAAAGGCACATTCTTAGAATTAAAACCACATTGGTTCTAACTTTTAATGACATAAGAAGGCCCTTTGATCAGAAATTAATGCCAGTTTGTCCTTCAACATATAAAACAATAAGGTTTATTCAAAATCCCCGAGCCTGACATTTTAATATTCGTGGCTGCATTTTTTTTTCTTAGCAACTGCACACTGCATATTGTCAGCATTGCATAACCGAATGTGTGCCTGCTCCACTCCCGATCATTCCGCACCCCTGCCAGGTATTGAATGCGGAATATCCGGCACGCAAGTGTGCTGGTTGCGATTTCATATGCTGCGTGGATTGAAGTCATCTTCCTGGCCTCTGTCATGCCAGCTATCATCGGCGAGACTGCGGTGCAAGGTGCTTTGTGTTCCACCAGTAACGGCGGGGAGTGTATGATGCGCATTCCTTACAGACTATGAAAGGGGATGTGACAAATCTTTCACTTCGTTTCGGCCATCGTAGGATCCGGGGACTCGCATCTGTGGCCTGCAGCCGCAATGCAATGTCATGAATCTCAAACCTCTGTTGAGTTCGTAGGGAAATTGTGATCATATGGCTGTGCTACATGGCAGCTGGGGCCGGAGTGGGCATCTCCCCACAACTGGCCTCGGCAGTCCCTGTTCCAAGAAGTGGGGCAGAAAAAGAAAAGTCGCCCAAGTCTCTCGCTCCTTACCACTGGCCAGTGACCTCAGCCGAGAAATCGATGGCTCAGATTTTGCTGGCAAAATGGCGGCGAGTTTAATGGCACTCACCGCTATTAATACGTAAATTGTCCAGCAACTGGTGGCGAGGACGCGATAACCACCACCCCACCCCCCCCCCCGGCATGAATTGGGAATCGCCGCAAGTCAGATGTCAAGAATGTACTCTGATCTGATGCCCCATTGCCCCCACCCGACTCCGCAATGGTCAATTAGCTCCATGACACTCAGCAGTAGAAATTCGACCTATACTCATTGGAATTTAGAAGAATGAAAGGTGCTCTTATTGAAACATATAAGATACTGAGGGGGCTCGACAAGGTAGACGCAGAGAGGATATTTCCCCTCGTGGGGAAACCTAGAACACGGGGGCACAGTTTTAGAATAAAGATGAGGAGGAATTTCTTAGAACTGAGATGAGGAGCAATTTCTTCTCTCAGAGGGTCGTAAATCTGTGGAATTCTCTGCCCCAGAGAGCCGTGGAGGCTGGGTCATTAAATATATTTAAGGTAGAGATAGACAGATTTTTTTGCAAGATAAGGGAGTGAAGGGTTATGGGGAGCGGGCGGGGAAGTGGCTTTGAGCCCAAGATCAGCCGTGATCTTATTGAATGGCGGAGCAGGCTCGAGGGGCCAAGTGGCCTATTCCTGCTCCTATTTCTTATGTTCTTATGACATGGGCGGCAGTGCAAAGCCAGCAGAATCCCAATGGTCGCCTCCTATACACCGCGGCCATTATTCACGAGCATCCATTGAAGTCACTAGAGCTGAATATCCAGCGTATATGGTTGGGTGGGGGTGGGGGGGTGGATGTACGGTACTGCCTGTCTCGCGTTTCCACCTCACATGAATTTCTACTCCAGGCTCATCGTTGGTGTATTTCAAACCAGTTCCGTTACAGTGTCCGACACAGCGATGCCATTGGATCTCCTTTAAATGTTGTAAAACTCAAACGTAAAAAAAAAAATCAGCAGTAAAAATGTTGAAGCCAGACATTAGACTTTGTAACAGGTTGCTGAAACAGTGCTGATGGTTAGACCCTGTTTAGTAGTCTGCAGAAGAGCAACCTTCTCAGTGTACCTGCAGTTGATGACACAAACCACTCCCCGAATGGAACAGAATGCTTTGGTGCTTGAAATGGAGATGCCCGGAGATGCATGTTATTTTGCATTGTATCGGCGAAAGCACAAAATGAATTACCCAATCATTCCACTTCATATGGAACAAATACCTTCCAGACTAATCATCATTAATCTTACTGTACGTGCTAATACCAGCTACAAGGCCCACGAGAATATCTTTAAGGGGGAAATGTGTCAAAGTATTTCAACAAACTGATTTCAAACAATGACCAATTAGCCTTGGCGAACACATGCTACTATTGGAACATTAGAGATTAGCAAATCTGTCAGCTTCACTCAAAACCGCCTGTTGAGTGAAGCTTCAGCGAGCCTAGAATAAGGATCAACATACGACCTGGGTCAATGGAAGACATGCTATTAGGGTATGTGCTTGCTAATGGGCGCCCTGTTAATGGAGAGCTTTTACTTAAGGGGAACATTTACTCAAGCATCGCTTTTATGTGATATTGATTAATTTTCTTGTCTCCATTTGATTATGTTCTTTCTCTCTCTCCGCCCTCTCTTTTAATTCCTCTCTTTCCATTCCACAGAGCATTGGCTGGTTGAAAAGGCAACTGAACGGCAGCTTGTGAGGCCTTTGAGGCGCAAGAGATTGACCAGAACTCGCTCAACCACTGATTCCCCCACCCCCCCACCTCTCCTTGTGCAAAAGGGCATGGGCCTCCATTTGGCATGTCCCCTGATGACCCCAGGAGGGAACTCTTCTTTGGAGATCAATCCTCAGTGTAAGGCCCAGCGCTGGTACAGAAGCTCAAACAGTGTTTGCTTAACTGGAACACTCGGATAAAGCAGATCATTCGTTCACTAGTTTGAGTACAATTTCCTTCTTAGATGTCCCTGGAACAACTTACAAACTACATTGTTAATTTAATATTTTTACGTAAAGAACTAATTAAGACTGTTATTGTTAGCGCAAAAGCAAAACACTGCAGATGTTGGAAATCTGAAATAAAAACAGAAAATGCTGGAAATACTCATCAGGTCAGGCAGCATCTGTGGAGAGAGAAACAGAATTAACGTTTCGGGTCGATGACCTTTATCATCAGAACTGGAAAAAGTTAGAGATACAACTGATTTTAAGCAAGTACAGAAAAGTCTAAATAACCAGAGGACACAGATTAAAGGTAATTGGCAAAAGAACCAAAGGCGACATGAGGGAAAACTTTTTTACGCAGCGAGTGGTTAGGATCTGGAATGCGCTGCCTGAAAGGGTGGTGGAGGAAGCCTCGATTGTGGCTTTCAAAAGAGAATTGGATAAATACCTGAAGGAAGAAATGTTGCTACGGGGAAAGGGCGGGGGAGTGGGACTAGCTGAAGTGCTCTTGCAGAGAGCCGGCACGGGCTCGACGGGCCGAATGGCAGGGAAAGAGGGGAGGGGGGAGCGGGGCACCATCATCCCTTTTGTCATTTAATCTCTCCTGCCTTCCACCCTATCACAGACCTTCCCTTTTGTTCTTTCCTCCCCTCCCCCTCTCCCTGCCTCTGTACTTGTTTAATACCTGTCATATCTCTAACTTTTTCCAGTTCTGATGAAAGGTCATCGACCTGAAACGTTAACTCTGTTTCTATCTCCACAGATGCTGCCTGACCTGCTGAGTATTGCCAGCATTTTCTGTTTTTATTATTATTATTGGTAGCGATTGTCTCGATTGTAGATTTGGAAAGCAACCTTTAAGTGTTTTTTAAAATGGCTCTGGGTCTGTTATGTTTGATGTATAGAATCATAGAATGGTTACAGCACAGAAGGAGGCCATTCAGCCCATCGAGCCCATGCCGGCTCTCTGCAAGAGCTCTTCAGCTAGTCCCACTCCCCCGCCCTTTCCCCGTAGCCCAGCAACTTTTTTTCCTTCAGGTACTTATCCAATTCCCTTTTGAAAGCCACAATCGAGTTTTCCTCCACCACCCTTTCAGGCCGTGCATTCCAGATCCTAACCACTCGCTGCGTAAAAAATGTTTTCCTCATGTCGCCTTTGGTTCTTTTGTCAATTACCTTTAATCTGTGTCCTCTGGTTATTTAGACTTTTCTGTAGGTAACAAGTTTTGAAGTGTTTGTGTAGTCCCACCTCATTGGAAGAACCTCTGTCACCAGTGACAGATCGCTTCTCTAACCTCACCTGCAGCTGCCATTTGTTTTATCCTAAGGAGAGAGTCACTGGAGAGCCTGGGTGCAAGGGCTCACCTTTGTACAGTGATTGTCAGTGTTTGCAGCACCTCAATGCTGTCAAACACTGAAAAATCACCTGTCAAAAACAAATGTGTGTGGCCCCACTTTAAGAAAACCGGCAGATGACACATCATCAACTGACGTCATCTGACACTGGCTTTCTCTTAATTGGCCGGCAAGCCCACAGGGCGGGGCTTAACATAGCATCTGTGCGTCAGACGTCATTGGGGGCAGGAACCTGGAAGGCAGCTGTTCTGCTCCCAGGCCGCACCGAAAGGTAAAATCCAGCCCTATGTATTTACAAGCACCTTTGAAAGAGGACCAATGGAGTTGGATCAGGATGTAAGGAACTTCCAATTAGCTCATATTTAACACTGAAACTGCAGGAAAGGGTTTCTGTTTGAGTGATGTCTGATATGGAGCAGGAGTGAGCAAGCCACAAAAAGAAAGAAAATAAACTGAAAGCAAGAACGATGGAAATAAAATTCTTCAGAAAAATGTAACACAGATGGCTCAATCTCATTTGGCCTGAGCTTAGCTTTGGAGGTAAAGGAATTCTTTCCCTGTGAGCCTAGATGATGAGTGTCAGCAAGCCATTTGATTCGGAGGCACGTAACAGCCACATTTGATCCTGGCCTTATCTGGCGCACACAGACAAATCTTGTAGCAAGAGTCGCTGGATAGCAATCAGGACTGGTAACCCTGCCTGATATTTCCCCTTGTTAGCCCTGAGCAGTGATGGTTAACTGCAGTGCAGTTGTCCCACCTTAACTCCGTGCAGGGACCAAAGCTAGGGCTTTCCTGATCGGCACGATGCCATGATCTTTCACGACTTGTTGGACCTGGCTGAGTAGTAGGAGAAATTGGGAATACTTGAGCTCCTTGCCTTCATAGTAATCACATTCATATACCTTTCCAAAGGGCAGATGCTCATTACGTCTGCTTCTGCATGCCTCAACCCATCAAAATATTTCCCTTTTGAATCATTGAGTTAGCTACAACACATAAGCAGACACGGGAGATGTGACAGTCTTTCATCTTTCGTACTTTGCAATACAAACAAGCTTGCAAAAGCACCTCTTCTGGTAAATAAAGTAATTAAACATTTTTATTATCCACAGAAGGAGACCTATGACACTTGAAAGGCTTGGGGGTAATATAAAATGCATTAGTCTAATTAAATCTGTCACATTTATACTAGCTTGTGATATGATTATATTTAGTAAATAATTTCTTTTCATTACTGAAACTAAATGAATACAAAGGGATATTGGGTCTGTAATTAGAAATTCACATCACAGTCAAAGCTATCAGAGTCACAGAAACCCAATTATAACAATAATGTAAACTACATGATAAACAATTTACTTTTTCTTTTAAGTGAGGTATCAAATGCTTTCACGCTAAAGTGGATTTGTCATTCCTTGTTGTCTCACACTGTGTTCATTTCAAAACTGATAAGGGTTGTAGCTGAGAAGCCTAGGTGAAGGGCCGAGGCCTATAGTGCAGGCCGCCAGCAAGGGAGGAAAGGAGAGGACGGGAGATCTGTCAAAAAGTACTTTACGTGACACCGAGGTTGAGTTTAAAAATGCCGACACATTGTAGGGAGAAGGGAAGACTGGAGAGGGCGTGGCGCTCCACAGTTTGGAGGTCCATGGGTTAGAGTCGACGAGGGTCCAATGAGTCTTAGAACCATAAATATGAGAGCATCGATGGAGTGCCAGTGATAACTAATGAACTGGGCTACCTCCTTCAACACACGGGGGGGGGGGGGGGGGGTGGGAAATGTGAGGGGTGAGGTCACTGTATTGAAAGCTGAGGAGGAAGAAAATGGGCAACTTTAGACAATCGATGCTTGTAGTAATATTGACAAAATTGAGACCCCGAAGATTACGACGAAAGGAGTGAGTCAAATAGAAAAGTTCCTCACGATTGACTTGCAGTGACTTTCTGCTTCACAGTTGTAACAGAAAACAGGTTTAAAAGGGGAGCAACAGGTGTCACCAAAGACTAGCAATCACCAGGACTGTTAACAATATCATTTACCAGAAAATATAACATACGGTTTCAAATTACATACATAGAATGTACTGCAAAGAAAGAGGTCATTCGGCCCAACAGGTCTATGCCGGTGTTTATGCTCCACACGAGCCTCCTCCCACCTATCTTCATCTAACCCCATCAGCATGTCCTTCTATCCCTTTCTCCCTCATGTTTATCGAGCTTCTCCTTAAATGCATCTATACTATTCGCCTCAACCACTCCCTGCGGTAGCGAGTTCCACATTCTCATCACTCTCTGGGTAAAGAAGTTTCTCCTGAATTTCCTATTGGATTTATTAGTGACTATCTTATATTGATGGCCCCTAGTTTTGGACCTTTTGCACCGCTTATGGTGCAAGGTTCCTTCAGCAGGAGTTTGGCTGGGTGCCTCTGAAAATACCAACTGTGGCAAATCTCCTGCCACAAGACCCACCATCTGTTTGGATTGGGCAGTAACGTGCTTATGTTGGCCTGACGCTGGGGAATGTCCTGGGAATATTATTAGTCACAAACACAATTAGCTGCACATGTACAACTGCTGCTTTTAACCTCACTGGTTATAAGAAGAACATAAGAACATAAGAAATAGGGGCAGGAGTCGGCCATTCAGCCCTTCGAGCCTGCTCCGCCATTCAATGAGATCATGGCTGATCTTCTGCCTCAATTCCATTCACCGGCCCTATCGCCATATCCCTTGATGCCCTTACTAGTCAGAAATCTATCGACTTCTGTTTTGAATATAACCAATGACTGAGCCTCCACAGCCCTCTGGGGTAGAGAATTCCAAAGATTCACCACCCTCTGTGTGAAGAAATTTCTTCTCATCTCAGTCCTGAATGGCCTACCCTTTATCCTGAGGCTGTGGCCCCTGGTTCTAGACTCCCCAGCCAAGGGAAACATTCTCCCAGCATCCACCCTATCAAGCCCTGTAATAATTTTGTATGCTTCAATGAGATCCCCTCTCATTCTTCTGAATTCAAGAGAATACAAGCCTAGTTTACACAATGGGGGAGAAATTGAGTATAGCCCCGTTTGGGGCGCCAGCCTCGCCAGGGCGCTAAAAGTAGCGCCCCAGAAACATTCGCGCCCCCGCACCGGAAATTGAGTGGTTGCGCCCCGCAGGGAAGCGCGGCGCTACTGGAGGCGCCCCGCATCCCTCTTGGGGCGCTGCGAGTGAATATCGTGGCGCAACCTACCGCAGCGCCACACGCTGCGGCACGTCGCGCTGCGGTATTGCAGGCCTTCCTCCCCTTCTTAAAGGGGAGGGGCCTTGTCCAGCTGGGCCCCCGAGGATCGCGAGTGCCGGCAAAAGAGCCCGGCACTGAGGAGAAGTGCCGGGCTCTTGGAGCGCAGCCGGCACTCCGCGAGGGGGGGGTTGAGGAGGCCGGGGACGGGAGCGCAGGCATGTGCTGGCAGGCAGCCAACAACAAAAATGGCCGCCCCGCACCTCGCCTTTAATTTGCGCCTTCCCGGCCGCAGGTACACCACCCTGACCCTGTCGGACATAGCATCCGGCGGTAAATCAGGGGGCGCTGCCGAATATCGCGGCCGGGGCATCAGCGGGGCGCTGCGCACACCGATGACATCATCGGCAGCGGCGCAGCGCTAACGGTTAGCGCCACCACTAACGTCCCGCGGAATTTAGCGGGAGGCGTGGGCAGTGCCGCGCCCGGGCGCAAGTTGGCTTGCGACCCACTTAGCGCCTTCTTAAGGCACTAACGGGTGGCACAACCAACTGAATTTCTCCACCAATCTCTTCTCATACGACAGTCCCGCCATCCCAGGAATCAATCTCGTGAACCTTCGTTGTACTCCCTCTATGGCAAGTTATCTTCTTTTTCTCCCCTCCCTTCCTAGCTTGATGATACTATCGTCTACCCAATAATCTCATAAACCAATCAATGATACATCATCAATCTTTGATTCAAAATTCATTTGCCCGATTCATGGCCCCTACTATGTGGCCCTCCACTGTAACCCCAACTATTTGACCCCATTGTGTGGCCCCTGGAGCGTGACCAGTTCTACTTGACCTCTATTGTGCGGCCTCTACAATATGGCCTCTACTTTCATCTTCAAATGGTATCCAAATACTTCAATGCCCAAAATTAGCACCAACACAATAATTTAAGGAGAAAAATATCTATGTGCTTTGGTAGCTTGTTTAATTGTCTAATAATGTTTCCTTCTCAAAGTCTTGCAAGGGCAGCCTGGAGACTTCCTATAACATGTCACAGGAGTATTCTGTCCCTTTCTGTCGAGGAGCTTGGCCTTCATTCAACAGCAAGGTTGAGAGTTGGAGCTCACTCTACGGGGAATCATAGGTGCAAAATCACATATACAAACACAGATCTTGTTATTGTGTGGTACAGTGCATGAGAGTTCCTACATAGCACATGCCTCCGTGACATCCAAATATTAGGCTCCGTTATTTTTGAGCGTTCAAGACATGATATTCTAAATGCTTAAGATGATCCCAAGCAAGTTTGTGACTTGCATTTCCACGACGTCAGACTCACAGCTATGCCACAACACCTGGCCCTCAAATGTAATGTTTTACAAGTGTAGTCAACGTACGGCGCAAGTGTTGCAATGTTCCCACATTACAACAGTGACTACACTTCAAAAGTACTTCATTGGCTGTAAAGTGCATTGGGATGTCCTGAGGTTGTGAAAGGCGCTATATAAATGCAAGTCTTTCTTTAGTGTCGGTTTCAAACCTCCAGGCTTTGACTCCATCTCCATTCCCATCGGTTATTCTCGGGCCAACCCCTTCCCGCTGTTAACGCCTGACTTTCACTCGACTAAAAGTGATCGCAGGTGTAAATGGGGAAAGAAATAGGATTCCTCCCGAGAGTTAGACTATTCCCCGGTAATGACATCTCCCCATCTGCAGTGTGAATTGCCCACGTGCTTCTGCTGACGTACCGCTTGCGCCGCCGTCCCCTCTTTGAGCGAGTCTGCCGATTTTCTCCCGCTGCCTCCAGAGGGGGAACTGGAGCCTGCTGACTTGCGATAACTCCAGGCCTGGAAGCAGCAGAGTGTTATAATTCCTGTCCTCACCCGATGACTTTATGGCTCACAAACACCCATTAAAAAAAAATCTGTAAATAATACGGAGTCTGTAAGAGTGTTGTGCAATCAGTTGAGTTGAAGTCCTATGGTGGTTTTATATGAGACTTGTTTTTTAATGTGTGTGAGATGCCAGCAGCATTACACATGAATCCACTGATTACCTACGGCTGAATGGCGTTTACTGCAAAGTTTGTTTTATGGCATTGTTCTCCAGATCTCATTACTTTTAGGTAGGTCTATCATTATACATGCAGTTACTACACTGCTCTGCTTATTGTCGCTAAGGCACTGATAGAGAATTATATGTTGGTGCCTTATTTTTGCTTTGGTGAATTTCAGTCCTTATTAAGATGAGGGATGGCAATGCCGATAAATGTTTGCATCCAGCTTCAAGGTCAGTTGTCATGGTTGGGAACTCTTCGCCCATTAATCCACCAAGAAGACTAGAACATGAGCACTTTTAACTGTGTCAGCTGTGGCTCAGTGGGCAGCCCTCTCAGCTTCTGAGTCAGAAGGTTGTGGGTTCAAGTCCCACTCCCGAGACTTGAGCACAAAAATCTAGGCTGACACTCCCAGTGCAGTGCTGAGGGAGTGCTGTCACTGTCAGAGGTGCTGTCCTTTGGATGAGATGTTAAACCGAGGCCCCGTCTGCTCTCTCAGGTGGACGTAAAAGATCCCATGACACTGTTTTTGAAGAAGAGCAGGGGAGTTATCCCTGGTGTCCTGGGGCCAATATTTATCCCTCAATCAACATCACAAAAACTGATTATCAGGTCATTATCACATTGCTGTTTGTGGGAGCTTGCTGTGCATAAATTGGCTGCCGCGTTTCCTACGTTACAACAATGACTCCAATTCAATAGTACTTCTTTGGCTGTAAAGCGCTTGGGACGTCTGGTGGTTTTGAAAGGCGCTACAGAAATGCAAGTCTTTCTTTTTTTCTTTCTTTAATACATGCTTTGTATGAAGCTGACATTTCAGAGCAGTGCTGAGGGAGTGCTGCATTGTCCGACATGAGCAAAGAGTCCTTTTGGTAACTTGACCAACGTTCCTCCCTCAACTAGCACCAACCAATAGACACATTACCTGCTCATTCATTCATTTTTTGCTGCTTGTGGGAACCTGCAACTTGCAGATTAGTTGCCACATTTGCCTACATAACAATAGTGACTGCCCTCTCAGGTGGACGTAAAAGATCCCACGGGCCACTATTTCGAAGGAGAGCAGGGGAGTGCTCCCTGGTGTCCTGGGGGCCAATGTTTATCCCTCAATCAACATCACTAAAAGTGGAGGAGCTGAACTGCTTCTCCTGAGGGAGCAAGGGAAATGAAATCAGAGAATCCAGTGGCGGGAATGATTTGTAATGCTGGTTGGCCTTAAATAAACACAGGGGGAAACCATTAGTTCAATTGTAAAGTTTCCACTCCCCCCTCCCCCCCCCACCCCCCCGCATCATTCACCATGACATTTTGCCTTGTTGTCAACTGCTTCTTCGATCATAGGAGGCGCAAATAGACAGCGATACAGGACCAGAGGGTCTTTCGGATGAGACGTTAAAACCGAAGCCCCGTCTGCCCCCTCAGATGAAGAAGAGCTGGAGCGTTCTCACCAGTGTCCTGGCCAATATTTATCCCCTCAACCAATATCACTTAAAAAAAATTATCTAACCATCATCACATTGCTGTTTGTGGGAGCTTGCTGTGCGCAAATTGGCTGCCACGTTTCCTAAATTGCAACAGTGGCTCCACTTCAAAAAGTACTTCATTGGCTGTAAAGCGCTTTGGGACGTCCTGAGGTTGTGAAGGGCACGATATATATATAAATGCAAGTCTTTCTTTATTTCAAAAGGTAAAGTGGTTGTAAAGTGCTCTGGGATGTCCTGAGGATGCATTGAGGCGCTAAATAAATTCAAGTTTTATTCCTTTCCCTATGTTTGTACTCAAAAAATCCAGCTCCCTAATCCCAGTAGTCAACCCTTGAAAAACGGAATCAAGTTCCTCTTCTTCTTAGGCAGCCCCTCGGAACCGAGGATGACTTGGTTCCACATTAAAAATGAGTTCTCAGGGGACTGATGAGTCCAATGCGGGACCTACAGTCTCTGTCACAGGTGGGGCAGACGGTGGTTGAAGGGGCGGGTGGGTGGGGTGCTTGGGTTGACGTGCGCTCCTTGCACTGCCTGCGCTTGGCTTCCACTTGCTCCCGGCGAAGAGACTCGAGGTGTTTGGCGCCTTCCCGGATGCTTCTCCTCCACTTTGTGCGGTCTTGGGCCAGGGATTCCCAGGTGTCGGTGGGGATGTTACACTTTTTCAAGGAGGCTTTGAGGGTGTCCTTGAAGCGTTTCCTCTGCCCACCTGGGGCTCTCTTGCCGTGCCGGAGCTCCGAATAGAGCGCTTGTTTTGGGAGTCTCGTATCGGGCATGCGGACAATGTGACCCGTCCATCGGAGCTGATTGAGCTTGGTCAGAGCTTCGGAGCTGGGGATGTTGGCCTGAGAAAGAACACTGACGTTGGTGCGCCTATCCTGCCAATGGATTTGCAGGATCTTGCGGAGGCAGCGTTGGTGGTACCTCTCCAGTGCTTTGAGGTGCCTGCTGTACATGGTCCATGTCTCTGAGGCATACAGCAGGGCAGGTATCACTGCTGCCCTGTAGACCATAAGCTTAGTGCCGGGTTTGAGGTTCCACCGCTTGGGAGGAGGGGCCAGATTTTTGCAGCATTAACGCAAGGAGACGTCCGTCTCCCACAACCCGAACCAAACCAGTGCAACTGTGTTTTAAAAACCCATTGGTGCAGACCGGAAGTGAGTTAGTGGGGAGTAGAATGGGAGCTACAGTCACAAAGGGTCAGAGTCATGGAAGAAAGAAGTGAAAGAAACAATGAGAGAGCCAGAGGGATAAAGACACTGCTGCTCCTCATAGGCCGCTGAGGTAACTGGCCTCAGGCTAGTTAGCGGCCACCATTTTCCTGCCCTCATTTTAAATGCCTTCCTTCAAAAAAAATTCTATCCGTGTGTTCAGGTATGTTACCTGCTGCAGTTATACTCCAGTCGGCCTATTGACTTTCTACCTGACCTCACTTCTACTGAAATAAAGCAAGGTAAAATCAGAATCTGTTCCATTCCATAAAGGTCATTTAGAACTCATCGCATAAAAGCCTTACTGGAAACAAAAAAAAACCCCCATAAAACTCACTGCTATTTTCCGTGTGTTTATAATGCATTTTTCATTTTGACCTTTCCTGACACATCAGATAAATGTTTGCCTCAGGGACTCAGCCCAGCTTCATCATTGTATCTTCTGTCAATCACCGCTTACCAGCGCTGGCCTTTGCTGTCACGTAATGTGTCATGTAGCTGTGTTTGTAACGGAATGGATCGGTATGGAATGGCTCTGGTCTCGCTGTGACATTTTTTTTTTTTAACGAGGCCTGAAAGGACACCTTGCGACCCTCTGGTCCTGTGTCGCTGTCTATCTGCGCCTCCTATGATCGAAGAAGCAGTTGACAACAAGGCAAAATGTCATGGTGAATAATGCGGGGGGTTGGGGGGCGGAAGTGGAAACTTTACAATTGAACTAATGGTAAATTTGTGGTTAGAATCGATCGGCCTGTGGTCAGGATGAATGTTGGGAATTTAAGTTTGTATTGTGGAGCTGGATGAGGTGACAGGACATCTGGAAGTGTCATCTCGCAAAACCGACGGGGGGTGATGTGATGCCATAATAATGAATGTATCTTTGTTAAACAACCAAGGCTTATGATGCAGGACACCACCAAGGTTAAAAAGAGTAGGAGAGAAGATACTTTGCGAAGCAGCGCCATGGGTTTGATTTTATTGGACAAACAGTAATATAGTTAATGGCCTTTCGCCTCGCACCATCATCCCTTTTGTCATTTAATCTCTCCTGCCTTCCACCCTATCACAGACCTTCCCCTTTTGTTTTCCCCCCCTTTCCCTGCCCCTGCACTTGCTTAAAACCTGATACCTCTCTAACTTTTTCCTGTTCCTGTTCTGACGGCAGGTCATCGACCCCGAAACGTTAACTCTGTTTCTCTCTCTCATTGAAACTTATATAATTCGAACAGGACTGGACAGACTAGATGCAGGAAGGATGTTCCCGATGGCGGGGGAGTCCAGAACCAGGGGTCACAGTCTAAGGATAAGGGGTAAGCCATTTAGGACTGAGATGAGGAGGAATTTCTTCACCCAGAGAGTGGTGAACCTGTGGAATTCTCTACCACAGAAGGCAGTAGAGGCCAACTTATATTAAATATATTCAAGAAGGAGTTAGATATATTTCTTAAGGCTAAAGGGATCAAGGGATATGGGGAGAAGGCAGGGACAGGGTACTGAATTTGGATGATCAGCCATGATCTCATTAAATGGCGGAGCAGGCTCGAGGGGCCGAATGGCCTACTCCTGTTCCTATCTTCTATGTTTCTATGTTTCCCCACAGATGCTGCCTGACCTGCTGAGCAGTTTCTAGTTTCTATATAGTTAGCGGGTGTGGGCAATTGGAAGGAATCGGTTTGACTCAAGATTTTTTGTCTTCAGGATATAGTCATTGAAGAAACCAAATAAGGCTGGTAGCCAAGGTGGAGGAGAAGGGCGGAGTGGGAATGGGGAGGGGTGGGGCCTGAGCTTGGTCGGGTGGCAGTTAACATGCTGCAGTCGGCCTCAGCACCACTGAGGTAGCGAAGGTCAGCCTAGGTTCCCAGTTTTTATTGGTATGCAGTGATTCCTGCTGAAAAGGAGTTATGTGCGGACAATGGGTGATGAAAATATCAGCCCCGGTTGTGATGCTCGCCATGGTAAAATCACTGTGAAGGATCGCACATGAAGAACAGCCACTTTGATAAGGTACCAAAGGATGGCTGCCACCTCTGAAACTATGCTCTTGCACGAGTCTGGACCTTAGAAGAGATGGGGAATCAATATGTTTGGTGTGTTGCTGCATTGGATTGGAGAACCACTAATGGTAGGATATGGCTTTTAACCGTACCAGATTGGAAGAGGCCAGTTGCTTCCCTAGAGGAAGGGACAGGGAATTAAAGGGAAAAAAGAAGAAAGAAAGACTGACTTGTATTTATATAGCACCTTTCATGACCTCAGGATGTCCCGAAGTGCTTAGCAGCCAATGAAGTAAGTTCCCGCTACTAGCAATGAGATGGATGACCCGCTAACCTGAGGGAAGAATGTTGGCCAAAATGCAAGGAGAACTCTTTAATATCCACTCGAACCACAAGAACAGAAAAGAAAGACTTGCATTTATATAGCGCCTTTCACGACCTCAGGCCGTCCCAAAGTGCTTTGCAGCCAATGAAGTACTTTAGAAGTGTGGTCACTGTTGGTAATGTGGGAAATGCAGCAGCCAATTTTCGCACAGCAAGCTCCCACAAACAGCAATGTGATAATGACCAAATAATCTGTTTTTTAGTGATGTTGATTGAGGGATAAATATTGGCCCCAGGACACCGGGGAGAACGCCCCTGCTCTTCTTCGAAATAGTGCCAGGGGATCTTTTACTTCCACCTGAGAGAGCAGACGGGGTCTCAGTTTAACGTCTCCTCTGAAAGACAGCACCTCCAACAGTGCAGCACTCCCTTGTGCTCGAGTGGGGCACCATGAGTGGTCCCCATGTATCTCGTAGCAGCTGGTTATAGCAGAGGCGGGACTCGGGGACAATCACCTATCCGCCATCTCGTGTGTACCGTGGAGGAGGATTGAAAAATTTAACAAACCAGATAATAAGATTTAGATTCACTGGCTCAGATGGATGTAAAAGATCCCACGGCCACTATTTCGAAGAAGAGCTGGGGAGTTATCCCCAGTGTCCTGGCCAATATTTATCCCTCAATCAACATCACTAAAACAGATTGTCTGGTCATTATCACATTGCTGTTTGTGGGAACTTGCTGTGTGCAAATTGGATGTCGCGTTTCCTACATTACAACAGTGACTAAACTTCAAAAAGTACTTAATTGGCTGTAAAGCGCTTTTGGACATCCAGTGGTCGTGAAAGGCGCTATAGAAATGCAAGTCTTTTTTCTTTACTTCGTCCTGCAGTTTCTCCCCTCTTCACCCAAAGGGTCTGGATCACGCAGGGATATATTTCTACAGGTACTACTTGCCCTCCATTACCTCCTCATTGGGCATTCTTCATTTCTGACCCTTGGAAGTAAGTGGCCTACATTAGTGTGCAAAGCACGATAGCTGACCTGATCCTGTCCTCACTTGATGTCCTTTGGACAGAGATCAGGAGTGGAAACCTGAGCCAATTTTTGTTCCACCCACCGCCCCCCCCCCAACCCCCGGCACTTTGGCCAGTTTGACTGCACTCCAGGTGGACACCCACTGTCCAGCATAGTTTGGGAGAGCACCCTGCGATGTTGCTTAGTACCACACCCGGCAGTGAATGTATCCACCGAGCTATTGCGGAGAGCGGAGATAGTTTGGTTGTTAATGTAATGATATCAGCAAATAGTGATGGTATTTGCCTGTTTGATTATGATGCCTTACCAGCATAGTTGCCTGATTGATTACTTATGCTTGACCAGCAGAGGGCATGTGACAGAGACAAGCAGTTTAGTTTTAGTCTCGCTTTTAGAGGGATCTCTAGCATGGTGTCTCCTGTAATGCTGTTTAACTGAGTTGAACAAGCTTTAGATTAAAAGACATTCTCTTTCATAAATGTCTCGTCATTGAACCCACAAAGAAATCAATACATGGTGTCAGAGGACTAACAGACTCGCTGATAAAAGATAGACTGGTGTGTGGTATTCCAGATAATGGTCTAAGGGAAAGACTGCTAAGAGAGCAAGATCTAGACCTGGGAAAAGCCATAGAACTGTGTAGGGCTACAGAGACTGTGAAGTCGAAGGCAAAAGAGCTGTTCAGTGATAATAGCTGCAACGTGGATGCAGTGAGAAAGAACGGATACAAACCGTTTAACAAAAAGAGCGCCAATGTGAAAAAAGAGGCGTGGCCAGCGAACAAAAATGAAAGGGGCAATCGAAAGTCATGTAGTCGATGCGGTACACAGCATACACCAAAAAAGCGTCCAGCATATGGTAAAACATGCAATAGTTGCAACAAAAACAACCATTATGCCCGTTGCTGCAAGAACCAAGCGCAACAAAGCAAGGTCCATACAGTAGATGAAAGCGAGATAGAGGAGTTCAATGTAGATGTTGTGTCTGAAAACAAAAAAGAAAAAAGAGACTGGATGTTGACACTAAAAGTGAATGACATACACATTCCATTTAAATTGGATACTGGGGCACAAGTTAATGTGATATCAGAGACTGATTTTAAGAAAATTAGACCCAGACCAAAGATACATGGAATAAAAGTGAAAGTGACAGGATACTCAGGTACTGATATACCAGTGAAAGGAAGATGCATTGTCAAAGTGACACACAAGGACAGAGAGCACACGCTAGCATTAATCGTGGTGCCAAAGGATGTGCAAGCCATACTAGGTTTAAAAGCCTGTGAGAGACTGAACCTGGTAAAGAGAGTCCTCGTTGTGGAAAGTGAAAGAGAGACAGTCTATGATGAACTCATGAAAGAGTACAATGACCTATTTCAGGGTCTAGGCTGCCTTCCAGGAGAACACACGATCAGAGTAGATAAAAGTATGCCAACGGTCATACATCCATGCAGAAAAGTTCCGTTTGCCCTTCAAAAGCAACTGAAGGCAGAGTTGGACAGGATGGAAAGCCTGAACGTGATTCAGAAGATAGATGAGCCAACTGAGTGGGTGAGTTCCCTCGTCGTTGTGGACAAAAAGAATGGAAAGCTCAGAATTTGCCTGGATCCAAGAGATCTAAACAGAGCAATAAAGAGAGAGCACTTCAAGCTTCCTACACGTGAGGAAATCATGGCACAGTTTGCAAATGCAAAGTATTTCAGCAAGTTAGATGCATCATCAGGATTTTGGCAGATGAAATTGGACGAGGCAAGTTCAAGACTGTGCACGTTCAACAGTCCATTTGGCAGATACAGATTCCTAAGGTTACCATTTGGCATTGCCTCAGCTCCTGAAGTGTATCACAAAACTATCCATATGATCTATGAGCACCTGGAGGGAGTTGATACATCGATGGATGACATCATAGTATGGGGAACCACGAGAACTGAGCATGACGAGCGACTGAAAAAAGTGCTGGAAGCAACAAGGAAAACAAACCTGAAGCTGAATAGAGAGAAATGCCAGCTCGGGGTGACAGAACTGACATTCATGGGAGATATCCTTAGCAGTGAGGGCATCAGACCAGATCCCAGAAAGGTGTCCGCCATTGAGAATATGCCAAAGCCACAATGCAAAAAGGACGTGCAGAGGTTTAATGGAATGATCAACTACATGGGTAAATTCATATCCAACCTCTCAGAAAAGATGGCGCCACTGAGAAGACTAACTGAAAAGAACATAGAATGGGAATGGAATCATGAGCATGAGAAGTCATGGGGCGATCTAAAGAAATTGCTCACAGAGGAACCAGTTCTGAGGTTTTATGACCCAGCGAGACCCATCAAGATATCATCAGATGCATCACAGAGTGGGCTCGGTGCCGTTCTTCTGCAAAAATATGACGACTGGCAACCTATTGCATATGCATCGCGCTCAATGACAGACGCGGAGACGCGATATGCTCAAATAGAAAAGGAGCTGCTCAGCATCACATACGCCTGTGAAAGATTTCACCAGTTTGTGTCAGGACAAGCAATCAGTGTAGAGACTGACCATAAGCCCTTGATTGCATTGTTCCAAAAGCCACTAAATAGCTGTCCGCTTAGAATACAAAGAATGATGATCAGGCTGCAACGCTATACACTGAATGTTGCGTACACACCGGGTAAGCTGATGTATACAGCAGACACGTTGTCCAGAGCTGTTGACCCAAGTGAGCCCGCAAACACCAAAATGGAAGAAAAAGTGAACGCCTACATGGACATGATCACAAGTGCACTGCCCATAGCAGATGCAAAAATGGAGCTCATAAAGACTGAGACAAACAAAGATGAAACAATGAGACGACTGAGGAAAAGCATCTTGGATGGATGGCCCAACATGAAGCAAGACTGCTCACCTGACATGGCAGAGTACTGGAACTGCAGGGCGGAACTATCAGTGGTCGAAGACATCATCTACAAAGGAAGTAAAATAGTTATCCCAAAGAGTCTGAGAAAAGAGATGCTAAAAAGGATCCATGGAGGACATCTGGGAATCGAAAAGTGTAAGAAAAGAGCACGAGAGGTGATGTACTGGCCACGAATCAACCAAGATGTGACAAATGAGGTGTCAAACTGCACAATATGCCTGAAATATCGAGCAAGCAATCCGGTAGAACCACTAAAGCCACACCCAGCACCAGACAGACCTTACCAGAAGGTAGGCACTGACCTATTCGTATGTCAAGGGAAGGACTATCTTGTAGTCACAGACTATTACTCCCTGTATCCAGAGGTTTGTAGACTGTACACCACCACTGCAGATGCTGTGATAAGATGTATGAAAGCCATATTCTCCAGACATGGCGTGGCAAGCGAGGTCTTCACAGACAACGGACCCCAGTTTTACAATGCAAGTTTCCGACACTTTGCCAAAGAGTGGGACTTTGTCCACACAACGTCAAGTCCTCACTTTCCACAGTCCAATGGACTAGTGGAAAAATCAGTCCAGACAGTGAAAAGACTGATGTACAAGGCAAGAGACGGTGGAACTGACTTCTACCAGAGCATGCTTGTATACCGCACAACGCCGCTCGAGTGTGGTATGTCACCAGCCCAACTCCTTATGGGACGTTGGCTAAGGTCAAACCTACCCATCCCGGAGAACCTCCTGAAAACAAAAGAGGGGGAGAAAGTGAGGAAGTTCAAAGAACAACAGAAAGAAAAGCAAAAATACTACTATGACAGAGGAACACAAAACCTACCTGAACTCCACACTGGTGACCAAGTAAGGTTCAAAGACAAAACAAACATATGGACTCAGAAGGGAACTGTCCTGAGTGAAGTTCAACCAAGATCATACACCATTCAGACGGATGAGGGTGCTGTTCTGAGAAGAAATCGTCGAGATCTTCTCATGGGACCAGCCACAGCAAGTCAAAAGACTGATACTGTTGAACAACCTGATCACACAGCAGGTCAAAAGACTGATACTGTTGAACAACCTGATCACACAGCTGAGAACACATCATCTGAGGCAACAACTCAGATTCAAGGACAATCAATCAGAAAATCCTCAAGACGCGTGAAGCCTCCTGAGAGACTCATTGAGCAAGTTTAAGGACTATTGTTATAGAAGGAAGTAATGTTATCTTATTCTCTCTTCAAGTTCTAGTGTATTTACATATTTCATGTGAACACACAAAGCAAGGTTAAAAAACCTTGATAATGATAATGATAATGTAAGTTCATTAAGTGTTACAGTTAAAATGCAGAGTAATACAAAGAAAACATGTTGTTAGATAAAAGTAAAATACTTTTGTTTTAAGAAAGGGAGATGTAATGATATCAGCAAATAGTGATGGTATTTGCCTGTTTGATTATGATGCCTTACCAGCATAGTTGCCTGATTGATTACTTATGCCTGACCAGCAGAGGGCATGTGACAGAGACAAGCAGTTTAGTTTTAGTCTCGCTTTTAGAGGGATCTCTAGCATGGTGTCTCCTGTAATGCTGTTTAACTGAGTTGAACAAGCTTTAGATTAAAAGACATTGGGTTAAAAATTCGGTATCGCCGCGTCAGGTCTTTAGTGCCAGAAATTTTGCGCTCGCCCGGATTCCCGTAGCGCCCACCTGAAATTCAGTTGCGCCGCCCCAAGACGGAGGCGGGCGCTATTGCAGGGTTTGGCCGCCTCGTTTGGGGCGATGAAAGTCAGTTTCAGGCGTCCAGCTGCCGCTGCGGCACCCGATGCGGTGTGGCAGGCTGGGGTACTGCAGGCCTCCTCCTTCTCTTAAGGAGGAGCTGCCTGCAGCCGTGAGATCGCCGCTGGATTCCCCCGGCAAATGAGCCCGGCACCACGGAGAAGTGCCGGGCTCGCGGGAGTCAGACACCAATGCCGCGGGGGGGTGGTGCAGGAGTCCGGGGAGGGAGGTGCGGCCAGGCGGCCGCCGGGAAAGCGGCCGGCCACCCCTCCACCTTTATGCGCCGGCCTCTCGGAGCTGCAAGGCACCGTTTTTCAAACGCTGTTTGCGGCCGCTACGGGCGAGGCGGCCGCAACTGAATTTGGCCATCGGCACGGAATAGCATTGGAACTGGGGCGCTGCGCACACCGATGACGTCATCGGTGCCAGCGCAGCGCTACCGGCTAACGCCGATGTTAGGGACCAACTGAATTTCGGGCGCTAAAAAACTTCCGGCGCAAACCACTCTATAGCCAATAAGTGGGCGCAAACGCGACTGAATTTCTAGGCCATTCTCTTTCATAAATGTCTCGTCATTGAACCTACAAAGAAATCAATACAGTTAGCACACTGCTGCTGGTTTCAAAGACCGAGGAGAAAACCATCAGCCTGGAAATTTAGTGTTGGGACATGACTGCATCAACGGTTAAGGCTACTTGACTGAAGCTTCTCTTTCTGCTCCTTTAGCGGTGGTGTTAACCTGTTTAAAATAAATGAGTTAACACCTGTGCTGAAACAAGGGGGGGGCGATTTTGTCAATGGGGGCACATTGGAGGTGGGACTGTTGCTTGTCCGGTTTTAGTCCCGCCTCCATCGACTTCTGGCCAAACCACGCTTTTTTCCCTTGCTTGACCTTGTTAAGCCTGCCCAGTGGGCTTAGCAGGCCAATTAAGGGGAAGCCGGTTACGGAGAACGTCAGCGTATGACATTTCATCTGTCAAAAATTTTTGACGGATGATCTGTCATCGTTTGACAGCTCTGTGAAGCCGTCAAACACTGACATTCTCTGTAGTTTGCTGAGTTCTTGTATTCAAGACTCACCAAACCTCTTTCTTTAGCAGTAATTAGATGGTTGTTGCATCGGAGAATGTAGCAGCCATCTGTCATCTCTGCCGGTGAGATGCGAGACTCTCCGCATCCCCAACTGTTGAAGCCTGCAGGAAGAAACAAAGGTAAGTAAACTTTTTCTATCACTTTCCACTCACCTCATGTACTTACCTCTCCACACTTGCACCCATCACTTACCTCCACAGCGCACCTTTGGACCCCTCCGACCCCCGCAGACCCACTGCTCGCCTCGGTGACCCTGGCGGGGTTTCCCGACGTCGAGGAGCCCGCACCTCTGTTGGAAAAATGGCAATAATCCTCTTAACTGCCTGTTAACTACCTGTTGATGGGCGGTTAATTGTCTGTAATCCCCTACCCGCCTCCAGGAGATGGGACCCGGCACGGGTCGGCTACCCATCTCCTGGGAAGATGGCACGGAGACGGGATGGACACCCGCCCCCCAGATTCTGCCATTTTCCCGGCAGTCCCGCCTCCAAACCCGCCTTCCCGGGGCTGGCGAGATCGCGCCCAAGAGGAGAATTCATCCAAGCATTGGTAGCCAGCATCCCATGGCATTATTTCAGGGCCGGGGCATTCGATCATTAACTAGTTAAAAGCCAACTATTTTTTTTAATGAGCAACATGAGCTTTTCAACATTCGTTACTCTGTACCGAGTACTGAATTACATAGAATTACGTAGCACGTACAGCACCGAAACAGGCAATTCGGCTCAACTAGTCAATGCCGGTGTTTATGCTCCACACGAACCTCCTCCCAACCCTCTTTATCTAACCCCATCAGCATAACCGGCTGTTCCTTTCTCCCTCATATGTTTATCTAGCTTCCCCTTAAAGCCATTTATGCTGTCCGCCTCAACTACTCCCTGTGGTAGCAAATTCCACATTCTAACCACTCACTAGGTAAAGAAGATTCCCCTGAATTCCCTATTGGATTTATTAGTGAATCTTACAGGGCAAAGAGCAAAATATAGCCGCAAACTGTAACATGGGCTGTCAGTGATTGGAAAATATCGAGAAATTGGAAACGTCCTAAGTGCGCAATGCTCTGCCCGTTAACTAACGATGAGAAGGAGAAAAAGCAAGCTCTCCCCACGAGCTTCACAGCGTTAGGCAGAAGTCTGTGAAAGATTCCGGGCTCTCCCAAGTTAGAAAGAAGATCTGCTGTTAAAATCAAATGCTCAGACTAATAAATCGAGGACATTATTTCAGTAAATCAAAGGGAAGGCAACTGTGACTGATCTGAGTAAGCCGCGCTTTAATCAATTATTGCAAACATGCTTTCAAAAGGGATAGTCTTGGCATGGATAGAGAAGAACGGCAATAGCAGGTGAAGAAGGGGTTGGATCAAAATGCAAGAGCTTCCAGATGTGTGGGGGAGCGCGCAGCTTTACATTGAGAAATGCTATATCCTATTGCTCTGTACGTGGCACGTGTATTTTTAATAAAGCTTGTCGTCTGATAGATAATCTTTCTCTCACCTCGAGAATCCAACTTCTCTTTCCTATCACAGTCTTCAGTTTATTGGCACCAGTATGGTCATTGCTCCAGCCTTGTTCCTCCCAAGCACCAAATACGCTGTCCTGCACACTCTCCCTCCCTGCTCGTAAAAACCCAACTGCTTTACTGCCATGAACTTCATGACGATTCAGTGGGCAGCACTCTCGCCTCTGAGGCAGAAGGCCGTGGGTTCAAGTCCGACTCCAGGGACTTGAGCACAAAACTCCAGGCAGTATTGAGGGAGTGCTGCACTGTCGGAAATGCCGTCTTTTGGATGAGATGTTAAACCAAGGCCGCGTCTGCCCCCTCGGTTGGACGTACAAGATCCCAGGGCACTATTTCAAAGAAGAGCAGGGGAGTTCTCCCCAGTGTCCTGGCCAATATTTATCCCTCAATCAACATCACAAAAACAGACTATCTGGTCATTGCTGTTTGTGGGACCTTGCTCTGCACAAATTAGCTGCCGTATTTCCTACATTACAATAGTGACCACACTTCAAAAGTGCTTTGGGACGTCCTGAGGTCGTGACAGGCTCTTTATAATTGCAAGTCTTTCTTTCAATGTCCTTTCGGGATGGAAACCTGCCATCCTTACCCGGTTTGGTCTATATGTGACTCCAGTTACAAACACCAACATGGTTAACTCTTAACTAGCAAGCCCCTCAGTTATGCCAAACTGCTACCAGCGGTTCAAGAAGAACGCCCCGTCGTCATCTTCTCAGGGCAACTGGGGATGGACAATAACTGCCGGCCTTGCCAGCAACAACCACATCCCGAGATTGAATTTTTTTAATAAACTGCCTTGAAATGAAGACTCATCTGGGTAGATTTTCAACTTGCCACCCGGGAATAAAACTGGCCTTGTGGGTTGACCGCCTGTCATAGAAACTGCCCAATTTTCATCTCAATTGGTTTCAATGGAAAGAAAATCAGATGGTTTCTGTAACGGGTGGCCAATCCTCAACATATAGAATTACAGGAAACTCTTATTTATCCGGCACCGACGGGACCGGCGTGGTGCCGGTTGATCAGAAAGTCCGGATTACAGAGAGGTATACTTACCAAGGTACGAGAGCCCCGTACACGGCACTTGTGCAGGAGCCCCGGTTACACGGCCACAGAACCAGGAGTCCCTGTTGCACGGCCACAGATCCAGGAACCCCGGTTACACGGCCACAGAACCAGGAGTCCCTGTTGCATGGCAACAGGTGCAGGAACCCCGGCTACACAGCCACTAATATATAATAAAACTTACCTGAACCTACTCCTGAATTTTGCCGGTTAAGAGAGATAGAATTTACAGCATGGAAACCAGCCATTCGGCCCAGCTGGTCTATGCCAGTGTTTATGCTCCATATGAGCCTGCTCCCATCTTTCTTCATCTCACCCCGTCAGCATATCCGTCTTTTCCTTTCTCCGCCATGTACTTATCTAGCTTCCCCTTAAATGCATCTCTGCTATTCACCTCAACCACTCCCTGTGGTAGCGAGTTCCAAATTCTAACCACTCTCTAGGTAAAGAGGGTTTCTCCTGAATTCCCTATTTGATTTATTAGTGACTATCTTATATTCATGGCCCCTAGTTTTATGTCCGGGTAGCAAGTTGAAAATCCACACTCATTCTTTTGCATAACCTCAAAACAGTCTTGCTGCTCTCAATCAGCTGTAGCTCAGTGGGTAGCACACTCGCCTGCAGTCGAAAGGTTGTGGGTTCAGGCCACACTCCAAGAGACTTGAGCACAAAATTTATTTTCGAAGAAGAGCAGTGGAGTTATCCCCGCTGTCCTAGCCAATGTTTATCCTTCAACCAACATCACAAAAAAAAAAGATTAGCTTGTGGCGTACCGAGCACAGAACGGACACAATCCGCTTTCCGGTCCGTAGACTATAAATCAGGCGTCATGCCTTTAAGAAGGATCACACCTTTAAGAAACTCGATCTGCAACATAGTTAAGCCCAGAGCGGGGGAGGAGCAGTCGAAGCTGTGCACTGATGAAAGACAGTTGTACTTTGCGTAGTCTCTGACTCCATTTTGTGTTCAGCATGCAGCCTCAACAATTAAACCTTTTCTGTTGAACCTCTCTGAGTTCAGTATTTTTTGCTAGGAGTACATAGACTCCTACAAGCTGGTCATTATCACATTGATGTTTGTGGGAGCTTGCTGTGCGCAAGTTGGCTGCCGCGTTTCCCACATTACAACAGTGACTCCACTTCAAAAGTACTTTATTGGCTGTAAAGCACTTTGAGATGTTCTGAGGTCGTGAAAGGTACTTTATATATATATATATATGTAAATGCAAGTCTTTATTTTAAAAGGTAAAGTAGTTGTAAAGTGTTCTGGGATGTCCTGAGAATGTGATGAGGTGCTAAATAAATTCAAGTTTTATTTCTGGCTTTCTTCTTTCTTATGACTATGTTACACACTGGACTGACATTCTTAAAACACACTCCTAGCCTTCGTTATGCTGCCTATATAAGTGGGGACAAGATGTTGTGATATCTCTAAACCTAGGGTAGCTGGAGGGCTTTTTTGGGATAGATTCAGAACAGATCTAGCAGCTCAAAACTGGGCATCCGTGAGGCGCTGTGGGCCATCAGCAGCAGCAGAATTGTATTCCACCACAATCTGTAACCTCATGGCCCGGCATATCCCTCACTCTACCATTACCATCAAGCCAGGGGACCAACCCTGGTTCAATAAGGAGTGTAGAAGAGCATGCCAGGAGCAGCACCAGGCGTACCTAAAAATGCGGTGCCAACCTGGGGAAGCTGCAACACAGGACTACATGCATGCTAAACAGTGGAAGAAGCATACTATAGACAGGGCTAAGCGATCCCACAGGATCAGATCAAAGCGAATGGCAGCACCACCTTCTCAAGAGTATCATTAGCACATCATCCAGGCCTGTCTTTCAAACCCATTTATTTCTGCTTTCCCGTCTCTAAAAAGTCTTTCATTAACACAAAAATTAAATCGATCTCTTCCTCTTTCATCTGCTTGTTATTTTCTCAGCTGGCTCTGTCCTTCGCCCTATCGCTGTGATCTGTAGGCCTCGGGTTAGCCTAGTAACAAGGCCTCATCACATTACTGCTGCTTTTGTAGCATCACAAGCCCCGGCTGTTACTGCTGCTCCCACGGCTACTAATGTGTTGCATTTTTTGAACCTCTTCTTCTAACTAACTTCGGAATGACTGAAAACGGCCATAATCAATACCAAATGTACTTCTGTCTTAAGATCACTGGAGTAAAATTTCTACGGCAGTTCCTCAACCCGCTCGCTACTTCAAACCACTCTCGGCCCCTCCGACAGACAAACAGGTGGAGAGGGCAGCTCATTAGTGAGTCCTTTCATTGAAGAAGTGAATCAATGCTGGTTTCTTCAGATCCCTTTGTCAATCCCATAACAAGTGTGCATTCTGGTCATTTGTTTCACCTTTTGTTTTATAAGTTGTAAAACCTAGGGGTAGGTTATAGTGCAGGGCACCAATAAGGATATAAAGAACAGAAGCGAAGATGAAGCACATCTTGATGTGGTGATGAGGTGACACCACACTGGCATTTTAAAAGCGTGAAGACTGCAGAAAAAGAAAGAAAGAACTTGCTTTTATATAGTGCCTTTCACAACCTCAGGATGTCCCAAGGCATCAAGGGGTATGGGGAGAGAACGGGAATATGGTATTGAGATAGAGGATCAGCCATGATCATATTGAATGGCGGAGCAGGCTCGAAGGGCCGAATGGCCGACTCCTGCTCCTATTTTTCTATGTTTCTATGTTTACAGCCAATGAAGTACTTTTGAAGTGTAGTCACTGTTGTAATACAGGAAAGGCCTGTAAGGCCCCAGATTCCATCCCCGAGCTGTGCTGAGTTACCTAGCCTCTGCCAGGATGGCAATAGGACCTCTACAATTTGTCCTCAGCACGCCAGGGCTAGGGATATCAGCCCATCGAGTCTGCGCCGGCTCTTTCGAAGAGCGATCCAGTTAGTCCCACTCCCCCGCTCTTTCCCCATATCCCTGCAAATTTTTCTCCTTTGAATATTTATCCAATTCCCCTTTGAAGGCTACTATTGAATCTGTATCCACCGCCCTATCAGGCAGCGCATTCCAAATCCTAACCACTCGCTGCATAAAAAAGTTTTTCCTCATGTCGCCTCTGGTTCTTTTGCCAATCACCTTAAATCTGTGCCCTCTGGTTATCGACCCTTCAGCCATTGGAAACAGTTTCTCTTTATTTACTCTATCTCAACCCGTCATGTTTTTAAACACCTCGATCAAATCTCCTCTTAGCCTTCTCTGCTCCAAGGAGAAAACCGGAGGGTGGGAAGAGGCAGGACCATGGCAGATTGCTCTGCCGGCCTCACTTGCTTCTTACTTGACGAGCTGCGAGCGCCCGCCACAGGCCCCAGAGGCAGCTTGCCCACCCTGGGGTGAAGGTGAGGGGGCACAGCGGGGTCGGTCAGCTCGGACACCGGGCGAGGTCCTGAGACGAGTCCGGGAAGGGGGGGGGAAGAGAGGCCAGTGGGGTGGGGGGTGCGAGCAGTGGCTGGCAGCAGCTTGCAGATTTAACATGGAGCCGAGAGAGGAGCAGCCTTGCTTCTTCCAGCTCCGCAATGATTTAAGTAAAACAGTTCAAGCAAACTTAGCTTTGGGGTGGCAGCCTTTGAGGAGCGCTGGTTTGACTGCCAAGCGCCTGAAGAGCCTAACGGTAGCACGCAAGGCACATGGTGCGATCAGTCGCAATCGAATTTCCCAAAGTTGGCCTCGAAAAGGTGTGATATTCAAAGGGCCAAACCCTGGGCACCTATGGAGGAGCCTTTACCAATCTGGTGGACACAGAATGAGCACATGCAACCTGCCTGCCCTATTGGAGACTTAGGCGCCCTCTTCACGCAGGTAAAACGGGCACAGGGCGATCCAATTCTAGGCCCAAGGGTCCACTCCATGTGTTCAACCCTCTTTGTGTGAAGGAAAAGTGGCGTGTGGCATAAATTATATAATAATACACCGTTACAGAGGGTGCAACATAAGAACATAAGAAATAGGAGCAGGAATAGGCCACTTGGCCCCTCGAGCCTGCTCCGCCATTCAATAAGATCATGGCTGATCTTGGGCTCAAAGCCACTTCCCCGCCCGCTCCCCATAACCCTTCACTCCCTTATCGTGTAAAAATCTGTCTATCTCCACCTTAAATGTATTTAATGACCCAGCCTCCGCGGCTCTCTGGGGCAGAGAATTCCACAGATTTACGACCCTCTGAGAGAAGAAATTCCTCCTCATCTCAGTTCTAAAAAGGTGACCCTTTATTCCGAAACTATGCCCCCGAGTTCTAGATTTCCCCACGAGGGGAAACATCCTACTATCTCTCTCTCTCTCTCTTTCTATTTCTTTCTCTCTCTCAATCTCTCTCTCTATCTTTCTTCTGCCTGTACCTCTATCTTTCTCTCTTTTCTGGTCTCTGTATCTCAGTCTGTCTCTCTGTCTCTATCTATCAACCTCCCTCTCTCTCTTGGTCTGCCTCTCTCTCTTTTTCACGCGCTTTATCTCACACTCCCCATTTCTCTCTCTAGCACTTTTCGCCTCTGTCTCTATTATCTAACTCTATCTGTCGCTATACATGACTCTTTCTATCTTTCATTCTCTATCTCTGTCCGTCTCTCACTCTTTCTGCCTCCCCATTTCAGTCTGTATTTTTTTGCTTTCCTGAACACTACAGTGGCGGATGGTTTCAGTGAAGGGTTTTCTGCCTCACCCGAGAGCTGGTTGGCGATGTGCGCACTGCTTTTTTTGATATATATAAATGACCTGGATATTGGAATACAGAGTAGAATTTCTAAATTTGCCGATGACACCAAACTTGGGGGTGTGGCAAACAGTGAGGATGATACCAATCGACTGCAACAGGACATAGAAAGGCCAGCAGAATGGGCAGACAAGTGGCAGATGGAATTTAATACAGAGAAGTGTGAGGTGATGCATTTTGGCAGAAGGAACAGGGACAGGCAATATACACTTAATGGCACAGTTTTAAAGATTGTGCAGGGACAGAAGGACTTGGGAGTTAATGTACATAGGTCCCTGAAGGTGGCAAGACATATTGGCCTAGAAATTGGGTTGGTAGCGCCGGCGCTGAGCGCCTAAAGAGACCTAGAATTGGGGCGAAGCCTTATGTTGGGGCGGACGCTATGAAGATAGCACCAACTCAGAAATTGACTATACATTTAGCGCCTGCGCTAAGTGTTTGCGCGCGCCCGTGAGCGCAAGCAGCTCATGACGTCATTTCAGTGTGCAACGCATTTTAGGAGCGCCTGAGCGCATATTGGGTGGCGCCCGGAGCCTTAGCGCCCAGCGCTATTAGTGACAGTTCGAGGGAGGGCTAACAGGCCCTTCTCGGAGTAGGGCAGCGCTATTTAAAGGGGACAGCTCTAGTGCAGAATCTTCTGCCACTTGGCCTGCTCATTGCGATCGCTGCTAGAGAGAGTTGGCGAGCTAATGTGGAGCGGAGTTCTGGGATTTGAGCTTCACAGTACTTGGGACCCTCAACCCTGTCCGAAGCACTTGCAGCACTACACCTAAAAGTCTTTTGACCAACTGGCATCGGAATGGGAGCTTGTTCGGAGGGCGACGGCCTCATCGCCCAACACTGTGAAGGGGCAGAGAGACGGCGGGAGAGAGGGCAGGGATTGGCCAGAAGGAGGAGGGGCAATCGAGGTCGGCCAATCCGACAGGATGCTGCGAGGGTCTTTAGGCAGCAGGTGACAAGCCTTGACATTTCGGAGGAGCAGTGTTAGCGAAGGCTCCGAATCTGGAGGGACATTGTTACTGATCTGTGCCACCTGCTTGGTCAGGATCTGCAGCCGCGTGAACGCTGCAGAACCTCTCTGTCCGTGATGGCTACACTGACTGATGGCCTCCATTTTTATGCCAACGGATCCTTTCAGTCAGCCATTGGGGACAATGCGACTGACGCTCAGGCTGCAGTCCGCTGTTGCATCCGGCAAGTGACAGAGGCCCTTATAGGCGAACGCGTCCATTCATTACCTTCCCTCGGACCCTGCACAAGCAGGCGGAGGAGGAGGAGTATGAGGAGGAGTATGAGGAGGAGGAGGAAGAGCAGGCGGAGGAGGAGGAGGAGGAGGAGGAAGATGGAAGGGCTGCTGAAAGTGGAAGGTCCATACGTCAGAGGCTCCTCTGGACTCGTCTCGACACCCCTGTGGCGGAATGATGAGAGTCTTACCTCATGCGCACTTTGGATGTTTGAGGGCCTCTGCATGCCAGCATCACTGAAAGTAGTCACATGCACCAAGCAACATTGAAACTTCTGTTTATTGACACAAAAGTCTTTCATTACAGCTAAACAACGTAAAGTGAGCAGAAACCATAACTTACAAAATAAATGTGACCTGTTCGGCCAAGCCGCAAAACTCAACAAAAATCTGCAACTATAACAGCAGCTGAGGGTGTCCTTCAATTTGGACAAACAAACGTCTCAGCACCTCCCTCTACAACTGGCCCCTTGAGGGAGAACGACTTCTCTTTCGCGCCCGGCCCCTTCCCTCCCTGCTGCTCCTACGTAATTGCACCCCAGTGGCGGGCTCAAGGCTGGGGGACGCTTGCTGACTGTCTGGACGCGCAGAAGCCCCTGAGGTACGGCCTGGCCGACCTCTGGGCTTGGAGGGTGTGGACGCAGGATGCTTCCTTTGAGCATGGCTGGAAGCAGTGTGGGCTGCAGGTGGTGGCAGCTGCAATGCAGGCGTCCCAGCGCTGGCATGTGCAATGGTCTCCTGACGAGAGAGGACACCTGCACCATGGTCGGACGACACACTGGCTATCTGAGGGGAGAGGCTCGGCTCATCCGCCACAATCGCAGGCTCCACGGATTCCTGGCATTGTACGGGAGTGGAAGGGCCCGGGGTGATCCTATCTGATGCAGAGAGGGTGGCTGCAGTCAGACATCGCGTTGCGTCAATCTGGCTGTGGAGGAGCCCAGCAAGTGACTGCGTGGCAACAGTGAGGACCTGTGTGCCAGGTGCCAGTGCTTCGGAGAACGCCTGGACAGTTCTTCCCATGGCTTCGGACAAGGCAGGAGCCGACCGCTCCACTGCCTCAGACAAGCCCTGCACAGACCTTTCCAGGGATTGTCCGAAGCCCTGAACAGTCCTTTCCATTGCCGACTCAAAGCCGTGGACAGTCCTCTCCATTGTTGGGCCGAAGCCCTGGATAGTCCTGTCCATTGTGGCCCCGAAGCCCTGGATAGACCTGTCCATTGTTTCCCCGAACACCTGGAGAGACCTCTCCATTGTTGCGCCAAAGCCCTGCAGAGTCCTCTCCATTGTTGCCCCGAAGTCCAGCATACTCCTAGCCAATGAATCTATTGACTCAGGCATCTTCTCCACTGCAGCCATCAGCTCCGTGTGTCTGACCCGGGCCTGTTTGCTCATCTCTGCCAGGCGACGGACCTCATCTGCACTCTGTGCAGCAGTCATGACGACCTGCCTTGCCCTGCGGGGAGACGGGGGCCGAACTTGCCGATCCCCCCTGCGTTGCTCCATGCCGCTTGGTCCGGCAACTGGTTTATCTTCAGAGCCACCCCCCCTCCCCTCCAGGGGACTACTATCCCCAGTCTGCAGATGTCTCAGCTCCCCGGATTCTGCAGCGGCTGGTCCGGATTCCTCCTGGTCCTCGCCTCCGGTGGCACTGGCACTGGCAGCTTCAGCGCGTTGAGCCCGAGTTGGTGCTGCTTCATCTGAAAGTGGGAGGTGGAAGAGTGGCTTTAGCAGAAGGACAGGTTTGCTGAAAGGCATGCCAGATTGCGGCAAGGCTCTGACATGGCTGCACACTGAGGATGCATGCTGGCGGGGGGACCAAGTGGAAGGCAACAGGTGGAAAAGGTGAGAGTCTTACCCTCGCTGTCGGTAATGGGGTCGGCAGATGCAGTGGTGACTGGACCAGACAGACGTCCTCCAAGTATCTGGTGCACTCTCTCCTCCAGATCTGTTAGAGTGACCACTTGTGCAGGTCCGCCACCGGTTCGACGCTGCTCCTTCCGAATCTGCGCCATCTTGGACTGCAGGGGAAAGAAGGGGAGGTCCTGTTACATGAGGCCTTGAGGCCTCCTCGCATCCCCCCATTGTGCAAGAGCCCTTACATGAGGCCTTGAGACCTCCTCGCATCCCCCCATTGTGCAAGAGCCCTTACATGAGGTCTTGAGACCTCCTCGCATGCCCCCATTGTGCAAGAGCCCTTACATGAGGCCTTGAGACATCTGTCCATGTGTGTGCCCAGAAAGGGCCATGGGTGCATACTGACAGATGGCCATTGGCGCATCATTGCAGCAGGGTGCCTGAAGTCAGCTGCAGATGGAGGGAAGCACAAGTTTGGTAAACCATCACTCACCCTAACGATCCGTGTGAGGTCGTTGAATTTCTTCCTGCACTGAACAGGGGTCCTGGTCGCCATGCTGCTGGAGTTCACCCTCACAGCAACCTCCCTCCAAGATCGTCGATAAGCCTTCTGATTTGGCCTCTTGCCATTATCCGGGTACAGGACCTCCCGACGGTGTTCAACTGCAGCCACCAAGTGGTCCAGAGCCTCAGTGCTGAAGCGCTCTGCTCTCTGCCTAACCTTCTCCATAATGATCACCTTGTACCGCCAGACAAGGGCGAGCGCCGAATCTGAGGCCTGCAGAGCGTTGGGTGTTGAAGCTCAGTCTGACTGACCCACCCCTTTAAGAGCCGGCCGGCGCCTGTAGGTCTCGTGCTTTCCCGTAATTGAGTTCACCTGCGCTGCGCCCGTCCGCATCGATATTGAGTAGCGCCTGACCTTTTGCGCCTTTAGGAAGGATGTGTAGGCCCTTGAGAAGGTGCAGAGGAGATTTACCAGCATGGTTCTGGGGATGGGGGATCTTAGCTACAAGGACAGGTTGGAGAATCTGGATTTGTTTTCATTAGAACAAAGGAGGTTGAGGGGTGATTTGATAGAGGTGTACAAGATTATGACGGGTTTGGATAGGCTAGATGGGGAAAGGCTGTTCACACTAGTTGATGGTACAAGGACTAGGGGACACAGATTTAAGGTTTTGGGCAAGAGATACAGGGAGGATGTGAGGAAAAACTTTTTTTACGCAGCGAGTGGTGAGGACCTGGAACTCGCTGCCGACAGAAGTGGTGGAAGCGGAGACACTCAATGTTTTCAAGGGGAGACTGGATAGGCACTTGAGGGAAATAAACTTGCAGGGCTACTGGGATAGAGCGGGGGAATGGGACTGACTGGATTGGTCTACAGAGAGCCGGCACGGACTCGATGGGCCGCATGGCCTCCTTCTGTGCCGTTATGACCGCACTGTGTCTATAGTCAGTGTCGCCACACTGTTTTCTTATAAAACGATACTTCTGTTTGGATGTGGCATTCGGCGGCAACTACAACCATGGCATCAACAGGCCGCGTTCAAATGAAGCAACATTGATTCAGCAAGAAATGAATTTCGGTTTCAACTTTTTGCAGAGCCTATAAATAGTAACCATTAACACTGAAACATGATCACTCGGTCAGCCTGCCTCTGCTACAAGCCTGCTGTGTTTATGAATCAGTGGCAAGCTCCCCCCCTCCCCACACATGCTCCATACAGCTCTCAAATGTATTAGCAGCTCTCGAGGAGGTTGCTGATGCTGCTGATCTCAGTCAGACGGGCAGGGCAGTGAGTGTGCTACAATTGGCCTCGACTATTGGGTTAGGGAATGGGGTAAGGGGGGAGTGGGGCAGCGTGGCATCAGCCAGAGTACCCGCTATCCATCAGATCCTGCTGCAAATCTGTGAGTGCATGGACATTCCGCGAGAACAGGGTTGGACTCAGCTGTGATGCCCCCAACGCTCACTGCCTTGACTCACAAACGATGTTTCCACTTGTGGCCGAGACCAAAGCTAGGGGCCTATTAGTATAAGATAGTCACTAGTGATGCACTATCAATTACTCAAAAGACTGAGGTTAAGCGAGTAACTAACAGGCTTTTATTAACAAGAGAATGAAGGTGTGCCTCGAGTGGTCGACCAGTCCAGAATACAGAGGGACTGTGGAGCAGTCACCTTTATACCTGGACTCGTGGGAGGAGTCAGCCGAGGCATGTACAGGCATGTACACAGTGGAATACAAACAGTGGTTTACCACATTCACCCCTTGTTTAAAAATGAGTCCGGCGGGGTGAAGTGTATTAAAAGTTTGTGTATTGGAGTCTCTCCGGAGGTCTTGTCTGCCGCTGTGATCGACGTGGCGACGGCAGGGGTAGTGAAGCTTCCGGCGTCGAGTCCCACATAGGCTGGGGCACTGGTGTGTAGTCCTCGTGGGTGTCGAGCGGGTCATGGGGCCCAGGCGTGCCGTCTGCTGGGGTTGGATATTGGATCGTGGGGGGGGGTGGTAGTGGGTAGTGGGTTACTGGGGCCCCAGAGGGTGCGAGGTCTCGTATGGAGACTGTGTCCTCCCGCCCGTCCGGGTATGCAATGTAAGCGTACTGGGGGTTGGCGTGGAGGAGGTCGACCCTCTCGACCAGAGGGTCCGTTTTATGGGTCCTCACGTGTCTTCTCAGTAGGACCGGCCCTGGGGACGTCAGCCATGGCGGTAGCGATGTCCCCGATGTGGACTTCCTTGGGAAGACAAACATTTTCTCATGAGGGGTGGCGTTAGTGGCAGTGCAGAGCAGTGACCGAATAGAGTGGAGCGCATCGGGGAGCACATCCTGCCAGCGGGAGGTCGGAAGGCCCCTAGACTTTAAGGCTAGCAGGGCGGCCTTCCAAACTGTCGCATTCTCTCTTTCCACCTGTTCGTTCCCCCGGGGGTTGTAACTGGTGGTCCTGCTTGTGGCAGTACCCCTAGCGAGCAGGTACTGGCGGAGTTCGTTGCTCATAAACGATGAGCCCCGGTCGCTATGGATATAGCTGGGGAAACCGAACAGGGTGAAGAGGTCGTTTAGACATTTAATGACCGTGGCACTGGTCATGTCCGGGCAGGGGATGGCGAACGGGAAACGGGAGTACTCATCAATAATGTTGAGGAAGTACACATTACGGTCGGAGGAGGGGAGGGGCCCTTTAAAATCAACGCTCAGGCGCTCGAAGGGGTGAGTGGCTTTTATCAGGTGAGCCCTGTCTGGTCTATAAAAGTGCGGTTTGCACTCAGCGCAGACTTGGCAGTTCCTGGTCATGGTCCTGACCTCCTCAATGGAGTAAGGCAGGTTGCGGGCCTTGATGAAGTGGAAGAACCTGGTGACCCCCGGGTGGCAGAGGTCATTGTGGAGGGCCCGCAGTCTATCGATCTGCGCGCTGGCGCAGGTGCCACGCGATAGAGCATCCGGGGGTTCATTGAGCTTCCCGGGCCGGTACAAGATCTCGTAATTGTAGGTGGAAAGTTCGATTCTCCACCTCAAGATCTTGTCGTTTTTGATTTTGCCCCTCTGCTTGTTGTTAAACATAAAAGCAACTGAACGCTGGTCAGTGAGCAGGGTAAATCGTTTTCCGGCCAGGTAGTGCCTCCAATGACGCACAGCCTCCACAATAGCCTGGGCCTCCTTCTCAACAGCGGAGTGTCTGGTCTCCGGGCCCTGGAGGGTTCGTGAAAAGAAGGCCACGGGTCTCCCCGCCTGATTAAGGGTAGCGGCCAGGGCAAAGTCGGACGCGTCGCTTTCCACCTGGAAGGGGATGGATTCGTCCACTGCGTGCATGGTGGCTTTGGCAATGTCTTCCTTGATACCGTGGAAGGCTAAGCGGGCCTCTGCCGTCAAGGGAAAAGAGGTGGACTTGATCAGCGGACGGGTCTTGTCCGCATAGTAGGGGACCCACTGGGCGTAATAGGAGAAAAACCCTAGGCACCTCTTCAGGGCCTTGAGGCAGTGGGGCAGTGGGAGTTCCATAAGGGGACGCATCCGGTCGGGGTCGGGACCGATGACTCCGTGTTCCACAACACAGCCAAGGATGGCGAGGCGGGTTGTGCGGAATATGCACTTCTCCTTGTTATACGTCAGGTTCAGGAGTTGGGCGGTGCAGAGGAATTTTTCGAGGTTTGCGTCATGGTCCTGCAAGTCATGGCCACAGATGGTCACATTGTCCAGATATGGGAAAGTGGCCTGCAACGCATTTTGATCGACCATCCGGTCCATCTCCCTTTGGAAGACGGAGACCCTGTTGGTGACGCCAAAGGGAGCCCTAAGGAAGTGATAGAGGCGGCCGTTTGCCTCAAAGGCAGTATACTGGTGGTCCTCAGGGCGGATAGGGAGCTGGTGGTACGCTGATTTCAGGTCAATGGTCGAGAAGACGCGGTACTGCGCGATCTGGTTGACCATATCAGCTATGCGGGGGAGTGGGTAAGCGTCCAGCAGGGTGTAGCGATTTATTGTCTGGCTGTAGTCGATGACCAGGCGCTGCTTCTCGCCGGTCTTAACGACCACAACCTGGGCTCGCCAGGGGCTGGTGCTGCCCTCAATAATCCCCTCCTTCAGGAGCCGCTCCACTTCGGTTTTAATGAAAACCCTGTCCCCGGCACTGTATCGCCTGCTCTTTGTGGCGATGGGCTTACAGTCGGGGGTGAGGTTAGCAAACAGTGGGGGGGGGGGGTGACTCTGAGTGTGGAGAGGTTGCACCTGGTGCGCGGTGGGCAATTTGGAAGCTGCTGGCTGCGGACTGTGAGTGGGGGGAGGGGTCCACCGTACGCCATCGTAACACTTTTAAGGTGGCACTGAAAATCTAACCCCAGTAGGACGGCAGTGCAGAGGTGGGGCAGGACCAGAAGTTTAAAATTATCGTACACAGTCCCGTCTACTAAGAGTGTCACCGCGCAGTAGCCGCCAATGTCCGCCGACTGGGACTCGGAGGCCATAGAAATCCGCTGGTGCGCAGGCAGGACTGGGAGAGAGCAACGCCGCACTGTGTCGGGGTGGATGAAGCTCTCCGTGCTCCCAGAGTCAAAAAGGCAGATTGTTTCGTGACCATTTACCTTAATGTCCATTGTGGACCGGGCCAGTTGGTGCGGTCTCGCTTGGTCCAGCGTAACGGAGGCCAGCGTAGGGGTCGGTGTGTCGTTGCGGGTATCAGATGAGGCGGTGTTGGGGGCCAAGATGGCGGCTGGCGTCCAAGATGGCGGCGTCCATGATCCCCATGTGGCTGGAGGCGTCCAAAATGGCTGCTGTTCCGGTGGTTCGCACATGGCTGGGGAGGCCCAAGATGGCGGCCCGCACGGCCCACACGCGGCGCTGCTGGGGTTCGGGGTGGCTTTGGCCCTGCAGACGCTGGCGTAGTGTCCCTTCTTCCCGCAGCCCGAGCAGATCGCATTTTTCGCCGGGCAGCGCGCTCTGGGGTGTTTGGCCTGGCCACAGAAGTAGCATTTCTGGCCTTGGGACACTGCTGCGGTAGTTGGGCCGTTGCTGGGATGTGGCTGGGGTGGCACGGCGCTATGAGACGGTCCTACCATGTCCCAGGCTGTCGTTCCCCGCGGCGTCCACGGTGCAGAGGAGTAGGCATCCATGCCCCGGTAGGCTGCGTCCAATGATAGTGCGAGTTCAGAGGCCTTGTTGAGGTCGAGGTCACTCTGCTCCAACAGTCGCTGTCGGGTGTAATTGGACCTGTGGCCCACCACAAGAGCGTCCCGGATAAGTTCCTCTGTGTACACGGCGGCCTTTATATCCTTACAACCACAGGCCCGGCCAAGCACAGACAGTGCCTGAAGGTATTCCTCGGCCGATTCCCCAGGTTGTTGTTTACGACTCCCCAGGAGGTGCCTGGCGTACACCTCGTTCACTGGGCGCGTGTACTGGTCCTTGAGGAGCTTGAGAGCAGCCGTGTACGAGGTCGCGTCCTGGATGACCGAGTACGCTCGGTGGTTCACTTTGGAGATCAGGACATCCAGTTTGTCCTCATCCGATTTGACCGTTGCAGCGGAGGCGATCAGGAATTTTTCAAAGCACTTAAGCCAGTGAGCAAACTTGGTGGATGCGTCCGCCTCCCGACGGTCTAAGTCCAGGCATGCTGGTGTGAGGATCTTCTCCATTATAAAAAATCTTGTTAATAAAATTGATGCGCTATCAATTACTCAAAAGACTGAGGTTAAGCGAGTAACTAACAGGCTTTTATTAACAAGAGAATGAAGGTGTGCCTCGAGTGGTTGACCAGTCCAGAATACAGAGGGACTGTGGAGCAGTCACCTTTATACCTGGACTCGTGGGAGGAGTCAGCTGAGGCATGTACAGACATGTACACAGTGGAATACAAACAGTGGTTTACCACAACTAGCAAATCCAATAGGGAATTCAGGAGGAACTTCTTTCCCCAGAGAGTTGTCAGAAGGTGGAACTTGCCACCACAGGGAGTGGTTGAGGCGAATAACGTAGATGCATTTAAGAGGAAGCTAGATAAGTACATGAGGGAGAAAGGAATAGAAGGATATGCTGGTAACGTTAGCTGAAGAGGAGTGGTAGGAGGCTCATGTGGAACATAAACACCGGCGTTAGACCAGTTGGGCCGAATGGCCTGTTTCTGTGCTGTACATTCTATCTAATTCCATGTAAAGGGATAATGGGCACTGGGGCACAGTATTAGAGGCCTCCTGACCCTTAGGAAACTGTATCCCAGGAGCAGTTAGCGGGCTCAGGAGACATGGGGAGAATATTGGTGGGGAGAAATATATACAGGTTTACTAATCGAGGTGCCATATTTGGACATAGAATGGATCCTAAATCTCCAACGGCAGGGCTAAGTCTCTGTTCACCATTTTGGTCCTTTGCTCAACTTTCTAAAATTATATCTTCAAACTCAACTGAAACACTTGGCTGGGATTTTTCAGTAAGCAATGTAATTTCAAACTTACACGTTTGTTAATTCATCTTCCTCGCACTGCCAACCTCACCATCAGCAGCTTGTTGTACAATAGTATTTCCCTTCTACAAATCAACAGAAATAGAAAAAGTTAATGTTGCAATTAAATATTTAAAGCGGTTTTATTTTTTGAACAGTATTGATGGTGTGACTCTCTCTCTTTAACCATGCCTGTTCTAAATATAGCAACTCAGTGTTACTGATCCACATTGTATCTCTCCAAATCTCACAGGGCGCATTTGCTGCCGTTAGACTTAATGACATTTATTGTTCAGCTTAAATGCTTAACACTGATCCACCAAAATAAACCAGGATACATGGTACTAAATAACCCAGGATACACTGTACTAAATAACCCAGGATACACTGTGCTAAATAACCCAGGATACACTGTGCTAAATAACCCAGGATACATGGTACAAAATAACCTAGGATACACTGTGCTAAATAACCCAGGATACACGGTACTAAATAACCCAGGATACACTGTGCTAAATAACCCAGGATACACGGTACTAAATAACCCAGGATACACGACACAGAATAAACCAGGATACACGGTACAGAATAACCCAGGATACACGGTACAGAATAACCGAGGATACACGGTACAGAATAACCCAGGATACACGGTACAGAATAACCCAGGATACAGGATACAGAATAACCCAGGATACACGATACAGAATAACCCAGGATACACGGTACAGAATAACCCAGGATACACGATACAGAATAACCCAGGATACACGGTACAGAATAACCCAGGACACACGATACAGAATAACCCAGGATACACGGTACAGAATAACCCAGGATACACGATACAGAATAACCCAGGATACACGATACAGAATAACCCAGGATACACGATACAGAATAACCCAGGATACATGATACAGAATAACCCGGGATACACGGTACAGAATAACCCAGGATACACGGTACAGAATAACCAAGGATACACAGTACAGAATAACCCAGGATACACGGTACAGAATAACCCAGTGTAAAGTCTGTAGGTATTATGGCGAATTAATACACAGACTACAAGAGTAACTTTAACAGGACTTTACTATTCGAAGGTCAGGGCGAATCTGCCCAATAAATCCTGACACAGCACTTATATACCGGTGTGGTCACCGTCGGTATTACAGTATACAGCAGCCAAGATAAAGTAGTGCCACACCTAAAATAGTTCTCTTAAAGGTGGACGGTTACATACAATAGTTCTCTTAAAGGTAGAACAGTTACATACACTACAATCCTCCCTTTTTAGCTTACAACATACTTATTCCCCATTAACATAACATCATAACATATATACAACTTCTGCAAAACAGTTCACAGATTCAGTCTCTCTGGAGGCTTCCTGACTCTGTCCGGATAACGCCTCGGTGGTGTAGTAGTTTTCGGCGGGGTAGTAGGTTCTTCTGGCAAGGTCGATTCGGCTTGAAGGACAGTGTCAGGTTCATCTGATTCCAGTATTACCAGATCGGAGGTAGGTGCTCTGGGTATCTCTGCTTCAACATTAGCCGTGTAAGGTTGTGGAGTAGGTTGGTCCTTTGTGGATGACCCTATGATCTGGTCAACATGGCGCCTTATTATGCTGTCACCAATGTCCACGGTATACATCAGCGGCCCTAGCCTTTTCCCAATAGTTCCAGGCTGCCATTTCTCGGTACGGTAGTCCTGGGCCAAAACTTGTTGACCTATCTGAAAGGATCTAGTTGGCCTTTCATTCATGCCCTGAAATTGCCGGTTCTCTACGTCCCTTCTGACGTTTGGCTTAATCAAATCCAGCCGGCATCTTAGTCTTCTATTGAAAAACATCATGGCGGGAGTTTGGTTTGTGACCGCATGTGTTGCATTCCTGTACGCCAACAAGAAGTTATCTACCTTATGTTGTAGGTTGATGTCTTCATTACCCATGGCCTTTATGGCCTTCTTGAAGGTCTGGACAAACCTTTCAGCTAATCCATTGGTGGCGGGATGGTATGGGGCTGACGTGTAGTGCTTGACCCCATTCCTTTTTAAGAACTTCCTGAATTCTTCGGACACAAATTGCGGTCCATTATCAGAACAGATCTGTTCCGGCAGCCTATTCCTGGCAAATATGGTCCTTAATACTGTGATGGTTTTTTCCGTGGTGGTGGAGGACATCTTTATTACCTCCGGCCACTTGGAGTGTGCATCCACCGCGATTAGAAACATTGAGTCCATAAATGGACCAGCAAAGTTGACGTGTACCCTTTGCCAAGGAGATGAGGGCCACTCCCATGGATGCAGAGGAGCCTGTGGTGGCGCGTTTTGGACCTTCTGGCATCCTAGACAGCTCTTGGTTATTTCTTCGATGTCTCCATCAATACCTGGCCACCACACAAACGCTCTTGCTACGTTCTTCATTTTCACTCCACCCAGATGCCCCTCGTGAAGCTCCTTTAGCACCTTCTGCTGAAGTTTGGGTGGAATCACCACTCTAGATCCACACATCAAGGTTCCTCGGCACACTGACAGCTGTTCTTTTCTTTGCGAAAATGCGGGCAGCGTTGGTTCGCCATGTGCTGGCCATCCCTCCACTGTTAAATCGTAGACTCGTGAGAGAGTCGGGTCATTTCTTGTTTCATTTTCAATCATCGAATTTATTACTGGTAGACATTCCACTATGGATGAGTGGAACATCTCTACCGGGTCCACTGTAGCCGCCTCTTCTACTACTGGCAACGGTAGGCGCGATAACCCATCAGCATTTCCATGCTGTTTGGACCTTTTGTATTCGATGTCATATTGGTGTGCCCCAAGTAACACGGACCACCTCTGTAGCCTTTGCGCTGTCATAGTGGAAACGGCCTTGTTAGGGTTGAATATGGACACCAACGGCTGGTGGTCTGTCAGTAATGTGAACTTCTTGCCCTGCAGGTAATGATTGAATTTCTTTACTTCCCCACACAAGGCTGAGGGCCTCCCTATCTATCTGAGCATAATTTCGCTCAGCGGAGGTCAATGATCGGGACGCAAATGCGACTGGCCTTTCCGAGCCATTTGGTAACTTGTGTGAAAGTACTGCTCCAATTCCATAAGGGGAAGCATCACAAGCTAGACGAAGAGGTAACGTTGGGTTGAAATGAGCCAACACTTCCTCAGAGGTAATCAATGCCTTGCTTCTGCGAAAGGCCTTCTTACAGTCCTCGCTCCACTTCCATGGTACTTCTTTCCGCAACAGAGCATTCAGCGGATGCAGCACCGTGGATAGATTTGGCAGAAACTTGTGGTAATAATTTATCAACCCCAGAAACGATCTCAACTGTGATACATTTTCCGGAGCGGGGGCCTTCACGACAGCTTCCATCTTGTCAGGTGACTTGTGCAGCCCCTCTTGGTCAATGACATGACCGCAGTACGAGATCCGTTTCTGGAAGAACTCGCATTTCTGGCGATTAACTCGAAGGCCATATTCCTTCAACCTGGTGAGCACCAGTTTCAAATTTGTGAGGTGTTCCTCCTCGTCTTCTCCCGTAATCAGGATATCATCCAAGTAACACTGCGTGCTTGGAATACCCTGTAAGACCTGCTCCATGGCCCTCTGCCAAATTGCTGGAGCCGAAGCTACTCCAAAAACCAGTCTATTATAATGATACAAGCCTCTGTGCGTGTTGATTGTGAGATACTGGCGCGACTCTTCCTCGACTTCCATTTGTAAGTATGTTTGTGCCAGGTCTATCTTGGTGAAGTGTTTCCCGCCAGACAATGAAGCAAAGATATCCTCAATCCGCGGGAGCGGGTATTGTACCGTGTGAAGCACCGGATTAACTGTGATCTTGAAGTCTCCGCAGATGCGGACCTTTCCCGGTCCCCCTGGCTTGTTACTTGATGAAGACTTCATGACGGGAACAATGGGCATGGCCCACTCACTCCAGTCCACCTTAGACAGTACCCCTGAACGTTCAAGCTCTTCCAGTTCTGCCTCCACAGCAGGTCGTATCGCGTAAGGTACCGATCTGGCTTTGAAAAATTTTGGGCTTGCATGTTCTGCAATCTTGATTTTTGCTTTAATTCCTCTCAGTGTTCCCAGTCCTTGCTGGAATACCTCTTTAGCTTCATCCAATATTCTGGACAACCGTTCAGGTTTGACATCTTCCTTTCCGGAATCTACCGTCATTGTGTTTAGTGAATGCCAGTCTATCTTTATTTTCCTGATCCACTCCCGTCCCAGAAGTGGTGGACCTCCCTTGGGCAGCACATACATGTCCATCCCTTGGTGATCTTTGTCCTTGTATCTCACCTTGACTTCTATCTTTCCGATGGGGTATACTCTGTGCCCCGTGTATGTCTGCAATACTATCTTCGTATCCCGTAGGGGAATATGTTTGAATAACTTTTTGTAATCTTGCTTATTCATGACCGTCAACGCCGATCCGGCGTCCACTTCCATCTTCACTTGGACTTTTTGCAATCTGTAGTGTGACCCAGATAGTTTGTCGGTCAGCTTCTTTACTCACATTGTGAATCCTCAGACTACCCAGTTCCTTGCTGTTGGAGTCTGAGTCCGAATTCTGTTCATCTGGACTCTTCCCAGTCACCTTATGTACCTTTCTGTACTTCTTCTGCGGTGACTTATTATTGCTGGTCTTCTTTCCTGACCGGCATACCTTAGCTATGTGACCAAGCTTGCCACATTTTCTACATTCCTGGTTTTTAAACCAGCATTGGTTCTGGTCGTGTGTTGTCTTCCCACAACGATAACATTTCGTTGTACCCGAAGTCATTTGATCCACACTGAGTACCGCTGTCTTCCGCTGCATTTCCGCCGTGCCTCTCGCTGCGGCTTCGTGCAATGCTGCAATAAGGACAGCCTTATCAAGTGTAAGATCGTTCTCTTCGAGCAGTCGTTTTTGTGTTCCTTCCTTCGACATCCCACACACGAACTTGTCTCTCAGTGCCTCTGTCAGATTTACCCCAAACTGACAGTATTTTGCTAGCCTACGCAGTTCAACCAGGTACTCCGCATTGCTTTCCTCTTTTCGTTGCGTTCTCACGTAAAATTTTGATCGTTCCGCTAACATCAGCGGTGCGGGGTTAAAATGATCCTTCAGGACAGCAACAATATTAGCGAAAGACTGATCCGCCGGTTTAGCTGGTGATAGAAGATGCTTCAATAACCCGTATGTCTTCGCACCCATTGAGTTTAGTAAGGTTAGAGCTTTGTCATAATTTGCTATCTTATTGACCTTACAATATATCTCGATGCGTTCTACATACGTGGCCCAATCTTCCACATCGGAATCGAAACCGTTGATGTTACTACGCTTATGCATCTTCACACTCTTCCTGAGAAACAACAACGAAATATTTCTTTAACTTTTTTTTTTCAAAATGGCGGTTTCCCGCGCTTGTCTTCTTTCCCCGCCCACTTTCAAAATGGCGGTTTCCCGCTTCTGTCTTCTTCCCCGCCTACTGGCGGCTTCCCGCGTTTCTTCCCCTGGCGGGAGGGGTAAGCTTTTCCCTCGGGCGAAGACCGCTGGCTTTCGGGGTTCGCAGCCTGCGCGTCGGCTTCAGTGCGTTCCTTGTTCCCTTTTCTCGGCAGGGCAACCGGCGCTGGGTACAACCCGTTGACGGCGAACAGTTTCAGCCGCTGGGCTGGATCTCGCTCAGTCTCCCTCGCTCGGGCTCTGTCTCTCCCGCTCGCTCGGGCTCTGTCTCTCCCTCAGCGGCTTCCAATCGCGCCTCCCAGCCCTCTCGCAGTCCAGTGCTTTCCTCCCCAGCTGCGGCTGAGTTCACCGTGGTTTATTTATTTTTATATCTTCCCGCGCCTTACGATCCCGGTCGCAGCGCTTCGTGGCCTCGGTAGCTGCCCGGCCTTTTTCGCCGGTCGCGGTCTAGCTGTCTCACGACGCCGTTGCGTCTCCCAGCCCGCTTGTACCGCAGCTTCCGTGCTCCACGCTGCCCCAGTCTCAGCGCCTCTGGGCCCGACTTCTGTCCGGCTCCTTTCCCCCGACTGTGGTCGAGTTCACCGCCCTTATCCTCCGTTTATTTTTTTTATTTTCCCTTTACTCACAGTCACCGTGGCCGACTTGCTTCTCGTGCTGATCGGCTCACTCACCACCGTGGCAGAAGGGACAATCAGTGCCTGTTACTGATGGAAGGCTTCGTGTCTGAATTCTTCCTTCTTCCTTGCTCTGCCGACTCGAGTTTTCTCTCAGCAGAACGACAAGGGCGGGTGCCTCTTCTCGACGCTCATTAACTGCTTCGGAAGTATTGTTGCCGCAGGGTAAGATCCCATCCTCGTCGCCACTGTAAAGTCTGTAGGTATTATGGCGAATTAATACACAGACTACAAGAGTAACTTTAACAGGACTTTACTATTCGAAGGTCAGGGTGAATCTGCCCAATAAATCCTGACACAGCACTTATATACCGGTGTGGTCACTGTCGGTATTACAGTATACAGCAGCCAAGATAAAGTAGTGCCACACCTAAAATAGTTCTCTTAAAGGTGGACGGTTACATACAATAGTTCTCTTAAAGGTAGAACAGTTACATACACTACACCCAGGATACACGATACAGAATAACCCAGGATACATGATACAGAATAACCCAGGATACACGGTACAGAATAACCCAGGATACACGGTAGAGAATAACCCAGGATACACGGTACAGAATAACCCAGGATACACGGTACAGAATAACCCAGGATACACGGTACAGAATAAACCAGGATACACGGTACAGAATAACCCAGGATACATGATACAGAATAACCCAGGATACACGGTACAGAATAACCCAGGATACACGGTACAGAATAACCCAGGATACACGATACAGAATAACCCAGGATACACGGTACAGAATAACCCAGGATACACGATACAGAATAACCCAGGGTACACGATACAGAATAACCCAGGATACACGATACAGAATAACCCAGGATACACGATACAGAATAACCCAGGATACACGGTACAGAATAACCCGGGATACACGGTACAGAATAACCCAGGATACACGGTACAGAATAACCCAGGATACACGGTACAGAATAACCCAGGATACACGGTACAGAATAACCCAGGATACACGGTACAGAATAACCCAGGATACACGGTACAGAATAACCCAGGATACACGGTACAGAATAACCCAGGATACACGGTACAGAATAACCCAGGATACACGATGCAGAATAACCCAGGATACACGGTACTAAATAACCCAGGATACACGGTACAGAATAACCCAGGATACACGGTACTAAATAACCCAGGATACACGGTACTAAATAACCCAGGATACACGGTACAGAATAACCCAGGATACACGGTACTAAATAACCCAGGATACACGGTACAGAATAACCCAGGATACACGGTACAGAATAACCCAGGATACACGATACAGAATAACCCAGGATACACAGTACTAAATAACCCAGGATACACGGTACTAAATAACCCAGGATACACGGTACAGAATAACCCAGGATACACGGTACAGAATAACCCAGGATACACGGTACAGAATAACCCAGGATACACGATACAGAATAACCCAGGATACACAGTACTAAATAACCCAGGATACACGGTACTAAATAACCCAGGATACACGGTACTAAATAACCCAGGATACACGGTACTAAATAACCCAGGATACACGATACAGAATAACCCAGGATACACGGTACAGAATAACCCAGGATACACGATACAGAATAACCCAGGATACACGATACAGAATAACCCAGGATACACGGTACAGAATAACCCAGGATACACGATACAGAATAACCCAGGATACACGATACAGAATAACCCAGGATACACGGTACAGAATAACCCAGGATACACGGTACAGAATAACCCAGGATACACGATACAGAATAACCCAGGATACACGGTACAGAATAACCCAGGATACACGATACAGAATAACCCAGGATACACGGTACAGAATAACCCAGGATACACGATACAGAATAACCCAGGATACACGATACAGAATAACCCAGGATACACGATACAGAATAACCCAGGATACACGATACAGAATAACCCAGGATACACGATACAGAATAACCCAGGATACACGGTACAGAATAACCCAGGATACACGGTACAGAATAACCCAGGATACACGATACAGAATTACCCAGGATACACGGTACAGAATAACCCAGGATACACAGTACAGAATAACCCAGGATACACGGTACAGAATAACCCAGGATACACGATATAGAATAACCCAGGATACACGATACAGAATTACCCAGGATACACGGTACAGAATAACCCAGGATACACGATATAGAATAACCCAGGATACACGGTACAGAATAACCCAGGATACAGGATACAGAATAACCCAGGATACACGATACAGAATAACCCAGGATACACGATACAGAATATCCCAGGATACACGGTACAGAATAACCCAGGATACACGGTACTAAATAACCCAGGATACACGGTACAGAATAACCCAGGATACACGGTACAGAATAACCCGGGATACACGGTACAGAATAACCCAGGATACACGATACAGAATAACCCAGGATACACGGTACAGAATAACCCAGGATACACGGTACAGAATAACCCAGGATACACGATACAGAATAACCCAGGATACACGATACAGAATATCCCAGGATACACGGTACAGAATAACCCAGGATACACGGTACTAAATAACCCAGGATACACGGTACAGAATAACCCAGGATACACGGTACAGAATAACCCGGGATACACGGTACAGAATAACCCAGGATACACGATACAGAATAACCCAGGATACACGGTACAGAATAACCCAGGATACACGGTACAGAATAACCCAGGATACACGATACAGAATAACCCAGGATACACGATACAGAATATCCCAGGATACACGGTACAGAATAACCCAGGATACACGGTACAGAATAACCCAGGATACACGGTACAGAATAACTCAGGATACACAGCACAGAATAACCCAGGATACACGATACAGAATAACCCAGGATACACGATATAGAATAACCCAGGATACACGATACAGAATAACCCAGGATACACGATACAGAATAACCCAGGATACACGATACAGAATAACCCAGGATACATGGTACAGAATAACCCAGGATACACGATACAGAATAACCCAGGATACACGATACAGAATAACCCAGGATACACGGTACAGAATAACCCAGGATACACGATACAGAATAACCCAGGATACATGGTACAGAATAACCCAGGATACACGATACAGAATAACCCAGGATACACGATACAGAATAACCCAGGATACATGGTACAGAATAACCCAGGATACACGATACAGAATAACCCAGGATACACGATACAGAATAACCCAGGATACACGGTACAGAATAACCCAGGATACACGATACAGAATAACCCAGGATACATGGTACAGAATAACCCAGGATACACGATACAGAATAACCCAGGATACACGATACAGAATAACCCACGATACACGATACAGAATAACCCAGGATACACGATACAGAATAACCCGGGATACACGGTACAGAATAACTCAGGATACACAGCACAGAATAACTCAGGATACACAGCACAGAATAACTCAGGATACACAGCACAGAATAACCCAGGATACACGATACAGAATAACCCAGGATACACGATACAGAATATCCCAGGATACACGGTACAGAATAACCCAGGATACACGATATAGAATAACCCAGGATACACGGTACTAAATAACCCAGGATACACGGTACAGAATAACCCAGGATACACGGTACAGAATAACCCAGGATACACGGTACAGAATAACCCAGGATACACGATACAGAATAACCCAGGATACACGGTACTAAATAACCCAGGATACACGATACAGAATAACCCAGGATACACGGTACAGAATAACCCAGGATACACGGTACAGAATAACCCAGGATACACGGTACTAAATAACCCAGGATACACGATACAGAATAACCCAGGATACACGATACAGAATAACCCAGGATACACGGTACAGAATAACCCAGGATACACGGTACAGAATAACCCAGGATACACGGTACTAAATAACCCAGGATACACGATACAGAATAACCCAGGATACACGGTACAGAATAACCCAGGATACACGGTACAGAATAACCCAGGATACACGGTACTAAATAACCCAGGATACACGATACAGAATAACCCAGGATACAGGATACAGAATAACCCAGGATACACGATACAGAATAACCCAGGATACACGATACAGAATATCCCAGGATACACGGTACAGAATAACCCAGGATACACGGTACAGAATAACTCAGGATACACGGTACAGAATAACCCAGGATACACGATACAGAATAACCCAGGATACACGATACAGAATATCCCAGGATACACGGTACAGAATAACCCAGGATACACGATACAGAATAACCCAGGATACACGATACAGAATAACCCAGGATACACGGTACAGAATAACCCAGGATACACGATATAGAATAACCCAGGATACACGGTACAGAATAACCCAGGATACACGGTACAGAATAACCCAGGATACACGGTACAGAATAACCCAGGATACACGGTACAGAATAACCCAGGATACACGATATAGAATAACCCAGGATACACGATACAGAATAACCCAGGATACACGATACAGAATAACCCAGGATACACGATACAGAATATCCCAGGATACACGGTACAGAATAACCCAGGATACACGGTACAGAATAACTCAGGATACACAGCACAGAATAACCCAGGATACACGATACAGAATAACCCAGGATACACTGTACAGAATAACCCAGGGTACACGATACAGAATAACCCAGGATACACGGTACAGAATAACCCAGGATACACGGTACAGAATAACCCAGGATACACGATACAGAATAACCCAGGATACACTGTACTAAATAACCCAGGATACACGATACAGAATAACCCAGGCTACACGGTACTAAATAACCCAGGATACACGGTACAGAATAACCCAGGATACACGGTACAGAATAACCCAGGATACACGATACAGAATAACCCAGGATACACGATACAGAATAACCCAGGATACACGGTACAGAATAACCCAGGATACACGATACAGAATAACCCAGGATACACGGTACAGAATAACCCAGGATACACGATACAGAATAACCCAGGATACACAGCACAGAATAACCCAGGATACACGATACAGAATAACCCAGGATACACTGTACAGAATAACCCAGGATACACGGTACAGAATAACCCAGGATACACGATACAGAATAACCCAGGATACACTGTACAGAATAACCCAGGATACACGGTACAGAATAACCCAGGATACACGGTACAGAATAACCCAGGATACACGATACAGAATAACCCAGGATACACTGTACTAAATAACCCAGGCTACACGGTACTAAATAACCCAGGATACACGGTACAGAATAACCCAGGATACACGGTACTAAATAACCCAGGATACACGGTACAGAATAACCCAGGATACACGATACAGAATAACCCAGGATACACGGTACAGAATAACCCAGGATACAGGATACAGAATAACCCAGGATACACGATACAGAATAACCCAGGATACACGATACAGAATAACCCAGGATACACGATACAGAATAACCCAGGATACACGATACAGAATAACCCAGGATACAGGATACAGAATAACCCAGGATACACGATACAGAATAACCCAGGATACACGGTACAGAATAACCCAGGATACAGGATACAGAATAACCCAGGATACACGATACAGAATAACCCAGGATACACGATACAGAATAACCCAGGATACACGGTACAGAATAACCCAGGATACACGATACAGAATAACCCAGGATACACGATACAAAATAACCCAGGATACACAATACAGAATAACCCGGGATACACGGTACAGAATAACCCAGGATACACGGTACAGAATAACCCAGGATACACGGTACAGAATAACCCAGGATACACGATACAGAATAACCCAGGATACACGGTACAGAATAACCCAGGATACACGATACAGAATAACCCAGGATACACGGTACAGAATAACCCAGGATACACGATACAGAATAACCCAGGATACACGATACAGAATAACCCAGGATACACGATACAGAATAACCCAGGATACACGGTACAGAATAACCCAGGATACACGATACAGAATAACCCAGGATACACGGTACAGAATAACCCAGGATACACGATACAGAATAACCCGGGATACACGGTACAGAATAACCCAGGATACACGATACAGAATAACCCAGGATACACGGTACAGAATAACCCAGGATACACGGTACGGAATAACCCAGGATACACGGTACAGAATAACCCAGGATACACGATACAGAATAACCCAGGATACACGATACAGAATAACCCAGGATACACGGTACAGAATAACCCAGGATACACGATACAGAATAACCCAGGATACACTGTACAGAATAACCCAGGATACACGGTACAGAATAACCCAGGATACACGGTACAGAATAACCCAGGATACACGATACAGAATAACCCAGGATACACGGTACAGAATAACCCAGGATACACGGTATAAAATAACCCAGGATACACAGTACAGAATAACCCAGGATACACGATACAGAATAACCCAGGATACACGATACAGAATAACCCAGGATACACGGTACAGAATAACCCAGGATACACGGTACAGAATAACCCAGGATACACTGTACAGAATAACCCAGGATACACGGTACAGAATAACCCAGGATACACGATACAGAATAACCCAGGATACACGGTACAGAATAACCCAGGATACACGGTATAAAATAACCCAGGATACATGGTATAAAATAACCCAGGATATATGAGTAGGAGGATTAAGTAGAATGAAAGAAAGAAAGAAAAGCTTGCATTTATATAGCGCCTTTCACGACCACCAGACGTCTCAAAGCGCTTTACAGTCAATGAAATACTTTTTGAAGTGTAATGGCCCTATATTCTCTGGACTTTAGAGGTGATCTCATTGAAACGTATAAAATTCTTAGAGGGCTTGACAGGGTAGATGCTGAGAGGCTGTTTACCCTGGCTGGAGAGTCTAGAACTAGGGGTCATAGTCTCAGGATAAGGGGTCAGTCATTTAGGACTGCGATGAGGAGAAATTTCTTCACTCAGAGGGTCTTTGGCACTCTCTACCCCAGAGGGCTGTGGATGCTCAGTCACTGAGTATATTCAAGGCTGAGATCGATAGATTTTTGGACTCTAGGGGAATCAAGGGATGTGAAGATCGGGCGGGAAAATGGAGTTGAGGTCGAAGATCAGCCATGATCTTATTGAATGGCGGAGCAGGCTCGAGGGGCCGTATGGCCGACTCCTGCTCCTATTTCTTGTGTTCCTATGGTACTAAATAACCCAGGTACAAAATAAACAAAGATATGTCAGAGTCCCAGCTCGATGTCAAAGTGCTGGTTTGTGGGGCATTTCTGCCGATACATCGTTTGGTGACATAGCAACGGTCACTCAGCTACAAAAGTAATTCAAGGTGTGAAGCAGTTTGAGATATTTCAACATGATAAGGAACTATATAAATGCAAGTGTTTCTTTCAGAGCTAGATTAGATAGATACATGGTTGAACTAACAAAAGCCTCAAAAGCCTCCCAGTTTAATGATTTTCATTTGACTCCATGAAACTGATAGGCTCAGTTATATTGGGAACAGGAGTAGGACATTCAGCCTCTCGAGCCGACAATTAGATCTTGGCTGATCTGTACCTCAACTCCATAGCTCCCTATCCCTTGATACCCTGACCAAACAAAATTGCATCGATCTCAGGCTTGCAAGCTTCAATTGTCCCAGCATCCACAGCCTTTTGGGGGTGAGAATTCTAGATTCCTACTACCCTATGTGTGGAAAAAGTGCTTCCTGATTTCCATCCTGACAGCCTAGCTCTAAACCGGCACCTGGGAATCCCTGGCCCAAGACCGCACAAACTGGAGGAGAAGCATCCGGGAAGGCGCCGAACACCTCGAGTCTCTTCGCCGGGAGCAAGCAGAAGCCAAGCACAAGCAGCGCAAGGAACGCACGTCAACCCAAGCACGTCAACCCAAGCACCCCACCCACCCGCCCCTTCAACCACCGTCTGCCCCACCTGTGACAGAGACTGTAGGTCCCGCATTGGACTCATCAGTCACCTGAGAACTCATTTTTAATGTGGAAGCAAGTCATCTTCGGTACCGAGGGACTGCCTAAGAAGAAGAAGAAGAAGAATTTTAAGATTATACCCCCTTTGTTCTGGATTCCCCCACCAGCGGAAACAGTTTCTCCGTATCTACCCCATCGAATTCTTTTAACATTTTAAACACCTCGGTCAGATCACCCCTCAATCTTCTATACTCGAGGGAACACAAGCCAGGTTTATCCAACCTGCCCTCATAATTTAACCCTCTGAGCCCCATTATCATTCTGGTGAATCTGCGATGCACCCGCTCAATGGCCAATATATCCTTCCTCAGGTGCGGTGCCCAAAAACTGAACGCGGCTACTCCAGACGGAGTCTGGCCAAGGCTGTGTATAACTGAAGCATCACTTCCAACCCTTCGTTAACCAGCCCTTCTTGAGATAACATTCCATTAGCATTTTTAATTGTCAAAGGTGATTCACCCGTGATGGCATAAAGCAGCTGACACAAAAATACTGACCCATCTCACCCCTCCCCAAAAACAATGTTAACGCCATTTGGCACTGGGGAACATTGTTTGCCGCTTTTGTGGGGGTGAGCTGTCAAAAAGAGTGTCGTGCAATTAGCTGGTCTTGTTAGGGGCAACATTGGGGTATTACAATTAGGCTCAGTGCCCTGAGATTAGAGAGGGGAAGAAAAAATAGCCAGGGTTTCTGCTTTTGTTTATTAATTCACGGGATGTGGGTGTCGCTGGCAAGGCCAGCATTTATTGCCCATCCCTAATTGCCCTTGAGAAGGTGGTGGTGAGCCGCCTTCTTGAACCGCTGCAGTCTGTGTGGTGAAGGTACTCCCACAGTGCTGTTAGGGAGGGAGTTCCAGGATTTTGACCCAGCGATGATGAAGGATCGGCCGATATATTTCCTAGTCAGGATGGTGTGTGACCTAGAGGGGAACTTGGAGGTGGTGGTGTTCCCATGCACCTGCTGCCCTTGTCCTTCTAGGTGGCAGAGGTTGCAGGTTTGGGGGGTTCTGCCAAAGAAGCCTTGGCGAGTCGCTGCAGTGCATCTTGTAGATGGTGCACACTGCAGCCACGGTGCGCCGGTGGTGGTCCTGATCACGATCCAGTGAATCCTGGTAGGCGGTGGTTGTAAGGTGAGGACGGAGGTCAGCTGGAATTTCCCCCAGGGTCGAATTACCTGTCCACACTCACACGCATGCACAGCACCTTCAACAACCACAGCAACAACATTCCTTTACGTAGCACCTTTAACATGTCCCAAGCCACTTCACAGAGGTGTAATGAAAGAAAATGGACTCTGAGCCACAGAAGCAGATATTAGGAGGGTGACCAAAAGCTTGATCAAAGTTTTAAGGAGGATTTTAAGGGTGGAGAGGGAGGTGGAGAGGCTGAGGGGTTGATGGAGGGAAGATGAGGCCTAGGTGGCAACATTATTATAGGTGGCTCCCTATCATCTCCTGGGCTGATTCAAAGATCCTCATTGCAATCAATGGAGTCACCTAGGATGTATCAGCCTCTTCGCTCGCGATACCATGGAGATGGAGACCTGATGTAATCATTTGTCTATGCTGCTAAAACATTTAGGGGGAAAAATTCAGTATTGTCCCGTTTAGGGCGCCATTATCGGCCGTGCGCAAAGTTTAGCGCCTGCCGCTAATTATCGCCTCCGACAGCAAACTTGGCTTTTATCGCCCCTGGAGGTGATTGGAGCGCTAAATCAGGCACTTCACACCTGTCTTAAGGCGCAAAGGCCGAGGAGCGAGGCGCTACCTCAGAGCGCTGGCGAAGCAAGGAAGGGCAAATCAAAATAAACCTGCAAAGTGCTGCTCAGTACCCAAAACTCCTTCACACAGCGTTGAATCTCTCCAGAAGTCTCTCTCTCTCTCTCTCTCTCTCAGAATGCGTGGTGCAAAAATGTCACCGACAAAAAAAGGCAGGAAGCGGTCGCCTTTAAACAGCGCTCCCCTAGTCCCTTTCTGACAGCAAAACGCTCCCCTCAACCTGTCGTTGCTAGCGGCAGGCGGTAAGGCAGGGGGCGCCACTCAATATCCGGTCCGGTGCTACCGGGGCGTTGCGCACTCGACTGACATCACAATCTGCCGGTGCAGGAGATCGTGGCGGTAGTGTTTAGCGCCGCCGCAAAATGTCTAGTTAATTTCACGAGCGGCGCAAACATCACCGCACCCGGGCGCTAGTTGCTTTGCGCACCATTAGCGCCCTCTTAAGGCGCTAACGGGAGGCGCAAACAATTGAATTTTCCCCCCTTAATTTGACATGGGATATTTATATATGCATTTAATTTTTAAATAGACAAAAATTACCTCACTTAGACAATCACCTCCCCTAGAAGTTAACCATGTAGAATTTGAACCAGCCTTTGTTTCTGGATGGTAGTTTTCACTTAGCTGGGTATAAGCCAGGCCTGTCATCTAACCAGTTACCTGTAACTGACAGCAATGGTGTACCTGGAGCTGACCTGCCTTCTTACAATGCTGCCAAGCTACAACTGATAAAGTCTAGTACATGTAATTAATTAAATCTAATTACTTACTGTAAACTTGTAATTAACAAAGGCTATTTGCTTACTGCATAATTGTAATTAATTATAGTCAGTTACTTGCTGTGAAATTGTAATAGATGAAAGTTAGTTTCTATGAGATTGCAATTGATAAAATGTAGTCCCTTACTGTGCAATTACAACCAATCCATTCGTCCACTGTGTTCTGCCCCAGGCAAGGTCCTAACCCAAGTCTCACTCATGGGATTCTTGAGCCACTTACTAGGGAAGAGTAGCTCATGGTCTACAGAGCACTAGTGATACCCGCCTTCCTGTATGCTTCAAAAACATGGACAATGTACAGCAAGCACCTCAAAGCACTGGAGAGGCACCACCAACGCTGCCTCTGCAAGATTCTGCCAATCCATTGGCAGGATAGGCGCACCAATGTCAGTGTTCTCGCTCAGGCCAACATCCCCAGCATCGAAGCTTTGACCACGCTCGATCAGCTCCGATGGATGGGCCACATCGTCCGTATGCCCGATACGAGACTCCCAAAACAAGCGCTCTACTCGGAGCTCCAACACGGCAAGAGAGCCCCAGGTGGGCAGAGGAAACGCTTCAAGGGCACCCTCAAAGCCTCCTTGAAAAAGTGCAACATCCCCACCGACAACTGGGAATCCCTGGCCCAAGACCGCACAAAGTGGAGGAGAAGCATCCGGGAAGGCGCCGAACACCTCGGAACCACCGTCTGCCCTACCTGTGACAGAGACTGTAGGTCCCGCATTGGACTCATCAGTCACCTGAGAACTAATTTTTAATGTGGAAGCAAGTCATCTTCGGTTCCGAGGGACTGCCGAAGAAGAAGGAGAAGAAGAGAAGACTAGGGAAGTGTAGCTGAGGTGGTTTCCCATTGCCTTCCTCACAGTTTTTATCTTTGGAGTGTGGTGTATGTGCCTTTAAGAGCCCCAGGTGTGCGTAATGCCGATAATTGCCACTTGGGCTATATAAGCCTGTGTATTGTGTATATCCTTTAGAACCCCCCCAGACTTGCTTAGTAAATACCTATGAACCAACTCCTGTCTTCAGTGTCTTTATCTACACACGGACACTACAGTGGCGACGAAGTGGAAACGGACTTACCTGCAATTCGGCAGCACCTCAAGGACATCGATTCCTCCAGCGTCCAGAAGACTCAAGGAAGTAAGAGAAACTGTGGTTTCACCAGCTGGCCAAGCTGGTGGCAGGTACTGCGCTAATCCTTCCTGGGCGTCAGGCTGGGGCTCCAGCGGCGGGCTCTACAGCTGAGACAGGCAGCGAAATCAGAGGCAAGCAATAACGGACTGGGAGGGTGCACTCGGGAGACGGCCGGCGCGGCAAGCAGGTCAGCGTTTAGACCTCCGTCGGGAACGAGTCTCCAACAGTGAATAAACGGAAACCACAGTAAAACAGCGTTGTTATCGGTAGCAGCAGCGGGAAAGCGCAGGAAGCGCCATATCGTTGCTACAGAGAGAAAAAAAAAGCGCGGGAAGCGCCATATCTTTTTTGAAATGCCTAAGTCTGGCAATATTGATGCTTTTGATAACGAAACAGAGCCTAACTTTGGCAATATTGATGTTTTTGATAACAAGATAGAGGATTGGACCACATATGTAGAAAGAGTGGAGGTGTTTTGCACCGCAAATGGAATAGAAGATGAAAAAAAAGCTTCAGTGCTTCTGGATCTAATGGGCGCAGAAACATACAAGCTGTTACGCAACTTAATCACTCCAGCCAAACCGATGGACAAGAATTTTGAGGAGATTGTTGATACCCTACACTGCCAATTCGAGGCAGGACTGGCAGATTCTCTGCAAGACAAATTCATCTGCGATCCCCTAAGTGTAGAAACACAAAAAAAGGTATCTTCTGGAAAAGATTTAACACTGGACAAGGCTTTCAGTGCAATAGGAGCGGCAAAGATACAGCAAAGGCCACAAGACTTCGGCACCCATGAAATGACACGGGGTTTCGAGAGATGTTATCGCTGCGGCAGATCCAACCATGACCAGAGGGATTGCTGGTTCAAAGAAAAAGCATGCAGGCGATGCGGAAAGATGGGACACATTCCACGTGTATGCCGATCTGAAAATAAAAAATCCACTAACGGGAAAAGAATCAATAAGGAAAAGCACAGAAAGGTACAAATGATGACGGACAGTAGCTCCAAAGACCAGAAGAGCGATAGCGACTCCGGGAACAAGAGACTAAGCTCTCTCAAATTACATAATGTAATTGCCAATGAAGATTACCAGACCATTTGGGTTACCCTCATAATAGCAGGGTCCCCAGTTAAAATGGAGCTAGATACAGGATCAGCTCTAACCGTAATAAATCGACGAGATTACGAGAGGCTATTTTCGCATATACCTCTAAAAGACACATCCATTATCTTAAAAACATATACGGGGCAGAAAGTATACCCCAAAGGAAAAATAAAGGTGCCTGTGGTATACAACGGCAAAGAAATACAAAAGTTGTATTTATACATTCTACAAGATGGTGGTCCACCGTTGTTGGGACGTGAATGGATAAGGAAGATACGTTTAGACTGGCACTCCATTCAGGCACTGACAGTGACCAGTAAGGAAAAAAACAATGATGACATCATACCTGAACGATTAAAAGACATCTTGGCCAACGCCAAAGAAGTGTTTCAAGAGAAACTAGGAACCTTGAAAGGCATCACCACCTCAATAAAAGTGGAAGATGCAGCAATTCCAAAATTTTTTAAGGCAAGACCGGTGCCATACGCAATACGTCCGGCAGTCGAGGCAGAGCTGGAGAATTTGGAAAAGGCAGGCGTATTATCCAAAATAGATTGGAGCGAATGGGCAACACCTATCGTTCCAGTCATGAAAAAAGCATTGAAAAATAACTCTGAGGAACAGAGAAAAATTCGCATCTGTGGGGACTTTAAGGTGACTGTAAACCCAGTCCTTCACACGGTACAGTATCCTCTTCCGAGGATAGAAGATATTTTCGCCTCACTATCCGGAGGAAAACGTTTCGCAAAAATTGACTTGGCACAGGCATATCTACAGATGGAGGTTGAGGAGACCTCTAAAAAGTATCTCACAATAAATACACACAAAGGCCTGTACCAGTACAATCGACTGGTTTTTGGAGTAGCATCAGCTCCAGCTATCTGGCAAAGAGCTATGGAGCAAGTCCTGCAAGGGATTCCGGGGACTCAGTGTTACCTAGACGACATCCTTATAACAGGAGAAAACGACAACGAGCACCTTGCCAATTTGGAGCAGGTGCTCACTAGGCTGAAAGAACGGGGCCTACGAGCAAATCGCCCCAAGTGTGAATTTTTCCAAAATCAGATATCATATTGTGGCCACACAATTAATAAGGAAGGGTTGCATAAGTCACCTGAAAAAATTGAAGCAGTTATAAAAGCCCCAGCACCTGAAAATGTTTCACAATTGAGGTCATTCCTGGGATTAATAAATTACTATCATAAATTTTTACCGAACTTATCAACTATTCTACACCCTCTTAATGATCTTCTACACACAGGAGTGATTTGGAAATGGAACGAAGACTGTAAACGTGCCTTCCATAAATGTAAAGACTTAATCACATCCGAGAAAGTTTTGGCTCATTACAACCCATCACTACCAATCAGACTGGCGTGCGATGCATCCCCTTACGGCATAGGAGCGGTATTGTCCCATAGATTCCCTGATGGCTCGGAACGGCCGATAGCTTTTGCGTCACGCTCATTGAACTCAGCTTAGCGTAACTATTCCCAGATAGACAGGGAAGCACTCAGCCTGGTATGGGGAGTGAAGAAATTCAACCATTACCTACACGGACAAAAATTTACCTTGCTGACTGACCATCAACCCCTCATCTCCATATTCAACCCTAAGAAAGGTGTCCCCATTATGACGGCACAAAGACTACAGAGGTGGTCCCTTTTTCTAGGGGCACACCAATACAACATTGAATACAAAGGGTCAAAACAGCATGGGAATGCTGACGGTTTATCGCGCCTGCCGTTGCCAACGATAGAAGAGGCACCTACAGTAGACCCAGTAGAGATATTCCACTCTACCATAGTGGAATGTCTACCGGTGACAAATTCTGCCATTGAAAGGGAGACCAGAAATGACCCTACTCTCTCACGGGTCTACGATTTAACAATGAAGGGATGGCCAGCACATGGCGAACCACTGTTGCCAGCATTCTCACAAAGAAGAGAACAGCTGTCAGTGTGCCGAGGAACCTTGATGTGTGGATCCAGAGTGGTGATTCCACCCAAACTCCAGGATAAAGTGCTAAAGGAGCTTCACGAGGGGCATCTGGGTGGAGTGAAAATGAAGAACCTAGCTAGGGCATTTGTATGGTGGCCAGGTATCGATGGAGACATCGAAGACATGACCAAGAGCTGCCTAGGATGCCAGAAGGTCCAAAATGCTCCGCCACAGGCCCCTCTACATCCATGGGAGTGGCCCTCATCTCCCTGGCAAAGGGTGCACATCGACTTTGCTGGTCCATTTATGGACTCAATGTTCTTAATCGCAGTTGATGCACACTCCAAGTGGCCGGAGGTAATAAAGATGTCCTCCACCACCACGGAAAAAACCATCACAGTATTAAGGACCATATTTGCCAGGAATGGGCTGCCGGAACAGATATGTTCTGATAATGGACCGCAATTTGTGTCCGAAGAATTCAGAAAGTTCTTAAAGAACAATGGGGTAAAGCACTACACGTCCGCCCCATACCATCCCGCCACCAATGGATTGGCTGAAAGGTTTGTCCAGACCTTTAAGAAGGCCATAAAGGCCATGGGTAATGAAGACATAAAACTTCAGCACAAGGTGGATAACTTCTTATTTGCCTATAGGAATGCAACACATATGGTTACAAACCAAACTCCCGCCATGATGTTCTACAATAGAAGCCTAAGATGCCGGCTGGATTTGGTCAAGCCCAACATCCGAAGGGACGTGGAGAACCGGCAGTTTCAGGGCATGAATGAAAGGCCATCTAGGGCCTTCCAGATAGGCCAACCGGTTTTGGCCCGGGACTACCGTACCGAGAAATGGCAGCCTGGAACTATCTGCACACGACTAGGACCACTGATGTATACCGTGGACATCGGAGAAAGCATAATAAGGCGCCATGCGGACCAAATCATCAAGTCATCCGAAAAGGGACAACCTACACCACCACGCTATACATCTAACGATGAAGTAGAGATACCCATATCTACCTCCAATCCAGTGATACTGGAACCCGATGAACCCGACACTGGCCTTCAAGCTGAATCAGCCTTGCCAGAAGAACCTACTACACCACCAGAAACTACTATACCCCCGAGGCGTTATCCGGACCGAGTCAGGAAGCCTCCTGAGAGACTAACTTATAATTAATTAATACAGCAATGTATATTATTTTGCATATAACATGTAATTAATAATTACTTAAAATATGATGTACTAGTTAGCTAGAAGGGGAGGAATTGTGGTGTATGTGCCTTTAAGAGCCCCAGGTGTGCGTAATGCCGATAATTGCCACTTGGGCTATATAAGCCTGTGTATTGTGTATATCCTTTAGAACCCCCCCCAGACTTGCTTAGTAAATACCTATGAACCAACTCCTGTCTTCAGTGTCTTTATCTACACACGGACACTACATGGAGTACCTTCTCTTGATGGGTTTCAACCAAGGCTAAAGAACCCCACCCACCCTTTGTAATGTGGGGAGGATCCATGCACTCATCGGACCCAACCATCCCTGCTGGGCATTGACCCAGTTTTCAGAGCCAGCGCCACAGCCTCCATTCGCTTGGGCTGTCTAGAGTGGGGCCCAAACTCAACCCTTCTGACTCAGAGGCGGGAATACTACCATTGAGCCAGTGGTCACTCCATCCAGACACAAGCATCCCATTGGATGTCAACCATGTTCCAGTCTCCACTCGCTGGGGTGGTCGTGGCGCTCGAACCCATCACCTTCTGACTTAGAGGCAGGCTCACAATGCCACCAATCAGCTAAAGGCTCATTCCATTACAACCAACAAACAACAACAACAACTTGTATTTATGCAGCGTCTTTACGCAGTAAAACATCCCAAGGTGCTTCACAGGAGCAATTATCAAACAAAATTTGACACTGAGCCACATAAGGAGATATTAGGGCAGATGCTTGGTCAAAGAGGTAGGCTTTAAGGAGCGTCTTAAGGAGGAAAGAGAGGTAGAGAGGTGAAGAGGTTTAGGGAGGGAATTCCAGAGCTTAGGGCCTTGGCAGCTGAAGGCACGGCCGCCAATGGTGGAGCGATTATAATCAGGGATGCCCAAGAGGCAAGATTGGAGGAGCGCAGAGATCTCGGAGGGTTGCAGGGCTGGAGGAGGTTACAGAGATAGGGAGAGCCAAGGCCACGGAGGGATTTGAAAACTAGGATGCGAATTTTAAAATCGAGGTGTTGCTTAATCTGGAGCCAATGGAGGTCAGCGAGCACAGGGATGATGGGTGAAGGGGACTTGGTGTGAGTTAGCACACGGGCAGCCGAGTTTCTGGATGACCTCAAGTTTACGGAGGGTGGAAAATGGGAGGCCGGCCAAGAGTGCATTGAAAGGGGTTGAAATTTCTCCGTGTTCTATTTTTAATGGACTGGTTAACCTGCTTGTGTCACGTTTCCCTGCGCACTGTTTTAACGGAGTAATTAACAGCGTGTTAATATATCAGTAATTTGAAGAGTGTTGTCATTGTGTTGATTTTTCTTGGACATTTTTGGGTGAGTTTTGTGTCCGTACTTTCCATTCCGGACACCCAGTGCCAACATCACAGGTCAGGTGTAGCACGGTTAGACAGAGAGTAAAAGCTCCCTGTGCTCTGCCCCAACAGTCTGCCCTAGCTTGAGAGAGGGTCCACATACTCGACTGGCAATGACAGCCAGCCGGATTCCAACTTGAATGCCAATTAGCACCAAATTAGGGACAATCTTGAGCTGCAGGTTCACACCCACGAAGTGAACTTTTCCAAAAAAGGAGCATTTTAATAAAAACAGCAGATGCTATTTAAGACGCTGTATTACATTTGAGACATAGAAAAAATATATAATGGAGACATGATTTCAGTGTGTTAATGCAGTATTGAGGTATCCTATTATACTAACAGTAATGCTCTCTATAAAGGAGATTTACAGTGGAAATATAATGAGCATAGAATAATCCCCATTTGAATTTCAAGGGTTTTTTCAATAGAGTAAGAAGTGCATTACTCTGCTAATCCTGATAATGCCAGGCTTGAACAAGATAACCATATAATTTGTGCTTCTTGGAGGTGTGTGCTAAAAATGTGTAAAATGCATCTACGCGCACATTGTGGGGGTAATTTTCAGAGTGCACGCCGGCAACCTTCCCGCTATCTGGAGGTTCCGCGCAGTCTGCTTGCCGGCTTCTCGATGGGGGATTTTTGCGCATGCACGAAATTTTGGAACGGGCCGCGCAGCCCGTTAAAGGGACCGCGCACCCAAAATAAAATTAGTGGGGGAACATTGCACGCTGGTAGCGGAGACCTCGCTCACCAGCAGCCATCATGGCGATTTTCCAATCGATTGAAATCAACGGGCAGAAGGTTGTGACAACAAAAGAACTCATCCCGTTAAGCATCCATAGGCTAATCCTCACACGGTGTCGTTTCAAGACCGAGTGCATCCTGTTGTAGAATTCTTGGTGGGGTGTTGGAGTTCAGTGATCTTTTTTTTTCTGGTATACATTAAGGCTGGGAACTCGGGACAATTCCCTACTTCAGGGAGCCAATATCAAAATTAAGGACCCCTAGGCCACAAATAGCATGGGCTATACTCAGAGTAAAGTGCCTGTTCCACTCTGTCCATTGTGCCTTCAAACTCATAGAAGCAACCCCAACTGATACCTGGGATGGCAGGAATGACGTATGAAGAGAGATTGGGTCGATTAGGCTTATACTCGCTGGAGTTTAGAAGAATGAGAGGTGATCTCATTGAAACTTATAAAATTCTAACAGGACTAGACAGACTGGATGCAGGAAGGATGTTCCCGATGGCGGGGGAGTCCAGAATCAGGGGTCACAGTCTAAGGATAAGGGGTAAGCCATTTAGGACAGAGATGAGGAGGAATTTCTTCACCCAGAGAGTGGTGAACCTGTGGAATTCTCTACCACAGAAGGCAGCTGAGGCCAATTCATTAAATATATTCAAGAAAGAGTTCGATATATTTCTTAAGGCTAAAGGGATCAAGGGATATGGGGAGAAGGCAGGGACCGGGTACTGAATTTGGATGATCAGCCATGATCTCATTGAATGGCGGAGCAGGCTCGAGGGGCCGAATGGCCTACTCCTGCTCCTATCTTCTATGTTTCTATGTTTGCACCAGTATGATATCGCTCCATTTCCTGCACCAGCTGCCTTGTGGCCTCTCTGGAACGAGATTTGCCGAATTGCTGGGGGTTTATTCTCACTAGGGAGTGGGTGGAGATCGCCCCCAAGTTCATTTTGCATCGGGGGAGACGTTCAGTCCCTTTAATTCTTGGCTGGTGTTGACCCCTGGGGCTCAGAGGTGAAAGGTCAATGTGAAACCCACTGCACCACCCTCCCCAAAGAGAGATCTGTGAAATGATTTGTATTTTCAGTCACTATATTAAAAAAAAAATTTTTTTTTTTAAATTTAAAAAATGGCGGCGCACACGGACGCAACGGCTTTGTCTCTCCCGAGACTGAGCGTTTTCACCCTCTTTCTGAGTCTCTTCTGGACTCTGCTGATACGGGAATTGAGGGCAGACCTACTGTACAGCCGGCAGATGCTCCTCGACATCGGGGCCGACTGCGTGCGGCTCACACTCGGCGCCATCGATCTGCCTCCCGACATCGCCCGACCCCCGGGACCAGCGTGGCGTCCTTCTCCAGCCGGAAGTCGGCGCAGACCACGCAGAGAACGCAAGCAGAAGCGGGGTAAGAGGGCCGGAATCCAAAATAGGCTGAAGAGGGCCCCACACAAACCCTCCTTCCCAAGTATTTTCCTGGCCAACGTCAGGTCACTAGAAAATAAAATGGATGAGATCAAACTTGATCTCTCCTCACAGAAAAGGACAAAGGAATGCTGCGCCATGATCTTCACAGAGACCTAGTTGAACAACGGCATCCCTGACACCACCATCCAACTAGAAGGACGCACGGCCTTCCGCGCCGACAGAACTACAGACTCCGGTAAGAGCAAGGGAGGCGGTTTGTGCATTTACACTAACAATGCCTGGTGCACTAACACGGACATAATCGATAGATCCTGTTCGGCTGATTTGGAATTCCTCATGGTAAGGTGCAGGCCCTTCTACCTGCCTCGGGAATTCACGGCTGTTATCATCACTGTGGTCTACATCCCACCACACGCTAATGCCAAACTAGCACTGAAGGGCCTCTACAGGGCCATCAGCGAACAACAAACTGCGCACCCAGACGGAGCTTTTATCGTCGCGGGGGACTTCAATCACATAAACCTAAAAACTGTACTACCGAAATGCCACCAGAATGTTTCCTGCCCCACAAGAGGGGAGAACACACTGGATCAAGTCTACACGAGCATTGTAGACGCTTAAAAGGCCATTCCCTGCCCCCACCTTGGGAAGTCTGACCACCTCTCCCTGTTTCTAGCCCCGGCATACAAACCGCTCATCAAAAGAGTGAGAACATCAGTGAGATCAGTGAAAGTATGGCCAGAGGGGGCAGTCTCGGAGCATGTTTGCCCATAATGACATCGAGGAATACGCATCCACAGTGCTATTCTACATTAACAGTTGCGTCGAGGTCGTCACGACCCATAAAAATATCAGGACATACCCCAACCAGAAACCCTGGATGAACGGAGAGGTCCGCTCGCTGTTGAAAGCACGTGACGCAGCATTTAAATCTGGCGACGCGGCGGCTTACAGTGCAGCTAGGACCAACCTAAAAAAGGGTATCAGGACTGCCAAAAGGAAACAGACACTGCGGATAGAGGATCATTTCCACAACAACTCAGACCCCCGGTGCATGTGGCAAGGCATCCAGTCCATCACTGACTACAAGAGCAAAAACACCAGCCCCCCGGTTAGCGATGCCTCCCTTCCGGAGGAGCTTAACAACTTCTACGCTCGCGTCGACAGGGACAACAGGGAGCCGGCTACCAAAGCCTTGCCACCTCCAGAAGACCAGGTGCTCACTCTGTCGACCTCCGACGTAAGGGGTGTTCTACGCGGAGTGAACACACGAAAGGCTGCTGGACCGGATAGCATCCCTGGACAGGTACTCAAGGAATGTGCTGATCAGCTGGCTGATGTCTTCACCGCCATCTTCAATCTGTCATTGGCCCAGGCAGTAGTCCCTACATGCTTCAAGACCGCTACCATTATTCCTGTGCCAAAACAAACGGCTGTGACGTGCCTGAACGACTATCGACCTGTCGCACTCACACCCATCATAATGAAGTGTTTCGAGAGACTGGTCCTGGCTCACATCAAAGCCAGTGTTCCCGCCTCTCTTGACCAACACCAGTTTCACTATCGTGCAAACAGATCAACGGAGGATGCAATCACAACTGCTCTACACTCTGCACTAAATCACTTAGATGGTAAAGAGACCTACATCAGAATGCTGTTCATAGACTACAGCTCAGCATTCAACACTATCGTCCCCAACAAGCTGGCCACCAAACTCCACACTCTTGGCCTGAACACTTCCCTCTGCAACTGGACCCTGGACTTCCTAACAAACAGACCCCAGTCTGTCAAATTAGGTAACCACACCTCCCCCCCCCGCTGACCCTGAACACAGGGGCCCCACAAGGATGTGTGCTGAGCCCCCTCCTCTACTCCCTCTTCACCCACAACTGTGTGGCTGTTCATGGTTGCAACACCATCATCAAGTTTGCGGATGATACCACCAACAACGATGAGTCAGCCTACAGGGAGGAGGTCCAGCATCTCATGAAGTGGTGCGCCGATAACAACCTGGCCCTTAACATCAAGAAAACCAAAGAAATCATTGTGTACTTCAGGAAGTATAAAGGCGGAAGTCACACCCCCATTCACATCAATGGGGCTGTGGTGGAAAGGGTGGACAGCTTTAAGTTCCTCGGAGTCCACATCACGGAAGACCTCTCCTGGTCCCTCAATACCTCCTCTCTGGTGAAGAAGGCCCAGCAGCGCCTATATTTCCTAAGGAGGCTGAAGGGATGTAACCTGTCACCCCTGATCCTCTCTAACTTTTACCGCTGCACAATAGAGAGCATCCTGATGAACTGTATCACAGTATGGTATGGCAGCAGTAGCTACTATGACCGGAAAGCCCTGCAGCGGGTAGTCAAAACTGCCCAACGCATTACCGGCACCCGGCTACCGACCATAGAGCACATATACCAGAAACGCTGTTTACGGAGGTCACGGACCATCATCAAAGACCCTACCCACCCCAGCCACAGTCTGTTCACCCTCCTGCCATCTGGGAGACGCTACAGATGCATTCGCACCCGTACGACCAGATTTAGGAACAGCTTCTTTCCCAGGGCTGTCATCCTACTGAACTCCACAAATAAACTCTAAAGCCTGCACATCTGCCAATGCACTTTATTATGGTTATGTTTATGTTAATGTATTACAAGCCAAATGTATGTTGAATGTTTAAATGTCTTAATCTAAATGTACACTCTCGGGAGCCGCAAGCCTACATTTCGTTGTACTGCACTTGTGCACGAACAATGACAATAAAGTTGATTATTATTATTATTATTATATTATATTACTGAAGGAGAACTGACGAATTAAGATGGGAACCTTGTTACCAGTGCATTTTCCATCTCTTCTAGGTACAGGAAACTCTTTTATCCGGCACCGACGGGACCGGCGTGGTGCCGGTTGATCAAAAAGTCCGGATTACAGAGAGGTATACTTACCAAGGTACGAGAGCCCCGTACACGGCCACAGGTGCAGGAACCCCGGTTACACGGCCACAGGTGCAGGAACCCCGGTTACACGGCCACAGATCCAGGAGTCCTTGTTGCACGGCCACAGGTGCAGGAAACCCGGTTACACGGCAACTAATAAACAGTAAAACTTACCTGAACCTACTCCTGAATTTTGCCGGTTAAGAGAGATTTCCGGATATTGAGGTGCCGGTTAAAAGAGAGTTTCCTGTACTGGAATAAAAGCAGTAAATGCTGAAAATATGCAGCAGGTCTGTCAGTGTCTGAAAGACAACAACAACAACAACTTGTATTTATATAGTGCCTTTAAAGTAGTAAAACGTCCCAAGGCGCTTCACAGCAGTGTTAAAAGACAAAACCTTGGTGTGGTGTATGTAACCTGTTCCACCTTAAGAGAACTTAAGCCTGTTCCACCTTAAGAGATGTACTACTTTCTCTGGCTGCTGTATACGTAATACCGGTGGTGACCACCGGTATATAAGTACTGTGTAGTGATATTGCTGTTAGTATAGCCCTGACCTCCAACTAGTAAAGACCTGTTGAAACGTTATTCTTGTAGTCTGTGTCAGTAATTAATCTTAAATACAACTAGAACACACAGACTTAACAGTGGCGACGAGTCCGATTCTTACCCTGCGGCAGTTTATATCCACGGGGCGGCTTCATCCACAGAACGGGCGTCGAAGAGAGGCATCCACCCTCATCACCCTGCTGGAAGACACGTCGCGCGGCAGGCATCGAGAACCCAGAGTGCAGACGATATCCTAAACTCGAAGCCTCCATCAGCGGCAGTCAGCTATCTTCCTTCTACCTCGGTGGTGGGTAAGCCGGTCAGCGACGCGAGCAGAAAGTCGGCCGCGTTGGCTGTACAGACGGGGAGGGAAGGCGGAGGAATAAGGGCGGTGAGATCGATCGCGACCGGAGATAAGGGCCGGGCCGCATTCGGGCCGAAAGGCGCAGCGCGGGGACATCGATCATGGCTGGTGATAAGGGCCGGGCCGCATTCGGGCCAAAAAGGCGCAGCGTCTGGGGCGACTGAAGGCGCGAGAGCCGCGGTGAAGGCGAACGCAGCCGGTGCTAATAACCGGGCTGCAAGAAGGGCTGCGAGGTGCGACATCGGGGAAGCGCGAATGCCCGAGGGAGCCGCGGTGAAGCGGAGACAGCGTCGGGGGAGTTACTAACCGCTGGGAAAGGGGAGCAGCAGCGGCATGCCAAATGCCATTGCAGCCAGCGGGTGAAGAAGGCGAGCGCGGGAAAGACCGCCAAGCACGGGAAACCGCCATTTTGTAGGCGGAGGACGAAGACAAGAGCGGGAAGCCGCCATCTTGGAAAAAGGGAAATCACTAAAAAAAATTGCAACAATGCCTAAACATGGGAACATTAATACCTTTGATAGCGACATCGAAGATTGGGCCACGTATGTCGAACGCATACAAAATTATTGTAAAGCAAATAAAATCCCAGATGATGAGAAAGCACTAACTTTACTAAACTTAATGGGTGCGAAGACATACGGGCAATTGAAACACCTTTTATCACCAGATGAACTGGCGGAGAAGACGTTCGAGGAGATTGTTACTGTCCTGAGAAATCATCTAAACCCCACGCCGCTGATGCTAGCGGAACGATTTAAATTTTACAGCAGAAAGCAGCTGAAAGATGAAAGCAATGCTGAATATTTAATGGGATTGCGTAAGCTAGCAAAGTACTGTCAGTTTGGAACGGGACTAACAGATGCGTTAAGAGATAAATTTGTGTGTGGATTATTAAAAGAAGATACACAAAAGCGACTGCTCGAGGAGAATGAGCTGACGCTTGAGAAAGCGGTCACTATGGCAGCATCACACGAAGCTGCAGCGAGAGGCACGGCAGTAATGCAGCTACGGTCACCGGAACTCAGTACAAATCAATTGGTTTTGAGTACTGTAAAATGTTATCGTTGTGGAAAGACAACGCACGATCAGAACCAGTGTTGGTTTAAAAACCAAGAATGCAGAATGTGTGGCAGGCTTGGCCACATAGCTAAAGTATGCCGGTCAGGAAAGAAGACCAGCAACAAAAAGTCACTGCAAGGAAAATACATAAAGGTACACAAGGTGACAAAGAACAGTTCGAATGAACAGAAGTCAGATTCAGACGCCAGCAGTAATGAACTGGGTAGCTTAAGAGTACACAACGTTGGTAAGGATGCAGATCTCCAGACAATTTGGGTCACTCTTCAGATAGCAGGAGTCCAAGTAAAGATGGAATTGGACACTGGATCGGCATTGACGGTCATGAATAAGAAAGATTACAAAAGGTTATTCCAACATATTCCCCTACGGGATACGGAGATTATATTGAAAACATACACGGGGCAAAGAGTGTACCCCATCGGAAAGATAGAGGTAAAAGTGGTCCACAAGGGCAAAGAAAGCCAAGTAATGGACTTATATGTGCTACCTGAAGGAGGTCCACCACTACTGGGACGGGAGTGGATTAGGAAAATGAATATGGACTGGCACTCCTTAAAGGCACTAACGGTAGATTCCGGGGAAACAGATGTCAAACCTAAACGATTGTCCAGAATATTGGATGATGCTAAAGAGGTGTTCCAGCAGGGACTGGGAACACTGAGAGGAATTACGGCAAACATCAAGGTTGATGAACATGCACACCCAAAATTTTTCAAAGCCAGACCGGTACCCTATGCAATACGACCTGCTGTAGAAGTGGAACTGGAAGCGCTAGAACGTTCAGGTGTACTGTCTAAGGTAGATTGGAGTGAGTGGGCTACGCCCATTGTTCCCGTTATGAAACGTCCTTCGAGCAACAAGCCAGGAGAACCAGGGAAGGTTCGCATCTGTGGAGACTTCAAGATCACCGTTAATCCGGTGCTTCACACGGTGCAGTATCCGCTTCCGCGGATTGAGGATATTTTTGCTTCGTTGTCTGGCGGGAAACACTTCACCAAGATAGACCTGGCGCAGGCGTACTTGCAGATGGAGGTTGAAGAAGAGTCACGCCAGTACCTCACGATCAACACGCATAGAGGTTTGTACCGGTATAATAGGCTGGTTTTTGGAGTGGCATCGGCTCCAGCAATTTGGCAGAGGGCCATGGAGCAGGTATTACAGGGAATTCCAGGCACACAATGTTACCTGGACGATATTCTGATTACAGGAGATGGTGATGAAGAACACCTCGCAAACTTGGAACTGGTGCTCAACAGACTGAAAGAGTATGGACTTCGAGTTAATCGGCAGAAATGTGAGTTCTTTCAGAAGCGGATCTCGTACTGTGGTCATGTCATTGGCCGGGAGGGGCTTCATAAGTCTCCTGACAAGATAGAGGCAGTTGTAAAAGCTCCCGCTCTGGATAATGTCTCTCAGTTGAGGTTGTTTCTAGGATTGATTAACTATTACCATAAGTTTCTACCGAATCTATCCACGGTACTGCACCCGCTGAACGCTCTTTTACAGAAGGGGCTACCACGGGAATGGAGCGAAAACTGTGAGAAGGCATTTCGCAAAAGCAAAGAATTGATCACCTCAGAGGAAGTGTTGGCTCACTTCAACCCGACACTGCCTATTCGGTTGGCTTGTGATGCTTCTCCGTATGGTATTGGGGCAGTACTCTCACACAAGTTGCCAAATGGCACGGAAAGGCCAGTCGCATTTGCATCCAGATCATTGACCTCCACTGAGCGCAACTATGCGCAGATCGATAGGGAGGCTCTCAGCCTTGTATGGGGAGTGAAGAAGTTTAATCATTACCTGCAGGGCCAAAAATTCACACTTCTGACAGACCATCAGCCGTTGGTATCCATTTTTAACCCTAAGAAGGGTGTTTCGGTGATGACAGCACAGAGACTCCAGAGATGGTCCCTTTTCCTAGGGCACATCAATATCAAATAGAATTCAAAGGTACAAAGCAGCATGGCAATGCTGATGGGCTGTCGCGCCTGCCACTACCTGAAGAAGAAGAGACGACGAAAGTTGACCCTGTTGAGTTATTTCATTCGACCATCAGAGTGTTTACCAGTCACCAATGCAAGTATTGAAAGAGAAACCAGGAACGACCCGACACTGTCCCGAGTCTACGAGGTGACAGTGAAGGGATGGCCAACACATGGTGATCCTCTGTTACCGGCATTCTCGGCAAGGCGAGACCAGCTGTCCGTCTGCCATGGTACTTTGATGTACGGGACAAGAGTGATTATTCCTCCCAAGTTAAGGGAAAGAGTTCTAAAGGAACTGCATGAAGGTCATCTGGGGGGAGTTAAGATGAAAAGTCTTGCTAGGGCTTATGTATGGTGGCCGGGTATTGACCAACAGATAGAGGAGTTGACGAAAAGCTGCGCTGGGTGCCAAAAAGTGCAAAATGCACCTCCGATCGCACCGCTACACCCATGGGAATGGCCTTCAGCCCCATGGCAACGCGTACATATTGACTTTGCTGGTCCATTCATGGACTCCATGTTCCTAATTGCGGTGGACGCACATTCCAAATGGCCAGAAGTGATCAAGATGAATACCACTACTTCAGAAAAGACAATTGCGGTGTTAAGAACAATATTCGCAAGGAACGGATTGCCAGAACAGATATGTTCGGACAACGGACCACAGTTCGTGTCGGAAGAATTCCAAAAATTCTTAAAGAAGAATGGGGTGAAACATTATACCTCTGCCCCATATCATCCGGCGACAAACGGGTTGGCCGAGAGATTTCTCCAAACATTCAAAAAGGCAATAAAGGCCATGAACGATGATCAGATTCCGCTACAACACAAGGTGGACAATTTCCTAATGGCATATCGAAACGCCGCTCATGCAGTAACTAACCAAAATCCTGCCATGATGTTTTATAACAGGAGGTTGCGGTCCAGGTTGGACTTGTTAAAACCAAATGTGCGGAGGGAAGTGGAAAACAAACAGTTCCGGCATATTAATAACAAGACCACTCGAAGTTTCGACGTAGGACAACCAGTGTTGGCAAGGGACTATGGAAACGAAAAATGGCAGTCCGGAACAATTCGGGCCAGACAAGGACCTCTGATGTACACAGTAGATATTGGTAACAATGTGATAAGGCGTCATGCGGATCAACTGGTAGAATCGAGAGCAAGGGTCGAACCCATGGTTGCGACAGAGACAACTGTGGAAGACGTTAATGAACCTGAAGCATCTACCTCGGCAGGGAATGTACCTGATGATGACGTCCAATACATAGGAAACCAACTAGAGGAGTCACCTCAGCAACAAGAATCAGAGACCACTGAAAGGCGTTATCCAACCCGAATCAGAAGGCCTCCTGAGAGACTGAACCTTTGAACTGTTTATACCTGAAGTTATATATGTATATATGTTATTATGTTATGTTAAATGGGGATATGACTGTTAAGCTAAAAAGGGAGGATTGTGGTGTATGTAACCTGTTCCACCTTAAGAGAACTTAAGCCTGTTCCACCTTAAGAGATGTACTACTTTCTCTGGCTGCTGTATACGTAATACCGGTGGTGACCACCGGTACATAAGTACTGTGTAGTGATATTGCTGTTAGTATAGCCCTGACCTCCAACTAGTAAAGACCTGTTGAAACGTTATTCTTGTAGTCTGTGTCAGTAATTAATCTTAAATACAACTAGAACACACAGACTTAACAGGAACAACTTACCCCCCCCACCCATCCTGCTGCATTTCTGATGGATCCGGATATTAACCCGGATTATTGGTTTATTGCCATTACAATCCAGGCTCCAAACTGACCATTCGTGTCAGCCGTGGTTCAGTGGGTAGCACGCTCACCTCGGAGTCAGAAGGTCAAGGCACGGACACGATGGACCGAAATGGCCTCCTTCCATGCTGTAACTTCCTATGTTTCTATGATTCAAGCCCCACTCCAGAGACTTTAGGACATAATCCAGGCTAACACTCCCAGTGTAGTACTGAGGGAGTGCAGCGGTGTTGGAGGTGCCGTCTTTTGGATGAAATGTTTGAACCGAGGTCCATCTACCCACTCAGGTGGACGTAAAAGATTCCCGTGGCCCTATTTGAAGACGAGCAGAATAATTCTTCAGGTGCTCTGGTCAACATTTCTCCCTTCACCAATACCACTAAAAACAGATTATCTGGTCATTGCTGTATGTGGGACCATACATTACAACAGTGTCTAAACTTCAAAAGTACTTCCTTGATTGTGAAGTGCTTTGCGGCGTCCTGAGGGTGCAGAAGGCGCTATATAAATGCAAGTTCTTTCTTTGTTATGACTTTTCAGGTATTCTGGACATTACATAGAATTACATGGAATAGACAGCACCGAAACAGGCCATTCGACCCAACTAGTCTGTGCTGGGGTTTATGCTCCACACGAGTCTCCTCCCATTCCATCCACCTCAACTCAGCCTTTCAGCATCTCTTCCTATTCCCTTTTCTCTCGTGTATTCCCCTAGTTTCCTTTTGAAAGCATCTAAGCTATTTGCCTCAACCACTTCCTGTGGTGGCGAGTTCCACATTCTAACCACCCTCTGAGTAAAGAACTTTCTCCTTATTTTCCTATTGGATTTATTAGTAATTATCGTGTATTAATGGCCCCTAGTTTTGGATTCTCCCACAAGTGGAAACATTCTCTCCACATCTACCCTGTCCAACCCATTCATAATTTTAAAGACCTGTATCAGGGCACCTCTAAGTCTTCTCTTTTCTAAGGAAAAAAGCCCCAACCTGTTCAATCTGTCCCGATAGCTGTAATCTCTCAGTTCTGGTACCAATCTTGTAAATCATTTTTGTACTTTCTCCAGTGCTTCTACATCCTTTTTATAGTATGGAGACCAGAACTGTGCACAGTTCTCTAACTGCAGCCTGACTAGGCTCCGAAACAAGTTTAACATAACTTCACTACTTTTGAATTCTATACCCCGAGAAATAAATCCCAGTGTTTTGTCGAAATCGCTGTTCGTAACTGCATGTGGTTTTTCTAAATCTGGAAGTCCATGGAGTTTTAAATGTTGAGATAATAAAAACTCCGAATTTGCCTCCCCTTCACCTGTCCGTCTCTTCAGCTGCGGTTTGGTGAGAAACTGAGACGCTTCAGTGAAGTTACATTGTGCTGGCTTCGTGCTGTGGAACCAGGGGCTGTCAGATGTGCAGCAGGCTTAGAGGAGAAGTTTGAGGCTCACTGCGTGTCTGACACCCGCCCCCTCACTCCCACCCCGCCCCGGCTCCACAGAGATCAAAGGAGAAGGGGGGAAAAAAAATGTTGGAAAACTGAAACAGAAACAGAAAAGGCTGCGAAGGCACAGTAGGTATGCCGGCGCCTGAAAGTGAAAAGATCGGTTCGTGGGTGAGAATCATCAGAACTCTTTAAACTATCTTCGTGAGCACAGGGGAGATGGGCGAACGGGACTTGGTGCAAGTTAGGACACGGGCAGCCGAGTTTTGGATGACCTCAAGTTTACGTAGGGTGGAATGTGGGAGGCCAGCCAGGAGTGCGTTGGAATAGTCAAGTCTAGAGGTAACAAAGGCATGGATGAGGGTTTCAGCAGCGGATGAGCTGAAGCAAGGGCGGAGACGGGCGATGTTACGGAGGTGGAAATAGGTGGTCTTTGTTATGCCGCGGATATGTGGTCGGAAGCTCATTTCAGGGTCAAATATGACACCAAGTGTTAAGTCTGTGTGTTCTAGTTGTATTTAAGATTAATTACTGACACAGACTACAAGAATAACGTTTCAACAGGTCTTTACTAGTTGGAGGTCAGGGCTATACTAACAGCAATATCACTACACAGTACTTATGTACCGGTGGTCACCACCGGTATTACGTATACAGCAGCCAGAGAAAGTAGTACATCTCTTAAGGTGGAACAGGCTTAAGTTCTCTTAAGGTGGAACAGGTTACATACACCACAATCCTCCCTTTTTAGCTTAACAGTCATATCCCCATTTAACATAACATAATAACATATATACATATATAACTTCAGGTATAAACAGTTCAAAGGTTCAGTCTCTCAGGAGGCCTTCTGATTCGGGTTGGATAACGCCTTTCAGTGGTCTCTGATTCTTGTTGCTGAGGTGACTCCTCTAGTTGGTTTCCTATGTATTGGACGTCATCATCAGGTACATTCCCTGCCGAGGTAGATGCTTCAGGTTCATTAACGTCTTCCACAGTTGTCTCTGTCGCAACCATGGGTTCGACCCTTGCTCTCGATTCTACCAGTTGATCCGCATGACGCCTTATCACATTGTTACCAATATCTACTGTGTACATCAGAGGTCCTTGTCTGGCCCGAATTGTTCCGGACTGCCATTTTTCGTTTCCATAGTCCCTTGCCAACACTGGTTGTCCTACGTCGAAACTTCGAGTGGTCTTGTTATTAATATGCCGGAACTGTTTGTTTTCCACTTCCCTCCGCACATTTGGTTTTAACAAGTCCAACCTGGACCGCAACCTCCTGTTATAAAACATCATGGCAGGATTTTGGTTAGTTACTGCATGAGCGGCGTTTCGATATGCCATTAGGAAATTGTCCACCTTGTGTTGTAGCGGAATCTGATCATCGTTCATGGCCTTTATTGCCTTTTTGAATGTTTGGAGAAATCTCTCGGCCAACCCGTTTGTCGCCGGATGATATGGGGCAGAGGTATAATGTTTCACCCCATTCTTCTTTAAGAATTTTTGGAATTCTTCCGACACGAACTGTGGTCCGTTGTCCGAACATATCTGTTCTGGCAATCCGTTCCTTGCGAATATTGTTCTTAACACCGCAATTGTCTTTTCTGAAGTAGTGGTATTCATCTTGATCACTTCTGGCCATTTGGAATGTGCGTCCACCGCAATTAGGAACATGGAGTCCATGAATGGACCAGCAAAGTCAATATGTACGCGTTGCCATGGGGCTGAAGGCCATTCCCATGGGTGTAGCGGTGCGATCGGAGGTGCATTTTGCACTTTTTGGCACCCAGCGCAGCTTTTCGTCAACTCCTCTATCTGTTGGTCAATACCCGGCCACCATACATAAGCCCTAGCAAGACTTTTCATCTTAACTCCCCCCAGATGACCTTCATGCAGTTCCTTTAGAACTCTTTCCCTTAACTTGGGAGGAATAATCACTCTTGTCCCGTACATCAAAGTACCATGGCAGACGGACAGCTGGTCTCGCCTTGCCGAGAATGCCGGTAACAGAGGATCACCACGTGTTGGCCATCCCTTCACTGTCACCTCGTAGACTCGGGACAGTGTCGGGTCGTTCCTGGTTTCTCTTTCAATACTTGCATTGGTGGCTGGTAAACACTCGATGATGGTCGAATGAAATAACTCAACAGGGTCAACTTTCGTCGTCTCTTCTTCTTCAGGTAGTGGCAGGCGCGACAGCCCATCAGCATTGCCATGCTGCTTTGTACCTTTGAATTCTATTTGATATTGATGTGCCCTAGGAAAAGGGACCATCTCTGGAGTCTCTGTGCTGTCATCACCGAAACACCCTTCTTAGGGTTAAAAATGGATACCAACGGCTGATGGTCTGTCAGAAGTGTGAATTTTTGGCCCTGCAGGTAATGATTAAACTTCTTCACTCCCCATACAAGGCTGAGAGCCTCCCTATCGATCTGCGCATAGTTGCGCTCAGCGGAGGTCAATGATCTGGATGCAAACGCGACTGGCCTTTCCGTGCCATTTGGCAACTTGTGTGAGAGTACTGCCCCAATACCATACGGAGAAGCATCACAAGCCAACCGAATAGGCAGTGTCGGGTTGAAGTGAGCCAACACTTCCTCTGAGGTGATCAATTCTTTGCTTTTGCGAAATGCCTTCTTACAGTTTTCGCTCCATTCCCATGGTACCCCCTTCTGTAAAAGAGCGTTCAGCGGGTGCAGTACCGTGGATAGATTCGGTAGAAACTTATGGTAATAGTTAATCAATCCTAGAAACGACCTCAACTGAGAGACATTATCCGGAGCGGGAGCTTTTACAACTGCCTCTATCTTGTCAGGAGACTTATGAAGCCCCTCCCGGTCAATGACATGACCACAGTACGAGATCCGCTTCTGAAAGAACTCACATTTCTGCCGATTAACTCGAAGTCCATACTCTTTCAGTCTGTTGAGCACCAGTTCCAAGTTTGCGAGGTGTTCTTCATCACCATCTCCTGTAATCAGAATATCGTCCAGGTAACATTGTGTGCCTGGAATTCCCTGTAATACCTGCTCCATGGCCCTCTGCCAAATTGCTGGAGCCGATGCCACTCCAAAAACCAGCCTATTATACCGGTACAAACCTCTATGCGTGTTGATCGTGAGGTACTGGCGTGACTCTTCTTCAACCTCCATCTGCAAGTACGCCTGCGCCAGGTCTATCTTGGTGAAGTGTTTCCCGCCAGACAACGAAGCAAAAATATCCTCAATCCGCGGAAGCGGATACTGCACCGTGTGAAGCACCGGATTAACGGTGATCTTGAAGTCTCCACAGATGCGAACCTTCCCTGGTTCTCCTGGCTTGTTGCTCGAAGGACGTTTCATAACGGGAACAATGGGCGTAGCCCACTCACTCCAATCTACCTTAGACAGTACACCTGAACGTTCTAGCGCTTCCAGTTCCGCTTCTACAGCAGGTCGTATTGCATAGGGTACCGGTCTGGCTTTGAAAAATTTTGGGTGTGCATGTTCATCAATCTTGATGTTTGCCGTAATTCCTCTCAGTGTTCCCAGTCCCTGCTGGAACACCTCTTTAGCATCATCCAATATTCTGGACAATCGTTTAGGTTTGACATCTGTTTCCCCGGAATCTACCGTTAGTGCCTTTAAGGAGTGCCAGTCCATATTCATTTTCCTAATCCACTCCCGTCCCAGTAGTGGTGGACCTCCTTCAGGTAGCACATATAAGTCCATTACTTGGCTTTCTTTGCCCTTGTGGACCACTTTTACCTCTATCTTTCCGATGGGGTACACTCTTTGCCCCGTGTATGTTTTCAATATAATCTCCGTATCCCGTAGGGGAATATGTTGGAATAACCTTTTGTAATCTTTCTTATTCATGACCGTCAATGCCGATCCAGTGTCCAATTCCATCTTTACTTGGACTCCTGCTACCTGAAGAGTGACCCAAATTGTCTGGAGATCTGCATCCTTACCAACGTTGTGTACTCTTAAGCTACCCAGTTCATTACTGCTGGCGTCTGAATCTGACTTCTGTTCGTTCGAACTGTTCTTTGTCACCTTGTGTACCTTTATGTATTTTCCTTGCGGTGACTTTTTGTTGCTGGTCTTCTTTCCTGACCGGCATACTTTAGCTATGTGGCCAAGCCTGCCACACGTTCTGCATTCTTGGTTTTTAAACCAACACTGGTTCTGATCGTGTGTTGTCTTTCCACAACGATAACATTTTACAGTACTCAAAACCAATTGATTTGTACTGAGTTCCGGTGACCGTAGCTGCATTACTGCCGTGCCTCTCGCTGCGGCTTCGTGTGATGCTGCCATAGTGACCGCTTTCTCAAGCGTCAGCTCATTCTCCTCGAGGAGTCGCTTTTGTGTATCTTCTTTTAATAATCCACACACAAATTTATCTCTTAGCGCATCTGTTAGTCCCGTTCCAAACTGACAGTACTTTGCTAGCTTACGCAATCCCATTAAATATTCAGCATTGCTTTCATCTTTCAGCTGCTTTCTGCTGTAAAATTTAAATCGTTCCGCTAGCATCAGCGGCGTGGGGTTTAGATGATTTCTCAGGACAGTAACAATCTCCTCGAATGTCTTCTCCGCCGGTTCATCTGGTGATAAAAGGTGTTTCAATTGCCCGTATGTCTTCGCACCCATTAAGTTTAATAAAGTTAGTGCTTTCTCATCATCTGGGATTTTATTTGCTTTACAATAATTTTGTATGCGTTCTACATACGTGGCCCAATCTTCGATGTCGCTATCAAAGGTATTAATGTTCCCATGTTTAGGCATCGTTGCAATTTTTTTTAGTGATTTCCCTTTTTCCAAGATGGCGGCTTCCCGCTCTTGTCTTCGTCCTCCGCCTACAAAATGGCGGTTTCCCGCACTTGGCGGTCTTTCCCGCGCTCGCCTTCTTCACCCGCTGGCTGCAATGGCATTTGGCGTGCCGCTGCTGCTCCCCTTTCCCAGCGGTTAGTAACTCCCCCGACGCTGTCTCCGCTTCACCGCGGCTCCCTCGGGCATTCGCGCTTCCCCGATGTCGTGCCTCGCAGCCCTTCTTGCAGCCCGGTTATTAGCACCGGCTGCGTTCGCCTTCACCGCGGCTCTCGCGCCTTCAGTCGCCCCAGACGCTGCGCCTTTTTGGCCCGAATGCGGCCCGGCCCTTATCACCAGCCACGATCGATGTCCCCGCGCTGCGCCTTTCGGCCCGAATGCGGCCCGGCCCTTATCTCCGGTCGCGATCGATCTCACCGCTCTTATTCCTCCGTCTTCCCTCCCCATCTGTACAGCCAACGCGGCCGACTTTCTGCTCGCGTCGCTGACCGGCTTACCCACCACCGAGGTAGAAGGAAGATAGCTGACTGCCGCTGATGGAGGCTTCGAGTTCAGGATATCGTCTGCACTCCAGGTTCTCGATGCCTGCCGCGCGACGTGTCTTCCAGCAGGGTGATGAGGGTGGATGCCTCTCTTCGACGCCCGTTCTGTGGATGAAGCCGCCCCGTGGATATAAACTGCCGCAGGGTAAGAATCGGACTCGTCACCACTGTTAAGTCTGTGTGTTCTAGTTGTATTTAAGATTAATTACTGACACAGACTACAAGAATAACGTTTCAACAGGTCTTTACTAGTTGGAGGTCAGGGCTATACTAACAGCAATATCACTACACAGTACTTATATACCGGTGGTCACCACCGGTATTACGTATACAGCAGCCAGAGAAAGTAGTACATCTCTTAAGGTGGAACAGGCTTAAGTTCTCTTAAGGTGGAACAGGTTACATACACCACAGTTCTGATCATTTTAACTTCCCCCGCCCCCTCTGCCCGCCACCCCCGGCTTCTGACAGGGCGCGGTGGGGGTTGGGGAGGAAGAGCTAAAATCGGGGCCATAAAGATTTAAAAGAAAGAAAGACTTGCATTTATATAGCGCCTTTCACGACCACTGAGCGTCCCAAAGCGCTTTACAGCCAATTAAGTACTTTTGAAGTGGAGTCACTGTTGTAATGTAGGAAATGCAGCAGCCAATTTGTGCACAACAAGCTCCCACAAACTGCAATGTGATAATGACCAGCTAATCTGCTTTTGTTATGTTGGTTGAGGGATAAATACTAGCCAGAACACTGGGGATAACTCTCCTTCCAAATAGTGCCATGGGATCTTTTACATCCACCTGAGAGAGCAGACAGGGCCTCGGTTTAACGTCTCATCCGAAAGACGGCACCTCCGACAGTGCAGCACTCCCTCAGCACTGCACTGGAGTGTCAGCCTCGCTTTATGTGCTCAAGTTCCTGGAGTGGGACTATGAACCCACAACCTTCTAACTCCGAGGCAAGTGTGCTACCCACTGAGCCACAGCTGACACCACCTCAAGAGACCCTAAAGTGCAACATCAGACCTTCTCAAAACTTGCAGCATACTTTATTAGTGAGCAATCTGCACGGCGGGATGGACAGGTGGGGGCGTGTAGGCGAAGGCACTGAACTCTCCGAGGCTTCAAGTACCGCATCACTAGTCAATACGTTCACTTTTATCAATTAAATTATTGGGCTAATCAATTAAAAGGTATCCTGAGAAACAATTGGAATTTAACAAGAACACCTGAGATTGAGAATTCACAACGTCAGCAAACGTTACGACAGGTTTTTGCCGATTTGCAATTTATCCTAACAGATGGTCAGGCAGTAACGTGTCTTAATACGCTGTTAATTTTACTTAAGTGTGCCATCAGTGAATCTGTTTCTGTAAAGTAAGCACAATTTAAAAATCTAAACCATCCTATACTTACACTAGCTCTAATCATCGTAATTACACGTACGTGAACATACATTTTCCCACACATACTGTCATGTGAACATGCGTAATTATACTCTTAGTTGCATCCTGTGTGAGGCTCCAAGAACGTTATCCAGTTGGTACTAATTAGGTGGTAGGTTTATTGAGAATTCCTCACTTGGTGAAGTTCCAGGTCGATGTGGAAATGAGCCTTACGAGACCTGGAAGGGCCCAGGTTTAACCCTTGTCTGAGTCAACTGATCACAGCAGGGCTGGCAACAGTGATACTACAATGGACAGTTGAGGCTAGGAAGAGGTTAAAAGAAAAATCAGACCAAACTCCAGCTCCTGATCGCTATCCAGTCGCCTCGGCTGGAAGTGCGTGTGCAGAAAAGAAAGAAAGACTTGCATTTATACAACGCTTTTCACAATCTCAGGACCTCCCAAAGTGCTTTACAGACAATGAACTACTTTTGAAGTGTAGTCACTGTTGTAGTGTAGGAAACAGCAATGTGATAATGACCAGGTAATCTGATTTAGTGATGTTGATTGAGGGATAAATATTGGCTAGGACACTGGGGATAACCCCCCTGCTCTTCTTCGGATTAATGCGTTCACCTGAGAGAGCAGACGGGGCCTCAGCTTAACGTCTCATCTGAAAGACGGCACCTCCGGCAGTGTAGCACTCCCCTAGCACTGCACTGGAGTGTCAGCCTAGATTTTGCACTCAAGTGGTGTGTCAGCCATGGCTCAGTGGGTAGCAGCCTCGCCTTTGAGTCAGAAGGTCGTGGGTTCAAATCTTACGCCTGCGACTTGAGCACAAAACTCTAGGCTGACACTCCAGTGCAGCGCTGAGAGAGGGATGTGCTGTCTTTTGGATGAGACATTAACCGAGGGCCTGTCTGCTCTCTCAGGTGGACATAAAAGATCCCATGGTGTTATTTCGAAGAGCAGCGGGAGTTATCCCCGGTGTCCCGGCCAATAGTTATCCCTCAATCAACGCCATTAAACTGATTATTTGGTCATTATCACGTTGCTGTTTGCGGGAGCTTGCTGTGCGTGTTTCCTACATTACAACAGTGACTACACTTCAAAAATTACTTCATTGGCTGTAAAGTGTTTTTGGGACGTCCGGTGGTCGTGAAAGGCGCTATATAAATGCAAGGCTTTCTTTAAATCTCAGGAGTGGGACTTGAAGCCATGCCCTTCTGACTCAGAGGCGAGAAGTGCTGCCCACTGAGCCACAGCTGACAGGGAAGCTGGACAAGGGCAGGACGATTCACTTGGCCAACATCTCCTTCCCCCAATGGCCCAACAATACTCAGTGCTTTGGGGCTACAATCAATATTGGTTATTGGGGTCCAGTATCGACTGGCACCTGTAGAATCAAATCCCGGCGTGAGTCAGCACCAACAGAGGTGGAGGGCAGAACGTTGGTGAGAAAGGGATAGAGAACAAGGGTCATCACATGAGACAAGCTGAAAACAATCTTGAAACATGAGCTTGGTCTTCACACATATTTTATTGGAAAAATCAACAGTGAGTTGGAGCAAAGGCGTCAATTTGATCAACTGGGTTCAACAGGCCAGTGTATAGAAACAGAAGATAAGAATCCTTATGAATAAAACTCATTGAATTTTAGTCAGAGTTGATTCACGAATCTCATATTATTTTGAGTAAAGAATGACTTGCTTGAGCGTAACGCCTTATTATATCTCAGAAATGAGGTACTTCATAGACATGAATTATTTTGAAGAGCTGTGACCATTATGCAGGCAAATACAGCAGCTATTTTTACACCACAATTATCACTGGCCACTTAATCTGCTTTAGTTGGTGGCGGCTGAGAGAGAAATAATTGACCGTTTTTTCATTTGAATAGGGCCATAGGATCTATAACATCCACCTGAACCAGCGGGAAAAGCAGAGGGAAGCTCGGTTTAACATCTCACTCAAAGGGCGGCCCCTCCGACCATGCAGCACTCCCTCAGTACGGCTCTGGAGTACCAGCCCAGACTGCGTGCTCGCGTCCTGGAGTGGGAACTCACAGCGTTCTGACTGAGAAGTAAGTGTGTTACCAACTGGGCCAAGCCAATAACTAAGTAGCATAGGTTGATATTTTTAATAGCAGAAATTATGGAGTTGATGTAGCTTTAACCAAAAGGTTACCTCTTAATGTCTCTTCTTCTCTTTTGTTCTCTCCCAGCCTGGCCTCTTAATCTATTTCATTCTCTGTGCCTCTTTAGTCTTGACAAAGGGTTCACCCGAAACGTTGACTCTATTTTCTCTCCACGGATGTTGCCTGGCCTGCTGAGTTTTTCCAGCATTTTCTGTTATTATTTCGGATTTCCAGCATCTGCAGTAATTTGCTATCGTACCTATTTAGCCAAAAGGTGTTGCTTGTTTAAATCTATTTCATCTAAGTTCAACTTAGCTAGCTCATATTGTATGCATACTCAGGTGATTCTTATTCAATCCTAAGAATAGGTGAGAATCTTTAGCTTTAGCCTTTTTAACATTGGGATCAATTATAATGCATGAGGAGAAAGGTAGGCTGATAGGGTGAGATGAAGAGGGGTGGGAGGAGGCTCGTGTGGAGCATAAACACCGGCACGGACCAGTTGGGCCGAATGGCCTGTTTCTGTGCTGTATATTGCCATCAATATGAGATAGTCACCAAGAAATCAAATAGGGAATTCAGAAGAAATTTCTTTACCCAGAGAATGGTGAGAATGTGGAACTCGCTACTGCAGGGAGCAGTTGAGGCGAATGAGGATACATTTAAGGAGAAGCTAGATAAGCACATGAGGGAGAAGGGAATAGAGGGTTATGCTGATAGGGCTGGATTAGGAAGGATGGGAGGAGGCTCGAGTGGAGCATAAACGCTGGCATTGATCAGTTGGGCCGAATGGCCTGGTTCTGTGCTGTAAATACTTTGTAATCCTATGTAATGCTGTCAAATGTGATGCTGTAATTATTGGGTCAGTGGCCTAATGCTGTAAAGGTGCAGCCCACCATCATAAGCCCCTACAGTGTGAGGAGCTGCAGCAGTTAATGTTAACAGTAAGACCCTTTTGCCTAAGCTCTCCTCGCATGTTGCACGGCCAATGTTCCCTTTTGATAACTGATGCTTGTGGTCAGGGGGCGCAGTGATGTGAAACAGTATTAACAGAATTAACCTTTACTCAACAAGGACCTGTTGAAAGGGTAAAATATGAAATGAATCCACTGAAGACCATCTCAGGATCTCCTCCTCCTCCACCCCAACCAGTTCTTTCCCCATTTCTTTTCATGCCCTGGTATGATTCCACGGGCACTGCCCATCGTCCCTCAAGCAGCTGGTTTTAATGTGTGATCCCAGAGGGCTGATTTTAGGGCTGTCAACAGTGGTGTTAATCGGGTGGTAGCCGATGAGCCGTCTGTTATGCACCCAGCCTGATTTTTCTTTCCATTGAAGTCAAAGGGGAGGAAAATCGAGCAAGGTATTCGACAGGTAGTCGATGTGTTACTGCCCGTTCACCACCACCGCTGAAAGTTCCACTTAGCCCTGGAGTGTTGGCAGGTTATTCAGTTTTGAAGAGCATGACAGCCAAGCTCAATCTTCAGTCAGTCACACAGACATACACACCCACCACACACACATACCGCACAACGCACACATTCCACACCGCACACACATACACCACGCAACACTCATGCACATACACCACGCAAGGCACACACACCACACATACACACACACACCGCAACGCACACGCACACACTCCACACCGCACACACATACACCACGCAACACTCATGCACATACACCGCGCAAGGCACACACACCACACATACACACACACACCGCAACGCACACGCACACACTCCACACCGCACACACATACACCACGCAACACTCATGCACATACACCGCGCAAGGCACACACACCACACATACACACACACACCGCAACGCACACGCACACACTCCACACCGCACACATACACCCACCACACACACACAGCACAACGCACACATTCCACACCGCACACATACACACACACCGCGCAACGCACACACACACATTCCACACTGCACACATACACACACACATACACACACACACTCCACACCGCACACATACACACAGACACACACACACACATACTGCGCAACGCACACACTCCACACCGCACAACGCACACACTCCACACCGCACAACGCACACATTCCACACCGCACACACATACACCACACAACAATCACGCACATACACCGCGCAAGGCACACACACAAACACACACACCGCGCAACGCACACACTCCACACCGCACACATACACACACATACACTCCTACACACATAGCACAACACACACATACACATACCGCACAACGCACACACACACATTCCACACCGCACACACACATATACTGCGCAACGCACACATTCCACACCGCACACACACACACAGCACAATGCACACGCACACACTCCACACCGCACCGCACACATACACCGTGCAATGCACACACTCCACAACACACACTCCACACACATACACCACGCAACGCACACATTCCACACCGCACACTCCACACACATACACCACGCAACACACACATTCCACACCGCACACATACACACACACTCCACACCGCGCAACACACACGCACACACATGCACTCACACACACACACCCTCTTTCTTTATTGTATAGCAATCAGGACTGGGATCCTGACTGATTGTTTTGGCCCCTAGCTCCACAGCCCTAAGACTAATTGTAGTGCGCCACCATGGTTGGATCTGAGTCTCTCGTGCTCTGTATGGATGAGTCCCACACTGGGCAGTGTATTTACCTGTATTCCAAAAATCAATCAATAAATTCCAATACATGTTTCTGTTCTAACTCCATTAATGACTGTTTCTGTCACAGGTCCTGATTGAAGGTCTATTTTTGGCATTTCCAGTAAATCTCCGATTGCAGTTTATTAAAAATTATAGAGGTTGTCTGCTCTCCCACGCTGATATAGAAGGTTTTTTTTATGATTTGTGCTCCCAGCCTGAAATCAGAAATTCGGATACGCAGCTCAGTGCCCCCACAGGACTTGGCCATCCATTAAAATTCTTGACATGCAATCCCATCAGGTGAAGTTCCACACCAGAGGCATGAGTGCATAAAATTAGCCCTATGGAAAGCAGTAAGGAAGAATCTGAAAGTATAGAGCACCTCTTACATCCTCAGGATGTCCCAAAGCACTTTGCAGCCAAAGCAATGACTCTTTGAAGTGTAGTCGCTGTTGTTTTTCTAGGCAAACATGGCAGCCAATCTGTCCACAGAAGTGTCCTACACACAGCAATGAGATGAATGACCAATTGGTTTTGGTTGAGGATGGAGTGTTGGTCAGGCCACCAGGAGAACTCTTCTTTGAATCGTGCCATTAAAAAAAGAAAAGAAAGACTTGCCTTTATATAGCGCCTTTCACGACCTCAGGACGTCCCAAAGCACTTTACAGCCAATTAAGTACTTCTTCAAGTGTAGTCGCTGCAGTAACACAGCAGCCAATTTACGCACAGCAAGCTCTCACAAACAGCAATGTGATAATGACCAGGTAATTTGTTTTAGCGATATTGATTGAGGGATAAATGTCTTGTTTTGCACACTTTGTACAAAAATAATAAATTGCAGGACAACGGAGTATTACAGTTTAAACTCTTTTATGACGCATCAGGTCTGTGATCTCAATCATACAGCACCGTGTGGGGACAAGATGGAGTTAGGACCCCTCGCCTGGGTCTTCCAAAACAATAGCAGTCCTTACAGATGCCTGCAGGCCAATGACAACTCAGCATGTGATCACATGTGAATATAATAGGTATTCCTTACAGGTGCCTGCGGGCCAATGACAATTCAATATGCAAATGTTACAATAAATATTGGTCAAAACCATTGAATCATAGAATGGTTACAGCACGGAAAAAGGCCATTTGGCCCATCGAGCCCGTGCTGGCTCTCTGCAAGAGCACCTCAGCTAGTCCTGCTCCCCCACAGCCCTGTAAATTTATTTCCTTCAGATACTTATCCAACTCCTTTTTGAAAGCTGTCAGAATATTGGGAGAACTCTTCTTCAATATAGTGCTGTGGGATCTTTTACGTCCACCTGAGAGGGCAGACGGGGCCTCGGTTTAACGTCTCATCTGACAGACGGCACCTCGGACAGTGCAGCACTCCCTCAGCACTGCACTGGAGTGTCAGCCTAGCTTTTTGTGCTCAAGTCTCAGGGAGTGGGATTTGGAACCCACAACCTTCTGACTCTGAAGTGAGAGTGCTACCCACTGAACCACGGCTGATACCCAAATATAAAATTTAAGAACACTTGGGTTGAGATTGTGCCATGCCATACTGGCCATGAATGTGTTAATGTGTGAAATTCCTCCGTCCACTGTTTTGGCAAAGGGATTAACCCCTGGGTTGGTGGCTTTATTAGTGGATAGAGGCATTTCGTGCTAATGTGTGTTACTAAAAATGCACAGCCCCCATCTCAAATCAAGATATATGATATATACGCAGGGCTATGAGGAAAGAGCAGGGGGAGTAGGGCTAATTGGAGAGCTCTTTCAAAGAGCCGGCACAGGCACGATGGGCCGAATGGCCTCCTTCTGTGCTGTAAGATTCTATGATTCTACTGTGGTAAGTGCTTCTAAATACTCAGGAAAATGGTTTCAGATCTCAAACGGTTAAACTTTTGAGACTGTAGTCTACCTCTTGACAGCTCATTTGGAGTGGGTTCCACAAAAGTAAATGAGTTGGTCAATAATTTACTGAGATATCCAGACCGAGTCCCCATTGTCTCTAATTGCCTGACACCGCACTGTGCGAGGGTGTGCGCGTGTTGTGACTTGCATATGAGGTAACGTGTCAGATTAGAAAACCAACAGTTGAACACACAAATCTGTTGCTGTCCAATTACATTATACAGTTCTCCGTGTGAAATTTCAGTTACATGTGAGCTGTGCTGAGAATGTCGCAACCGAGGGTCAGCCGGTGCCTAAGGCTGGAAAGGATTACATGTGAGTTGTGTTTTAGTAGATTTAAACCTGACCTTTACTTGAAAAGCAGTCATCTATCATTCTCTAATTCTGGACCAATCTGAAGATTTACCATTCGGGTCAATTTTCATAATCTGGCAGCACGTCCAAAATCGGTGATGATGTGGCCGGGGGTGGTGGGGAGGAGGCCGGGGGGGTGGGGGGGTGGGGCAGGTGGAATTAAGGAGGAGGTTCTTACCATCCCACCATTGCGGATTGCTTCCCCCTGATTATCAGATTAAGGCAAGTGTAATGTCTCCACACAAATGTCATTTACAGAGGCATAATTATCAGAAACTGCACAGAGGTAGCAAGTTGCGGAGGTTGGATCTTTCTCTCGCTTCACTCACTTGACAAGTGGTTCTAACCTGTTCCCTCTGGTTATGTATTTAAGCAAAGCATATATAAGCAATAACGAGGTAGGATCTAACGATAAGACCGGTTTAACAATCCCAGAATATTCTTAAAGCAACATTGCCAATATGCTGGACATAACAGCAAGCAACTCTATTGACATGAATCAGTCATTCATGAAAGAAAGACTTATGAAACAATACTGAGTGGCCTACAGGTGGCGCTGTCCAGGGAGAGTATAAATACTCGGGCACGGGCCCAGCTTGCACAGGACATTCTTAACAGGAACTAGTGAAGGACGCAACTAGACCTCCATCTCGTAAAACAGTTGATTAAAGCTTTAGTTAGCGCTTAGACCAAGTGCCGAGTAGTTTTCTTACGTCATCTATCATGCTGGTTCTAGAATTAATTCCCACAGCATAACATGAGCTTCCCCATCAGAGGTATTAATTGTAAAGCAATTAACTTTTCTTAATTTCATAGCTTCTTGAAAATGGCTTCCTGTTGTAGGCTTATTGTGCTCATTGCCCTACTTTGGCTCCCATTCCAGCAACGCCTAGATTTTAAAATTCCCATTCTTGCTTTCAAATCACTCTGTGGCCTCGCCCCTCCCTATCTCTGTAACCTCCTCCAGGCCCACAACACTCCGCGGTCTCGGCGCTGCTCTAATTCTGGCCTCTTGCGCATCCCCCGATTTTCTTCGTTCCACTATTGGCGGCCGTGCCCTCAGCTGCCTCGGCCCTAAACTCTGGAATTCCCTCCCTAAACCTCTCCGCCTCTCTACCAACGTTCCCCCTAATTTTTTGGGGGGTGCGCAGCCCATTCACAGTTTCGCACATGTGCGAAACTTAACATTGAAAAAGCCGGTCCCGGGCCACGCGACTTAGGACACTTCTTAAAACCTACCTCTTTGGCCAGGCTTTTGGTCACCTCTCCTAATATCTCCTTAGGTGACTCGGTGTCAAATTGTGTTTGATAATGCTCCTGTAAAGCCTTGGGACGTATTACTACTTTAAAGGCGCTATATAAATGCAGGTTGTAGTTGTTGTTCAATTGCTAATCTTCTATGAGAAACGCATCTTCCAGACACCCTCTAATGGATTTCGCTGATTCCCACGATTGAAGCTAATCCTGGTGATGTTCCACCCTCTGGGTGTCATTGAGAATTTTTCTTGTCTGAAGTTGTCTTTTCCATCCATTGAAGCTTCAGGCCCCAGTCAGGCCTCTGCTCTCTAATTTACATTCCCGGTTTGATAGGAACTATTTACACTACCAATGCAGCATTCTTGCCCAACGGAAATACTTTAAAGATCGTTCAAGGTGCTGATAACATTTTCAAAGACATAAAATCCACAATCTGTTTCAAAATTCCAGCACAGCTTTTCACAAAGAGTTTTTTTTCCCCACTCAAATGAACCAACCAAATCAAGAATGACCCTTTTCATTACCTTGCATCTATAGAGTCAACGTGCACCTCGAGTGCCTGGTGTCTATAGTCAATGTACTCGAGTGCCTGGTGTCTATAGTCAATGTACCTCGAGTGCCTGGTGTCTACAGTCAATGTACCTCGAGTGCCTGGTGTCTATAGTCAATGTACCTCGAGTGCCTGGTGTCTATAGTCAATGTACCTCGAGTGCCTGGTGTCTATAGTCAATGTACCTTGAGTGCCTGGTGTCTACAGTCAATGTACCTCGAGTGCCTGGTGTCTATAGTCAATGTACCTCGAGTGCCTGGTGTCTACAGTCAATGTACCTCGAGTGCCTGGTGTCTATAGTCAATGTACCTCGAGTGCCTGGTGTCTATAGTCAATGTACCTCGAGTGCCTGGTGTCTATAGTCAATGTACCTCGAGTGCCTGGTGTCTACAGTCAATATACCTCGAGTGCCTGATGTCTATAGTCAATGTACCTCGAGTGCCTGGTGTCTATAGTCAATGTACCTCGAGTGCCTGGTGTCTACAGTCAATGTACCTCGAGTGCCTGGTGTCTATAGTCAATGTACCTCGAGTGCCTGGTGTCTACAGTCAATGTACCTCGAGTGCCTGGTGTCTATAGTCAATGTACCTCGAGTGTCTGGTGTCTACAATCAATATACCTCGAGTGCCTGATGTTTATAGTCAATGTACCTCGAGTGCCTGAAGTCTATAGTCAATGTACCTCGAGTGCCTGGTGTCTACAGTCAATGTACCTCGAGTGCCCGGTGTCTACAGTCAATGTACCTCGAGTGCCTGGTGTCTACAGTCAATGAACCTCGGGTGCCTTGTGTCTACGGTCAATCTACCTCCAGTGCCTGGTGTCTATAGTCAACGTGCACCTCGAGTGCCTGGTGTCTACAGTCAATGTACCTCGAGTGCCTGGTGTCTATAGTCAATGTACCTCGAGTGCCTGGTGTCCATAGTCAATGTACCTCGAGTGCCTGGTGTCTACAGTCAATGTACCTCGAGTGCCTGGTGGCTATAGTCAATGTACCTCCAGTGCCTGGTGTCTATAGTCAATGTACCTCGAGTGCCTGGTGTCTATAGTCAATGTACCTCGAGTGCCTGGTGTCTACAGTCAATGTACCTCGAGTGCCTGGTGCCTATAGTCAATGTACCTCTAGTGCCTGGTGTCTATAGTCAATGCACCTCGAGTGCCTGGTGTCTATAGTCAATATACCTCGAGTGCCTGGTGTCTATAGTCAATGTACCTCGAGTGCCTGGTGTCTACAGTCAATGTACCTCGAGTGCCTGGTGTCTATAATCAATGTACCTCGAGTGCCTGGTGTCTATAGTCAATGTGCCTTGAGTGCCTGGTGTCTATAGTCAATATACCTCCAGTGCCTGGTGTCCATAGTCAACGTGCACCTCGAGTGCCTGGTGTCTACAGTCAATGCACCTCGAGTGCCTGGTGTCTGTGGTCAATGTACCTCCAGTGCCTGGTGTCTATAGTCAACGTGCACCTCGAGTGCCTGGTGTCTACAGTCAATGTACCTCGAGTGCCTGGTGTCTGTGGTCAATGTACCTCGAGTGCCTGGTGTCTGTGGTCAATGTACCTCGAGTGCCTGGTGTCTACAGTCAATGCACCTCGAGTGCCTGGTGTCAATAGTCAATGTACCTCGAGTGCCTGGTGTCTATAGTCAATGTACCTCGAGTGCCTGGTGTCTACAGTCAATGTACCTCAAGTGCCTGGTGTCCACAGTCAATGCACCTCAAGTGCCTGGTGTCTATAGTCAATGTACCTCAAGTGCCTGGTGTCGATAGTCAATGCACCTCGAGTGTCTGGTGTCTATAGTCAATGTACCTTGAGTGCCCGATGTCTACAGTCAATGTACCTCGAGTGCCTGATTTCTACAGTCAATGTACCTCCAGTGCCTGGTGTCTATAGTCAATGTACCTCCAGTGCCTGGTGTCTGTAGTCAATGTACCTCCAGTGCCTGGTGTCTATAGTCAATGTGCACCTCGAGTGCCTGGGGTCTACAGTCAATGTACCTCGAGTGCCTGGTGTCTATAGTCAATGTGCATCTCCAGTGCCTGGCGTCTGTAGTCAATGTACCACGAGTGCCTGGTGTCTGTAGTCAATGTACCTTGAGTGCCTGGTGTCTGTGGTCAATGAACCTCGAGTGCCTGATGTCTACAGTCAATGTACCTCAAGTGCCTGGTGTCTGTAGTCAATGTACCTCCAGTGCCTGGTGTCTACAGTCAATGTACCTCGAGTGCCTGGTGTCTATAGTCAATGTACCTCGAATGCCTGGTGTCTATAGTCAATGTACCTCGAGTGCCTGGTGTCTATAGTCAATGTACCTCGAGTGCCTGATGTCTATAGTCAATGTAACTCGAGTGCCTGGTGTCTACAGTCAATGTAACTCGAGTGCCTGATGTCTATAGTCAATGTAACTCGAGTGCCTGGTGTCTACAGTCAATGTAACTCGAGTGCCTGATGTCTATAGTCAATGTACCTCGAGTGCCTGGTGTCTACAGTCAATGTACCTCGAGTGCCGGGTGTCGATAGTCAATGTACCTCGAGTGCCTGGTATCTATAGTCAATGTACCTCCAGTGCCTGGTGTCTACAGTCAATGTACCTCGAGTGCCTGATGTCTATAGTCAATGTACCTCGAGTGCCTGGTGTCTGTAGTCAATGTACCTTGAGTGCCTGGTGTCTACAGTCAAGGTACCTCGAGTGCCTGATGTCTACAGTCAATGTACCTCGAGTGCCTGGTGTCTACAGTCAATGCACCTCCAGTGCCTGGTGTCTATAGTCAATGTACCTCGAATGCCTGGTGTCTATAGTCAATGTACCTCGAGTGCCTGATGTCTATAGTCAATGTACCTCGAGTGCCTGATGTCTATAGTCAATGTAACTCGAGTGCCTGGTGTCGATAGTCAATGTACCTCGAGTGCCTGGTGTCTACAGTCAATGTACCTCGAGTGCCTGGTGTCTGTAGTCAATGTACCTCCAGTGCCTGGTGTCTACAGTCAATGTACCTCGAGTGCCTGATGTCTATAGTCAATGTACCTCGAGTGCCTGGTGTCTATAGTCAATGTACCTCGAGTGCCTGGTGTCTACAGTCAATGCACCTGCAGTGCCTGGTGTCTATAGTCAATGCACCTCGAGTGCCTGGTGTCTACAGTCAATGCACCTCGAGTGCCTGGTGTCTATAGTCAATGTGCCTCCAGTGCTTGGTGTCTACAGTCAATGTACCTCCAGTGCCTGGTGACTATCGTCAATGTACCTCGAGTGCCTGGTGTCTATAGTCAATGCACCTCGAGTGCCTGGTGTCTACAGTCAATGCACCTCGAGTGCCTGGTGTCAATAGTCAATGTACCTCGAGTGTCTGGTGTCTATAGTCAATGTACCTCGAGTGCCTGGTGTCTACATTCAATGTACCTCAAGTGCCTGGTGTCCACAATCAATGCACCTCAAGTGCCTGGTGTCTATAGTCAATGTACCTCAAGTGCCTGGTGTCTATAGTCAATGCACCTTGAGTGTCTGGTGTCTACAGTCAATGTACCTCGAGTGCCCGATGTCTACAGTCAATGTACCTCGAGTGCCTGATGTCTACAGTCAATGTACCTTGAGTGCCTGGTGTCTACGGTCAATGCACCTCCAGTGCCTGGTGTCTATAGTCAATGCACCTCGAGTGCCTGGTGTCAATAGTCAATGTACCTCGAGTGCCTGGTGTCTACAGTCAATGTACCTCGAGTGCCTGGTGTCTACAGTCAATGTACCTCGAGTGCCTGGTGTCTACAGTCAATGTACCTCGAGTGCCTGGTGTCTACAGTCAATGCACCTCAAGTGCCTGGTGTCTACAGTCAATGTACCTCGAGTGCCTGGTGTCTACAGTCAATGTACCTCCAGTGCCTGGTGTCTACAGTCAATGCACCTCCAGTGCCTAGTGACTATAGTCAATGTACCTCGAGTGCCTGGTGTCTACAGTCAATGTACCTCGAGTGCCTGGTATCTATAGTCAATGCACCTTGAGTGCCTGGTGTCTGTAGTCAATGTACCTCCAGTGCCTGTTGTCTACAGTCAATGTACCTCGAGTGCCTGGTGTCTGTAGTCAATGCACCTCGAGTGCCTGGTGTCTGTAGTCAATGTACCTCGAGTGCCTGGTGTCTACAGTCAATGTACCTCGAGTGCCTGGTGTCTGTAGTCAATGTACCTCCAGTGCCTGTTGTCTACAGTCAATGTACCTCGAGTGCCTGGTGTCTGTATTCAATGCACCTCGAGTGCCTGTTGTCTGTAGTCAATGTACCTCGAGTGCCTGGTGTCTACAGTCAATGTACCTCGAGTGCCTGGTGTCTACAGTCAATGTACCTCGAGTGCCTGGTAAACTGTGGAAAAAGATATCCAGTTACTGTTGTGGGTGGGGGGTGGAAATCAACCAGAGCTCCTGCTCCTGATTGTTGACCAGCGACCCTTACTAGAAATATTAGTGCAATTGCTAGGGGAGACGTCTTATAGTCCCATCGTCAAATGATACTATCCAGACTGACACAAAGGGTGGCCTTTTGACGGCCTACCTAAGTGTGTCCGGCCTACCCCTGCTCCATGAAGCTATACCCCAGTTTGGGGTAATGGGGAAATTGGAAGGGAAAATTTGAAGGAATTGAAGGTCATATAGTTTGGTAGAGCAATTGCAGCCCTCGATTTGAGAGTCATTTGACAGCTTTTATTGGGTCTAACGGTCCTTTGAGATAAAACATCAGCAACCAAAATCTCAAACTAAAGAGTCACAGTGCTGAAATGAAACAGAAGCTGCCGGAAATACACAAGTCACGGAAGTTCAATGGTTGGAAAATCAGGAGCACCCTGTGTTAAGTCCGTGAATGATTGAGACACGAAGTAGCAGGAATGAAAACAAACAGATCTTTACTGGTGAAAGGCAATAACGAAACTAAACAACAGAGGCTCTCTAGCGCCTTTTATACAGGGGTGGTCACTGCCGGTACTGCAGTCTGAGACCAGTTATTCTCTTAAAGGTACATACACAACAATTCCTCCCCTTTTAGATAAACAGTACATAACATTCATTTAACAACTAAATGATAACGAATTACAATCACAATTACTGTTGCTAGATACATTGGTTAAGTTTAAGCAATTATAAGTTCAGTCTTTGAGGAGGCTTCCTGATTCTGTCTGGACAACGTCTCTTTCGGGTATCAGGTTCTTCTGGCAATGTTGAGTCGGAATCAATGTCGTTGTTTGGTTCATCTGCTTCCAATATTACCAGTTCTGCGGTAGCTGCAATTGGAATGTCGATTTCATTTCCAGGTGTATCAGATCGTGGTGTGGAGTTGACGTTTTCCAGTGACTCTAGAATCTGGTCAGCATGGCGTCTTACAATGCTCTCCCCAACGTCCACGGTATACATGAGAGGTCCTTGTCGTGTACAAATCGTTCCTGGTTGCCATTTCTCAGTGCGGTAGTCCCGAGCCAAAACTGGTTGACCTATCTTAAAACTCCGGGTCGGCCTTTCATTCATATTCTGAAACTGCCTGTTCTCCACATCTCTTCGGACGTTTGGCTTAACCAAATCCAAGCGGCATCGTAGTCTTCGATTGAAGAACATCATGGCTGGAGTTTGGCTGGTAGCCGCATGTGTCGCATTCCGGTAGGCAAACAAGAAGTTGTCCACCTTGTGTTGTAGGGGTATATCTTCATTACACATTGCCTTGATAGCCTTCTTGAATGTTTGGACAAACCTCTCGGCCAATCCATTAGTGGCTGGATGATATGGGGCAGATGCGTAATGCTTAACATCATTGTTCTTTAAGAACCTCCGGAACTCTTCAGACACAAACTGTGGTCCATTGTCAGAGCAAATCTGTTCAGGCAGCCCATTCCTGGTGAATATGGTTCGTAAAACTGTGATAGTTTTTTCCGTGGTGGTTGAGGACATTTTTATTACCTCTGGCCACTTTGAATGTGCATCCACCGCAATTAAAAACATCGAGTCCATGAAGGGACCAGCAAAATCAATGTGCACCCTTTGCCATGGAGATGAGGGCCACTCCCATGGATGCAGAGGAGCTTGTGGTGGGGCATTTTGGACCTTCTGGCATCCTGCACAGCTCTTGGTCATCTCTTCGATTTCTCTATCGATTCCCGGCCACCACACAAACGCTGTGGCTAAGCTCTTCATTTTTACCCCACCCAGATGACCCTCATGAAGCTCATTGAGCACTCTATCCGTCAACTTAGGTGGAATTACTACTCTGGATCCACACATCAAGGTTCCTCTGCACACTGACAGCTGTTCTCTTCTCGGCGAGAATGCTGGCAGCAGTGGTTCGCCATGTGCTGGCCATCCCTTCACCGTTAAATCATAGACCCGTGATAGTGTCGGGTCATTCCGTGTTTCCTTTTCTATGTTTGCACTCGTCACAGGGAGACATTCGACTATGGTCGAGTGGAATAACTCCATTGGATCCACTGCAAGGTCTTCATCTTCCGCCGTCGGCAATGGTAGACGTGACAATCCATCAGCATTTCCATGCTGTTTAGTTCCCCTGTACTCGATGTCATATTGGTGTGCCCCTAGGAAAAGGGACCACCTCTGCAGCCGTTGTGCTGTCATTATCGGTACGCCCTTCTGAGGGTTGAAAATGGAGACAAGAGGTTGATGATCAGTTAGTAGAGTAAATTTTTGACCGTGCAGATAGTGATTGAACTTCTTCACCCCCCACACTAGGCTGAGGGCCTCTCTGTCAATCTGGGCGTAGTTACGCTCGGCAGAAGTTAACGAGCGTGACGCAAAAGCTATCGGCCTCTCCAAGCCATCAAGGAATTTATGTGACAGTACCGCCCCAATGCCGTAGGGAGACGCATCACACGCCAGCCTGATTGGTAGTGCTGGGTTGTAGTGAGCCAATACTTCCTTTGAAGTGATTAAGTCCTTACTCTTCTGAAAAGCACGCTTACAATCATCGCTCCATTTCCATGCTACCCCCGTTCGTAGCAGGGCGTTCAGTGGGTGCAGAATTGTCGACAAATTCGGCAAAAAATTATGATAGTAATTCACCAACCCGAGGAATGACCTCAGTTGCGACACATTTTCAGGCGCTGGGGCCTTAACAACCGCTTCAATTTTGTCAGGGGACTTATGTAACCCCTCTTCATCAATCACGTGGCCACAATACGATATCTGTTTCTTAAAAAATTCGCACTTGGGGCGGTTGGCTCGCAGCCCATGTTCCCGTAGTCTAGTGAGCACCTGTTCCAGGTTGTTAAGGTGTTCACTGTCATCTTCACCTGTTACAAGGATGTCGTCCAAGTAACACTGAGTTCCCGGAATCCCTTGCAGGACTTGTTCCATCACTCTTTGCCATATCGCCGGAGCCGATGCTACTCCGAATACCAATCGATGATACTGGTAAAGACCTTTGTGAGGACTCTTCAACCTCCATCTGCAAATATGCTTGTGCTAGGTCAATTTTTGTAAAACGCTTCCCTCCAGACAGCGAGGCGAAGATGTCTTCTATCCTTGGAAGAGAATATTGTACTGTGCGAAGGACAGGGTTCACCGTCACCTTGAAATCCCCACAGATGCGAATCTTCCTTGGCTCTCCGGACTTATTGCTTAACGTTTTCTTCATGACAGGAACGATGGGTGTCGCCCACTCGCTCCAGTCGACCTTAGACAACACGCCCGCCCTCTCCAGATTCTCCAGCTCTGCCTCGACGGCTGGGCGAATTGCATATGGTACCGGTCTCGCTTTGAAAAACTTGGGAACTGCATTCTCTTCTATTTTTATCGAGGCGGTTATGCCTTTAAGCGTGCCCAGTTCTTGTTGAAATACCTCTTTGGCGTTAGCTAAGATTGTTGACAATCGTCCAGGAGTGACGTCTTCATCTTTTTTACCGTCCACCGTCATTGCATGAATGGAATGCCAATCTAAGTTTATCTTCCTGATCCATTCCCGTCCCAATAATGGTGGTCCACCATTTGGCAGTATGTAGAGATACAATTTCCGTATTTTCTTGCCATTGTATTCGACAGGCACCCTTATTTTTCCTCTGGGGTATACTTTTTGCCCCGTATACGTCGTCAAGACGATGGATGTCTCTCTCAAGGGTATGTGTGAAAATAGCCGCTCGTAGTCTCGTCGCTTCATGACGGTTAGCGCTGATCCTGTATCCAATTCCATTTTAACTTGGGACCCTGCTATCGTGAGAGTGACCCAAATGGTTCGGTGATCCACTTTTGCGATTACATTGTGAAGTTTGAGACAGCTTAGTCTCCTGTTTCCGGATTCACTATCGCTCATCTGGTCTTTGGATCTACTGTCCGTCATCTTTTGTACTTTCTTGTACGGTTCCTTAGTAGCCTTTTTGTTGTCGCTGGTCTTCTTCCCAGACCTACAAACTCGTGCAATGTGTCCAATCTTCCCGCATTGTCTGCATATTTTGTCTTTGGACCAGCAGTCCTTCTGGTCATGGTTAGTTCTGCCGCAGCGATAACATTTTGCAAATCCCCGTGTCATTTCGTGGGTGCCGTATTCCTGTGGTTTTTGTTGAATTTCTGCAGCTCCCCTGGCTGCTGCTTCATACGATACTGCCACGCTGAAAGCCTTATCTAGCGTCAGCTCTTTTTCTGAGAGTAACTTCTTCTGTGTTCCTTCACTCAGGAGTCCACAGACAAATTTGTCCCGTAGGGTATCTGCCAGTCCTGCTCCGAACTGGCAGTGCTTTGATAGCTTGCGGAGTTCCGTAAGATACTCAGCATTGCTCTCATCTTTGTGCTGAGTTCTCCTGTGGAATTTAATTCTTTCTGCTATCAACAGCGGTGCAGGGTTTAAGTGTTCCTGTAGGACAGCAACAATTTCGTTAAAACTCTTCGCCTTCGGTTTGGCTGGAGTAATCAGGTCCCGCAATAGGCCGTACATTCTAGCGCCCATTCAGTTTAACAATATCGATGCCTTTTTCCCCTCCGCTATATCGTTTGCCTCGAAATATACCTCGACTCTTTCCACATACGTGGCCCAGTCCTCTAATGTATTATCAAAAGCAGTGATACAGCCAGTCTTCGGCATCTTGCAAATCTAAAATGGCGCCTCCCGCGCTTTGCCTTCTTCCCCGATTTAACAAAATGGCGCCTCCCGCGCTTTGCCTTCTTCCCCGCTGTTGTTAGCGCTGCTTTCCACGGTTTCTTGCGCGTATTCTTTTTCTTTTATTATTTTCCCGTCGTGGAACGGACCCTCTGGGACACTTCCCTCCCTCTTCTTAGGTCCGAACGCTGCCCGGCTTCGAAGCACCGACCGCGCCCTGTGTGCTCCACCCGCTCTCTCTCTCTTTGCTTCCCGACTCGCTGCCCGGCCCCGTTGAAAAGCCACCCAATCGAGCTTCAGCCCGCCGCAGCCCAGGAAGGATCAGAGCACTACCTGCCACCAGCCCGATTAGCTGGGAAACCACGGACCGAGGAACCCAGCCTGGCTCTGGACAGTCTCTCCTGCAAGTTTTTAACCCGAAGATTGACGGTCGACACCCGTTTCTCGAGTTTCAATGGCCTCTATTTTTTTTTTTTTCTTCTGGCTCCGACCTTCAACAACGTCGTCGGAGCTGCTGCTGAGTTGCAGGTAAGTTCGTTTCTTACTCGTCGCCAGTGTTAAGTCCGTGAATGATTGAGACACGAACTAGCAGGAATGAAAACAAACAGATCTTTACTGGTGAAAGGCAATAACGAAACTAAACAACAGAGGCTCTCTAGCGCCTTTTATACAGGGGTGGTCACTGCCGGTACTGCAGTCTGAGACCAGTTATTCTCTTAAAGGTACATACACAACACCCTGAATTAGGTGCACTGACCTCTGCGGCTGATTCTCCACGAAATGCTCCTGCTGAGCGGAAATCCACTCTGGGAGCGAAGTCTCCAAAAATTCACCTTACTTATTCCATGAACTCAGGCAGTAGCCCGAGGTCATTTCAAAACTCGGCTGCCCGTGTCCTAACAAGCACCAAGTCTCGTTCGCCCATCACCCCTGTGCTCGCTGACCTACATTGGCTCCCACTTAAGCAACGGCTCGATTTCAAAATTCTCATCCTTGTTTTCAAATCCCTCCATGGCCTCACCCCTCCCTATCTCTGTAATCTCCTCCAGCCCCACAACTCCCCTGAGATATCTTCATTCCTCTAATTCTGCCCTCTTGAGCATCCCCGATTATAATTGCTCCACCATTGGTGGCCGTGTTTTCTGTTGCCGAGGCCCTAAGCTCTGGAATTCCCTCCCTAAGCCTCTCCGCCTCTCTACCTCTCTTTCCTCCTTTAAGATGTTCCTTAAAACCCATCTCTTTGACCAAGCTTTTGGTCATCTGCCCTAATTTCTCCTTCTGTGGCTCAGTGTCAAATTTTTTTGTCTGATAATGGAATGAAAAGAAAGACTTGCATTTATATAGCGCCTTTCACGACCACCGGACGTCTCAAAGCGCCTTACAACCAATGAAGTACTTTTGAAGTGCAGTCACTGTTGTAATGTAGGAAACACAGCAGCCAATTTGCGCACAGCAAGCTCCCACAAACAGCAATGTGATACTGACCAGAAAATCTGTTTTTTTGATTGAGGGATAAATATTGGCCAGGGCACCATAGATAACTCCCCTGCTCTTCTTCGAAATAGTGCCATGGGATCTTTTACATCCACCTGAGAGAGCAGACGAGACCTCGGTTTAACGTAACATCTGAAAGACGGCACCTCCAACAGTACGGCGCTCCCTCAGCACTGCACTGGAGCGTCGGCCTAGATTTTTGTGCTCAAAGTCCCTGGAGTGGGACTATGAACCCACAACCTTCTGACTCAGAGGTGAGAGTGCTGCTCACTGAGCCATGGCTGACACCTGAATGAAGCACCTTGGGCGCTATATAAATACAGGTTGTTGTTGCTGATAGCAGCGCCCCCTACTGCAACCCCAGCACAGAACTGTTCAAATACAGGGAACGGACCAGGGATCTACATGGTCTGTCACACCAGACAGTGCAGTTATGCAGTGAGCTATCGGTGGAACACACATAAAACATTTAACACTATAATAACTTTAAAAGTTTAAAAAAATACTTCCAATGCTGCTATGCAATAGCTGAAAGAAAGAACTTGCATTTATATGGCCTCAAAGTGTCCCAAAACGCTTTACAGCCAATGAAGTACTTTTGAAGTGTACTCACAGTTGTAATGTAGGAAAAGCAGCAGCCAAGTTGTGCACAGCAAGCTCCCACAAACAACATTTCGGCAAATGACCAGATAATCTGTTTTAGTGATGTTGGTTGAGGGATAAATATTATGTGGTCAAGTCTCTGGAGTGGGGCTTGAAAACAGGACCTGCTGGCTCAGAGGTAAATGCTATCACTGAGCCAAGGCTGACAGCCGATATTCCTCATGTAACACTGGTCTTGTATTCCACTTATAAACACAAGGGGGAAAAATTCAGTATCGCCCCGTTTGGGGCGCCGTTATTGGCGGTGCTCAAAGTTCAGCGCCTGACGCTAATTATCGCCTCTGACAGCAAACTTGGCTTTTATCGCCCCTGGAGGTGATTGGAGCGCTAAATCAGGCGCTTCACACCTGTCTTAAGGCGCAAAGGCCGAGGAGCGAGGTGCTACCTCAGAGCGCTGGCGAAGCAAGGAAGGGCAAATCAAAATAAACCTGCAAAGTGCTGCTCAGTACCCAAAACTCCTTCACACAGCGTTGAATCTCTCCAGAAGTCTCTCTCTCGCTCAGAATGCGTGGTGCAAAAATGTCACCGACAAAAAAAGGCAGGAAGTGGTCGCCTTTAAATAGCGCTCCCGCAGTCCCTTTCTGACAGCAAAACGCTCCCCTCAACCTGTCGTTGCTAGCGGCAGGCGGTAAGGCAGGGGGCGCCACTCAATATTCAGTCCGGGGCGTTGCGCACTCGACTGATGTCATAATCTGCCGGCGCAGGAGATCGTGGCGCTAGTGTTTAGCGCTGCCGCAAAATGTCTAGTTAATTTCGCGAGTGGCACAAACATCACCGCGCCCGGGCGCTAGTTGCTTTGCACCCCAATTGGCGCCCTCTTAAGGCGCTAACGGGAGGTGCAAACAACTGAATTTTTCCCCATAGAGTTAGATTGTGTTACTGTTCCTCTGGTGCCAGGGGATGGGAGGGGGGATCATCCTACCTTTCATATCAGCTTGCCACTCCCTCTATAGGAGTGTTGTTTAAGGGTTGGGGCTAATCTTGTTGTGTCAGTCTCCAGGAAGGTAGTCTAGACTACCTGGTACTGGCCTATATTTATCCCTCAATTTACACCTCAAAATAAAACAGATGATCTGGTCATTATCACGTTGCTGTTTGTGGGACCTTGCTGTGCACAAATTGGCTGCCGCGTTTCAACAGTGACTCCACTTACAATTACAATTACATTACAATTTTATTGGTCACATAACTAAATACAAGAAGTGTAATCTAGTCAGTGAAATGTTTTTTCCTTGACGAGCCGAGAGCACCAAGCAGCAAGAACACTTAGCTGCCTGGTACGCACGGAGCTCGCAAGGACGGCAGCCATCTTCATCGGCGCCATCACAAAAAAACACATACCGACATATACACGCATACATACTTTAAATATAAACAAAGCAGACATAAAATAAATAAAAGACATAAAAAGACAGCACATAAAATGAACAAGCAATAATGTAACAAAAAGTAATTTCTACAGTAATTACATTGATATTTCTACCCAGGCTTCTAGAATAATCTCTGGTTACAGGGTGGCCGCACTGGGAGAGCATCGTGAGGAACTCACAACTTATAATTAAATAATTTAAATTAATTAATTAATTAATTAATTAATCAAATTAAATAAATAAAGTGCCCCCTCAGTCTTTCTCGATGTTTCCATCTTGGTCTCTCTCGATGTTTCCCCTCTCTCTCTCTCGATGTTTCCTCTGTCTTTCTCGATGTTTCCTCTCAGTTTTTCTCGATGTTTCCCCTCGGTTTCTTCCACACACCTGGCCTGCACATTACCCCTGGTTGTCCAACTTGGCATCCTGGTAACCGGGTTCCGCTCCAACTCTCGACCTTCAAACTGTCTCTCCAGCTCTCGACCTTCAAACTGTCTCTCCAGCTCTCGACCTTCAAACTGTCTCTCCAGCTCTCGACCTTCAAATTGTCTCTCCAGCTCTCGACCTTCAAACTGTCACTCCAGCTCTCGACCTTCAAACTGTCACTCCAGCTCTCGACCTTCAAACTGTCTCTCCAGCTCTCGACCTTCAAACTGCTCACTCCAGCTCTCGACCTTCAAACTGCTCACTCCAGCTCTCGACCTTCAAACTGTCACTCCAGCTCTTGTCCTTCAAACTGTCACTCCAGCTCTCAACCTTCAAACTGTCTCTCCAGCTCTCGACCTTCAAACTGTCACTCCAGCTCTCGACCTTCAAACTGTCACTCCAGCTCTCGTCCTTCAAACTGTCTCTCCAGCTCTCGTCCTTCAAACTGTCACTCCCGCTCTCGACCTTCAAACTGTCACTCCAGCTCTCGACCTTCAAACTGTCACTCCAGCTCTCGACCTTCAAACTGTCACTCCAGCTCTCAACCTTCAAACTGTCACTCCAGCTCTCGTCCTTCAAACTGTCTCTCCAGCTCTCGTCCTTCAAACTGTCACTCCCGCTCTCGACCTTCAAACTGTCACTCCAGCTCTCGACCTTCAAACTGTCACTCCAGCTCTCGACCTTCAAACTGTCACTCCAGCTCTCGACCTTCAAACTGTCACTCCAGCTCTCAACCTTCAAACTGTCTCTCCAGCTCTCGACCTTCAAACTGTCTCTCCAGCTCTCGACCTTTTCTGGGCAGCTAAAGGTACTGAAAGTGCAGGGGACTGGTGCTTTTGGGCAGTCCAGGTTGTAATGGTTCTGCATCTGTTCTCTGATGAGCACCATGTTGCAGTATTCACAGGTGACATTGGCCAACAGACAGTTCAAATCATGACCCTTTTTATCCTGATAGGCCATCTGCAAGGCGCAGTTCTCGCAGGCGATGAGCCTCTTGGGACAGTCCGATCCCCTGTGTTCCTGCAGTTCCTTTCGCCAGAGCACGGTGTCGCACTGCACACGTTCAACGAAGGCATACTCACACTGCTCCTGGTGATCCTCCAAATGTCGCAGCTCCATTTTCTGGTAGCAGCCCTTGTTGGGACACTTGACTGTCAGTGAAAGAATTTCCCGTTTTGCAAAATTATCAGGGAAAAGTTGGGCTTCCAGCAGCATCTCGTTGTCCACTGGGCACTTGTGTCCGGCATCCCTAATAGATTTCACAATGCAGCCTCTACAGAACCTGTGGCCACAGGGTGTCTGGACGGCCTCCCTTAATGCCATCAGACAGATTGGACATTCATATTTGTTTTCCAGTGGTGGGTCAAACTCCACATCGTAGCCCTGCATCTCCTCAAACAGAGTCTGGGAGTACTGCCCATGGCTGCTGCAATCGTCCCCGGTGCCACTGCTCACAGTGCAGCACGAGCTCTGGAAGGCGGAATCACGGCCACTGTCACAGTCCACCATGCTCCTAGTAATTGCCACAAGTGGCCGGCGCTGGCTTCAGTGTGCTGGGTGATTCCTCATCCGTGAACAGCACCACTGGAGATCTGCTGTTAGATCCAGGTATAAAAATAGTACATCTTCAATTAATACTTACGATAGCAAAATACTGCAGATGCTGGAAATCTGAAATAACAACAGAAAAAGCTGGAAAAACTCAGCAGGCCAGGGCAACATCCGTGGAGAGAGAAACAGAGATAACGTTTCAAGTCGAAACCCTTCGTCAGGACTGAGAAAAAAGCAGGAAATGAAACGGATGAAAAAGCCAGTTGGGGGCTGGGAAATGGGGGAGGGGATGATCTAGAGCCATCTTTTGTTTCTTAATCTGTCCTATTACCATCTAGTCTCGCCTTGAATATCTCTTAATGTCTCTTTACTTCTCACAGACCTTCCCTTTTGTTCTTTCATCCCCTCCCCCATTTCCCAGCCCCCAACTTGCGTTTTCATCTGTTTAATTTCCTGCATTTTTCTCAGTTCTGAAGAAGGGTTTCGACCTGAAACGTTAACTCTGTTTCTCTCTCCACGGATGTTGCCTGGCCTGCTGAGTTTTTCCAGCATTTTCTGTTGTTATTTCAATTAATACTTAATTGGCCGTTCTGCACTTTGGGGTGTCCTGAGGTCTCTTTCTTTCATGTGGAAAATTCTAGAATTAGGTAACGCCCTGATTGGGCACGATGGGCGAATAAAAGTACTGATTACGTTGCAAACAGGCAACAAGTTCCTAATGTTCCGTTATCTTGAATGTGGCGTAAACAGAAACTGGCATTATCAAGATCATGTAAATAGGACCATGTGTATCCAGCCCATGTGACAGCACCATGTGCAGTGACTGCAACGAGAATCCTTTGAACAGCATGTTTCCAGACTTTGTCTGCCTCAGAGCCTTTGAATTTACATTCGGATAGGCAGAAATTCAGATGCCGCGAGGCATTTGTACAAGAGGTGATTAAATTATTGCAGATTTTAAGCAAAATCACAGCAGCCTATATCAGATGTCCACCTTGAACGTTTGCACTTTACAGTGCACACGAATCTCGTGGATTATAAATGGTCGGATTTCCTCGGGGGCGGGGGGTGTCTCTTCAGTCCGTGCTCCCGAACGTTGGCAGAAGGTGTCTTGTTTTGCACACTTTGTACAAAAATAATAACTTGCAGGACAACGGAGTATTACAGTTTAAACTCTTTTATGAAGCATCAGGTCTGTGATCTCAATCATACAGCACAGTGGGGACAAGATGGAGTTAGGACCCCTCGCCTGGGTCTTCCAAACAATAGCAGTCCTTACAGATGCCTGCAGGCCAATGACAACTCAGCATGTGATCACATGTGAATATAATAGGTATTCCTTACAGATGCCTGCGGGTCAATGATAATTCAATATGCAAATGTTACATCCCCTTTCTTTTAAAAGAAAAATGTTCTGCATTACTTTTAAACCTTTCTTCTACATAATGTTCTCGGTAGCATAAACATATAAGTAAACTCAGCATTTAACTAGCGCTGAAAACATCTCAATGTTTCAATAACGATGTACAGTTATTTTTTAGGGCAGCGATCCACCTACACCCTTTGACAGTTCACAAGTCAAGGATAACTCTAGGCTTGACCTCTCGTCCCGACCTTGTGTGGTATGGAACTGAACGTGCTCCCGAATCGGTCAATAAATCAGGTTCAGGTTTAGGTTCAGATAAGTATGATGTGTTTTGTGTATTGCTCTGTTCATCACACTCTGTTGAACTGATCCTCTCGTCGGAATGACGGTGTTGTTCCTTGGTGTTCAGGAGGTGCCTGCGATTGCGGCGGTACACCTGTCCTTCTGGGGTGCGGACGTGATACGATCGCTCAGTGTCAGCTGGCTGGATGACGACTGCTGGCTTCCAGTAGTCATGCTCCTGGAGTCTGACGGATTCTCCATTGTGCAGCGGCGGCAGTAGTCTAGCTGACCTGTCATAGTATCTCTTTTGGTGTTGCTGTCTCTGTACACGTTTTGCATGCACTTGCTTGCAGCTGACGACCTCTGGCTGCAACTGCTGGTTGGTGCTTGGAAGGATTGAGCAAAGTCTGCGGCTCATCAACAGCTGTGCTGGTGACTTGAAGTTGTCAACCGGAGTGTTGCGGTACTCAAGGAGACTGATGTAGGGGTCTCTTTTGTCCGCTTTGGCTTTGTCCATGAGTGTTTTTGCAATCTGGACAGTTTTTTCAGCAAGGCCATTACTTTGAGGGTAATGTGGGCTTGATGTGACATGTGTAAAATCCCATGCCTTGGCAAACGACTCAAACTCTTTTGATTTGTATTGGGGCCCATTGTCTGAGACTAAAGTCTCTACTATGCCATGCCTGGCAAAGGCTGCCTTTAGCTTGTGGATCACAGCTGCAGATGTGGTGCTGTGAAGCTTGTCCAATTCAAAAAATCTGCTGTAGTAATCGACAGTCACTATCTAGTCCTCGTTGTTCCATGTGAACAGATCCGTTGCCGTGACCTGCCAAGGCCTGTCTGGGATACGGTGAGGTATCATGGGCTCTTTGACATTTGATGGGCGGCATTCTAGACAAATGGAACATTTTCCGACAATGTCCTCAATGTGTTTGCACATTCCGGGCCAAAACATAATGTCACGTGCTCTTTGTTTGCATTTTTCCATGCCCATATGTCCAGCATGAATTTTTGTCAACATCTCTTCTCTGAGACTGGTAGGAATGATGATTTTCTCCCCTTTGAAGATGATTCTGTTGATTTGTGACAGTTCGTCTCTGTGGTTCCAGAATTCAGATATGCTCTGAGGGCATTTCCTCCTTTCCTCAGGCCATCCTTCATGTATGACTTTGCTCAGCAGTGTGAGTTGTGCATCTTTCTCTGTTTCTGCTCAGATCTCCTTCAGTTTTGAGTCACTCACAGGTAAGCTGTTGTACACCATGTGCACCTGCACATCCATGCCTTCACTGAGGCTGCTGTCCTGGTAGCTAAGAGACTTTCTGGAGAGCGTGTCTGTGACAGGAATGTCTTTGCCTGGACGTTGAATGACTGTGAAGTCATACTTCTGTAGCTGAAGGATCATTCTCTGTAGCCTTGGTGGGGCTGCGGCTAGTGGTTTCCTCCTGATTGACTCGAGGGGCTTGTGGTCAGATTCCACAATGACTTATCGGCCACAGACGTACTGGTGGAAACGCTTACATCCGAACAGAATTGCATCGAGCTCTTTCTCGATTTGAGCATAGTTGATTTCACTGTCTGTGAGAGATCTGGAAGCGTAGCCGATGGGCTTTCCTTCTTGCAGTAATACTGCACCTAGTCCATACTTTGACACGTCCACTTGTAGTCTGAGCTCTTTGTTGGGGTCGAAGTAGGCAAGAACTGGTCCTGGTTCTCTGCTGATTAGGTCTTTCATTTTCTGAAATGCTGTATCTATTTGTTTGTCCTACAGGAACTCATTGGATTGTTTGAGCAACTGACGCATGGGTGCATTGATTTCGGAGAGGCTCGGGGCAAACTTGGTTAAGTAGTTAACCATGCCTAGTACTGTCTCTAGCTCTGCGCGGTTCTTCGGTGGCTCCATCTTCTTGATGGCGGAGATTTTCTCTGGATCCGGCTTAATGCCATCAGTTGAGAGGCGATGCCCGAAATAACTGATCTCGGTGGATCCGATTATGCTTTTCTCGGGGTTGAGCCAGATACCTTTCTCCCGTGATCTTTGTAGCATCGCACGGAGGTTCCTGTCATGTTCCTCTCTATTCCTGCCATAGATGAGGATGTCGTCTACGATTGCGACTACTCCGTCGAGGCCTTCATAGGTTTCGTCGGTCTTCCACTGGAATTCATCCTGAGCTGAGATAAGACCAAATGGTAAACGCAGAAATCGGTAGCGTCCAAATGGTGTGTTGAACATTGTTAGCTTAGATGACTCTTCTGTGAGCTTGATAGTCCAGTATCCTGATCGTGCGTCCATTACACTGAAGTAACGTGCTCCCACTAGCTTGGGTGTGATGTCATCTAGCGTTGGTAGAGGGTAGTGAGGGCGTTTGATAGCCTTGTTCAAATCTCTGGGGTCGAGACAGACTCTGAGCTTGCCTGTACGTGGTTTCTCAACCACTGCTAACGCGTTGACCCACTCTGTTGGTTCTGTTTCCCGGACGATGATTTCTGTATTCTCCATGCTCTTCAGCTCCTCCTTCAGGTGACTATGTAGAGCAAGGGGTATCCTTCTCGGTGGGCAAACCACAGGGGTTGCTGCTGGGTCAAGGTGAATAGTGCATTCACCTGGGAATAGTCCGATTCCTTTGAAAACGTCAGCAAACTCCTCCATGACTGTCTGCTTCTCAACTGGTGCTGTCAATGATAGCACTAGCTTGACGAGGTCCATGTCCAAACATGCCTTTAGACCTAGCACTGGAGGTGCTCGAGTGTCAACAATGTAAAAGTCCAACATCATGTCGCTTTCTTTGTACTTGCATTTCATCACGCATGTGCCTTTTACAATGAGCTGCTCACCCCCATAGCTGGTCAGTCTGTGTGAGGTGGGCTGTAGCTCACACTCATCCTTCAAGCTGTGATAGTCACTCAGAGGAATTACATTAACCTGAGCTCCAGTGTCTAGTTTAAACTTAAGCTCTTTGCCCTGTTTTCCTATCTCAATATCGGCAAAGGCTTGCTCAATCTCTGAAATCTGTTTTTTCTGTGACACAGAATCAATAAACAGTTCCTCTGCATTTGGCTCTCTATCTGGCATTTGACTGTCACACACTGTGTGTACTGCTATTTCGAAAACAGTCCTGCAAACTTTAGCAAAGTGGTTCCGTTTACCACATTTACATAAGAACATAAGAACATAAGAAATAGGAGCAGGAGTAGGCCAATCGGCCCCTTGAGCCTGCTCCGCCATTCAATAAGATCATGGCTGATCTGATCCTAACTGCCAATCTACTATCACAGAACCATCCCCTGAATCTAACAGAATTAGACACACGAAATAGGAGCAGGATCAGGCTACACGGCCCCTGGGCCCGCTCTGCTACCCACAGGGCCATGACCGATCCGAACCTAGACTCATGTCCAAATTCCTGCCCGCTCCCCATAACCCTTAATTCCCTTTACTTCTAGGAAACTGTCTATTTCTGTTTTAAATTTATGTAATGATGTAGCTTCTACAGCTTTTTGGGGCAGCATATTCCATGGACCTACCACCCTCTGAGTGAAGTAGTTCCTCCTCATCTCAGTTTTGAAAGAGCAGCCCCTTATTCTAAGACTATGCCCCCGAGTTCTAGTTTCACCCATCATCGGGAACATCCTCCCCGCATCCACCCGATCCAACCCCTTCACAATCTTATATGTTTCAATAAGATTGCCTCTCATTCTTCTGAACTCCAATGAGTAGAGTCCCAATCTACTCAACCTCTCCTCATATGTCCATCCCCTCATCCCTGGGATTAACCAAGTGAACCTTCTTTGTACTGACTCGAGAGCAAGTATGTCTTTTCTTAAGTATGGACACCAAAACTGTATGCAGTATTCCAGGTGCGGTCTCACCAATACCTTGTACAACTGAAGCAATACCTCCCTATTTTTATATTCTATCCCCCTAGCAATGAAAGCCAACATTCCATTGGCCTTCTTAATCACTTGCTGCACCTGCATACTAACCTTTTGAGTTTCGTGCACCAGGACCCCCAGATCCCTTTGTACTTCAGTACTTTCCAGTTTCTTGCTATGATTTTTCCTGCCAAAGTGCATAACCTCACACTTTCCAGTATTGTATTCCATCTGCCAAATCTCTGCCCACTTACTTAGCCTGTCTATGTCCCCTTGCAGGTTTTTTATGTCCTCCTCACTCACTACTTTCCCTCCCATCTTAGTATCATCTGCAAACTTTGATATGTTACACTCGGTCCCCACCTCCAAATCGTTAATATAGATTGTAAAGAGTTGGGGACCCAGCACTGACCCCTGCGGAACACCACTAGTTACTGATTGCCAGTCTGAGAATGAACCATATATCCCAACTCTCTGCCTTCTGTTAGATAGCCAATCCTCTATCCATGCCAGAATATTACCCCCAATCCCGTGATTTTTTATCTTAAGCAATAATCTTTTGTGTGGCACCTTGTCAAATGCCTTTTGGAAGTCTAAATACACTACGTCCACTGGTTCCCCTTTATCCACCCTATATGTTACTTCCTCAAAGAACTCCAGCAAATTTGTCAAACATGACTTCCCCTTCATAAAACCATGCTGACTTTGTCCTATTAAATTATGATTATCCAAATGTCCTGTTACTGTCTCCTTAATAATGGACTCCAAAATTTTACCTACCACAGATGTTAGGCTAACCGGTCTATAGTTTCCAGCCTTCTGTCTACTGCCCTTTTTAAATAAGGGTGTTACATTAGCAGTTTTCCAGTCTGCCGGGACCTTTGCTGAGTCCAGGGAGTTTTGGAAAATTATTACCAATGCATCCACAATCCCTACCGCCACTTCCCTCAAGAACCTAGGATGTAAGCCATCAGGTCCAGGTGATTTATCCGCCTTGAGTCCCATTATTTTACCGAGTACCACTTCCTTAGTGATTTTGATCATGTTTAGCTCCTCCCCCCCATAGCCCCCTGTTTGTCCAGTGTTGGGATATTCTTAGTGTCCTCTACTGTAAAGACTGATACAAAATATTCATTCAGTGTTTTTGCCATCTCCATATTTCCCACCATTAATTTCCCGGTCTCATCCTCTAAGGGACCAACATTTACTTTAGCCACCCTTTTTCTTTTTATATAACTATAAAAACTCTTACTATCTGTTTTTATATTTTTTGCTCATTTACTTTCATAATCTATCTTCCCTTTCTTAATCAATCTTTTTGTTATTTTTTGCTGTCTTTTAAAGTTTTCCCAATCCTCTATCCTCCCACTAGATTTGGCTACCTTATATGCCCTTGTTTTTAGTCGAATACTATCCTTAGTTTCTTTACTTAGCCACGGATGGCTGTCTTTTCTTTTACACCCTTTTCTTCTCAGTGGAATATATTTTTTTTGGAAGTTGTAAAATAACTCCTTAAATGTACACCACTGATCATGTATCGTCTTACCCTTTAATCTATTTTCCCAATCCACTCTACTCAATTCCGCTCTCATACCTTCATAGTCTCCTTTATTCAAGCTTAGCACGCTTGTTTGAGATCCAACCTTCTCACCCTCTAATTGAATATGGAATTCAACCATGTTATGGTCACTCATTCCAAGGGGATCCTTTACTAGGACATTTTTAATTAATCCTGTCTCGTTACACAGGACCAGATCTAAGGTTGCTTGCCCCCTGGTCGGTTCAGTTACATACTGCTCAAGAAACCCACCCCTAATACACTCAATGAACTCATCCTCAAGGCAGCCCTGCCCAATTTGATTTGTCCAATTAATATGACAGTTAAAATCCCCCATAATTATAGATGTTCTCTTATTACAAGCCTCAACTATTTCCTGATTGATACTCCGTCCAACAGAGTTGCAACTGTTCGGAGGCCTATAGACTACACCCACTAGTGTTTTTTTCCCCTTATTATTCCTTATCTCCACCCAAACTGTTTCATTATCCTGATCTTTTGACCCAATATCATTTCTCTGTATTACAGTGATTCCTTCCTTTATTAACATAACCACCCCACCTCCCCTTCCTTCCTGCCTGTCCTTCCTGATCATTAAATAACCTGGTATGTTTAATTCCCAGGCATTGTCACCCTGCAGCCATGTTTCTGTAATGGCCACAAGATCATACCCATATGTAGTTATTTGTGCCATTAACTCATCTATTTTGTTACGAATGCTACGTGCATTCAGATAGAGAACTTTCAAATATGTTTTGTGACACTTAGTTCCTGCTTTTGCCCTTTTTATTACTTTACCTTTTACTCCATACCTTCTGCCACTTCCCGACACGCTCTGGTTTTTAATTTCCCCACTGCTACCTAAGTCTATGACCTTCTCTGTTGTCATTTTTATTATTTGCTCTCTAGGAACCTCCCCCCACTAGTTAGTTTAAAGCCCTCTCTACAGCCCTAGTTATATGATTTGCCAGGACTCTAGTCCCAGCACTGGCCAAGTGAAGCCCGTCCCAACAGAACAGCTCCCTCCTGCCCCAGTGCTGGTGCCAGTGTCCCAGGAAGCAAAACCCATTTCTCCCACACCAGTCTTTGAGCCACGCATTTAACTCTCTAATTTTATTTGTCCTAGCCAAATTCGCTCATGGCTCAGGTCCCTTGAGGTTCTGTTTTTTAATTTGACCCCTAGCTGCTCATACTCCTTTAACAGAACCGGCTTCCTAGTCCTATCTACATCGTTTGTACCAACATGGACCACGACAACTGGATCCACCCCCTCCCACTGCAAGTTTCTTTCCAGCCCAGAGGTGATGTCCTTAACCCTGGCACCGGGTAGGCAACACAGCCTTCGGGACTCTCGCTCTCGGCTGCAGAGAACTCTATCTATCCCCCTAATAATACTATCCCCTACCACTACAACATTTCTATTTACTCCCCCCTCTTGAATGGCCCCCCGTTCCATGGTGCTGTGGCCAGGTTGCTCATCCTCCCTGCAGTCCCTGCTCCTGTCCCCACAGGGAGTAAGAACCTCGAACCTGTTGGACAAGAGCAAGGGCTGCGGCTCCTCCAACACTACCTCCTGGATCCCCGTACCTGCCTCACTCATAGTCACACCGTCCTGTCCCTGACCATGGGCTACATCTGAATTAATTAACTTCATAGGTGTGACCACCTCCTGAAACACAGAGTCCAGGTACTTCTCCCCCTCCCTGATGTGTCGCAGTGTCTGAAGCTCAGACTCCAGCTCATCAACACGGAGCTGGAGTTCCTGTAGCAGCAGACACTTGTCACAGATGTAATCACCGTGAGCCTCAATGGGGTCCACCGGCTCCCACATCTCGCAACAGTAACACATCACCTGTTCCATTCTATGTAATTTATTAAATTTTTTATTGTTAGTTATGGACACCCTCTGCCCGATTATAGATGCTAGCATCCCCTTTAATTAATTGGATTTAAATTAAATCAATTCCTCTAATTACACCAGTTAAATGGTTTACCAACAGTCACTCTGCACCAGAAAGGCCTTATTAACTACAACCCACAGAGTTAAAGTTTGAAAAGAGCACCTAACACCCCACTTACCCTAACTCACACTTACCCAAACTCACAGCACTCTCTGCTGACTCACACTCAGTGCTTGCTCGCACTAGCACTGGTCTTTTTATACTGTTTGTTTGTTTACAGCCAAATGAGTCACCCCTGCTGATTGGTTAGAGAACTGGTTTCCACTGCCTGCTGTGCCAATTTACTCCTATTGCAGTGTTACCTTGTTTTACTCTTCTTAAACCAACAGAATCCCAAATATTTAACTTTTCCCCTTTACTTAAACATTGTCCTTTGGCAGGGCAATGCTCCTTTTCTCCATGCATCTTGTTTCCACAATATCCACAGTTTTTGAAGCGTTTTATGTCTGTGTCGCTCATTTTTAGAACTCTCTCTGTTCTTTCTGTTCTGAAACATGCTCTCTGGGCGGTGTTCTTTGGTGTGTCTATTAACTGCGTGCACTGTCTGTTCACTCGAGCTGCTCGTGGCGCCGGTTATGGTTTTCAACTATGCTTGGGCTATCTCGTGCAATCTAGCTATGTCCATAGCTTTGTCCAGCTTTAGCCCGGACACAACATTCAAAAGTTTTTCTCTCACTTTAGCTGAATGTATTCCAAACACGATGCGGTCTCTGACCATCTCATCTTTATCTTCTGCATATTCACAGTCTTTTACCAGTAGTTTTAACTCAGTCACGAACTGTTCAAATGACTCACTAGCTCCTTGTACTTTCTCCTGAAACTTGTACCTTGCGAATATCGTATTTGTCTTGGGCATCACATATGATTCAAAACGGTCAAAATAACTTTTCAGTACCTTTGCTTCATCCGCGGTGAGAGACCATGTGTTAAAAATGTCTCTCCCTTTTTCTCCGATCCACAGGAGTAGGTAGCTGCATCTTTCTTCCTCCCCTTTGCTTTTCAGTGGACCCAAGAACATCAACTGCACGTGTTGTTGAACTTGCGCCATTCTCTATGTAAGTTCAAAGATTCCCAATTCATTTGAGGTAAGAGAGCTCCAACGATGTCCATTTCAAATCCCTGTTCTGACACCATGTCTTGTTTTGCACACTTTGTACAAAAATAATAACTTGCAGGACAACGGAGTATTACAGTTTAAACTCTTTTATGAAGCATCAGGTCTGTGATCTCAATCATACAGCACAGTGGGGACAAGATGGAGTTAGGGCCCCTCGCCTGGGTCTTCCAAACAATAGCAGTCCTTACAGATGCCTGCAGGCCAATGACAACTCAGCATGTGATCACATGTGAATATAATAGGTATTCCTTACAGATGCCTGCGGGCCAATGATAATTCAATATGCAAATGTTACAGAAGGGGCTGCAGAAACCCCGTTTAACACTTGATCGCGCAATTAAGCCTTTGCGAGCACCCGTACAAAATTCACCTCGGTGTGATTCAAAAACAGCGTCCACCCAACGAGAGAAAGACTTGCATTTCTAGAGCGCCTTTCACGACCTCAGGACGTCCCAAAGTGCTTTACAGCCAATGAAGTACTTTTTGAAGTGCGGTCACTGTTGTAATGTGGGAAACGCAGCAGACAATTTGCGCACAGCAAGCTCCCACAAACAGCAATGTGATAATGGTCAGATCATCTGTTTTAGTGATGTTGCTTGTGGGATAAATATTGGGTTAAAATAGCAAACGGAAAACTTCATAGGGACTCATCAACGCAGCCAGCATGAACATCACACATTGAGAGGTTTCAGCCTGTAATTGGGCGGCAATCTTTGGACATGTAAGATATAAAATTCCACCGTCTTAGTTGAGTTTGTTGATGGAACCCTGTAGGATTTTTCTTGGTCTGTTTATATCAAGTCCCACGATGAAACCTGGGAGGTTTACATTCCGCAGGCTCTAGGCATGTGTGTGGTCAAAAGCTTACATCTCTCCCGGCATAAAAGAGATGAAGTTAGGTAAATTAAAACACAGTTATCCGGCTTAATAGCTTTAATATGAGCGAGACATTACTCCAATCTGCAATGGAGACACTTTCTGTGGATTTCTTACATTGTTTTAAAAGGGATCGTGTTTTCTGCAGCCTCTTCTGAATTGTTGGCATCTGTTGACACGCAAAGACATCTCAAGCAGCAATTAATTCGCTAATTAGTGTGAGGCGAGCTCTTGAAGTTAACTCCTTTCTCAGCAAAGACTCGGTTGGAATTCAGGTTAAAATGAGGGGTGGCGTAGTCATGGAATGATACAGCCCAGTGGAAGGCCATTTGGCCCGTCGTGCCTGTGATCTTATATTGCCGTCTGCTGTCGTATGTGGTAAACCTTCCTCCTAAACTCCAAACGTTCCACCCTTCACTCTCTCCAAAGCAAAGGTGGTAGCCGAGTGGTTATGGCACTGGACTAGCCATCTAGTGTTCACCGGGCAAACGTTGCTATGCGTTTTCGCATGTTTTCCGGGTCCAAAACGGGCGCCATGAAGTCGGATTCTGCAGCGCGTCCTTCCCCGCCGGAAGCACGCTCGACGCCATATTGGTTTGGGCGCTCAATAGCCGTCCCCGGCTGCCGCCTGCAGCAAGCAACAAGCATCATTTAAATATGTTAATATTGAAACATAGAAACATAGAAGATAGGAGCATGTGTAGGCAATTCGGCCACGCGAGCCTGTTCCGCCATTTAATGAGATCATGGCTGATCATCCAAATTCAGTACCCTGTCCCTGCCTTCTCCCCATATCCCTTGATCCCTTTAGCCTTAAGAAATATATCCAACTCCTTCTTGAATATATTTAATGAATATATAATTAATAAGGGTCCTGCGTCTGAATCAGGACACTTTTGAGAAATTGGTGTCCATGTGCGCCTGTAATGTCACTTCCTAAACCCGCCCAGCAAATCGTGGCAGCAACAATCGACAAGATGCCTTCACAAGCGCTATTTAAAGGGATCCTCACCTCCATCAAGGTAAATCTCTGGTTAATCGTTTTAGGCTACTAGGGTGCTTTTGGGCCAAGCTTTTGACTGTTTTGGCAAGTGCTTGTGAACGATTTTTGCAGAGTGAGTTTGCAGAGGGTTGTTGTGTATGTACCTTTAAGAGAAGAACTGATTCTATACTGCAGTACCGGCAGTGACCACCCCTGTATATAAAGCCATAGCAGGCTTCTGTACTTCAGTCTTGAATTACTCTCTGTTCAGTAAATACCTGTTACAAACGCAAGCATTGAGAAGGAAACCCGAAATGACCCGACACTCTCTCGGGTCTATGATTTGACGGTGAAGGGATGGCCAGCATATGGCGACTCACTGTTGCCAGCATTCTCGCCAAGGAGAGAACAGCTGCCAGTGTGCCGGGGAACCTTGATGTGTGGATCCCGAGTGGTAATTTCACCCAAGTTGAGAGATAGAGTGCTCAATGAGCTTCACGAGGGTCATCTGGGAGGGGTAAAAATGAAGAGCCTAGCCAGGGCGTTTGTGTGGTGGCCAGGAATCGATAAAGAAATCGAGGATATGACCAAGAGTTGCACAGGATGCCAGAAGGTCCAAAACGCTCCACCACAGGCCCGCTACATCCATGGGAGTGGCCCTCATCTCCCTGGCAATGGGTACACATTGATTTTGCTGGTCCATTTATGGACTCAATGTTCCTAATCGCTGTGGACGCCCATTCAAAATGGCCAGAGGTCATCAAAATGTCCTCCACCACCATGGAGAAAACTATTGCAGTCCTACGGACCATCTTCACCAGGAATGGCTTGGCAGAACAGATTTGCTCCGACAATGGGCCACAGTTTGTGTCCGAGGGTTTCCGGAGGTTTCTGAGGAATAATGGGGTGAAACATTACACATCTGCCCCATACCATCCAGCCACAAATGGATTGGCTGAGAGGTTTGTTCAGACCTTTAAAAAGGCAATAAAGGCAATGCATAATGACGACATACCACTACAACACAAGGTGGAAAATTTCTTGTTTGCTTACCAGAATGCGACACATGCAGTCACCAACCAAACTCCAGCCATAATGTTCTTCAACCGAAGGCTAAGATGTCGCCTGGATTTGCTCAAACCAAACATAAGACGAGATGTTGAGGATAAGCAATTCCAGCACATAAATGAGAAGCCAACCAGGAGCTTCAAGATAGGGCAACCAGTCTTGGCCCGCGACTACCAAACAGAAAAATGGCAGGCAGGAACGATATGCACACAGCAGGGACCACTAATGTACACAGTGGACGTTGGAGAGAGCATCATGAGACGCCATGCTGACCAGATTCTAGAGTCACAGGAACAAGCCAAACCCATACCACGAGCAGGTGCACCTGGTAATCAACCCGAAGTACAGATTGCGTCTACCTCAGAAGCAGTGGTATTGGAAGCTGACGAACCAACCAATGACAATGAGCCAGAATCAACTCCGCCGCAAGAACAGGATACTCGAGAAAGGCGCTATCCAGTCAGGATCAGGAAGCCTCCTCAAAGACTGAACTTATAAATGATTATTTCAGTTGATGTATATAGTACAGAGAAAATTGTAATTGTAATTAGTTATTATTTAGTTGTTAAATGAATGTTATGTCCTGTTTATCTAAAAGTGGAAGAATTGTTTTGTATGCACCTTTAAGAGAAGAACTGATTCTATACTGCAGTACCGGCAGTGACCACCCCTGTATATAAAGCCATAGCAGGCTTCTGTACTTCAGTCTTGAATTACTCTCTGTTCAGTAAATACCTGTTTTATTGTTCTCCTGCAGTCTGAGTATTATTGATCCTCGGACACTACAAGGGTAACAACAGTTTCACAGGATTTGCTTTTTATTTTTAATTGCTGAACTTGGGAATGATGCCGGGCTTATCCTTGAGGCTCCCAAATTAGGAGGAAGAGCATCAACAAAGAAGGCAGCAAAGACCTGCAGAGGCTGTAAGAAGAGGGCGGAGGAGGGAAGGGCGCAGGAGGCGTTACAGCCTGTGGGTCTTCAGACATAGAACGCTGTAAGGCGCCTGTACTTCAACATGGAGACGTCACCGACCTCTGACACCCATTAGAGCGAGAAGTAGAGCCCGACACCAGGGTCTGCACTGCACTGCCTGCGGCAGTGTAGGGCACCATGGATGTAAACTTTTATGCCTCTGGCTCCTTCCAAACTGCTTCTGGTGAAGACAGCAGCATCAGTCAGATTACTGTGCACACGGCGATCCGGCAGGCCACTGTCTGCGAGGCGACAACAGTTCATTAGCTTTCCTGTGGAGGCTGACGAGCGGGAAGAAAGAGCACTGGGAATTGCCCGCAGTGCTGGATTCCTGCAGGTGCAGGGCATCATAGACACGCGGCCTTGCGAGCTCCCCATCAGGAACCAGCACTGTTTTTCCAACAGGAAGGGCTTCCATGTGCTCAATCTTCAATTTATTTGTGACCACAGGCAATGAGTGATGCAGGTCTGTGCCCGGTTTCCTGGCGGTAGTGATTTCTCTTTCATACTGCGCCAGTCCTCACTATGTTCCAGCCAGACCATCGGGTGGCAGGATGGCTGCTGGTGGACAAGGGCTATTCCCTCACCAACTGGCTCAAGACTCCTGTCAGGAACCTGGGCACAGGCGCAGAGCGCCGATATAATGAGAACCGTGCAACATAGGAGCATAGGAACAGGAGTAGGCCATTTAGCCCCTCGAGCCTGTTCTGCCATTCAGTGAGATAATGGCTGATCTGTTTCCTAACTCCCTATATCTTTGCCCCATATCCCTTGATACCTTTGGTTGACAGAAATCTATCAATCTCAGATTTAAAATTAACAATTTTTTCACCCAGAGGGTGGTGGGGGTCTGGAACTCACTGCCTGAAGAGGTGGTAGAGGCAGAAACCCTCATCATATTTAAAAGGTTCTTGGATATGCCCTCGAAGTGCCGTAACCTGCAGGGCTACGGACCAAGAGCTGGAAAGTGGGATTAGGCTGGAGAGCTTTGTCAGTCGGCACGGACACGATGGGCCAAATGGCCTCCTTCTGCGCTGTAAATTTCTATGAATTGATCCAGCATCAATTGCTGTTTGCGGAAGAGAGCTCCAAGCTTCTACCACAGCAACAAGAGTCCTGATTGAGCAGACCATTGGCGTCCTGAAGCAATGGTCCTGCTGACTGTACAGCTCGGAAGGGGTGATTCAGTACAGCCCAGGGTGAGGATCAGGATTCATACTCGCTCGCTGCTTGATCCACAATCTCGCTATACAAAGGAAGAGGAGCAGAAAATGTAGAAGGGGATGAAGAGCTGGAAGATGCAGAGGAAGAGCCTGTCCTAGCAGTACAGCGAGCTGCCAGAGCTGTGAGGCAGCTGAATATTGAGGAGAGATTCTGCAGCACCATCCCTCCCCTGCCCAGGGCACCAACACTCCCTCCATTCATCGGACCCAGCCCCGGCACACACCATTTCAATGTCTTCAAACAGTACAACTTCATGGGTGTTCCTGTTACATCACTAAGATTATGAAAACAAAGAGCTATATCAAAAGAAAACATTTTACTTCACTACTTCAAAAAGACTCGATTGTTGATTTGACAAGTGGTTATATGAATGATGCCTGTCTACAAATCACCGTGTGCTGTTTTACCTATTCTGTAGTTTCCCCAGTGACTACAGCTTGGGAGGTGGAGCATAAGAATGTAAGAATTAGGAACAGGAGTCGGCCATTTGGCCCTTTGAGCCATTCAACAAGATCATGGCTGATCCTCTACCTCAACTCCATTTTCCCACCCTATCCCCATATCCCTTAATATTCAAAAATGTATCGATTTCTGACTTGAATATACTCAATGACTGAGCAGCCACAGCCCTCTGGGGTAGAGAATTCCAAAGATTCGAACCCTTTGAGTAAAGAAATTTCTCCTCATCTCTGTCCTAAATGGCCGACCCCTTATTCTGAGACTGTGGCCCCTAGTTCTAGACTCCCCTGCCAGGGGAAACATCATCCCAGCATCTACCCTGTCAAGCCCCTTAAGGATTTTATGGCCTAGAAATTCACTGGCCTTAGCGCCGCTTTTGAGGCGCTAGAGGGCCTAGCGCCGAAGTTATGGCCAGTTTAGAAATTGACAGGGGCCCTAAATCGGCGTTAGGCCGGTAGCGCTGCGCCGGCACCGATGACGTCATCGGTGTGCGCAGCGTCCCGGTTGCCATGGTAACCCGCCCGAACTCGGAAATTGAGTTGCGGCCGCCTCGCCCGTGGCAGCCGCAAGCAACGTTCTGGCAGAGGTGCCTTACAGAACTTTGCGCCGGCGCATTAAAGGCCCCGCGGCGGCCGGCCGCTTTCCCGCCGGCCGCCTGGCCGCAGCTCCCTCCCTGGACTTCCCCCCCCCCCCCCCCCGCCCCCGGAACAGGAGCAAGCCCGGCACTTGTCCGAGGTGCCGGGCTCATTTTTAAAAAGATTATCGCGGGCCGCGGCCGGGTGCAGGCAGCTCCTCCTTAACGGAAGGAGGAGGCCTGCACTTCCCGAGCCTGCTGCACCGCAGCGGGCGCCGCAGCGCCGGAATAGCGCCGCAATGCGGCGCGTGGCGCCAGTTTTGAGGCGCTGAGACCCCTCAGTAGCGCCAGCAGCCGTTTGGGCGCGGCGCTACTGAATTTTTGGCGCGCGCAGGGGGACTTAGCGCCGGCACTAACTTCCGGCGCTAAAGCCCTCGCTGCGCCAAAACCGAATTTCTAGGCCTATATGTTTTAATGGAAGGCTGATGAACTTCCCCTAAGGGCGCTTGAGATGGCCACGGTGACTTCGAGGAGCCCTGGCCATTGAAGACCCAGGTGCGGACTGCTGGAACTCACTGGAACTCAGCTTTGATCAGGGAAGTCTGGCTCAGCAGGCTGTCTGGCGCCAACAAGGCCACTCGTATCATGAGAGAGGAAAGCAGCAGCCAATACCACTTTAAGGGCTTGAGCCTCAACACTCCACTGCTCTGCATGAGAACAGAGTGCAGGCGCGCTGCGGGGCTCTCAAAGAGAGTATCCACACCCTCCTTCAGGCTTTGCAAGCCAAAGGAGATGCGCGACACCAGAACCAAGGTGGCAACAGTCTAAGCTTCCATCAAAGCTGTCACCAGGCATGCCATGGCTGTGGGGTCCCTACTGCAGTGTTCATCGAGCTGACCAATCGCTTCAGGTTTGACTGCAGGGTCTCGATACCATGTGCGATGGCAGCACACATGTTGGAGCTGGAATGCTCCATGCTGTCCGACATGGTGGGCAAGCTCGCTGGCAGGCAGGCCAGTGCACTGTGAGCAGGCCTGTGTGAGCTTACAGTGTCAGCCGTGGCTCAGTGGGCAGCACTCTCGCTCTCTGAGTCAGAAGGTTGTGGGTTCAAGTCCCCACTCCAGAGACTTGAGCACAAAAATCTAGGCTGACACTCCCAGTGCAGTGCTGAGGGAGCACTGCACTGTTGGAGGTGTCGTCTTTCAGATGAGACGTTAAACCAAAGCCCCGCCTGCTCTTAGGTGGATGTAAAAGATCCCATGGCACTACTTTGAAGAAGCGGAGTGTTGAGGCTTAGGTCCTTAAAGTGGTATTGGCTGCTGATTTCCTCTCTCATGATAACGCCACACCTGCTCCCTCGCCAGCCTCTGAACGAGTTGGTCTTGTTGGCGCCAGATAGCCAGGCTGCCCCGATCGAAGCTGAGTTCCAGCAGTTTGCCCTGGTGTCCTGGGGCCAATATTTATCCCTCAATCAACATCACAAAAAACAGATTTTCTGGTCATTATTGACATGAATCTTGTCATTCATGTGGAAACGACTTATGAAATAATACTGGGCAGCCTGCTGGTGGCGCTGTCCAGGGAGAGTATAAATACTCGGGCATGGGCCCAGCTTGCTCAGGACATTCTTTAATAGGAACTAGTGAAGGACACAACTAGATCTCCATGTTGTAAAACAGTTGATTAAAGCCTTGTTTAATACTCAGACCAAGTACCTAGTAGTTTTCTTACGTCAATTATCACATTGCAGTTTGTGGGAGCTTGCTGTGCCCAAATTGGCTGCTGCGTTTCCCAGATTACAACAGTGACTGCACTTCAAAAAGTATTTAATTGGGTGTAAAGCGCTTTGGGACATTCTGAAGTCATGAAAGGCGCTACAGAAATGCAAGTCTTTCTTCTTGAATTGCCATCAGTCTCCTTTGCGGCCTGTGTTACACACCTTGGGTCTGCACTCAGTATTCCTTTGGGTTCAGGGTTACCTGTCACTCCCCCGTAAGCGGGCCCTGTCATTATTTCCTGTCTAATAATGGATGGAAAATCTCATTCTGCGTGCCCGCGGTTGACTCCGAGGCACTCCCTGGAAGCTGGGAGCGCGGGATCCTGGAACCAACCCTCGTGTGCCAGCACATTCGGGACAGGAAGGAAACGAATGGAACAAATAAACTATAATCAGAATGAACTGGCACTGCCTTGTTCTATTTAGTTAGCGTGGTGCATGCTCAGCAATTTAAAAGCAGTGTTGAAAGAGCCCGCAGCTCTGAATATTCAAATATTCATTTTAATAATCAATGGAATATTCAAGCGTAAAAATGAATCAATTGGTACAGATTAACTTTTTGCGCAGTCAACAAAATATCACATTCACGGCACATTCCCCGAATGAAATGAGCACAGAGTAGATGTAAATCAATACCAGACTACCCAAAATTACTCGTTAAAATCAAAACAGACAGAAGGCTATTTAAAACATAACTTAACAACTGACATTTATTGCAGCAAGAAGCGATTTTTGCCAGAAAACATCGGAGCAGGAATGGGGGCTGGGCCGTCTTTTAGTGCTCTTCGGGACCGTTTTGCTGAACCGTATTGAGCGTGCTAAGCGCACACGGAGCGCTGAGCCGGACCTGAGCGCATTCTTTGAACCGGGCATTTCTGCTGCTCTCTTCCGCTGCGAGGGTAGAAGTTGCAGTGGGCGCTGCTCTCATACGAATGCTTAATGCACTTATACCAAATTCCTGTCTACGCTATTTTAATGCAGGTGTAAACCCCCAGACGGTCCTGTATTAAAATAGCCACTGTTTCAACCAATGAGTTTCAGGGTGGGGCGGATCTTACAGCAGGACTTACAGCAAACAGGGACTATTGTACAGCAAACAGAGTCTATTTACTCACCAAACAGCAAACAGAGTCTATTTACTCACCAAACAGCAAACAGAGTCTATTTATTCACCAATCACTAAACAGAGTCTATTTACTCACCAAACAGCTGAGTCTATTTACTCAGTAAATAGTCTATTTACTCTGCAAACAGAGTCTAGTTACTCAGCAAACAACAAACAGAGTCTGTTTAAACAGAGTCTCTGCAAACTACAGCAAACAGAACCCATGACCGAAGGTCTCCCAATAAAAGCAGGATTATTTCTCCAGCAAAATGCAGTGAGTGGAGGATAGTTACATAATGTAAATTATTGCATAAAATCAATCCCAGTCAATGACTGCAGTGCGGTCTCCAGGCGTGATTGACGGAGGAATTATCCAATCATCTCCATTCTGGCCAAGACTTGTGGTGTCACTATATGCAGCCTAAAAATCATAGATTTATAGAATAGAACAGCACAGAAGGAAGCCATTCGGCCCATCGAGACTACGCCAATGTTCCCTGTAAGTTGTGCTTTGTTCTGCGTGGCCTGTTTCTTTTAGTGTGCGGTCCCTTTAAATTTCCGTGCATGCACGGTATTTACAATGGGGAAAGTGGGGAGTGGTCTGTGCGGGACCATTCCCATTGCTGCACGGCTGCACAGCTTAGCAGGACTACTGGTCTTTCGAAGAGCAATCCAGTTAGTCCCACTCCCCCGCTCTTTCCCCATATCCCTGCAATTTTTTCTCCTTCAAGTATTTATCCAATTCTCTTTTGAAGGCTACTATTGAATCTGTATCCACCGCCCTATCAGGCAGTGCATTCCAAATCCTAAACACTCGTTGCATAAAATAGTTTTTCCTCCCATCGCCTCTGGTTCTTTTGCCAATCACCTTAAATTTGTGCCCTCTGGTTATCGACGTTTCAGACATTGGAAACAGTTTCTCTTTATTTACTCTATCTAAACCCTTCAAGATTTTAAACACCTGTATCAAAGCTCCTTTTAGCCTTCTCTGCTCTGAGTAAATAACCCCAGCTTCTCCAGTCTATCTATGTAACTGTAATTCCTCTATTTATGCCTCTATTTACAAAGCCCAGGATCCCATGTGCTTTATTAACTGCCTTGTTAACCTGTCCTGCCACCTGCAAAGATTTGTGCACAAACACCCCCAGGTCTCTCTCTTCGTGCACCCCCTTTAAAATTGGACCCTTTCTTCTTCTTCTCTTCTTCTTCAGCAGTCCCTCGGAACCGAGGATGACTTGCTTCCACATTAAAAATGGGTTCTCAGGTGACTGATGAGTCCAATGCGGGACCTACAGTCTCTGTCACAGGTGGGGCAGACGGTGGTTGAAGGGGCGGGTGGGTGGGGTGCTTGGGTTGAAATGCGCTCCTTCCACTGTTTGCGCTTGGCTTCCGCTTGCTCCCAGCGAAGAGACTCGAGGTGTTCGGCGCCTTCCCGGATGCTTCTCCTCCACTTTGTGCGGTCTTGGGCCAGGGATTCCCAGGTGTCGGTGGGGATGTTGCACTTTTTCAAGGAGGCTTTGAGGGTGTCCTTGAAGCGTTTCCTCTGCCCACCTGGGGCTCTCTTGCCGTGTCAGAGCTCTGAGTAGAGCGCTTGTTTTGGGAGTCTCGTATCGGGTATGCGGACGATATGGCCCGTCCATCGGAGCAGATCGAGCGTGGTCAAAGCTTCGATGCTGGGGATGTTGGCCTGAGCCTTTAGCATGTATCGGCTCTCCTCATTCTTCCTACATTGAATTTCATCTGCCATGTGTCTGCCCATTCCCCCACCCTGCCTATATCCTCTTGAAGTCTATTACCATCTTCCCCATTGTTCACTACACTTCCAAGTTTTGTGTCATTTGCAAATTTTGAAATTGTGCCCTGTACCCCCAAGTCCAAGTCATTAATGTATATCGATAACAGCAGTGGTCCTTGTACTGATCCTTGGGGAACTCCACTGTATACCTCCCTCCAGTCCGAAAAACAGCCAGTCACCACAACTCTCTGTTTTCAATCCCTAGGCCAATTTTGTATCCATGCTGCTACTGCCCCTTTTATCCCATGGCTTCAATGTTGCTAATAAGCCTAGTATGTGGTGTTGTGTCAAACGCCTTTTGAAAGTCCATATGTATAACATCAACTGCACTGCCCTCATCCACCCTCTCTGTTACCTCATCAAAAAAACTCAAGTTAGTCAAACACGATTTGCCCTCAACAACTTCGCGCTGGCTCTCCTTTATTAGTCCGAACAAAAGCAAAAAACTGCGGATGCTGGAAATCCAAAATAAAAACAGAAAATGCTGGCAATACTCAGCAGGTCAGGCAGCATCTGTGGAGAGAGAAACAGAGTTAATGTTTCAGGTCGATTACTTTTCGTCAGAACTTGTCGTCCATGCTTGTCCAAGTGGCTGTTAATTTTCTCCTGGACTATTGTTTCTAATAGTTTTCCCACCATTGACATTAAACTGACTGGCCTGTAATTGCCAGGTTTATCCTTCTGCCCTTTTTTGAACAAGGGTGTAACATTTGCAATCCTCCAGTCCTTTAGCACCACCCCTGTAGCCAAGGAGGGTTGGAAGATTGTGGCCAACGCCGCCGCAATTTCTACCCTTACTTTCCTCGCAACCTAGGATGCATCCCATCCGGACGGGGTGACTTATCTGTTGTGTATGTACCTTTAAGGGAATAACTGGTCTTAGACTGCAGTACCGGCAGTGACCACCCCTGTATAAAAGGCCCGAGCAGGCTTCTGTATTTTCAGTCTGACGCTGCCTCCTGTTCAGTAAAGTACCTGTTAAACTGTTCTCCCGAAGTCCGTGTATTATTGAGGCGCGGACTTTATATTATCTACTTTAAATACTGTCAGCCTTCCTAGTACCTCCTCGTGATCTATTTTTATCTCAACCAGTATCCCGGCAACCTTCTCGTTTACCATAGCTTTAGCAAAGCACTCTTCCTTGGTAAAGACCGATAAAAGGTATTCATTTAGTACCTTCTGCCTCTGCCAATAGATCTCCATTTTGGTCCCTAATCGGCTCCACTACTCTTCTGACAACGCAAAATAGCACAGCGAGGAATGAAGTCTGAACACATTCATCTTTGGTTAGGAGAGCAGCCCTGACGGTAAAGTCTAACCTTTTATTGTTAATCAACAGAACCTCAGAGAATGTGTTAATGATAGAGTCTTGGTGCGGCAGTGTTGGTGGCATCACATTTTAACTGGGAAGATCAGTCAGGATCCCCATATTCATGCTCATCAAGATTTTAGTACTGGGATTGGAACTCTTCCAATTTCAGGTACCCAGTTTCAGCATCAAGGAATCTCCCGGGTCAAGTTGAGTACAGCCAGATGCTCCAGCCCCAACAATGTGCCTCAGCCTCCCCCTCAGTACAGGACCTCCCACTGCACCAGTTGTAAGGTTCTCAAAATTCCCACATTCCCCCAAGGTTATTAATAAAAAGGGACCGTGCATGGACAATTTTAAAAGGGTACCCAAAAAGATGGCGTCCGCACCTCGTGACCAAAAGCCTGTAAGATTTTTTTTTGCTGCGGCACAAGCAGGTAGCTTTGGGAAATCGAAACTTAAAATGCATTTCTGTGAAAAGGACTTTGTGTTTGAAAAGCCAGACAGCTAGGCAAACATCGAATATGCATTGCGTCAGATCGAAACAGATCAGCCCAGTTAGGCCTAAGCGTAAGGTCATTAGTTTGTCCACATAAATAATCAGAAACAGTTCAAGGGAGCCACCAAGGCTGGACAGGCCGATTAAAATGCATTAATGACAATACAACCCGGACATCGGGGCCATCAGGTGCGATAAACGGCCATCTAAAGCCAGTTAACTTAGATCGGTATAACCATTTAAAACAGCCCGCCAAAAGTTGGACAATAGACTGACCTGATTTGGCGCGCAGATAAGGGCTTTCAACGGGAGTATAATTATAGGCCCATTGGTAGCCACGTTGCTCTCTCCTCCTCCTGCGCTTGCTACCTAGCCACTGCCTGTGGCTTCCCCAAATCCATCAGGGATGCCGGCACAGCACCAGGCGAACACGGGCAGACCAGGCCAGACGAGACGAGACGAGACGAGATGAGACGAGATGATTTCGAAGAAGATTGAGGAGTGCTTCGAATAATCGGGCCTTCAATCCAGCCAACCGACAACGATCTTCATGCAACATTCAACCGCTACCCGAAGAAGAAGAACCATCATCCCTGCAAGGTAAAGTACCCAAGCAAAGACTTTAATCTCGGGGTACTTTACCGGGACGACACCCTTGCCATGCCCTGAGACCACGTGACGACGGCAGGCTCCAGAGAGCACAAAGAGCGAACCCCAAAACCCCACAACCGTTATAACTCAGCAGATTTTGACTTGGTGAGCATGAATTCCTGGCCCCGCTTAGCTTAATCTAGTTAGGTATTATAGGTGGGATAAGGGTTAAGGAATTTTATTAATGTGTGTTGTTCCCTCGATGTGCCGTATGTTCCCCATTCCCATTTGAGTATATTCTCTTGATAAGCCTGTAACTACATAGTGACTTTTCAGTATTTGTAATTTTTATTTCTGTTTTAATAAAATCTTGGTTTTCTTACACAAAACCAATTGTCTACTCGTTTTCTGTATCGTCGCCTGTACCTAAGTCCGGTGTCGAGAACCCAGGGGTGTGGGAACGATTCGAACCGCTCACAGGCAGTCAGGGGCATAACTGACTGGGTACACGCCACCCCCTACACAGTATACTATTTGTTCCAATGCCCCAATAGCAGAAAAGCATTCCCTCCCCCGCCACCTCCTCCTGCACTAGAATCATACAGCACAGAAGGAGGCTGTTTGGCCCATCGTGCCCGTGCCGGCTCTTTGCTAGAGCTTTCCAATTAGTCCCACTCCCCCCTGTCCATGTACAGTAGGCATCTCAAAGCACTGGAGAGGTACCACCAACGCTGCCTCCGCAAGATCCTGCAAATCCATTGGCAGGATAGGTGCACCAATGTCAGTGTTCTCGCTCAGGCCAACATCCCCAGCATCGAAGCTTTGACCACGCTCGATCAGCTCCAATGGACGGGTCACATCGTCCACATGCCTGATACGAGACTCCCAAAACAAGCGCTCTACTCGGAGCTCTGGCACGGCAAGAGAGCCCCAGGTGGGCAGAGGAAATGTTTCAAGGACACCCTCAAAGCCTCCTTGAAAAAGTGCAACATCCCCACCGACACCTGGGAATCCCTGGCCCAAGACCACACAAAGTGGAGGAGGAGCATCTGGGAAGGCGCCGAACACCTCGAGTCTCTTCGCCGGGAGCAAGCGGAAGCCAAGCGCAGGCAGCGCAAGGAGCGCACGTCAACCCAAGCACCCCACCCACCCGCCCCTTCAACCACCGTCTGCCCCACCTGTGACAGAGACTGTAGGTCCCGCATTGGACTCATCAGTCACCTGAGAACTCATTTCTAATGTGGAAGCAAGTCATCCTCGGTTCCAAGGGACTGCCTAAGAAGAAGAGACTCCCCCCTGCTCTTTCCCCACAGCTCTGTAAATTTTTCTTTTTCAAGTATTTATCTTATTCCCTTTTGAAAGTTACTATTGAATCTGCTTCCACCGCCCTTTCAGGCAGCGCATTCCAGATCACAACAACTCGCTGCGTAAAAAGAAAATTCTCACCATCTCCCACCATCCGCCGCCCCCCACCCCCCCACCCCGTATCATTGGCCAATTGTATTAAATCTGTGTCCTATGGTTACAGACCCTGGCGCCAGTGGAAACCGTTTCTCCCTATCTACTCTACCACAGAAGACAGTCGAGGCCAATTCATTAAATATATTCAAGAAGGAGTTAGATATATTCCTTAAGGCTAAAGGGATCAAGGGATATGGAGAGAAAGCAGGGACAGGGTACTGAATTTGGACGATCAGCCATGATTGCATTGAACGGCGGAGCAGGCTCGAGGGGCCGAATGGGAAATGTTTGGGAGGACTCGTAAAAATCAACATTTCATTGTGCAGTACACACGTCTGCTGCATATATGACATTGAATTGAATTGAATTGAATGGCCGACTCCTGCTTCTATCTTCTATGTTTCTATGTAACCCAGTGGGACAGTTGTCAACACCAGCTATCCTGTAGCCTCTCTGGGTAGGTTGTCTAGTTAGTAGGGACCGTTCGGTGCTGTAGGTCCAAGCCAGGTAGCATTCTCTCCGTGATGCACTGGAGTGTCGTCCTAGATCATGCCCTCAACCTTGGACTGCGGCTTGAGCCCACAATCTTCTGAGGTGGGGTGTGCTCCCTATACTCTACCCTATGCGCATTGGAATTTAGAAGAATGAGAGGTGATCTTATTGAAACATATAAGATACTGAGGGGGCTCGGCAAGGTGGATGCAGAGAGGATGTTCCCCCTCGTGGGGAAATCTAGAACTCGGGGGCACAGTTTCAGAATAAAGGGTCGCCCTTTTAGAACTGAGATGAGGAGCAATTTCTTCTCTCAGAGGGTCATAAATCTATGGAATTCTCTGCCCCAGAGAGCCATGGAGGTTGGGTCATTAAATACATTTAAGGTGGAGATAGACAGATTTTTGCAAGATAAGGGAGTGAAGGGTTATGGGGAGCGGGCGGGGAAGTGGCTTTGAGCCCAAGATCAGCCGTGATCTTATTGAATGGCGGAGCAGGCTCGAGGGGCCAAGTAGCCGACTCCTGCTCCTATTTCTTAAGTTCTAACTGAGCCAAACGGACACTTTTAATTTGATTAATTTGACTTTGTACTTTGCAGCCCCAGCCGATGAACCCTCCCCATTGTGAACAATTTGCCCAGCTTTGTCAATCTCCTTAATAAACTTTGGTTAACTCGTCAAACTCTTCAAAGAAAGCAAGCACAACTTCGTTAACTTTTCCTTCTGTCTTAGATCCCTGATACCTGGCAGCATCATTGCTCAGCCAATACCCTGTCAGGGCCAATAATGTCTTTCCTACAGCTCTTTAATCAAGATGACTGAAAGGACAAGTGTCATTGAACGGTATGTACACTGGACAGAGAAGATGAAAGGCATGCGACAGAATTCAATCAATACCTTTTCCCACAGATTCTATTAGACTGTTCAAAGAGGCTGCATAATTTCTCAGAATCTGCAGCCGTGTAATACAGTCTGTTGAGAGAAGCAGATTTTTTTTGGAGTTTTGAACCAGCAACTAATAAGAAAGTAAAAAGGGTGGCGAGGATTAAGTGATCTGATAAAGTCGCGGGGCCGCCCGTCACTGCCGCTGCATTTGCACTGAAGAAAGAAGAGTTCGAGGTAACACAATTTTGAAGTTCACACAATAGTTTAAGGGGATTAACAGTTCAGTTGCCACAGAGAGGTCAAATATCAGGAGACGCAAGTTTAAAACTGAGAGCAAGGTGAGGAATCCAAAGGAAACTGTTTTCACACATTTGGGAACAGTGGTGATGCTTGAAGCAGTCCATGTGCACAATGGCTTCATACAGTAATAGGTCCTGGATCTGCTCTTGTGGTAAGCGCAAGATATAGCCCTTCCAAAAGCTTAGTCAGTAAATTGCAGAGCCAAGTGTGGAGTTCAAAACACAAAGAATAGGCCTTCATTTGCGGGCAGCACAAGACAAACAAGTTCCTGGAAGCGCACCCAGAAAGCCCCCAAGGAATCTCTCACAGCTATTTTATATTGAGAAACCTGGGTCCAGGGCCAAGACCCGCATTACAAGGCACCGCCAAGTTTGCTAAGAGTAGGGCAGAAGATCAAGAAGTTGCAGGTGACACCGAGCGTGGATTCCAAAAGGCTTGTAGATTGTAAAGGGCAGGAAAAACCGAGGAAAGTGTACGGAATGACACAGTTTTGAGGTCCTGGTAAAGAATTGAGTTGGAGTAGATGGCGCAACCAGTAGGTGCCTTGGTCAGTGAGGCAGGTTTGATGTCCTGCAGCGCATTGCACAAGTTGCCACGTGCGCACTGCCTAAACCTTCAAGGGCACCCTTTCAATTGGCTGCCCTTCATCATCTTTCCATCACCACGTACTTTGCCACTTGAGCTCATCAAGGTGACAGTCAGTGATGGGCTGAGGAACTGGACCTTGCAGGGGGAGAAGGTTCGAACACCCACTGCGGTTCAGGCCACTTGGCTCAGGATGCAACCAGGAGCACTTGGAATCTGATGTCTGAAGGGTGACGGACTCGAAACATTTTTTTTTTTTTTGCATTCATAACTTGGCTGCAAACAGTCGGCAGAGGACAACTTCTCCCGTGGCCTCTGTGACCGAGGGATCTGACATTTGAACAAAGCAAGAGAGTCAGTGTGTTCCTTCTCCGTTACCCACCGCACAGTTTGTGATTTCCACAAACAGGTATCATAAAATAAGCCATGGGTTTTGCATTTATTACAATTTACCTCAAGGTGTTTGTGGAGCTGGCCTTGTGCCAGCTTTGCGTGTGTGTTCGAGCCCAGGCCGCACATTATTCCAGGAAGCTGTCTTTTTTTCTGTCAGAGTTGGCTACACTGGGAAACCAGGAGCAGCTCCTTTGCTATTGAGAGGCTGCATCATGTTTTTTGGCCAGTTTTTCTCTGGCTCACCTTTACGTGTCATTGTAATATTAGCACCAATGCCTTTCTAAATGTCATAAGAAATATTAAATTAACAGTGTCACAGAAAATAATGGGAATTAATGCTGCTTTATATTTATGAACTACCAACTTGCACTGACCCAGACATTTACGGATGTGAGTGGTTTAATTATTCAGGCACTCAATGTGGACACATGGTATGCAAACATGTCAAGGTCAGGGAGGTCTCTTTTGCTGGATGACATCACGTTTTTGGTGTCAGTATTTCTTGAACTGGGAATGATTGCTGTCCGCTCCTACTAGAGACTGCCAAAACGAAAGACTTAAAGTGGTATCATCTTCATGAAAAAGTATTTGGCAAACCTTTTTGTCCTTGCGACTTTTTCCTCCTCCTCTCCTGAAGGGGACGACTTTGCCACCGCACCCCCCGCCTCTCGTGGTACTTCACCAGGGAGCCATTCTTCATGTGGGAACCGAGCCAGTGATTGTTGTTCGCCTCTTGCACCAGAGATCCCATCACGGGCAGGACCAATCCTGCCCCCGCACATCAAGAGGGGAGGAGGTCAAGGGTTGGCATTCAAGAGCATGAACCCTGTCTGATATTGTTTTGCTGCTCTTCCCCAACCCATGGATCCAGAAGCTAATTATGGCACTCCTATTGCCACTCCATTTGCGATCAACGAATCCACAGTCCGAAGAATAGATTTATGGATATGGTCGTATAGCTCAGCACCAATGTGATGCATTTCTCCACTGAGCCACCATTTTGTGTGGGGGGGGGGAAGGGGTGAGGGAGGGTGGGAGGAAAGCCACATCACAATGACATCACCTGTAAGTGAGGGGATGATGGATTTTGGTGCAATTTAAGTCATCACATTGGGTAAGCAAATGTGACCAGGGTTTTAACCAATTTTCATTCTCAGGATATGGGCCACATTTATTGCCCATCCATCGTTGTCCTTGAGAAGGTGGTGTTGAGCCGCCTTCTTAAATCACTGCAGTCCCATGTGGTGAAGGTGCTCCCACAGTGCTGTCAGGGAGGGAGTTCCAGGATTTTGAACCAGCGACGATGAAGGAACGGCCGATATATGTCCAAGTCGGGATGGTGGGAGACATCGAGGGGATCTTGTAGATAGTACACACTGAAGCCACGGGACACCGGTGGGTGGGGTGGATGAAGTGCCGATTAAGCAGACTGCTTTGTCCTGGATGGTGTCGAGCTTCTTGAGTGTTGTTGCAGCTGCATCCATCCAGGAAAATGGAGGGTATTCCATCACACTCTTGACTTGTGCCTTGTGGTTGGTGGAAAGGCTTTGGGGAGGCAGGTGGTGAGCCGCTCGCTGCAGAATTCATGAAGACGGTGTTCCTTTAATACAGCATCGGCATGACAACAAATTCTGTTTAAGAATTTCACTAACTAGAGCGAGTGAATTGACGCAGTATGATTTCCCATGACAGCTGCCCTAAACTTCTACACATCCCCCATGTAGCGTGATATGCTGCCCCAGTAAAAGAAAGAACATGCATTTCTATAGCACCTTTCACAACCTCAGGACGTCCCAAAGCGCTTTACGGCCAATGAAGTACTTTTTAAAGTGAAGTCACTGTTGTGCACAATTTTGCATTAAAAGCTCCAGACACAGTGAAAATATCCAATAGATCACTTGCTGCTCAAAGCACTTACCACTTATCCATAACTAACATGATTAGTTAGATAACCTGGTTAGGCCACAACTGGAGTATTGCGTCTAGTTCTGGTCACCACACTTTAGGAAGGATGTGAAGGCCCTTGAGAGGGTGCAGAGGAGATTTACCCAAATGGTTCCGGGGATGGGGGATCTTAGCTACAAGGACAGGTTGGAGAAGCTGGATTTGTTTTCGTTAGAGCAAAGGAGGTTGAGGGGTGATTTGATAGAGGTGTACAAGATTATGACGGGTTTGGATAGGCTAGACGGGAAAAGGCTGTTCCCACTAGTTGATGGCACAAGGACTAGGGGACACAGATTTAAGGTTTTGGGCACGAGATACAGGGGGGACGTGAGGAAAAACTTTTTTTACACAGCGAGTGGTGAGGACCTGGAACTCGCTGCCGACGGAAGTGGTGGAAGCGGAGACACTCAATGTTTTCAAGGGGAGACTGGATAGGCACTTGAGGGAAATAAACTTGCAGGGCTACGGGGATAGAGCGGGGGAATGGGATTGACTGGATTGCTCCACAGAGAGCTGGCACGGGGCCGAATGGCCTCCTTCTGTGCCGTTATGACTCGATGATCATGTTGATATCGCACTGAGATATTAGTAACGGCTCAGGTTGCCAACTCTGGCTGGGAGTATTCCTGGAGATTTCATCACATGACCTCCTGCCTCCAACCGCCCCGCCCACATACTCCCGCCATTGGTCGCCCGATGTGTCCGTCCTCGCGGTGGCCCCGCCTTCCCATGCCAATTGGAAAGCAAACAGGCTCTTAATTATCCGATTGGCCGATGCTTGACCATCAGTCACACAGCCTTTTTATCCCACCTCCAATATATTTATAACTAAATAAATGTTCAAAGGAAACGAAAAGGGAAATCACGCACAATCTCTTTTAATACCCTATGATTTTTCTCTCGGAGTTACGTGGAATTACATCGAAAAATTACAGCAGAGAAACAGGCCGTTCGGCCCAACCAGTCCACGCCAGCGTCTATGCTTGCTCGTGGCAGAGTCCTGGAGACTAACTTATAATTCCTGGAGACTCCAGGGCAATCCTGGAGGGTTGGCGACCCGAGTAACGGGCACGTTGATACATTCACACACCGTTCCTCTGTCCGCCGAGTTGAGAAAGCGATCGGCCCGGGGGAAGTGAACGGGTGAACGCTCTTGTTGAAAACAGGAGACAAAAGAATTTCACACCAACAGCTGAAAGCGAATACTCAGCAGCAAACGATTAACCCCCGATGCCACCAAGTTAAAGGGGCCCGGTAGACTAACGCACCATTCATTCAGATCAAGCTCTCCGATAAGGAACCAATTTACCTGCGAATGGCTGAGACTGCAGGGGTCAAAAAAATTGAAATGGTCGGAAGATTAATCCCGTTCATTCTCCGTTGGACCGCTAATTTAATAACCCCTTGAAATTTGCCAATGTGTGGTATTATTTTATATCAATACGGCACCTTACAATTGTTACCTTTGCTTTGTTAATTGTTGGGGGGGGGAGAAACTGGGCAGGAGTTAATTGAAGATCTGCTTTCTTAATTGGCTCATTATCATGTTTGCTTTCCCTGACAATGCACAGCGTTTAATTGTTACCCTATCCACACAGATGGCTTTTATAATTATTAAAATAAGAGTAATCTGTCTTTCACTCTGCTGTATGACAACACAAGCCTCGCATTCTTGCAATCCTGGGATTTAATTAACAGCATGCCATTCCCATTCTGTCATTAGAACTGTGGATTATATGCTCAGCAATGTATAAAGGAAATTAATTTTGCAAACACATTTTATCGTTTAACGTATAACCCTTTTTGAGGATTGAAATTCTGTGAACTTGCAGAACAATAGATTAGCCTCTCTTCGGAGGGCGAGTGTGCTGCGAGCAGGGGGCAGGCAGGGGAACTGCCTGGCTGCCAGTCACATGCAGCTGGCATTTCACAGGAAGGTTGTAGCGCACGCACAAAAAATCTCTCCGCCGGTTGGCATTTATTGAATAAGGCAGCAGCTCATTTCTTTCCCCACTGCACCACCCCAACCACCCGCCCACCCCCCCACCCCGCCCCTCCTCAATTCTACTCTCCCGAAGGTGCCAGCTCCTGGTAGAGGCATTTCCGCAGTTGCTGGCTGGCCGACGGGATCGCGCCCGAGTCGGCCGGCGTGCGAACCTCGGCGGTGATTGTCAGCGGATTATTCCACTGTGGGGGGGGGGGGGTACCGCAGCTGGTATGCTCCTGGCCTGGCACTCGCCTTTCAGCAGGGGTCGCCGGGTAAAGATCAGGAGTGGGGGGACGCTGCTTGATTTAAGCGTCCTGGCGCGTTTGTTCGACGGTAAAGGTGCATGGGGCATGCCAACTTGCCAACTTGCCAGCTCTGGTTGGATGTGTTCTTGGAGGTTTGATTGCCTGCTCTCTCGCCTCCAACCGCCCCACCCAGTCAAACAGACGTTTCTTACCCCGCCTCCAATATTGTTATAACTATTAAACAATCAGGTTTTTTTTAATGCCCCAGTGATTTTTCCGCCAGAGTTGCTGTGTGTAAATTGGCTGCTGCGTTTCCTACATTACAACAGTGACTACACTTCAAAAAGTACTTAATTGGCTGTAAAGCGATTTGAGACATCTGGTGGTTGTTGTCGTCGTACGTGTCTTCACACTGTTCCCTTTGGGGAACTGTATGAAGTGGTGGAAGGATTTCTGGCCGCGATTAACGCTCCTTCTGTGACCGTAACCATCTACGTACCAGCCAATAGGGTGGTTGGTCCTATGGCGGGAGGGTTTTACGGGCTCCCACAACCCATACGAGGGGGGGGGGGCCACCCACACCCACGGACGCAAGTATCCTGCTGGATGTCAACCCTGAATTTAGAGCCGGAGCTCCGACTCCACTTGCCGGGACTGTCTGGCGTGGGGTTCGAAACCCTACGCCTTCTGGCCCAGCGGCGGGGATGCTACCGTTACGCCAAAGGCCCACTCCGGTGGTCGTGAAAGGCGCTATAGAAATGCAAGTCTTTCTTTTATCAGCGTGAATTGGTAATCGCTTCACATCGACACTAAACTTGTAGGGCCCAATATTCCGAGTGCTCCTCACCAGTAGCAGGTAACCTCGCCCATCAGCTGCAAACATATTGGGAAATCACGGGCATGTGTTCCCGGCATGCACAGTCAATGTGCAGGGCTCTCTGTACCCCGTGCAGTCCTGTAAAATCGGTCCTTTGTATATAAAAAAAAATCACCCTTAAACCTTCATCAAAGACAGCAACTTGTATTTATATAGCGCCTTTAATGTAGTAAAACATCCCAAGGCGTTTCATTTTAGTATCCGTGCAGTAAAATTCAAGTATCAAAGTGGTAAGAATCATTAATTTTTTTACCAATGCAACTTGTTGACAATTCGATGTATAGAGATACAAATACATGTTGTTTATTTAAGATTTAGATAGAGTAAATAAAGAGAAACTGTTTCCAATGGCTGAAGGGTCGATAACGAGGTTTAAGAAGAACCAGAGATAAATATATATATATATAGCAAATATGTAGAACATGGTCACTGTAAACTTAAATTCACAATAGATTTAACTATACAAGGCTAAATTTACAATAGACTTAAATTCACAGTCATTTTAAATGATTTAATAGGGTGAAGTTTTTCTCGTAGCAAGCATTCCCCAATTTATATAGTACATCAAAATCCTTGTCTTTGCCAATAAATTTCTGCATGGCTTCGCTCCTCCCTCCCTACCGTCTTTCGGATAAAACGTTAAACTGAGACCCCATCTCAGGTTGAAATAAAAGATCCCACTATTTCAAAGGCGAGCGGGGGAGTTCTCCCAGTGTCCCAGCCAATAGTTATCCCTCAACCAATGTCACTAAAAACAATTTATCCGGTCATTGTCACATTGCTGTTTGTGGGAGCTTGCTGTGCGCAAATTGGCTGCTGTTTTCCTACATTACAACAGTGACTACACTTCAAAAAGTACTTCATTGGCTGTAAAATGCTTTGGGATGCCCTGAGGTTGTGAAAGGCGCTATAGAAATACAAAGTTCTTTCTTTCTTTCTTCTTTACTCGCCTCCCTACCTCTGCAATTCCCTCCTGCCTCTATCAAAGCTCACACGCTCGACTCTCTGCGTCTGAACTGTGTATCTTCACCTGTGCCTGCTCTACCAATGGTAGCAGAGGCCTTAACCTCACACACATGGGGGGGGGGGAGTTTTTTTGGGGGGGTCAGCGGGCGCGATTGGTGGTGGGTCGGGTGGGAAAAAAAAATTTTGACAGCAGGTCGGGACCCCGCTGTCAATCCGCCGCCACACACCTTTACCAAATGTCAGGTCTGTCAACGCTGAGCAGACCCGACACACAGCGGCGGGGGAGGCAATTCAGGTCATTATGACCTTGTTAACAGACCATTAAGAATGATTTTGAGCTCACCTTCAGAGTTTACCAGGTCACCCACAGGGGATACGCTGCTTGGGGATCACATCAGGTAAGCAGGGCGGGTGTTGAATGGCCATGGAATCATCTCATTACTTGACAGCTGCAAATGTGCTATAAAAGCTCCCATCTCACAGCTGTTCACTTTCCAAGCATAGAAGCTGTTGCTTACTGCACTTGGAAGACAGATTGAGCTTTATGCAGGTTGCAAGTGTTTGGAGTACATTCTCTATCCAGTGTCATCTCATTGGAACAATCTCTCTCACCATTGACAGATCGCTTCTGTCATCTCAAGTCCACCTGCCATCTATTCCATCAGCATCGGTGCCCTTGAAACTATCTCACCTTCATCCTCAGAATCCCACCACGATCAGCCCCAACACCAGCAGCACCAGGCATAGCAGCAGCACCAACAACAACACCAATCTTCTCCGCAATCAACTGATTCTGCACAGGACAGAGGGCATCAGTGCCCGACCATATTGCTGCCCGGGACGCCAGGGATGGCCTCAACATGGCCAGATTTACTTCACTTGATAGAAACATAGAAACATAGAAGATAGGAGCAGGAGTAAGCCATTTGGCCCCTCGATCCTGCTCCGTCATTCAATGCGATCATAGCTGATCATCCAAACTCAGTACCCTGTCCCTGCTTTCTCCCCATATCCCTTGATTCCCTTAGCCTTAAGAAATATATCTAACTCCTTCTTGAATATATTTAATGAATCGGCCTCAACTGTCTTCTGTGGTAGAGAATTCCACAGGTTCACCACTCTTTGGGTGAAGAAATTCCTCCTCATCTCAGTCCTAAATGGCTTGCCCCTTATCCTTAGACTGTGACCCCTGGTTCTGGACTCCCCCGCCATCGGGAACAGCCTTCCTGCATCTAGTCTGTTTAATCCTGTTAGAATTTTATAAGTTTCATTGAGATCCCCTCTCATTCTTCTAAACTCTAGCGAATATAAGCCTAATTGACCCAATCTCTCTTCATACGTCATTCCTGCCATCCCAGGTATCAGTCTGGTGAATCGTCGCTGCACACCCTCCATGGCAAGAACTTCCTTCCTCAGATAAGGCGACCAAAACTGCACACAATACTCAAGGTGTGGTCTCACCAAGGCCCTGTACAACTGTAGCAAGACATCCTTGCTCCTGTACTTGAATCCTCTCGCTATAAAGGCCAGCATACCATTTGCCTTCGTAACCGCCTGCTGCAGCTGCATGCTTACCTTCAGCGACTGGTGCACAAGGACACCCAGGTCTCGTTCACTTCCCCTTTTCCCAATCTATTGCCGTTCAGATAATAATCTGCCTTCCTGTTTTTGCCACCAAAGTGGATAACCTCGCATTTATCCACGTTATACTGCATCTGCCATACATCTGCCCAATCGCCCAACCTGTTCAAATCGCACTGGAGTTTCTCGGCATCCTCCTCACAGCACACACGCCCACCCAGCTTTGTGTTGTCTGCAAACTTGGAGATATTACATCTAGTTCCCTCGTCTAGATCATTAATATATATTGTGAATAACTGGGGTCCTAGCACCGATCTCTGCGGTACCCCACTAGTCACTGCCTTCCACTCGGAAAAAGACCCGTTTATTCCAACTCTTTGTTTCCTGTATGCCAACCAGCTTTCTATCTAAGTCAGTACCTTACCCCCAATCCCATGTGCTTTAACTTTGCACGCTAGTCTCTTATGCCAGACCTTATCAAAAGCCTTCTGAAAGTCCAAATGCACCACATCCACTGGTTCTCCCTTATCTATTCTACCAGTTACATCCTCAAAACATTCCAGTAGATTAGTCAAGCATGATTTACCTTTTGTAAATCCATGTTGACTTTGTCCGATCCTGTCACTGTTTTCCAAGTGCTCTGCTATTACATCTTTTATAATGGACTCTAGCATTTCCCCACTACCGATGTCAGGCTTACCGGTCTATAATTCCCCATTTTTTCTCTACAACCTTTTTGAAATAGTGGGGTTACATTAGCTACCCTCCAATCCATGGGAACTGTTCCAGAGTCTATAGAATTTTGGAAGATGACCAGTAATGCATCTACTATTTCTAGGGCCACTTCCTTAAGTACCCTAGGATGTAGATTATCAGGCCCTGGGGATTTATCGGCCTTCAATCCCATTAATTTCCCTAACACCATTTCCCTACAAATACTGATTTCATTCAGTTCCTCCCTCTCATTAGACCCTATGTTCCCTGGCATCTCTGGGAGTTTATTTGTGTCCTCCTTTGTGAAGACAGAACCAAAGTATGTATTTAATTGGTCTACCATGTCTTTGTTCCCCATTATAAATTCCCCTAATTCTGACTGCAAGGGGCCTACGCTTGACTTTACCAATCTTTTTCTCTTCACATATCTATAGAAGCTTTTACAGTCAGTTTTTATGTTCCCTGCAAGCTTACTCTCATATTCTCTTTTCCCCCTCTTAATTAATCCCTTTGTCCTCCTTTGCTGAATCCTAAACTGCTCCCAATCCTCAGGTTTGCTGCTTTTTCTGGCCAATTTATATGCCCTCTCCTTGGATCTTATGCTATCCCTAATTTCCCTTGTTAGCCAATGTTGAGTCACCTTTTTTGTTTTATTTTTATGCCAAACAGGGACGACCAAATTCTGTAGTTCATCCATGCGATCTTTAAATGTTTGCCATTGCCTATCCACTGTCAACCCTTTAAGTAACATTCCCCAATCCATCCTAGCCAACTCGCACCTCATATCATCATAGTTTCCTTTATTTAAATTCAGTACCCAAGTCCCTGAGTCAACTACTTCACTCTCCATCTTAATGAAGAATTCTACATATTATGATCGTTCCTCCCCAAGGGGCCTCGCACAACAAGATTGCTAATTAATCCTTTCTCATTACATAATACCCAGTCTAAGATGGCCTGATCTCTAGTTGGTTCCTCCACATATTGGTCCAGGAAACCATCCCGTATACACTCTAGGAATTCCTCTTCCACAGCATTGTTACTAATTTGGTTAGACCAATCTATATGTGGATTAAAGTCACCCATGATAACTGCTGTGCCCTTATTGCACACATCTCTAATTTCCCATTTAATGCCATCCCCAACCTCATCATTACTGTTTGGGGGTCTGTATACAACTCCCACTAACGTTTTCTGCCCCTTGGTATTTCTCAGCTCTACCCATACAGATTCCACATCATCAGAGCTAATATCCTTCCTTACTATTGTGTTAATCTCCTCTTTAACCAGCAATGCTACCCCACCGCCTTTTCCTTTTTGCCTGTCCTTCCTGAATATTGAATACCCCGTGATGTTGAATTCCCAGCCTTGGTCACCCTGGAGCCATGTCTCCGTAATCCCAATTATATCATATCGCTTTACATCTATTTGTGCAACTAATTCATCCACCTTATTACGAATGCTCCTCGCATTAAGACATAAAGCCTTCAGGCTTGTTTTTTTAACACTCTTAGACCTTTTAGAATTATTGTTTACTGCGGCCATGTTTGATTTACACCCTTGATTTCTCTGACTTCCACTTTTGCTTTTCTCCTTCCTGTCTTTTGCTTCTATCCTTGCTTCCCTTTCCTTTGTCTCCCTGCACAGGTTCCCAACCCCCTGCCATTTTAGTTTAAACCCTCCCCAACAGCACTAGCAAACACTCCCCCAGGACATCGGTCCTGGTCCTGCCCAGGTGGAAACCGTCCAGTTCCCCCAGAACCGATTCCAATGTCCCAGGAATTTGAATCCCTCCCCCTTGCACCATTCCTCTAGCCATGTATTCATCTGAAATATCCTTCTATTTCTACTCTGACTAGCACGTGGCACTGGTAGCAATCCTGAGATTACTACCTTTGAGGTCCTATTTTTTAATTTACCTCCTAACTCCCTATATTCAGCTTTTAGGACCTCATCCCATTTTTTACCTATATCGTTGGTACCTATATGCACCACGACAACTGGCTGTTCACCCTCCCCCTCCAGAATGCCCTGCAGCCGCTCTGAGACATCCTTGTACCTTGCACCAGGGAGGCAACATACCATCCTGGAGTCTCGTTTGCAGCTGCAGAAACGCCTATCTATTCCCCTTACAATAGAATCCCCTATCACTATAGCTCTCCCGCTCTTTTTCCTCCCGTCCTGTGCAGCAGAACCACCCATGGTGCCAGGAAGTTGGTTGCTGCTGCCTTCCCCCGATAAGCCATCCTCCCCAACAATATCCAAAGCGGTATATTGTTTGAGAGGGGGATGGCCACAGGGGACCCCTGCACTACCTGCCTGCGCCTACTACTCTGCCTGACGGTCACCCATTCCCTTCCTGCCTGTGCAGCCTTTACCTACGGGGTGACCAACTGATTAAACGTGATATTCACGACGTCCTCAGCATTGCGAATGCTCCAGTATGTATCTATTCACAGCTCCAGCACCGCAATGCGGTCTGTCAGTAGCTGCAGCTGGATACACTTCCCGCTCACATGGTCATCAGGGACACAGGAAGTGTCCCTGATTTCCCACATAGTGCAGGAGGAGTATGCCATGGAGCCGAGCTGTCCTGCCATGACTTACCCTTTAATTAATTTAAATTAAATCAATACCACCAATTATACTACAATTAAATGATATACTCAAGGGCCCTTGTTTCCTAGCACTCCCCGCTACACAACAGAGACCTTAGAAACTATCACCACAAAATTAAGACCTTCTAAACTTTATAAACTATGAACCTTAACTGTCAAACTATAGAGTAGTATAAGTACTCATCCAATCAGCTGCTTCCTCCTGCCCGCGTCACGTTTTGAATCGTGACGTGGCTCTGGAACGCCGCCACCGGTCTGCGAAATTGGTAAGCCTCTGTAAAAAAGCCCGCGAAAGTGAGTTTAAATACTCACTGAATCTCCGTTCTCACTGCTTCCGACAATGGCCTCAGTAAAAAAGCCCGCGAAAGTGAGTTTAAATACTCACTGAATCTCCGCTATCACTGCTCCCGACAATGGCCTCTGTAAAAAAGCCCGCGAAAGTGAGTTTAAATACTCACTAAGTCTCCGCTCTCACTGCTCCCGACAATGGCCTCTGTAAAGAAACCCGCGAAAGTGAGTTTAACTACTCACTGAACCTTCGCTCTCACCGCTCCCGACAATGGCCTCTGATGCTGTACACCCTGATGTGCCAGGTTGGCACTGCCCCACACCAACACCATAAAACATCTCTACAATGCCCAAGCCATTCCTTTCACACTCATCAGCATTGCGGGGGGGTACCGTTATGTCTCACTATTCAGTGCAACTCACTAAGCCACTTCTAAAGGTGCACACAGATCTGTGCAAGAACGCAAAGTGTTCAAAATAAAGATTTCAATATTTGACAGCACATTAACAGAAACTTCACATGAACATTGGCTAAAGCACATAAGTGCCTACCCTTGTGTATTAGTTGGTATGATTGGACATGGATGAGGGTGAGTGTGAGGGGTGGCTAGTGAGATGGGGAAGTGATAATGTAGATAGAGAGGGACGGGTGGAGGTGCAAGATAAGTTGGTGTGAGTAAGGATGTGCAGGAGTAGGGTAGGGAAGGCAGAGTGATGGGGATGTGATGAGTGGCACAGCAGGATGAGGTTGAGTGTGGCTTTGCGGTAATGTTTCATGATCTACTGAGATCATTGAAAGGTTTGCGCCACTGCAGCCTGGTCCTCCTGATGACATCCCTGCTTGTGTCCTCTTGTGCAATATGCAACCAGGCTGCGGTGGTCTCCTAGGGAGGTCTCTTCCGCCCATAGGAAGGGAAGAGAACCTCCCTGCATGTTGTGACTCCCTCCATAAGCATATGGAGGAAGTCATGGGAGAGTCTGGGTGCAGCTGTGCACCTCTGTGCTGTGTTTGCAGCACCTCAATGCTGTAAAACACTGGCAGCACAACTGTCAAACTAAATTTGCGCGTGGTCCCTTTAAGGAAACCAGCTGTTGACGTGTCATCAAATGACGTCATCAGACCCGCTTCCTTTTCATTGGCCTGGCAAATGTGCTGGGCAGGACTTAACAAGCCCAATCAGGTGAAAATCATTTTGGACAGCGGGCTGGAGCAAGCAGCGAGGCCAGAATCCCCACCACCGACGTCGCCCGCCACAGACCCACCGAGGGAGGGAAAATCCAGCCCAACGATATCTGGAGTTCTCTCTCAAAACTCCTCCCTCCACCTCACGCCATCCCGCTTCAGCTTCAAAAGCTTCCTCAAAAACCATCTGACCTCGCCTTCGGGTCAGATCCCTAACTCTGCTCCCAATTCTTGCTCATTGTTCAACATTTCCCTGCTCCCCCCCTCCCCCCCTCGCACCACTCCTCCCTCCCTCAAACCTCCCCTGAATGCCTTTGGATGTTTTTGCTACAATAAAGGTGTTGCATGCGTTGGAGTTTTAGACCAAAATAAGTGAAGCATCTCTCTGACTAAGTGGGAGTTGGCGAGTCTGTGTGTGTTGACAAGGTCCCACTGCATTGTATGTAGTGATTTGTGGTTGATGCTTGCCTTGAGTGATGTAGGCTTAGCAGATTTAAGGTCTGGCCAGTTCCTGTTGCTCTAGCCAGAGAAAACAGAGCTCCAAGCCAGCACACAGCACGCACGTGCAGAGCTGAGAATAACTGTTACATTCCAATATCAACAGAGCGACTCTAGGACAGTCAGTTTGCTGATAACATTAATAATATTAAAAATGAAGGTTTAGTGAAAAAACAAAAAGAAAGACTTGCATTTATATAGCGCCTTTCACAAACTCAGGACGCCCCAAACCGCTTTACATTCAATTAAGTACTTTGAGGGATAAATATTGGCCCAGGACACCAGGGAGAACTCCCCTGCTCTGCTTTGAATTAGTGCCATGGGATCTTTTACGTCCACCTGAGAGAGCAGACGGGGCCTTGGTTTAATGTCCCATCCCGAAAGACAGTTCCCTCGGTACTGCACTGAAGTCCCGGCCTCAATTTTGTGCTCAAGTCCAATTTTGTGACAAGATGGGTGTACATGGAGAAAGGGGATTGGAATTCCTAAAACGTGGGCGGGACTCCTTCCTCAGACCGCATGTTGGTAGGCCGACAGGAGGGAGAAGTGTTGCCCGTTCTAGTTCTCGATGTAGATCAGCAAGGTGAGATAAATGCGGGTGAGCACCTTGGGAATAGTGACCATAATATGGATAAAGTTCATGGCCCTCCAGAAAGGGAAAAAGTTAGTACCAAAACAATGGCACTAGATTGGAACAGGGCAGATGCTGGACAGGCAAGCAGCGAGCTAGCTGGGGTGATGGAGAAAGAGATACTGGAACAAGGAGTGTAGATCAACAATGCGATACTTTATAAAGGAGATTGCAAAGGTGCAGAATAAATATATACCATTAAAAAGGAGACTACATCAAGCTTCAGAATATCATGGATAAATAAGGAGGTTAGAAACAAACTAAAGTTGAAGAATGCCTATTGGGCCTTACAGGCAGAGGCCTTTGGAATTATATTTCAGGGTTCTACTGAGAGTGACTGTGTGCTGGAGGGTGGCCAATGTAATCCCCATTTTCAAAAAGAGAGAGCGAGCTAACCCAAGTAATTACAGGCCAATTAGTTTAACATCTGCAATAGGGAACATTTTGGAATCTTTAATTAGAAACAAAATGACGAAATATCTAGATGAAGAGAAAATAATTCGAAGCAGCCAACATGGCTTTCAGAAAGGAAGATCATGTTTGACAAGCCTGTCAACTCTGTGGTGCATTCTCCAGCCGCCCCCCCCACATTGCCCCGCCATTGGTGGTAGTGCCTTCAACTCGCCAGGCCCTAAGCTCTCGCTAATTCCCTCGCTAAACCTTTGCATCTCTTCTCCTCCCTCTCCTCATTTAAGACCCTCCTTAAAACCCATAGAGAATCATAGAACAGCACAGCACAGAAGGAGGCCGTTCGGCCCATCGAGTCTGCGCCGGCTCTTTCGAAGGGTAATCCAGTCAGTCTCACTCCCCCCGTTCTTTCCCCTCATCCCTGCAATTTTTTCTCCTTCAAGTATTTATCCAATTGTCTTTTGAAGGCTACTATTGAATCTGTATCCACCGCCCTATCAGGCAGCGCATATCCAAATCCTAGCCACTCGTTGTGTAAAATACATTTTTGACCAAGTTTTTAGTCAGCCCTCCCAATATCTCCTTCTTTGGCTCAGCGTCCATTTTAGTCTGATTATGCCTCTGTGAATTGCCATGGGATTTTTTTTTTCTATATTAGAGGTACTCTATAAATGCAAGTCGTTGTTGATCGTTTGAGAAGGTGGCAGATACGGTGAATGGCAGACATGCAACAATGTGTACCTGGACTTCCAGAAAGCCTTTGAAAGTTACCACAGAGAACCCTACTGGAGATGGTTAAAGGGGTATGGAATTAAGAGTAAGGTAGTTAATTGAATCAAAAACCCCTAACCCCCTTCCCCCACTTGGGCCCAATTATTCCTTCGCCTTCTAACCCTGCCTGACCTGAACGTTGTACTTGGGTTTTGACTCCGTGTGCACAATGTCATGAGAGCTCGACTGGTGTAGATTGTAACCTTATCACTGATTATCACTATTTGACGTTAAACCATGACTGCATGGCCGGTCTCCCACTCCGTCAACTTGAGCTCATCCAAAACTCTGCCGCCTGTGTCTTAACTCGCACCAAGTTCCGTTCACCCATCGCCCCCATGCTCGCTGACCTACATTGGCTCCCCATCTGGCAACGCCTCAATTTTAAAATTCTCATCCTTGTTTTCAAATCCCTCCATGGCCTCGCCCCTCCCTATGTCTGTAACCTTCTCCAGCCCTACAACCCCCACCACCCACCCCCCCCCCGAGATATCTGCGCTCCTACAATTCTGGCCTCTTGCACATCCCCAATTTTCATCACTCTACCATTGGCGACCGTGTCTTCAACTGTCTAGGCCCTAAGCGCTGGAATTCCCTCCCTAAATCTCTCCAACTCTCTCTCTTCCTTTAAGACCTATCTCTTTGACCAATCTTTTGGTCACCTGTCCTAATATCTCTTTATGTGGCTCGGTGTCAAATGTTTGTTTGATAATCGCTCCTGTGAAGCTTGGGACACTATACTACGTTAAAGGTTCTATATAAATGCAAGTTGTTGTGGTTGTTGTTGTTACATGACAAAGGGATATCAGTACAAACCGATAAAAGGTAAGTTCAGGGCTAATGTTCAGAAGTTCTTCTTCATACAAGGGGGCTTAAACTACAATCTCGGTGCTGTTTTGGCAGGACCACTGTACATTGGGTCTTACTTGTGGGGCAAGAAACCTATTTCACCCCATAATACAAGGTCAGCTAATGCAAGCACTTAGACGCATCATGCAGGTAGTGTATGACGTACTGTGAATCTTGGGAGCCCTGTGTGGAGGAAAGGCTGCCATTGTTTCCGCTTCTAACTGGGCGTCCCTAGAAGCACCCATTTCGAAGGGGTGTTTAGCCAGCAGAGCACCGCTGAAGCACTCCAGGCACAGTATGGGGCTTGCCCCCAATTTAAAATGAGTCCTCTCCATGAGTCTTGTGTACAAAGCCTCTGGATCGTGTCCACTTTGTGGACAGAATGGGCCTCAGGCCTACTCCTCGCTGTACAGGGTTCCGGCGACCGACCAAATTGCAGCATCGCTTCAAGTTCCTCTGATCACATTATCAGCCTCAAAGAGTGATCAATACCTCAAGTAGCCTCCTGATTAGGGGTAGTGGAGGCAAAATCTTTGGAGTCACTGAAGAGGCCATTAGATTCAGCGATGAGGAGGTGGTATTCTTTGCAGTGGGAGGATGAGTTGAACGTGCTGAATGGCCTTTGTTGTGAATGTTGGATGGACTCTCTCAAAGTACTTCCTGTACCTTTCTTGTAGAACAAAAAGGACATTATTCATCGACCAGGCAGTTGTACCGCATTTTTGCAAGAGAATTACGAGGTGATTTTTCACAAACTTACAGCAATGTCAGAAAAAAAGTGATTATTTCTACCACAGAAAATAGCCGGCATAGATGAAAATGACTGAAAATGGGAGGTAATCATTTTCATTACTGCTTCAATCACAGCCTTCAAAACGAAACCAAAGAAAAATAAAAGCTGAACCACCGTTTTGAGTATTTCAAAGAGCAGTTTCCGAGCTCCCCTGATGGCTCAGCCTGTTAAGGCAGCGAGTACCTGGGCTAACAACAGAAAACGCTGGAAAATCTCAGCATCCGTGGAGAGAGAAACAGAGTTAACGTTTCAGGTCGATGACCTTTCGTTGGAACTTGGGCTATACTGAGTAGCGAGGCCCCAGGTTGGAGCTGCTCACAATCAGTGTGGTACAGAGGGCGGCTCATTTAGCACCAATGCACGAATTCCCAATAGGCATCCTGGTCACAGAATCGTAGAAATTTACGGCACAGGAGGAGGCCATTTGGCCCATCGAGATAGCCAATTAATCCCACTGTTTAGTTCGGGAGCAGCAGAAGGAAGAGAACATCCTTTGCATAACCAGGCTCGCTCACCACTGGAGGAGAACACTTCAGATGTTCAGCTCCTGCTACAGTCTGACCCCGAGTTCAAAGATGGAGAGTCCCACTGCTTTAGACTGACCAAAAAGCTCAGGGAGATGCGAGTTAATAACCTTGTGCACAGACTGAGCTCTGAAAGCATGACAGCACAAAGTAATAACTGCTAATGCATCACTGTCCCTAATAATTACTTGTGGTACAACATCCCGCACTTAATTGATGAGTCCCCATGCTGTTTTAATCACCTCTCTCAAGCTGTGGTTCAGACCCTGCCTGTTCCCTTCACAGGGGAAGTCATGTCATCTCAGAGTGCCCGTTCTCCACGTGCAACCAGGGAAGTGGGGTGGCTTTTAGTCTCGCAAGTAGCCCACACACGCGCCTCTCACAAGCAGCCCACACACGCGCTTCTCACAAGCAGCCCACACGCGCGCCTCTCACAAGCAGCCCACACACGTGCCTCCCACAAGCAGCCCACACGCGCGCCTCTCACAAGCAGCCCACACGCGCGCCTCTCACAAGCAGCCCACACACGCGCCTCTCACAAGCAGCCCACACGCGCGCCTCTCACAAGCAGCCCACACATGCGCCTCTCACAAGCAGCCCACACACGCGCCTCTCACAAGCAGCCCACACGCGCGCCTCTCACAAGCAGCCCACACGCGCGCCTCTCACAAGCAGCCCACACGCGCGCCTCTCACAAGCAGCCCACACGCGCGCCTCTCACAAGCAGCCCACACGCGCGCCTCTCACAAGCAGCCCACACACGCGCCTCTCACAAGCAGCCCACACACGCGCCTCTCACAAGCAGCCCCTGAGCTATCTGTTGAAGGAGCCTTGACTGATTTCAAGCTCTTTGGTTCTAAAGCGATGATGCCGTCACTGTCGGGAAAAACCATTTCTTTTTTGTTTCCATTCCTCATATGGAGGTTCAGTTCCACAGGCGCTAATGGCTGGTCTCCAGTACCTCAGAGAAATGGTTATTCCTTGCGCGCGCGAGCCAACGCAGTGAACGCTGGCAGGCTATTTGACCATGGGAGGCGGTTATAGCCGAACCTGATCCTGCTATCATGCACTCTCCAGCAGGAGTCACTGAAGAGGAATGAGGACTCTGACTGGATCTTCACCCCACCATCCCCCCACTCCCATCCCCATCCCCACCCCCACCCCCACTCCCATCCCCACCCCCACCCCTTGCTTGCCCAGAGGTGCTGAGGCCAGGTTTAACACACTGGCTCTCGCTGTAACTGCAAGCAGTGCCAAGTTAAGTCTAAAAGGGACCATCGGGGAATTCATTCAACTCCAGTGATTTGAGCGCAAAATCCAGGCTGACACTCCAGTGCAGTGCTGAGGGAGTGCTGCACTGTCGGAGGTGCCGTCTTTCAGATGAGACGTTAAACCGAGGCCCCGTCTGCTCTCTCCCAGGTGGACGTAGAAGATCCCACGGCAACTGTTTCGAAGAGGGGCAGGGGGAGTTCTCCCCGGTGTCCTGGGCCCAATATTTATCCCTCAATCAACATCACTAAAAAACAGATTACCTGGTCATTATCACATTGCTGTTTGTGGGAGCTTGCTGTGCACAAATTGGCTGCTACTACACTTCAAAAAGTACTTCATTGGCTGAAAAGCGCTTTGAGATGACTTGAGGTCGTGAAAGGCGCTATAGGAATGCAAGTTCTTTCTATGTCCCAATCTATGAGAGTGAAATTCAAATTCGGCTGCAGCGCAAAGCGAGTGATGGTGAATCGGCAGCCCCGACATACACGCCGTTCATTTCAAAAGACAAATTGTCCGGAATGTGAAATTGATTGGCGACAGCTCCGTGATCACTTTTACATTTTTATAAAACTGTATTCAGATTCTCACACTGCCACGGTGGGATGTGAACTCACATTATCTGGATTATCACTCCAGTAACATAACCACTGCACTACTGCACCCTTGTCTATTTCGTTTCCACTCCTGTCCAGTTTGCTGCCAGGTTTATGTTAGCACTATTAAATCTATATCTTCTTGTTAATTGCTTCTAATTCCTGTAGTTTATTTCCCACACTCTGAGCATTGCAATGCATACACTTTATTTTGCTCATATTTACAGCCAATCCTTTTGCCCATTGATTTTTTTTTTACTCCACGCTAATACCTCATTCCTTTATCTCATTCATGCTTATAACTTGTCCATTTGATCTTCCTCCTTTATTCCGTCTGCTTCAGGCTAGAGTTGCTTTTAGATGTGGGGGGGAAAGAATGAACGTGGTTCTCCGAGGGAGGTGGAAGGATGTTAGGAGAGACTAGAGAGTGGTTCTCGGAGGGGGAGGGAAGGATGTGAGGAGAGACTAGAGAGTTGCTTGTCAGTTGAGGGGTGAGCACCAGTGTTCCCTCTAAGCTGCACCTGTGCGCAGCCGCGCAGTAAACCTGCAAGGTCCCGCGCGGGCCGCTCACAAGCTTTTAAATTGGAAATACCGCACATGTGCAGAAATTTAAAGGAACCACACGTTGAAAGAAACGGGCCGGGCAGAACACAGTGCAGCCTACAGGGAACATTGGTGAGCACCATCATGTTTCTCAGTAGAACAGAAGAAATAGGAGCTGGAGTAGGCCATACGGCCCCTCGAGCCTGCTCCGCCATTCAATAAGATCATGGCTGATCTTCGACCTCAACTCCACCTTCCCGCTCCCTCCCCATATCCCTTGATTCCTCTAGAGTCCAAAAATCTATCGATCTCTGTCTTGAATACACTCAACGATTGAGCCTCCCCAGCCCCCTGGGGTAGAGAATTCCAAAGATTCACCACCCTCTGAATGAAGAAATGTCTCCACATTTCAGTCCTAGAGTGGGAAGTGTTTCTCACTCACTGGAGAGTCCAAATTTCCTGTCAGCAATGTGGGGGGGCGGTGGGTGGAATTAACAGTGGGGAGGTGAAAGCCTTGAACTGCTTCTCAGTGGGGGCGGAGGATTCAAGTCCCAATTGGCGTCTCGCTGGAGGAGGGGGAATTTCTGGTGCGTGGGATGTGAGAGGGGGATGATCCCGAATTGCTTTTTTTGTGCCGGGGTGGGGGGGGGGTGGTGGGGGGTGGGGGGTGGGGGGGGGCAGTGATTGGGAGAATAAATCATGAATGGCCTCAAAAGGTTTGGGAATTTGAATTGCTTCTCGGTGGGTGAGGTAAAGAGTTAGCTTCTGCGTGGGGTGGGAGAGGGTTATTAATTCTCAGCAGGGAAAAGGCTTCTCCATTTGTTCGTAGGAGCCCAAGGTTCCTTCACAGTGGCTATAGGGAGCTCCCAAAGTGCTGCTCAGTTTGTTGAGGGAGTCTGGGCTTCTTCAGGAGGGAGGGAGGGAAGTGGTGAATTTGAGCAGAAGATCGAAACTGTTGCAAGATACAGGTTGTAACTAGAATGATACCCGGACTCCAAGGGTTAAGTTACGAGGAGAGATTACACAAACTAGGGTTGTATTCCCTGGAATTTAGAAGGTTAAGGGGTGATTTGATTGAAGTTTTCAAGATATTAAGGGGAGCAGATACGGTAGACAGAGAAAAACTATTTCCGCTGGTTGGGGAGTCTAGGACTAGAGGGCATAATCTAAAAATTAGAGCCAGACCTTTCAGGAGTGAAGTTCGGAAACACTTCTACATACAAAGGGTGTTAGAAGTTTGGAACTCTCTTCCGCAAACAGCTATTGATGCTAGATCAATTGTTAATTTTAAATCTGAGATTGATAAATTTTTGTTAACCAAAGGTATTAAGGGATATGGGCCAAAGGCGGGTAGATGGAGTTAGATCACAGATCAGCCATGATCACATTGGATGGTGGAACAGGCTCAAGGGAATAAAGGGCCCACTCCTGTTCCTATGTTCCTATACTGTAGATTTGATGTATGGATAGGAATCTTAACCTATCCACTTTGAGGGAGCGATGATCCACTTGGAGTTCACTGCGGGTCCCGTTGGGACTATTTCCCCATCACGTCTTGTTTTTAGGCTTGCTGCTGCTGAGGTGAGGTTGAGGGGAATGGTTAAGGGGGCGGACCTAAGGGCTGGCGGGGGGGTGGGGGCGAAACTTCTTTCAAAGCGGGGGAAAGACGTTGGGAGGCACAAGTTGAAATAACGGAGTGATAAACAGGAAGTTTTACCGGCTGCTGCAGGACCATCACGATCCATTTGCAGACGGAATCATAGAATAGTACAGATCATCTTGCAACTATGAGAACAGATATTAGAAACACAACCAATCCCTTCTTCACAACAAAGATTAAGCTAGTTGCAGATTAGAGCGTTAATATCCAAAACAAGCATCTCCAATTTTAATTAATTTCTTCCCAAGATTGCAAAACTCATTACTGCACCCCCATCCCCATCCTTTCCTCCTATAATGCACAGGTTTATATAACCCAAGCTTTGCCAGATGTCTTGACTTACCTTGTTCCCTCTCCTTCTATTCATCCTTGGTTGTGTCCTGCATTCTGGACTTTAGCCCTTCAGCATTTGATGAAGAGGGCAAAGGCCCTTCAACCAACAGACTAATAGACGACAACAACAACAACAACGTGCATTTATATAGCGCCTTTAACATAGTAAAACATCCCAAGGCGCTTCACAGGAGTGATTGTCAAACAAAATTTGACACCGAGCCACATGAGCTATTAGGGCAGGTGACCAAAAGCTTGGTCAAAGAGGTAGGGGGATAGAATATAAAAATAGGGAGGTATTGCTTCAGTTGTACAAGGCATTGGTGAGACCGCACCTGGAATACTGCATACAGTTTTGGTGTCCATACTTAAGAAAAGACATACTTGCTCTCGAGTCGGTACAAAGAAGGTTCACTCGGTTAATCCCGGGGATGAGGGGATGGACATATGAGGAGAGGTTGAGTAGATTGGGACTCTACTCATTGGAGTTCAGAAGAATGAGAGGCGATCTTATTGAAACATATAAGATTGTGAAGGGGTTGGATCGGGTGGATGCGGGGAGGATGTTCCCGATGATGGGTGAAACTAGAACTAGGGGGCATAGTCTTAGAATAAGGGGCTGCTCTTTCAAAACTGAGATGAGGAGGAACTACCTCACTCAGAGGGTGGTAGGTCCATGGAATATGCTGCCCCAAAAAGCTGTAGAAGCTACATCATTACTTAAATTTAAAACAGAAATAGACAGTTTCCTAGAAGTAAAGGGAATTAAGGGTTACGGGGAGCAGGCAGGAATTTGGACATGAGCCTAGGTTCGGATCGGACATGGCCCTGTGGGTAGCGGAGCGGGCCCAGGGGCCGTGTAGCCTGATCCTGCTCCTATTTCGTGTGTCGAATTCTGTTAGATTCAGGAGATGGTTCTGTGATAGTGGATTGGCGGTTAGGATCAGATCAGCCATGATCTTATTGAATGGCGGAGCAGGCTCGAGGGGCCGATTGGCCTACTCCTGCTCCTATTTCTTATGTTCTTATGTTCTTATGTTTTAAGGAGCGTCTTAAAGGAGGAAAGAGAGGTAGACAGGTTTAGGGAGGGAATTCCAGAGCTTAGGGCCTTGACAGCTGAACGCTCGGCTGCCAATGGCGGATGTACAGACAAATGCTCCCTTGACCCTTCATCTAATACAGACAATGCCCAGACCAAGAAAACAGAAAACAGAATTCTTAGTGAGAAAACGAGACATGAATGAATGTGAACTGATTACACTGTTCAATTTTACGAGGAGTCATCGAACACCCTGTCATTATACAATGAGCACAGGCCCCCACTTCACACAAATTTAAAACTTAATTAAATCAAAATAAGAAACTGGACAAGGAAAATAAGGCAATCTAATGATGCAGCGATGAAGTAATAGATTATTAAATTTGTCAATTGAGGGATTATATTAAACTAACACCATTACAATGTCACGAACCACCATATTACACTTTGGTATGTGAAGTACAGCAACAAAGTCTTAATCGAATGGTTTATAGTTTGTGATTCTGATGGAAATGGTTAGCAATACAATCTAATGGCCCAGAAATTCGGGTCGGGGGCTTCCCGCGGGTGCAAGCCCCCGACCTGCACTTACCTAGCGCGCCGGCCATTGAGCTGTGGGCCCGCGTGGGATTCCGATCCTGGGCCTGCGCCAACTGCTGGCGCGCAGTGCTTGCGTATCCCAGGGGCGCAGTTAGTTCGATGCGTCCCCTGGGATCACGTGGGCCATGGAGAGCCAATCGGAGCAGGGAATCTCTATTCATAGATTTGACAGGAAGAGCTGTCAAACCTATAAATACTATAAGCCCCAAAACATCACTAAATCTTCAAATACATTTTTAAAAATCACATTTTAAAAATAACTATAAATTACATTAAATAACTATTTTAAACAATAATTTAAATTTTTGAAAAAATTAATTACATTTTCTAACGGGGCTAAAAATAAACTTACCTTTCTTTAAAGTATTTAAAAATAATAAACCTATGGAAAAAATGTTTTAATTTTAATTAATTCACCACTTACCTTGTAAAAAGCAGGCCTTGCGCCTGCTTTTTAAAAGTGTAACTCCTGGAGACTTACCCTCCTGGAGAAACCTGCAAAAAAAACGTAAGTTCGATGCGCTCGCGCTGCCTCTCCTGCGCACGCGTTCCACCTCTGAACCCCTTCTTTCAGGGGAACGGAAGTGCCGGTTTCCCGCGCATGCGCAGTGCATGCACGAAACCGGCACTTCCATTGGGCTTACGGGTGAGTACCCCATGCGTACTCACCCGTGGAGACCCGAATTTCTGGGCCATTGTGTCAGGGTCAGTGACAGAAGATTGGGGTTCAAGTCCCACTCCAGAGACTTGAGCAAAAAATCTAGGTCTAACACTCCAATGCAGTGCTGAGGGAGTGCTGTACTGTCAGAGGTGCTGTCTTTTGGATGTGACGTAAAAGATCTCATGGTGCTATTTTCGAAGAAGAGCAGGGGAGTTCTCCCCGGTGTCCCGGGGCCAATATTTATCCCTCAATCAACATCACTAAAACAGATTATCGGGTCGTTATTAAATTGCTGTTTTGTGGGAGCTTGCTGTGCGCAAATTGGCTGTCGTGTTTCCTACATTACAACAGTAACTACACTTCAAAAAGTACTTCATTGGCTGTAAAGCGCTTTGGGACGTCCTGAAAGCCACAAGTCTTTCTTTCTTAACAGAACACCAGTTGGACAGTAGGTTTTGACACCGGCCTTTCGCAGCTAAAGACCAGGGTTCAAATCCAGCTCAGACTTTTTTATTCCTTCTCAGGATGCGGTCATCACACTGGCAAGGCTGGCATTTACTGCTCTTGGGAAGGTGGTGTGAGCCAGCCGCCTTCTTGAACCGCTGCAGTTCCGTGCGGTGAAGGTGCTCCCACGATGCTGACTTTGCCGTAGCGGTTTGGTACAACTGAGTGACTTGCTGGGCCATTTCAGAGGGCATTGCTGTGGGTCTGGAGTCACATATCGCCCAGACCGGGTAAGGACGTCAGGTTTCCTTCCCTAAAGGACATTAGTGAACCAGATGGGTTTTTAACAACAATCTAGTAGTTTAATGGTCACCATTACTGATACTAGCTTTTTATTCCAGATTTATTTAATTAACAAATAAATTAACAATTTAAATTCCCCAGCTGCCGTGGTGGGATTATGAACTCACATCTCTGGATCATTAGCCCAGGTCTCTGGATTACTAGTCCAGTAACATAACCACTATGCTATTGTAATCCCTAACCGTCTGTTGGCTGTGAGGGTAATCTGTGCAATGAGATTGGGCACTCCCAACCCAGCTTCGAGTGGATAGGGGCCATTGATGGGCACTAGATTGAGAATCAGAGAGGCCACAGAATGGCTGCTGCAGAAGATGACTAAATGTTACACTGGTATAGGAGAGGATTTGCTTCTGTGGCTCAGGAACCTTTGCTGTGAGTCAAGCCATGTTATACCAGGTGACGTTGGGGTCGCCAACTCTGTTTGGACGTATTCCTGGAGCTTTCATCCCGTGACGTCCCGCCTCCAACCGCTTCGTCCAGTCAAAAAACAGCCTTTTATTCGCATTTCCAATATTTTTATAACTAATAAACAAAACTCTTCAAAGAAAATGATAAAACACACGCTTCTTTATAATGCCCCAGTGGTTTTATTTCTCCCGGAGTTGCTCGCAGCTGTGTCCAAGAGAATAATCTGCAATACCTGGTGACTCCGGGTCAATACTGGAGGGTTGGCGACCCTATTGGGGCCTCTAATGGAAAGTGTTCCTTTCTTCGCTATTTACTTGTTGACAAACCTGAGAAAGGATGGATGAATCCAAGGGGAAAAGCTGCACTGAAACCGAGAACCATTTGCAATAGAAATCACAACACGTTACCCTAAACAGTGCACAAACTTACCACATAGAAATCAGACTAATGCACAGTGCTGTGCCTAATCATAAGGCTGATTGAGCTGAACTATATAATTAAAAAAAACTGAGAATGCTGCCCGCAATTTTGCACTGTTTCCATGATTTGTGTACCAGCCAGCCTGCCTCAGCACTCAACTTACCTTGTGACAAGGGGCGCGACCTTGCCAGCCCTGGGGAGGTGGGTATGGAGGCGGGACTGCCGGGAAAATGGCAGAATTTGGGGGTGGGTGCCCAACCGGCCTCCATGCCATCCTGCCGTCCCGCGCCAGGTCCCGTCTCCTTGGAGGCGGGAAGGGATTAAAGCCTATTAACTGCCTGTTTAACAGATAGCTAACAGGCAGAAAATAGGATTATCCCCTTTTTGCCCTCACTAGTGCGGGCTTCACGAAGGCTCAGCGAGGCGAGTAGTGGGTCTGCGGGGGTCGGGGAGGTGTGCAAAAGTGTGGTGTGAAGGTAAGTGATGGGCGCAAGTGTGGAGAGGTGAGTATCTGAGGTAAGTGCAAAGTGTTATTAAAAGTGTACTTAGCTTTGTTTCTTCCTGCAGGCTTCAGTCGGTGTGTATGCGGAGAGTCTCGGACCTCTGTGACGCAGATGAGAGATGGCCGTTGCATTCTCCAAGACCTCATCAAACTACATAGAATGCCAGTGTTTGACGGCTTCACAGAGCTATCAAACGATGACAATTCATCTGTCAAAAATTTTTGGCAGATGAAACGTCATACATTGACGTTCTCTGTAACCGGCTTCCCCTTAGTTGGCCTGCTAAGCCCGCTGGGCGGGCTTGACAAGGTCAATCAAGGGAAAATAGCGTGGGTTGGCCAGAAGCTGATGGAGGCGGGACTGAAACCCGACAAGTGGGAGTCCCGCCTCCAAAAGCTCCCCATTGAGAAAATCACTCCCATATCACCAATGGGCACTCTGTATCACGGAGCATGCCACAGCTTCCTGCATTGGGAAAGGCTCCAGTAAAGCCATTATGTTATCCCTGAACTTTGAAGAATAACTTAAAGTTGTACAATCAATCAATGTGCGGTGTAAACAAGATGCATAATGTGACTCTACGGTTCGTGAGAAAGGACGACCAGGGAGCGAATGGGGCCTGCTTAACTCACTCACTCTTTGTCCATCACGAATTATGCAGCCAATGTGATTCGATTACGTGATTTCAGGAAAACCGTCGAATCCCGATGTGTGTCCTCTATTTAATGCACAGGAGAAACCCACATTCTTACAAGAAGCCCAATAACCACAGCTTAACACACATACCTCTCAACCTGCGATGTGCTGGACGGGTGGAATTCAGGCCTGGTGCTTGGCGCAGGAAGGGAGAGCCTTGTGCAGTGGTGTCACCATTGCCGTTAATGTCAGGATATCCAAATTAAACGAAATGTTTGGGAAATATGGCTGATTGATGTCCCGTCTGTCATGGCCAATATTTATCCCTCAACCAACATCAGATTATCTGACCATTATCACAGTGCTGTCCGTGGGACCTTGCTGTGCGCAAATTGGCTGCCGCGTTTCCTACATTACAACAGTGACTACGCTTCAAAAAGTACTTCATTGGCTGTAAAGTTCTTTGGGACGTCCTGAGGTTGCGAAAGGCGCTGTAGAAATGCACGTCTTTTTCTCTGAAGGCCGACCGTTGCTACATTGCACTTATACAGCATGCCCTCAAGACATCCCAAAGTAAATGCCAATGAAACATAGTCATTCTTATGTGGACAAATGTGGCAGCCAATTTGCGCACAGCAAGGTCCCTCAAAGAGCGAATGAGTTCAATGACCAGTTAATCGGTTTTGGTGGCGTTGGTTGAGGGAGGAATATTAGCCAGGATACCCGTAAGGGTGACCCCAAGCTTCCGGTCGCCTGTCATTTTAATTCAACGCTCCATTTCCACTCGGACCTCACCGTCCTTGGCCTCTTGTATTGTTCCATGGAAGCTCAACGTAAACTCGAGGAACAGCTCCTCATCTTCCGATTAGGCACTCTGCAGCCTTCCGGACTCAATATCGAGTTCAACAATTTCAGATCATAACCTCGGCCCCTATTTCATTTTTTCTTGTAATTTTTCCACTCCTTTCCCCCCCCCCCTTTCCTTTTGTTTCGCTCTCACACCTGGCAGCTATCCCTTGCCCTGCCAGTACACTTTACACCCAATCTCAGCCTATTACCATCTCGTCTAGCTTCCAACACCTTTTATTGTCTCTTTTTTACTTCATTTGTTTCTTTTATTCTTTTGTTCGATCGCAGCCCTGCCTCCGATCTATCTTTTCTTTCCAGTTTTGAAGAAGGGTTCGACCCAAAACGTCAACTCAAATTTCTGTCCACGGATGTTGCCTGACCTGCTGAGTTTTTCCAGCATTTTCTGTTGTTATTTTGGATTTCCAACATCCGCAGTATTTTGCTATCGTACCCGGAGTATTCCCTGCTCTCCTTTGAACAATGCCATGAGATTTTTTTTTACATTTACCTGAGCAGTTAGACGCCAATTCTTATCCAAGGGACGCCACCTTCCGCAATGCAGCACTCCCTCCGTCCCTCACTGAAGTGACATAAGAACATAAGACGTAGGAGCAGGAATAGGCCACATGGCCCCTCGAGCCTGCTCCACCATTCAATAAGATCATGGCTGATCTTGGGCTCAAAGCCACTTCCCTGCCCGCTCCCCATAACCCTTCACTCCCTTATCTTGTAAAAATCTGTCTATCTCCACCTTAACTGTATTTAATGACCCAGCCTCCACGGCTCTCTGGGGCAGAGAATTCCACAGATTTACGACCCTCTGAGAGAAGAAATTCCTCCTCATCTCAGTTCTAAAAGGGCCTATATTTTGAAACTATATTCTAGATTTCCCCACGAGGGGAAACATCCTCTCTGCATTTACCTTGTCGAGCCCCCTCAGTATCTTATATGTTTCAATAAGATCACCTCTCATTCTTCTAAATTCCAATATAGATTATGTGCTGAGGAACTGGAGCAAGGTTTGAACTAGATTACATACACTGAGCCAAGCTGCCACGGCGAGTGGTTACACTGAGTGTTTCAGTGCTGGGAAATGGCATCCCATACTGATTAAGGCTCTCAATTGCAGCAAATGCTTCAATCAGCTCTCTGTCCACCAGAAACCATACTGGAACATTCATCATCGTCATAGTACACAGATGTGAATCATTATGCGACAGTTAGCATAGCGCTGTAGAATTAATGTAAAGGCCACCTAAGCTGACAAGGCTTGCTCATTCTGCTTGAATAAACAGACTAGTCACAGATGACATTGTATGTTTAAATTGACTCGTCTTTACTGTGCTGTAAGACTGGGGCAGAATGTTTATGTGGTGCGGTTTTCCTGTACACATCTCCTCCAGCCCCTAACACTGACCAACTGTTTAAAATCATTGTAAAGCACTTTACATCCCAGGATATTCTAGTTTAAACAGAATCACCACTGATCATTTACAACGTTAGTTTAACAAATCCATTTCAGTTGCAAATGTGTTTTGCGTAGAATTGATGTGAATTTTTTATTTTCCAAATGCGGTGCCCCGCAGTTACTATAAAATAAACTGGGGGAGTGTGGGGTGGGGAGGGGAGAGCGAGGGGGGCATTGCTGAGAATTAGACTGTGCCCTTTCACCTCTGGGACCTGGTCGAAATTCATCCGAGGCTGGTGGGACGAGTGTAAGGTTTACTGTTAACCCCATCCTTGAAAGGGCTTAAAATAACTATACACCAATCTGACCTTTCCATTTCTCCCGCCTGCCCAAGATTGTCACCTGGCGCCAAATAATGGGACAGCTGTGTAAGTCCATTCCTGCTGAAATCTGGGCCGAGATTGTCCAAACTCATTTCACCTTCGACCCTAATAAAACCAGCATGGAGAGGAGACTTCCATCGCATTAACCTAGGCTGGGTTCAAAAACCATGAACCAGAGCTGAATGGATATTATACTGGCCCATGCACCACACTGCACAACCTGAGTTTGAATATTTTATTCCCCCTTACTGTTCCTGGGCTTTCCTCTTTTTTTTTGCCTCCCTCCCAGGAGATTATGTGGCTGCGGGATGGGTTGGAGGTGGGGGAGTGGGTATGAAGTGTCTGGCCACAGTACTCCAGCCGTCATGCGTGTGGGGCAGGCTTGATGGATTGGCTGGTCTTTTCCTGCCAGCCATTATCTTATGTTTAAAACAGCCAATTGATATCTTGGGCTTATTTTCTTTGGTAACTTGTGAAAGAATGCACTCAGCCGCCACGCTCTCTTACATGTAATGCTGGAGACAGCATGGTCCAGCTGGGAGTATCTTGTCCTTGGGGTTAGAAAATCCTGTGTTGAGGCCCCATACCAGGACTTTGAGCTCATAATCTAAGCTGACACTCCAGTGAAGCACTGAGGGAGTGTTGCATTGTTGGAGGTGCTGTCTTTTAAATGAGGCAGTCAACGCATGATGAAATCTTCTAGTAGATGAGCAAGTCCTTAAATTTGCTTGGTTAAGCATTAAGCCCGCTTGATTGGCACCCCATCCACCACCTTAAACATTCACTCCCTCCACCACCGGCGCACCGTGGCTGCAGTAATCTACAAGATGCACTGCAGCAACTCGCCAAGGCTTCTTCGGCAGCACCTCCCAAACCCGTGACCTCTTCCACCTGGAAGGACAAGGGCAGCAGACGCACGGGAACACCATCACCTCCAAGTTACACACCATCCTGACTTGGAAATATATTGCCGATCCTTCATCGTCGCTGGGTCAAAATCCTGGAACTCCCTCCCTGACAGCACTGTGGGAGTACCTTCACCACACGGACTGCAGCGGTTCAAGAAGGCGGCTCACCACCACCTTCGCAAGGGCAACTAGGGATGGGCAATAAATGCTGGCTTTGCCAGCGACGCCCACCTCCCATGAACGAATTTTTAAAAAAGGCTCCTTTGCATTGTTATTGGTCCATTCTGTGCTGGGGTATAACTGGTGTCACATCTCAAATCAGCTGACCATTTTTAACAGCCCTGATTAGTTAAGACCAATCTTAAGTAGCATATAATTATTATTTGTCACATTATTGGCACAATAGTTGCAGCTATAAAAGAGTTTATTGATATTTTATTACATCAACAATTATTTACAATGAATACAGTCAAACTTTCTTCCTTGGAGAGAGAATATCGATCATGTTGTAAGAAACCATTGTACAGAAGTCAACAGTCTGAATGTAAATGCGAGTTGTTTTACATTGCTGTTTAGACATATAGTAAGAAATACAGTACAGCCCACTGATTATAAACTTTGATAAGATTATATCCCAGCAAAGATCATCTTTTTCATATAGAAAACCATTATCATATTCACTGTAGAGTAATTAAATTACATAGCATCAATTCCAATTGAAGGTCATTTTTTTTTACATTCAAACTATGGTCACCAGACAGGCCAGGGGAACATAAGAAATAAGAGCAGGAGTAGGCCACACGGCCCCTCGAGCTTGCTCCGCCATTCAGTAAGATCATGGCTGATTATCGACCTCAACTCCACTTTCCCGCCCGATCCCCATATCCCTTGATTCCCCTAGAGTCCAAACATCTATCGATCTCAGCCTTGAATATACTCAAAGACTCAGCAATTCACAGCCCTCTGGGGCAGAGAATTCCAAAGATTCACAACCCTCTGAGTGAAGAAATTCCTCCTCATCTCAGTCTTAAATGGCCAACCCCTTATCCTGAGACTGTGACCCCTAGTTCTCCAGCCAGGGGGAAACAACCTCTCAGCATCTACCCTGTCAATCCCCCTTCAGAATCTTGTATGTTTCAATGAGATCACCACTCATTATTCTAAACTCCAGAGAGTATCGGCCCATTCTACACAATCTCTCATCATAGGACATCTCTCTCATCCCAGGAATCAAGCCCTTGCATTCTCGGGAAAAGGCATAGGTGGTCTTACCAGGAGTTAGACTCCATGTAGGTACAGTATGTAGGAGACCTGGGCGTTTGTAGTGATGCGCTACTCCAGAACAACTGGGCGAAGAAGCAGAAAAAAAACTAGATCACGTCAGAATTGGTCATGAGGTTTTCAAACATGACTCCACTTGCTAATTTTACCTTCAGTTGTATGTCACGTTCATCCCTGTCTTCATTCTAGACATAGCCCAATATCCAAGATGGGTGGATATAATGAGCAGATTTAACTTGACCCCCTCCTCCCTCACCAATGGCGATGCCCTTCATTGTTTAGGTAACAGGAAAATGGCTTGTTGGAATGCAGAGGGGCAAAGGCAGTGTTTCTGACTTGGAGAGATGACCCATCTCGTGGCCCCAGCGGGCAAAACACATAGTTTACTGCTGGCTGAGTTATGAAGAAAACCCATAGAAGGTTTAATGTGTCTTGGGGTAGAACAAAAACGGGCACTAGCGAATCAGGACCTGTTTCACACTCCACCCGATTGTCTCTTCCATCGGCGTTAACGAAGTCGGAGCATAAAACAGGCTCTGATTCGCGATCGCTCATTTTTGCGCTGCCTCCCTTGATGAATATCACCCGCCGTGAAATCTGGAAGAGGACGAGAGGTCAACACTTGATGTGGGGTTGACCTCAAATGTTACAAACTATCTTTCTCGTCCGGATGCTGTTCATTTCCAGCAATTTCTGCATCTATTTGTAATTGCATTTCTGAAGGAGGCGTTGTTGGGACTCGAACTCATGACATGAACATGAAGAATGCCTCTTAACCTTTTGACAGCATTAAAATTACGTCATCTGATTTTTTGGCATCTGAGCGTTTAATGTCTCGGTATGAATTTGCTTCAAGGCATTAACCTGTTTACAATAAGCGGGTCTGTTAAAATAGCAAGCAATGGAATTTTCATATAAAAATGTTCAGACGCTATTATCACACAATGTATTTCTAAGGCCATCCCGTTACTCTTTGTGTTACCATTTCGTTCACATATGATTTTCCAGTGCCTTTCTTTTCGGCGGCCCTCCATGTCGGTCGACAGTCCCCAGCTGAGAGGAGGAATGCAGCAAGTTATCAAACCTCTGCCAAGAGCGTTCAGTGTTAGCTGTGGCTCAGTGGGTAGCACACTTGCCTCTTGACTCAGAAGGTTTGGGGGTTCACAGTCCCACTCCAGGGGACTTTGAGCACAAAAATCTAGGCCGACACTTCCAGTGCAGTGCTGTGGGAGTGCTGCACTGTCGGATGTAGACGTTAAGCCGAGGGCCCCGTCTGCTCTCTCAAGAGGATCCTATTTCGAAGAAGAGCAGGGGAGTTATCCCCTGATGTCCTGGCCAATATTTATCCCTCAATCAACATAACAAAAAACAGATTATCTGGTTGTTATCACATTGCTGTTTGTGGGAGCTTGCTGCGCACAGATTGGCTGCCGTGTTTCCCACATTACAACAGTGACTACACTTCAAAAAAGTACTTCATTGGCTGTAAAACGCTTTGAGACATCCGGTGGTCGTGAAAGGCGCTATAGAAATGCAAGTCTTATCTTTCATTCTGCCATTAGATGTGTGAAAGTAACAGCTTGGAGTGACTCACTGATATGTTCTTCCCTGTCAGTGAAGTGCTCTGGCTCCACCAGGTGCCTTCACTTGGTCACCTGGATGTGATCTGTGGACATGGGTCACTCCAGTGTTATTTGTACACCAGTGTGCCACCATACGCATTATATACAACTTCGATAGAACTAGGTTACATCCACAACTGTAATGTGAAAGCAGCTACCTTTTAACAGGACAGGCATCGCTTTGCTCTTTGTTTTAGTAAACTTTCGAGGAAAAGATGAAACTTTTAATGTGAAAACCCAGTGACGCCATCAACCACTTCCACAAACCAGGCAGGACAGGTCGGTTACAACTCCCACATCCCAGCCTCAGAAAAAAGAAATCTCTCCCTTCTCCAGTACACTCCCAAGGTCAACGTGATGCTTCCCATACTCTGCATTCGTAAGGGCTCACTGAGCAAGGCTGCAGAAAGAGTGCTGCGAATTGTTGAATCAGAGGAGGTTTGTGCTATTCTACAGATTCAGGTTCATTGGGAAGTGGATTAAGCTAAGTCCCAGAGCGGCTTCACACTTGAAATCACACGTATGAGACGTTAAGAACTGCCCAAACTCATTTCAGATAAGACCCGTGACAGCCCCGAGAGAAAGAAAGCTTTCGCTCCATCCGTATGGGCTGGATTTCAACCAGTGTCCCAGAGGTGAAAGAACATTGTTCAGAGATGCCCTACAAATATGAAACGTGGAGATCTTTTGGCTTTCTTTCAGGTCAAGTCTACAGGTAGCCCATCTGACAGTGGTCTAGGCGTTGTACATTGAGGGGAAACGCACTGTTGTCGAACCTAAGTCAAAAAACACTGTACAGCTGCCTGGGTCAAACCTACCGCCATTAGAAGCTGCTTGAATGGTAGAACTTAGATCATTCAGGCAATGTAGGTCAGCACACTATGCAAAACGACCCAACAAATGATGTACTGGATCAGGCCGGGGATGAACCTGGCAAAGCTCTTCACATCTGATGCCCGTTTGTAGCTAATGGTTGTCTGGCACACAGAAAGTGCCTTCCGTACGGCCTGGGCACCACGAGAAAGGGGCATGAGCCAACCTAACTGTCAGGGAAGTTCACAATGTTATAGCAACGCACCCAGAGAGATCCAATCGACAGTCGCATCGCTCCAACTGGCACCCATGACATGACACCTAATCCAGGCTCCCTTAGTCATCCGTGAGCCTCTGTGTGAGGTTCACTCTCTACTGCCCTGTATGTCTGTATTATACACTGAAAACCGGCAATGTGCAAGAATGTGCATCAATACAGCACCTGATCACATCCTTGGGCTAATCCAAAGTGCTTTATAATCAATGGAGCAGTGTTTTGAAACGTATTCATTCCCGTTGCATAGTCAGCAATCTGGGAACAACCATGACAACTGTGTGTTGTAACTATAAGGAACAATGACGGCAAGACAACGCTTTAAATAAAAGAAATTAGTTCATCGTACAAGGACTTGTGACAGGTTAGTTACTGCATCACAGTTCATCTATTCTCCTCTATGTCAATTTGCAGGACCTGGCTGTCAGTTTGAGTGTGACAGGGTGAATCCCACAAGTATGGCTGTCAAACCCTATCTTTTTTCTGCACCTCTCCCTCTGCAGTATTTTTAGAATCACGCTTTTTAATTGTACCTTTTCTTCCGACCCCCACCCTTTGGTTTAAATCCTACTGTGCAATATCGCTAGCAAAGACGACATAAAATTCCTTCTGTCCTTTACTTTAAAGAAAGCGCTAAACGGTTTAAAGTAAGCGGGTTTCACCCCTTTTGAATTGCGGGCCGGGGAATTTTTTTTTTCATATTCATTCAGGGGATGTGGGCATCGGCAGCATTTACTGCCCATTCCTAACTGCCCTCAAAGGTGGTGGTGGGCCGCCTTCTTGAATCGGTGGCTTGCTAGGTCATTTCAGAGGGCAGTTAAGAGTCAGCGGTATTTCTGTGCCTCTGCAGTCACATATAGGCCAGACCGGGAAAGGGCGGCAGATTTCCTTCCCTAAAGGACGTTAGTGAACCAGGTGGGTTTTTACGACACTCCGATAGTTTCATGGTCACCATTACTGACACTAGCTTTTTATTCCTGATTTATTTAATTAACTGAATTTAAATTCCCCAGCTGCCGTGGTGGGATTTGAACTCATATCTCTCAGATTATTAGTCCAGTAACATAATCACTGTGCTACTTTACCAAATTTCATAGATACATTAGCATATTTACCCTTAATATCCCACTGTGGTCTATCATCCCCCTGCCCCATCACTGCTTTACGCCTTTATATCTTGTTGGTGTCCTGCAATATGGGCCTTGATCTTGGTTTCCAAATAAAAAATAAAGCTTTGCCTCTGACGCAAGAAAACTACTAGGCACTTGGTCTAAGCGTTAAACAAAGCTTTAATCAACTGTTTTACAACATGGAGGTCTAGTTGTGTCCTTCACTAGTTCCCATTAAGAATGTCCTGCGCAAGCTGGGCCTGTGCCCGAGTATTTATACTCTCCCTGGACAGCGCCACCCGCAGGCTGCTCAGTATTATTTCATAAGTCTTTCTTTCATGAATGACTGATTCATGTCAGCCTCTTCCTGCTCAGTGCCACACTGTGGGAAGCTGGTACAACAACTTCAACACAACCTGCATTTCTATGTAATGGAACCAACATCCCAAATAGGTGTGGGAGGGGGGGAGCGGGACTAGCTGAGAGTCGGCACGGGTTTGACGGGCCGAACGGCCTTCTTCTGTGCCGTAACCATTCGATGATTCTGTGAAAATGTACACCCAGCCGAGAGGAAAGAGGTTAAAGGGGGGGGAGGGCGAGCAAAAGCCTTGTGGAAAAGAGGGCTTGGAGGAAGGGTTTTGAAAGGGGGAGAGGGATTGTGGGGGAAACATAGAGGTTAGGCAGGGGCATCCCAGAGGGTAGACTTGCAGGTGAGGATTCTGCCGCTTATATATATGCTTTTAAAAAAAAACTTTCCTGATGGTGGGGATGGGGCGGATGGTAGATGTGCAATAGATCAGAGTTAAAGGAATGGTGTGTTCGGGGGAGAGGCGATCGAGAGCTGGAGGCGCCTGCAATACCAGGTTAGAATGAAAATCATTTGAATTTGATGTAGTACGAGAAAGGGACACTGGCACATTGATCTGTAAGGTGCTCCAGGTATTCTAATAATGGCAGGGTTAGATGTAGTGCAGTGTAATCTTTCAGAATTGAAAGTGCGCTTAGTAACATTTCAGGTTTAGAAATGACAGCATTGGATGATCAAAATTCATACTGTTCAGCCAGCCAAGTGGGATAAACAGACAGCGATGCCTGGGTTTATTATACATTATTGCAATTATTTCAAAACAAAACTGCTAGTACACTAGCCAGCTGATTTTATTATTCTCCTCTGTATTAAGATCAATGTGCTATTACACTGTCTGTACTATTTTATTAACAGAAAAGCAGCAGGTATTTTAAAATGGTTGTGGCAGTATGTTATCTGCATTACTTTCAATTAGAATAATAACAAACATTTTAAAAATCAATAGGCCAACAAACTGCTTTAGATTTGTTAGTTCTTGCGCGTCCCTTGTCTTGCGCACAGGTGAGTTATGATCTTGTGGCTAAATGGTGATAGTTTGTACGGCTGACACTCCATTGCAGTACTGAGGCAGTGCTGCACTGTCGGAGGAGCAGTACCGAGGGAGCACTGCACTGTCGGAGGGGCAGTACCGAGGGAGCGCGGCACTGTTGGAGGGGCAGTACCGAGGGAGCGCGGCACTGTCGGAGGGGCAGTAACGAGGGAGTGCTGCACTGTCGGAGGGGTAGTACTGAGGGAGCGCTGCACTGTCGGAGGGGCAGTACCGAGGGAGCGCTGCACTGTCGGAGGGGCAGTACTGAGGGGGCGCGGCACTGTCGGAGGGGCAGTACTGAGGTAGCGCGGAACTGTCGGAGGGGCAGTACTGAGGGAGCGCTGCACTGTCGGGGGGCAGTACTGAGGGAGCGCTGTACTGTCGGAGGGGCAGTACCGAGGGAATGCTGCACTGTTGGAGAGGCAGCGCCGCACTGTTGGAGGGGCAGTACTGAGGGAGCGCTGCACTGTCGGAGGGGCAGTACTGAGGCAGCGCCGCACTGTTGGAGGGGCAGTACTGAGGGAGCGCTGCACTGTCGGAGGGGCAGTACCGAGGGAGTGCTGCACTGTCGGAGAGGCAGTGCTGAGGGAGTGCTGCATTGTCGGAGAGGCAGTGCTGACGGAGTGCTGCACTGTCGGAGAGGCAGTGCTGACGGAGTGCTGCACTGTCGGAGGTGCCGTCTTTCAGATGAGACGTTAAACCGAGGCCCTGTCTGCTCTCTCAGGTGGACGTAAAAGATCCCATGGCACTATTTTGATGAAGAGCAGGGGAGTTCTCCCCAGTGTCCTGGCCAATATTTATCCCTCAATCAACACCACTAAAATAAATTATCTGGTCATTATCACATTGCTGTTTGTGGGAGCTTGCTGTGTGCAAATTGGCTGCCGCGTTTCCCATATTACAACAGTGACTATAGTTCAAAAAAGTACTTCATTGGCTGTAAAGCACTTTGGGACATCCGGTGGTCGTGAAAGGCACTAAATAAATGCAAGTCTTTCTTTTCAGGATACTCAGTCTAGGTGAAACCATTCTACGCGCATTACAGAGGAGCTTCACCTACATGAAGGAGCTTGTGGTGCACAGGATCAAATGGCTGTCTTTAATATCCCTGTCCTTTGCGAAAGTGAATCATCATCTCTATAAAGCGCACAGCGGGTTTGTCAATTTGGCTTTGTGCACCTTCTCAAAATCTATTGCTGCCCACTAGGAACCGTTCACAACTGTGGCACTGACACGACTGCTCATTATCACAACGCCAACTCAGTTAAAATCAAGGCGCTGGCACAGTTATTAGGTGACTGTTATTAATGATCTCACTGACTCCCCTTTCTCGCATGCAGTACTGCAAAGGCTAAGCCTGCGGTGCATCCAATAAGTGAACGCACTGCTCCTCATCGCCCAGGTGCAGGACAATGGCCTTGCATTACTGAGATATAGTCGGAGTCACTCACTGCGGCTGCAGTGCATTCTCTTATTACATAGAATTCACGGCACAGAAACAGGCCATTCGGCTCAACCAACCGCAGGTCCTATTCCCCAAAAAGTAAAAACCAAAGCTGGCGGAATTTTGGGATGCGGGTGTCCCAGCATTTATTGGCTATTCCTAACTGCCCATGGAAATGGAAAGAGCTGACAAGAGAAATGGAAAGGTTTTGGGCAAGATTCGCATCTGAATTCTACAATGCTCATCGGAGAGGCAGTCTCCACACTGATGATGTGGCCCCTCGATGATCTCCCACAATGCAGAACTATTTGCCCAATGCCCTACAGCCCTACCACACACCAAGCAAATCGCAAGACTATTCTCTCAATTACTGTTCTAAATTATACTGCACTCTACCCTTGTGACTACCATCAAAACCGCCGGCAACTTAGAAACAGTTCATTGTTTGCAAGGCTTCAATGTGACAAGAGCTGTCGAATAAGTGATGAATCAAACAGTTAAAATCCCCAAAAAATCTTATTCAAATTTCCTCTTGTGACTGACTGATCCAATTACTTTCTCGCTTATCTGCCATTTGCTTCATTGTGTTTAAACTGCCAATCATAGTGTAAGTTGCACAAATTGCTTCATTCGATGATCATAATCCTTCATTGAGGCATCGCTCATACAACCGAGTTCTTACCGAGGAGATTGTGTCTGAATCACAGGGACTGGTTTTAAAGAACGTGGAAGTAATACTGGGGTTGGATCTTGGCAATAATGTTCTTGGGCAGATCAGAGAGATCAGCTGTTCAATGGTTCCCCCAGAACCCCCCATCCCCATCTCCTCCTCGCTGAATGATCTTCAGGCCAGTGGGCTAGCTTAAGCCAGCCTCGCTCGTGTGAAGGGGACCACGAGCCCGACCAATGCCTCACTGGAGGGTCAAAGATGCTGCAACGCCTTAAACAGGAGTGGCGGGAAGTGGCACTAACTGAATTTCTCATCTCAATCGCCACACAACCAGCTGTCAAGTGCGGCCAGGCGATTCCGCACAGGCGCCATCATAAATGCATTTAAGGGGAAGCTAGATAAGTATGTGAGGGAGAAAGGAATAGACTATGTTGATAGGGAGGAGATGAAATAAGGCGGGAGGAGGCTCGTGTGGAGCATTGACCAGTTGGGCTGAATGGCCTGTGTCTGTGCTGTAACATTCTATGTAATTCATAATAGGCTCCTTTGACTTGGTGTGTGGAAGCTGAGACAGCCTAGCCCGCTAATAGCATTTTCTTGCCCGTCTTTTGCCAGAGTGCAGCAAAAGTGGAAAGGGCATCACTGAATCCCAGCCTAGTCAATGGCCCACAGCCAGGGAGGTTGTAAGTGAAGTACCCCGAGGTACATGGAGCAGCAAGCTCGATAAAGGCCATTGGTGAAGAGGAAGAAAGTTTCCAAAATGGACCCCCGAGGGCATGAGTGCGACTGGCTTAAACTCTGCACGTGCTGTTGTGCTCTCATACATGTGACACCCTGCGGGAGAAAGGAATAGAAGGATACGCTGATGGGGTGAGATGTAGAAGGGTGGGTGGAGGCTTGTGTGGAGCATAAACACCGGCATAGACCTGTTGGGCCAACCAGCCCGTTTCTGTGCTGTAAATACTTCGGAATACGCTCACCCTTAAAAGGAAGATTCAGCCTCATACAGTATTCAACAACAAAGGCCAAGTTAAGCGTTAATAAAACTGTTCACGGAACGATGCCCGCAGTACAATGTCACTCTATTTACGATCTTCCAGTTGATGATGTTTACACAAAAATGTACAGCATAGGTGCAGCTGTAGACTGACAATGGGATCTTTCGGTAGACTTCCCAATGTTTTAATGACATTAATCCTTCCAATTTGAATTTATTAGTTCACAATCTTGCAGCGGGCGAGTGGGAAAGCACAGCTGTACTCTGGAAGCCCCCTGTGCAAAAATTGGTAGCGTTCTTGTGTGTGTTCCCTCTTACGTCATGCCGCACATTGGTGGATTAACATCACATGTAGAGCACACAAGTGATGTGTAAAATTTAATTACATTTTTCTGAAAGCTTCTCGGCTCACATTTCATGAATTTCTATTCCTTTGAACAGGGACTTGGTCCAACTGATACAGAAAGGTGCAGGGGCAGAGACAGATCCAGCTCCACCATCAGCAATCAAAATGAACGTACAGCTCTGATGAGGTTCATCATCTCGATAACCCGGCTGAAGGGAGCTACGTACATTTAAAAATAATTTGTTCCAAATTTTATGGCCTCTTCCTTTTTTGCCAATTTAATATTTTATGCCAGAGAGCATTCGGAGAGGCCAGAAGCCACGATGAACAGCAGTGAGGCCTTGTTCATGTGATGTGCTAGCGATCAGTCCTGATTAGATCTCTACCCCCCCACCCCCCAACCAAGCATATAACAACCAAGTTGGATGAAGTGTGGGTACATGACGGGGGACACAGTTAAATAGTTCCTACAAACTTGAGTAGAGGACCACACTGTATGTTTACACCGACTCAAGGTTAACTCCTCCCTAGCAACAAGTATATCGTAACTATACACAGAATATATAAATACCCGACTCAATGTAAGATGCTAGCAAGCTACTTGCAATCTTGTCAAGCTCACCCTTTGAGTATTGAGTGTCCTCTGCCACTTAAAAGCGGTTTCAGAAAAAATGATTTTCTATAAAATATTTCACTGTTGCCTATTCTCTAGCAGAATGGAAGACATGTGATAGGGTGTATCGCATTTCTTAATTTGCTTCAGAGAATTGGAAACCTAGTTTGTTTTGTTCTATTCGAGGGCAGGAATGTTACTCCAACTCTCAGAGGGTCAAAGTACTTAAGTCAAAAACTTCCACCCAATATTGTTTTTTTTGCGTGATCAACTGAAGCTTGGTCCACTTAGCCAGTCCTGTGCCTCTACAGTGCAGGAATCTGTAACCCAGGCAGGCAATCACGGGAATCTTCGGCCTCAGATTACGCAGAGGACTGGGAGAAAGTCTTCCTTGTGCTGCTGATACAGAACAACATAAACTGTACTCAATTAAAATGACCTTGAAATGCTCACTGAACTCTCATTTCCCTGCAGGTCTGTGTCGACTTGCACAGATCAAAATCTGATTTTTCTGGATTCTGACGGATTACCTCAAATAGATATTCGCAATGAGGCGTATTGGGGAGGCCTGGAAGCTATGGCAGGAATGGCACAAAATAGTCAAAAACATTGTTGGAAATGTGGACAACACACACAAAACACGATTAACAGATCTGAAGTTATCTAGTGGCCTTGTCTGATTACAGATCATGGTGACTGTTGCACTCCTAGTACAGTATTTACATATTTCAATTATGTCTTTTCGAAGGTGACAACTGTTTCTACAACTATACACTTGTAGCAGTTGTCAATACAGCGGGATACACGGTATCCATTTCACAGACTGCTTTTCCATGTGGCCTATTGGGACTGCCCCTTCTGGCTTAAGAAATGTTAGGCCTTGACTGCCACTTGGCCCCGATGACTTTCAAGTAGTGCCGTTCAAATAGTTTCCTGGACAACGGCCCTCCAAGCACATGGCTCATTGCTTTCATAAGCAGGTTTAATGGTTCTGAAGAAACAGAATCAATACCATGCTTATTCCAATCATAAATGGTTTTGCTTACGAGCCGTTTTACCAGTGAGTCTTCCCATATCCTCCAAGTGCTTGAGCACTGGCCCTAATCTGGGTTTCTAACACGATCGAACGTCATCAATAAACTTCCATATATCATATAGATCTGCCTCTAAAGCACACAGAGTACACACAACAGGCAGGGGTTGGAGGCATCACTACTTCAATGACAAGGTCACAAGGTTCTAGCTCATGAACCAAATAAGCCCTCAAATGGCTGTTTGGCCGAATCAGGGTCTTTCTCGTGAGAGCTGGGGTCTTGGGAGAGTGGCCGTAATGTCTTGATGTCACCATTCAGCAGGTCGATTACTAACCCCCCCCCCCGCCCCGCCACCAACCACTACCCTCAAAACCAGCAGCAGCCAGGAAGATCATAGAAACATAGAAGATAGGAGCAGGAGTAGGCCATTCGGCCCCTTGAGCCTACTCCACCATTTAATGAGATCATGGCTGATCATCCACATTCAGTACCCTGTCCCTGCCTTCTCCCCATATCCCTTGATCACTTTAGCCTTAAGAAATATATCTAACTCCTTCTTGAATATATATAAATTGAATTGGCCTCAACTGCCTTTTGTGGTAGAGAATTCCACAGGTTCACCACTCTCTGGGTGAAGAAATTCCTCCTCATCTCAGTCCTAAATGGCTTACCCCTTATCCTTAGATTGTGACCCCTGGTTCTGGACTCCCCCACCATCGGGAACATCCTTCCTGCATCTAGTCTGTCTAGTCCTGTTAGAATTTTATAAGTTTCAATGAGATCTCCTCTCATTCTTCTAAACTCCAGCGAATATAAGCCCAATCGACCCAATCTCTCCTCATACGTCATTCCTGCCATCCCATTGAAAAGCGGATTTTGACTCGTCTAAAAAAAACACAAAGATTCATCTTCAGCTGCGGGAGCCGGGGGCCGAGCACCCATCGCCTGGGGAAGCGATTGAATGACGCGCCTGTTTCAGCAGAGGCGCCATCCCAATTAAAACAAATAGGTGAGCACCTGTGTGAAACCAGCCAAAGTGAGGAATGGAAAACGAGTTAAAACTGTCGCTGCCGCCAGTCACTCCTAGGTGATACCACACCCCATTTTGTGATCTGTCTGCACCCGCACAAGGATTCTGTTGTGATCGCATTTGGAGAGCATCGTCCAGATTTCCTGCGAGTGCGGCCATGGGTTCAGTGGGTAAAGGTGTGGCCTGGCTGTGGTATTGAGCCCGACAGTCTATGTTGAGAGGGTTGATCTCAACCAGGGCAGGAACACTGGGAGAGAGAGTGGGGGGGGGGGGGGGGGGGGAAATCAAATCAGCCAGAGCTTCCGCTCCCCGATCACTGTCCAGTGAACCCCAACATAAAACCTCGACGACTCATTCTTTGGCAGCACCTCCCAAACCCGCGACCTCCACCACCTAAAAGGACAAGGGCAGCAGGCGCATGGGAACACCGCCACCTCCAAGTCACACACCATCCGGACTTGGAAATATATCGCCGATCTGTCATCGTCGCTGGATCAAAATCCTGGAACTCCCTCCCTAACCGCACTGTGGGAGCACCTTCACCACACGGGACTGCAGCGGTTCAAGATGGCAGCTCACCACCACCTTCTCAAGGACAATTAGGGATGGGCAATAAATGCTGGCATTGACAGCGACGCCCACATCCCAGGAACGAATAAAAAAAAGTGGGACCAGAATCAGGCCACACTCCACAGCCAAAGAGCCCACTGGCGCATATTAAAAGGATTTACTTGGACGAGGTACAGGAGGGCGCGCTGTGGGCACTCCTCACCACCTCTACACCTAATAGCCTGCCGGCACGCCCTGTCCAGGCTCACGGGCGAGGATTGGTCACTTGGGTGAGGGTACGGCAGGGCTGCTAGTGTCTGTGAAACTGTCCCCCAGCTCGAGCCAGCCGTGGTTTGTGTCTCTCCGATCTGCCAAGTCAAGTCAGCACGATCCGTGGACAAGATGGCAAAAGAGACGGCGTTTAACTGAAGTGGATCGCCCTCTATTCCACCCACTACTGGTTTGAGCAGTCGGTGTGCACTGGGCGAATTAACCCTGTGAGGAAACTGCTGTTGAGCAGAGAAAGCCTGCCCCTCTCACTCAATGGGAGGTCCCAGGAGAGGAATGCTGAACCACAAGCAACCTTAATAAAAAGGTGGCAAGCCTAGAATCATAGAATGGTTACAGCACAGAAGGAGGCCATTCGGCCCATCGAGCCCATGCCGGCTCTCTGCAGAAGCACTTCAGCTAGTCCCACTCCCCCGCCCTTTCCCTGTAGCCCTGCAAATTTTTTTCCTTCACGTACTTATCCAATTCCCTTTTGAAAGCCACGATTGTACCTGCCTCCACCACCCTTTCAGGCAGTGCATTCCAGATCCTAACCACTCGCTGCGTAAAAATGATTTCCCCTCATGTCGCCTTTGGTTCTTCTGCCAATCACCTTAAATCTGTGTCCTCTGGTTCTCGACCCTTCCGCCAATGGGAACAGTTTCTCTCTACCTACTCTGTCCCGACCCCTCATGATTTTGAACACCTCTATCAGATCTCCTCTCAACCTTCTCTGCTCCAAAGGAGAACAACCCCAGCTTCTCCAGTCTATCCACTAAACATGACGGCCTTGCAACGAGCTTTTTAACCTCTATCCATTGCCCAGGTGAAACGGTAACTTGTTTTACTGACAGGTTTTCCAGCTATCACTTGTAACATTAAAATACAGTTTTCATTTAATAAAAATATCAAATATTGTTCGTGTTTTTTGAAAGCCGTTACCTATACGCTTTCACTCACATTTCTGGGCCCATATTAACGATCTTTTATTTTATAAAGAACGCTATCTCTTTACTGTGGTTAGTTGATCCTAATGATTTTCTCGCAGATACCTTACCTTGTGTTGCAGTGCTTACACTTGCTGCCAATTCAGCTCTTTGCCATAAAGACAGGGTTGCCACTTGAGCTTCGACATTTGTGAAACTGATTTGAGATTGACAGCTAAACTATCCGATGCTCGATCCACATCTTCAATTAACAGATACGGAGAAAAAAAGCTAACAAGACGAGGATAAAAACATTCACTTCGGCTGGCTGTCAAACGCCTACAGCTCAAAATAATACTTCCCCCTAACTCAAGCTAAATTTTTTTTTAAAATATATATTCCGACAGCGCCTTCCAAAAACCTCCCCGCCCAAACAGCCCCTGTCCTCTCGCTAACGCCAGAGATTATTTGGTTTTATGTACAGCGCGAAACACGGGAGTCAGTTTCCTCGGCATTGCACTAAAAGATGGTCAGCTGGGGAAGTGAGGTCGCGGGCTTGGCCGGTGAATCGACAGTCCCCGTAATCCTTCCGTGTGTGGCGGAGTGAGCGAGGGGGGGGGGGAAGAGTGTGACCGCCAACATTGACCCATGTATATATTTAATATATATAAGCGGGTGTATATATTTAATATATACACACACACAAAAAAGTATTCTCAATCCAAGTTAGTAAAAATATTCCGTTGCGTGACAGAAGCAGGATTGCCACAACGAGTCATTCAGTAGTCTTTAAGCTTTAAATACACCAAGGTGATGAGAGACAATGGATGCAGTAGCTGAAAGGGAAATGGGCGCTGCAGCTTTTCATCTTCCTCTCTCTTCAGCTTGTATAATGCCGCACTTCCCCGGCCAAAAGGCAGCCTCCGTACCTCACGAGAAATCCGACAGTCTTAATCGTTCAGATGAGAAGCAAATAGTCCTGTACTGACAAACTGACTGAAACTTTATCGAGTTTCCTAGAATTTCATCACCTTTGCCTCTAAGGCAAAAACCCTCATTTATTGTTGTATAACAAGTAGTACAGATTTTAAAATGTATATATAAATATCTTACAGCGAGTCTATCCGTTTTTTCTTTTCTTTAAACTTCAGAGGTGACTTTTTTTTTTAACTTGTGCTAGTTTAAATGCCTTTAAGGTGACCATCGCTACTTAAACTCCGCAGAATTAAACCCTTCCGCCAATTCTGAGGCATTGTATTAATACTCTAGTACTATTAGCTTAGAAATTATTCTTCTCCGCAAGATTAGCAGGCAGGGTTGCCAACCCTCCAAGACTGCCCTGAGGTCTCCAGGGGTTGAAGACTGATCTCCTGGGCACTGTAGCGAGCAAACGGCGGGAGAAAAATCAGAAGGGCCCATTAAAAAAAAAATTGTGGTTTTTCTTTGTTATAGAAATACTGGAGATAGGATTAAAAAGGCTGGTTGACCGGGCGGGGTGGGGCGGTCGGCCGTGGCATGAATCCTCCAGGAAACTGTCCAACCAGAGTTGGTAACCCCCGCCAGCAGGCTTAACGCATTTGTAAGACATTTCTCCCGTCCACCGTCTAAATGCGGACGTGAAGCCGCCTGTTTTAAATGGATAGCGAGCAGAGGAATGTTGTGTTCAGTGTTCATCCACTGACCTCGTCCCGTTGTAACGTCTAGGTTATTGTATCTTCGGCAACCCCAGCAATATGTGCTTGGAACTGTGGGGCGAGCGGGGGGGGGGGCGGGTGGTGGGGTGGGGTGGAGGACGGGGGGAGCGTCTATTTTTTGACACGGGCAGTAGGAAATTTGCCAGATCACCGCCTGAGAATATTCACTATTTTTGTAGCAAGTTTGCTTTAAGCTGCGGTGAAAACGCTACAGCTTCTACCCGCCCCGCACCCCCTCCCCCCCCCCCCGGCCCCGCACTTTCTGACTAAGACTAGGAAGTGACGGCGTGAACTGTTCCCCCGAAACCGCCACTTAGGCTGAACCTTCTCGTCAATTCAAGGCATTTGTAGCGACAATAACAAGAAAAAGCGTTACTTTAAAAAAAACAAGAACAAGCAAAAGGTTGGTGGCTGCCTGCGTGGAGCCCAGTGGAAAGAAGTTACGTTTAAAAGGGGCCGTGAATGATTGAAAACTCCCAGAAGTCATCTATGCTTCATCCTTCTCGAGTCTTGGCCGATCGGTGGAACGAATGATTGCCCCGACGTAGATTCCATTTGAGAAAGGTTGTGTCTGGAGACCGCCATGGAGATTCTTCCTGTTGCTATATTTGCGGTACTTTATATCAAACCCCAGTGGGCCCAAGGCAGTGCTTCACAAGAAAATGAGAATTCCCAGTCTCACAAAGCATTAATGGAGCATGTCTGTCCCTCGAATAATTTGTGTCAACGGCAAAGTTTCTCGGAAAATGGAGTCTCTTCTGCGGGACCCATGTCAATCCCTTGCCGTCTCCATTTTGGTTTCGGTCCCTAACACAGAAAGCATTTCTTTGTGATTTTCTTCTCCTCCGAGTGCTATGATGTGAGGGACAACAGGACGAGAGCTGCTGCCAGAATGAGCCAAGAAATCCTAAAGGTCGTGATCCCATTGTTATTGTGATACGGTTCGGGCGATTCATATATAGAATCATCTGGAAAACAAAGAACACGAAGAGTGATCACTTGCAGCGACGAGGTTGCACCCTGTTACCTTTCCTCGTGAATTTACCCTGCAAAATGTAATAACGCCATGGAGCAAATTAAAGAAAAGGCTTTGCCTTTATGTAGTGCTTGGATCACATCTCAAAGTCCTTCACATGCAATGAACTACTTCGAAATGCAGTGGCTGTTGCTCCTGTCGGCTGTGCTTTAAGGCGTCATTTGTTTCAACTACGGTGTCAGCCGTGGCTCAGTGGGTAGCACTCACTCTCTCTGAGTCAGAAGGTCGTGGGTTCAAGTCCCACTCCAGAGACTTGAGCACAAAAATCTACGCTGACACTCGCAGTGCAGTGCTGAGGGAGTGCTGCACTGTCAGAGGTGCCGTCCTTCGGATGAGACGTTAAACCGAGGCCCCGTCTGCTCTCTCGGGTGATCGTAAAAGATCCCCTGGCCACTATTTCGAAGAAGAGCAGGGGGAGGTGTCCTGGGGCCAATATTTATCCCTCAATCAACATCACTAAAACAGATGATCTGGTTATTATCACATTGCTGTTTGTGGGAGCTTGCTGTGCGCAAATTGGCTGCCACGTTTCCTACATTACAACAGTGACTACACTTCAATAAGTACTTTGGGACATCCGGCGGTCATGAAAGGCGCTATATAAATGCAAGTCTTTCTTTCCTTTCTGTATTAGAAAACTGCAGCCAGTACTGTAAGTGGGGGAGGAGGTCAAATCGCAATCTTTGAGCCAAGACTTGCTTTATATGCAGGTCTGAACCTGAACATGTTTCTAGAGAGTGCTTTATACTCGTGAGGGAGGTGAGGGAGGTTAGTTGCTGCCAGTTTTAGGCCCTCAGTGTCCGTATCAAGCACAGCCAAGCTCGGCAAAGACGCAAAGTTAAGCTCCCTCCACTCTGCCCAAACAATGTGCCCCATCCACACTGACAACTTCCCACGCCAGCCATCACAGAGTGAGGTAGGAACAGTAGAGGAGGCCATTCAGCCCCTCGAACCTGTTCCGCCATTCAATAATATCATGACTGATCTGTATCTCAACTCCATCTACCCGCCTTGGTTCCATAACCCTTAATATCCTTACTCAACAAAAATCTATCAACCTCAGTTTTGAATTGGCCCCCCCGGCCTCAACAGTTTTTTGGGGGAGAAAGTTCCAGATTCCCACTACCCTGTGTGAAGAAGTGCTTCCTGACATCACCACTGTTACGCCCCCTTGTTCTGGACTCCCCCCACCAGAGGAAATAGTTTCTCTCTATCTACCCGATCAACTCCTTTAATCATCTTAAACACCTCAATCAACGATCAGCAATTTAGTGCCACGTTTGTGTCAAGTTGGTACCTCAGACCCAATCTTAGTACTGTACACTTTCAGCTCTCCTGCCACAGTGGCTGCACAATACTCCTTAAAGGAGATCATTAATACCTGTTTATTATATATTCCTTATAATTTTTGTGAGGGATTAAGTGAACTGTATCTGGTAAACATGGCTATATTTCTATCAGTTACTCAATAATCCTAAACATGCCGCTCGAGGTGTAGATTCCTGCCATTGGATAGATAATGAAATGTTAATTAAGGAACCTTCCCTTGACTCTGAGAACTCTGGTTGTGCTCTCCCCAGGGGGATGAACCCCATCTACTGGGGGCAGCACGGTGGCATAGTGGTTAGCACTGTTGCCTCACAGAGCCAGGGACCCGGGTTCGAATCCGGCCCCGGCCGACTGTCTGTGTGGAGTTTGCACATTCTCCCCGTGTTTGCGTGGGTTTCCTCCGGGTGCTCCGGTTTCCTCCCACAGTCCAAAGATGTGCGGGTTAGGTTGATTGGCTATGATAAATTGACCCTTAGTGTTAGGGGGATTAAATGGGGATATGTGTTGGTGTGGTGTAGGGGTTACGGGGATTGGGTGGGATATGTGTCGGTGCAGGCTCGATGGGCCGAAATGGCCTCTATCTGCACTGTGGGGTTTCTGTAATCTCTGTGATCTGTGATACTTAAGCCCAGGGTGCCAGCATGCAGGTTTGCAGAGTCAAGGCTTTGGGGGCGCCTACATGCGTGTTAACCGACTAAGACGGAGCATGTTTACCGGCACAGACCCTGCTTGTCCATCCTGCCCATTGGGGCGTTAGTTTTCTGTTTTATCAGAAATTGAATCAGAAGAATCCAGTAAGGGGGGAGGGGGAAATCAGCCCGGGTTCAAGCTCGTCAACACTATCCAGTGACTCCTGCTGTAAAGTAGGACACCGACTGAGGGCGGGATGGGGCTCAAGCATGATGCCCCCCACAGCTGAGAAGCCAACACTCACTGTCTAGGCTCACAAATGAAGAATGGCCACTCAGACGTGCTACCGGTGGGCAGGTTCCTTACCCTACGAAGGCCGTGGAGAGGGTGCAGAATAGATTCGCCAAGATAATCCCTGGCATTGAGGTATGAGGAGAGTTGGGAGAAACTGGGGCTTTTTTGAAAAGCGCAAAGAAGGTTGAGAGGCGATCTGATAGAGGGGCTTATAAAGTAAATCAGGAAAAACTATTTCCATTGGCTGGTGAGTTGGTAACTGGAGGACATCGATTTAAGACCATTACCAAAAAAGCAAACAAAGAGGTTAGGAGAATTTTTTTTTTACACAGAAGGTTGTTAGGACATGGAACGTTCTACCAGAAACTGTGGAGGAAGCAGAATCCATGGTAGCTTTTATAAAGGAATATTTGAAAAATAAAAATTCAAAAAGGCCAGAGGAATGGGATTAAGGGGAGAACTCAATCAGAGAGCCCGCACTGGGCAATGGACGGGATGGGGAAAGGGCAGGGGAATGGGACTATGGGGATAGCCCGCTCAGAGAGCTGGCACTGGCGCGATGGGCTGAATGGCCTCTTCCTCGCTGCAAAAACTCTATGAGACTTAACCTCAACTTCTTTAATGGATAAGCTGCCTTGCACTGTGAGCTATGTTTCAACTAAAAGGAAAAACTGCACGTTTGATATTTGGCATTTGAAAAAAAAAGACTTCTTGTCCCCGGTGACTGCGATGTGAAATGGAAACAGTGGGATTTGAAATAACGGGGCTGACAGTGGCTAATAGGCTCATTCTGTTTTCTTTATTCTACTGAGTCTCTGAAGTCTCCCGGATAAAAGTGCACGTGAGGAAGGGGCATTCCGAGGAACTGAATCCCAACGGAGCCCCGACAGTGAGTTTAAGCGCGCTTGTGGGAATGATGATGTCACCCATCACAGCAGTAGGAATGAGCACTGGGAATAAGCAGGTCAGCTTTCTTGTGTATTAGGGGGACTTTGAAGAAAGATCTCTAAGATTCCCGACTGACTGCCCTGCAACCTCTCATCAGCCAACGTCATGCGGAGTTGAGCCCCTTGGCTCAGTGGTAGCATTCCCGCCTCTGAGTCAGAAGGTGCCAGGTTCAAAGCCCGCTCCGGACAGTGAGCGGAGACGGGAACTTCCTGGCTTAATGTCCAGTGGGTTTTCTGGTGGCCCCACCCCCTCATACGGGACAGTGGGAGTCTTGCATTTGCAAACAAGGACCCTAAAACCTGTTGGAGGCCCCTTCTCCGTAATATTGGTGTATCCTGCATTCGGGCAAACCAGGTCGACGTCCGGCTTAACAGGCAGTGTTATAAATCTCATCATCAAGAAACTACTTATGAAATAACGCTGGACGGCCAGCTGGTGGCGCCGTCCAAGGAGTATAAATACTCGGGCGTGGGCCCCAGCTTGCCAGGGACATTTTGTAAGACAAGGAACTAGTGAAGTACAACTAGACCTCCATGTTCTGAAACAAGTTGATTAAAGCCTTGCTTTATACTCAAACCAAGTGTGTAGTGAGTTTTATTACGTCAGGCAGTCCCTTAAAAGGACAACTGCAGGCTTCCACCAAAAAGAGGTGCTCCTCCCGACTCCACATTAAAACCGCAGGTTGCCGACGGCTACAGCTCGCTTCCCTCGCAACCTCGAGCCCCCTCCCTCTCCCGATTGCGGCCAATGTTACCCTCTCTCCCGATCCCACACCCGCTTCCAATAGCGCTCCTTCAGGGCCGTCCCCTCTCCTGACCCTCTCGGTCCCTTTTAAACGACTTACCCAAAGGCCACTGCCGGCAATGCAGCGGTCTGACCTTCGGGGCTTCTTCTCCGGCGAGCGGCCTGGCGACACCCAGAAGGTGTCCGCAGCTCACCAGTTCGATGATAGCGAGGCCCCAGGTCTATCCATTCAGGCACGAATAAATCCCCCCCACCCGCCCTCCGGTTATTCTGGCTCCTGTGGCAAGTATGGGAGAGTGGATACAGCAAGTTCCCAATCTCAGCTGAGCTGTACATCTTCAGAATGGGTCCCACCCCACGTGGAGGAAAAGGATATTGGACGGGGCCCTTACTGTGTGAGCATGCTCTTGCATTAGCAGTGCCGACAAATTCCCCTTTGCAGTATTGCAAAGAGATGTCGGCCGAGATAGTCCGCTCAGTCGTAAGGCTGGCGTAAGTGCGCCTGCCACGAGTATGCACTCTGTCTCTGGCTGAGACCTGCTACAATAGAGAGTGGCTGAAGAGGGTTTTTTTTTAATGGTTTCAAGGTTATGGGGCTGGGGAGTGGAATCAATTGTCCGCAATTGAGTGAACTCCTGTCAGGGCTTTTAAAATATAAACCCCCCGTAGCAACGGCAGATGTAATCTAGGGATACAAAGGGATTTGCTTTGGTTTAGTGTTGCTAAGGTAGGAGTAACGTCGTGTGACACATTCTCGTCACTTGTGTCTAATTGTAATGCACTCGGCTCAGTGTTACTAAGGTAGGAGTAACATCGTGTGACACATTCTCGTCACTTGTGTCTAATTGTAATACACTCGGTTCAGTGTTACTATGGTAGCAGTAATGTGTGACGTGTTCTCATCACTTGTATTTTAATTGTAATACACTTGGCTCAGTTTTACTAAGGTAGGAGTAACATCATGTGATGCATTCTCATCACTTGTGTCTTATTGTAATACACTCGGCTCAGTGTTACTAAGGTAGGAGTAACGTCATGTGACACATTCTCGTCACTTGTGTCTAATTGTAATACACTCGGCTCAGTGTTACTAAGGTAGGAGTAACGTCGTGTGACACATTCTTGTCACTTGTGTCTAATTGTAATACACTCAGCTCAGTGTTACTAAGGTATGAGTAACGTCATGTGACACATTCTCGTCACTTGTATTTTAATTGTAATACACGCACCCATATTTGGCCAGGTGTATTATATGCCTGTTGTCGCTCCAGCTGGAAGTAGCAGGAGTGAGTGGAGAGCCGGCGCAAACAGCTCCCAAAGAATCTCCCAGCATTCTACACTCAGGTTATGCCCAGGAAACGGCGTGAGTTGAACAGAAAATCTGAGCTGTAGTCTTAGCCATCTACTAATGGCCGTAGTGTGCAATTGAACATTCTCCAGTACGGAACAGGGCTGGAGGGTGGTTGAGCTGATTAAAGAATCAGTCTTTTGACTCCTGCTTTAATAAGCTCTCTGTTCCCCGTTTCCAGTGAAGCACCCATTCAATCATTCACCTTCATCTCATTATCCAGTAAAAGTTAAATGTTATTAAAAACGTCACTAGTTATTGATAACTCTCTGCGAGCATTTAACTAGTGAGCAAATTAGTGTCAGCTTCCTCAGTTCATAAGGCATCGTTAAGCAAGATTCCTAGAGCGCTTTTCAATGTATAATGAGAGATTAGGCACCATGCAATTTAACAATTACAGTATGGTACACATTAAAAATATTTAGAATGATATAAAAAATGGTTTTATCCCAAACTTTGACGGTTTAAAATAAGTCCCAAATCTGTTTCAATTAATTTTTTTGAATCCCAATTTTCTTGGTGACACTTGACACTTTTGTGAGGTCAGAGGCCATTGTGAGCTTGGATGCAGGGGTTCATGGGAGGCAGCGGCTCTGCCAGTCTCCAACTCTCGAGTCCCGGGGTTGGCCGACTCCCGAGTGTCAAAAGGAAGTGCGGATTATGAAGTCGTTGCAAATTTGCCATCTTTTGATTCAATTTAGCTTTCGTGCCGAGCGTCGCGTAATTCCGGCGATCGAGCTTCTTGAACCGGCTGGCTGTCAGATGGTTTTCTCAGCGTGATAAGAGCCGGACCACAGACGACAGAAATGCCAGCGTTTAAAAAAAAAAAATTGTGGTTTTTAAAAAGTGAGATGCCCTCGGGTGTCTCCCCGTGGCGTTGCTCATTAGCCTAGGGCTGTGATTTTTTCTCTCTCTCTCTCTCTCAGCTAAAGTGGAGCTGCCTTTAAGATGGGCTGTCCCTCGAAGGCCACCGCTGAAGGATTCCTTGTAGGGAAGGGGCTCTAACTCGGGGTACAGCACTCGCTTGTAAACCCGCGAGGCCAATTCGACCTCGGCAATAATCGTAAATTTCTGGCCTCGGGCAGAAGCCAGGCTGTCAAGGTCAGAAAAAAAACAGCCACAAATGACTGGCTTTCTTTCTCTTTTTTTAAAGAATATTTTTTACACTTGAAGTGTGACGTCTGATTTATGATGGACACTGACGCACTTCTACTGAAAACTTGGAGCCGGCGAAATTTAATGCAGGGATGTGTGAAGTGATGCATTTTTTGGGGAGGAAGAATGAGGAGAGGCAATGTAAGCTACAGGAAACTCTCGATTTACCGGCACCGGAAATCTCTGTTAACCGGCAAAATTCAGGAGTAGGTTCAGGTAAGTTTTACTTCATATTAGTGGCCGTTCCTGGAGCTGTGGCTGTGTAATCGGGTTTCTGCACTTGTTGCTAAGCAACAGGGACGCTTGGTCTGCGGCCGGGGTTCCTGCAGCTGTTGCTAAGCAACAGGGAAGCCTGCATTTGTTGCTGTGTACGGAGCTCTCGTACCTTTTAAACTATACCTCTCTGTAATCCGGACCTTTTTGATAAACCGGCACCACGCCGGTCCCGGATAAAAAAGAGTTTCCTGTAAATGGTTCAATTTTAAAGCGGGTTGCAGGAACAGAATGTTCTTCCCCTCCAGTATCCCATGGTATTGAATTAAAGCTTCCTTTCCTTCCCCCGTTTTAATAAACTTTGTCTGCAGCAGAATGCCAGGAATTATTAAGAACAAAAAAAATGTTGGAAATACACAGCAGGAGAGTCAGGGCCCGTGAAGAGAGAAGTACGTGGGAGTGATGTTTCTGGCGTGTGTCCTTCGTCGGAACCGAGTACCGGAAGATAAACGGGCACCGGAAAATGTCTTACAGACCCTGACACTCCTGCTGTGTATTCCCAGCATTTACTGTTTACATGTCAGAGTTCCAACATTGGCCAGTTTTCCCCTTGTTACTTTGCTACCAAGCCAGGTCTTGCACACAGCGGGGTTGGTTTTGACTTTGTGCGATAGTGTACAACGGGTGATAGCGAGTCAGCGGACGCTTTCTCCTCTCCCTGACTTCAATGGGAATGAAAGAAAACCGGGAGAGATGTATGACGGACCACCGATTCGCTACCACTATCGCACAAAGTCAGAATGAGCCCCAAGGTGCATCACTGCCCCAGGTCATCAGGATCCAACAGAATTCAATATTTCTGCAGCCCATACCTTTCATAGGGTGCAGTTACACATTTTACAGGGATGTTAGATTAGACACTATAGTTAGGGGGAAAAAATTGGGTTGCTTTGCGCCTCCCTAAGAGGGCGCTAACGGGGCGCAAAGCAACTAGCGCCCGGGCGCGGCGCCGCCCACGCCTCCCGCGAAATTCAGCAGGGGGTAGCGGCGGCGCTAACCGGTAGCACCCCACGGCGCTGCGCCGCCGGCGATGACATCATCACAATGCGCAGCGCCCTGCTCGCGGCGATGACATCATCACCATGCGCAGCGCCCTGCTCGTGATCTTCGGGAGCGCCCCCTGACTTACCGCCGGATGCTCTGTCCGACGGGGTCAGAGGGGGGCGTATCTGCGGCCAGGGAGGCGCTATTTATCGGTGAAATGCGGGGCGGGCTTTTTTGTTGCTGCCTGTGCTCCCGTTCCCGGCCTCCTGAAACGCCCCCCTGCCCCCGGAGTGCTGGCTAGCTCCAAGAGTTCGGCATTTCTCTCGAGTGCCGGGCTCTTTTGCCGGCACTCCCGATCCCCAGGGGCCCTGGGTCGCGCTGCGCAAGGCCCCTCCCCTTTAAGAAGGGGAGGAAGGCCTGCAATACCGCGGTGCGACATGGCGCTGCAGCACGTAGCGCCGCGATATTGACTCGCAGCGCCTCAAGAGGGATGCGGGGCGCTTCCAGTAGTGCCCCATGACGTAAGAAAACTACTAGGCACTTGTTCTAAGCGTTAAACAAAGCTTTAATCAACTGTTTTACAACATGGAGGTCTAGTTGTGTCCTTCACTAGTTCCTGTTAAGAATGTCCTGCGCAAGCTGGGCCCATACCCGAGTATTTATACTCTCCCTGGACAGCGCCACCCGCAGGCTGCTCTGTTGATTCATGTCACCCCACTTCCCTCTTGGGGCGCAACCACTCAATTTCCGGTGCGGGGGGCACTAATTTTTCCGGGGCGCTAAAAGTAGTGCCCTGGCGAAGGTAGCGCGGGCGCTATTCAATTTTTAGCCCTTAATCTCTTATCAGCTGAAGAGTATCTGAGGCATTTATTAACTACAGATCACAACCCTTTCACTGATACACAGCGGACCCTCTCTATAATGGTGCTGGCACTGACAGTTGTGTGTTACTGGAAGTTGTTATGCAGAGAGGTTTAGTCCTCCAGTTAAAGATGCATAAGTAATGTATAGTAAAATCGTCCACTGTTAACAACAACAACTTGCATTTATATAGCGCCTTTAATGCAGCAAAACCTCCCAAGTTGCTTCACAGGAGCGTTATCAAACAGATTTTGACACCGAGCTCTTTCCTCCTTTCTTAAATGCGGAGGTGCCCAAACTGCAGGCCACAGGCCCACACTCAGCCCTGAGACCTGACTGTTCAGTCCACAAAGCCCTCACAGCTCAGTTTCTATCTGCACTTATATTCCTCCTGGTTCAAACTCACAGGCCCGGAGGTGCGGAAAGGCCTCATTGCCAGGCTGCTCACTTATTGGTGGGCAAACCCTAAGACCTGGGGGGGGTCGGGAAATCTGGCTGGCGTGCAGGCCGACACGGGCGGCAAAACTGTCCTGGCCTCGGAAACGGGAGTCCGGGCGCGATTTTAACACCCCTCTAGATGTGAACACCAAGAGCCGTTCATCTCACATGCCGCAGACAGATGCGAATTCATGGAAACATTAATTGAAACTTTATATGTGGTCTGTGGGGCTTAGTGACCTGTGAACCGAGTGGTCCTCAAAGGAAAAATGCTCTGGCCTACTCTGGCGCTACTGTATCTCTCTTGAAGACCTCAAGTGGAAGAATGGTTCTGCTCATCGAAGCGCTCCACTGTTAGCAGTCTAAGGAAACTGCGGGCCTGTGACCTGGGATCTCCTGAGATGGTCCCTGTGGAATCACCTCTAACGTGCCTAAGTAATGCGGCCTGTGGGAGCAGGGTATAATCTGCAGGGAGCAAGCAGCTCCCTCTGATCGTCAGTGGCGCAGACAGTGGTTTTGTCTTTCAATTGATGCTCTGATAATATTCTTTTATAAACCAATTTTCTCCTCCCCCACCCCTTTCAATTTACTGCTACGCCAATAGAAGTCACAACTTCACTTTTAATATTAAACAGACACACGCTGCAAGTCGTACATTACAGCTCGAAACTATACAGCCTCATTGAGGGTTAGAGGACCCTCACACACTTCCATAGAGTCTGATCAAGGGTTAGCGGGTCCTCACAGTCCCATAGAGTCTGATCGAAGGTTAGAGGGTCCTCACAGTCCCATAGAGTCTGATCGAGGGTTAGAGGGTCCTCACAGTCCCATAGAGTCTGATCGAGGGTTAGAGGGTCCTCACACTCCCATAGTCTCTTTGAGGGTTAGAGGGTCCTCACAGTCCCATAGAGTCTGATCGAGGGATAGAGGGTCCTCACAGTCTCATAGAGTCTGATCGAGGGTTAGAGGGTCCTCACACTCTCATAGAGTCTGATCGAGTGTTAGAGGGTCCTCACAGTCCCATAGAGTCTGATCGAGGGTCCTCACAGTCCCATAGAGTCTGATCGAGGGTCCTTACACTCCCATAGAGTCTGATCGAGGGTTAGAGGGTCCTCACACTCCCATAGAGTCTGATCGAGAGTTAGAGGGTCCTCACAGTCCCATAGAGTCTGATCGAGGGTTAGAGGGTCCTCACAGTCCCATAGAGTCTGATCGAGGGTTAGAGGGTCCTCACAGTCCCATCGAGTCTGATCGAGGGTTAGAGGGTCCTCACAGTCCCATAGAGTCTGATCGCGGGTTAGAGGGTCCTCACAGTCCCATAGAGTCTGATCGAGGGTTAGAGGGTCCTCACAGTCCCATAGAGTCTGATCGAGGGTTAGAGGGTCCTCACACTCCCATAGAGTCTGATCGAGGGTTAGAGGGTCCTCACAGTCCCATAGAGTCTCTTTGAGGGTTAGAGGGTCCTCACACTCGCATAGAGTCTGATCGAGGGTTAGAGGGTCCTCACACTCCCATAGAGTCTGATCGAGGGTTAGAGGGTCCTCACAGTCCCATAGTCTGATCGAGGGTTAGAGGGTCCTCACAGTCCCATAGAGTCTGATCGAGGGTTAGAGGGTCCTCACAGTCCCATAGAGTCTGATCGAGGGTTAGAGGGTCCGCACACTCCCATAGAGTCTGATCGAGGGTTAGAGGGTCCTCACACTCCCATGGAGTCTGATCGAGGGTTAGAGGGTCCTCACAGTCCCATAGAGTCTGATCGAGGGTTAGAGGGTCCGCACACTCCCATAGAGTCTGATCGAGGGTTAGAGGGTCCTCACAGTCCCATAGAGTCTGATTGAGGGTTAGAGGGTCCTCACAGTCCCACAGAATCTGATCGAGGGTTAGAGGGTCCTCACACTCCCATAGAGTCTGATCGAGGGCTAGAGGGTCCTCACAGTCCCATAGAGTCTGATTGAGGGTTAGAGGGTCCTCACACTCCCATAGCGTCTGATCGAGGGTTAGAGGGTCCTCACACTCCCATAGAGTCTGATCGAGGGTTAGAAGGTCCTCACACTCCCATAGAGTCTCTTTGAGGGTTAGAGGGTCCTCACAGTCCCATAGAGTCTGATCGAGGGTTAGAGGGTTCTCACAGTCCCACAGAGTCTGATCGAGGGTGAGAGGGTCCTCACAGTCGCATAGAGTCTGATCGAGGGTTAGAGGGTCCTCACAGTCCCATAGAGTCTGATCGAGGGTTAGAGGGTCCTCACACTCCCATAGTGTCTGATCGAGGGTTAGAGGGTCCTCACACTCCCATAGTGTCTGATCGAGGGTTAGATGGTCCTCACAGTCCCATAGTGTCTGATCGAGGGTTAGAGGGTCCTCACACTCCCATAGCATCTGATCGAGAGTTAGAGGGTCCTCACAGTCCCATAGAGTCTGATCGAGGGTTAGAGGGTCCTCACACTCCCATAGAGTCTGATCGAGGGTTAGAGGGTCCTCACAGTCCCATAGAGTCTGATCGAGGGTTAGAGGGTCCTCACACTCGCATAGAGTCTGATCGAGGGTTAGAGGGTCCTCACACTCCCATAGAGTCTGATCGAGGGTTAGAGGGTCCTCACAGTCCCATAGTCTGATCGAGGGTTAGAGGGTCCGCACACTCCCATAGAGTCTGATCGAGGGTTAGAGGGTCCTCACAGTCCCATAGAGTCTGATTGAGGGTTAGAGGGTCCTCACAGTCCCATAGAATCTGATCGAGGGTTAGAGGGTCCTCACACTCCCATAGAGTCTGATCGAGGGCTAGAGGGTCTTCACAGTCCCATAGAGTCTGATTGAGGGTTAGAGGGTCCTCACACTCCCATAGCGTCTGATCGAGGGTTAGAGGGTCCTCACAGTCCCATAGAGGCTGATCGAGGGTTAGAGGGTCCTCACAGTCCCATAGTGTCTGATCGAGGGTTAGAGGGTCCTCACAGTCCCACAGAGTCTCTTTGAGGGTTAGAGGGTCCTCACACTCCCATAGAGTCTGATCGAGGGTTAGAGGGTCCTCACACTCCCATCGAGTCTGATCGAGGGTTAGAAGGTCCTCACACTCCCATAGAGTCTCTTTGAGGGTTAGAGGGTCCTCACAGTCCCATAGAGTCTGATCGAGGGTTAGAGGGTTCTCACAGTCCCATAGAGTCTGATCGAGGGTTAGAGGGTCCTCACAGTCCCATAGAGTCTGATCGAGGGTTAGAGGGTTCTCACAGTCCCATAGAGTCTGATCGAGGGTTAGAAGGTCCTCACAGTCCCACAGAGTCTGATCGAGGGTTAGAGGGTCCTCACAGTCCCATAGAGTCTGATCGAGGGTTAGAGGGTCCTCACACTCCCATAGTGTCTGATCGAGGGTTAGAGGGTCCTCACACTCCCATAGTGTCTGATCGAGGGTTAGATGGTCCTCACAGTCCCATAGTGTCTGATCGAGGGTTAGAGGGTCCTCACACTCCCATAGCGTCTGATCGAGAGTTAGAGGGTCCTCACAGTCCCATAGAGTCTGATCAAGGGTTAGAGGGTCCTCACACTCCCATAGAGTCTGATCGAGGGTTAGATGGTCCTCACAGTCCCATAGAGTCTGATCGAGGGTTAGAGGGTCCTCACACTCCCATAGCGTCTGATCGAGAGTTAGAGGGTCCTCACACTCCCATAGCGTCTGTTCGAGGGTTAGAGGGTCCTCACACTCCCATAGAGTCTGATCGAGGGTTAGATGGTCCTCACAGTCCCATAGAGTCTGATCGAGGGTTAGATGGTCCTCACACTCCCATAGAGTCTGATCGAGGGTTAGAGGGTCCTCACAGTCCCATAGAGTCTGATCGAGGGTTAGAGGGTCCTCACAGTCTCATAGAGTCTGATCGAGGGTTAGAGGGTCCTCACAGTCCCATAGAGTCTGATCGAGGGTTAGAGGGTACTCACAGTCCCATAGAGTCTGATCGAGGGTTAGAGGGTCCTCACAGTCCCATAGAGTCTGATCGAGGGTTAGAGGGTCCTCACAGTCCCATAGAGTCTGATCGAGGGTTAGAGGGTTCTCACAGTCCCATAGAGTCTGATCGAGGGTTAGAGGGTCCTCACAGTCCCATAGAGTCTGATCGAGGGTTAGAGGGTCCTCACAGTCCCATAGAGTCTCTTTGAGGGTTAGAGGGTCCTCACAGTCCCATAGAGTCTGATCGAGGGTTAGAGGGTCCTCACAGTCCCATAGAGTCTCTTTGAGGGTTAGAGGGTCCTCACACTCCCATAGAGTCTGATCGAGGGTTAGATGGTCCTCACACTCCCAAAGGATTTGCCCCTGGCCTTGAAGCTACGCTCTGCGATTATTAATGTTTGGTTTGCAATTCCTCTGCCCATTCTCCTGACCCATCTATTGTAAAAGGTTACCACCTCCATTCAAATAAGGGACAAGAAGGACAGCGTACACTGATGCTCACATAATTTCAAGGCCAAGGTTTCTTGCTTGATTTAGAATATTTAGTTGCACAAGACAAATGTCATGTCAGTGGATCTGATGTTGGCTGATATATAAAAAAATCAGAAATAAATTCTGAAATAAAGTAATAATGATTCGGTATTTAAAAAATCTTGAAACTCTACTAACAGCCAAGCCTCATAATAATCGCAGAATACAACAGATACACTTGGCAGCCAAGCCTTATTGTATTCCACTATTAGAAATGGTTGGTTAGAGAAACAGTAAAAGATTATAAGATTGTTGCAAGTACAACCAGGATTATTACTATATATTTTTTTAGGTCTTAAAGGAGATCTAGGAAGTAATGGCCCCATAATTTGTTCTGATCAAATAATATATATTATGAATAGTTTTTTGTCTCCTTTCCTTCCCCTCCCTCCACCCCAAGTTTGTTTTCCCATTCCATAATTTATATCCCAGATTTTAACACCCCTTCCGAACTTTTAAGCATGGGTGTTACGGCAACACTTAAGATATGCAATAACCCTGGGTGTAACTTGCTAAGAAACGGACCAGGGAGAGGTATGGAAAAAAGACAAAGAGGTGACAGAAAGGTGAGGCACTGTGATATTACTGACCTGAAGCTTCAACTGAACTGTTGTTTACATCGAAATCACCTTCATTCACCCCTACTGCTTCCATACAACTGTCTACGACAGAAATAGAAAACAGTAGCTATGTGTCAGTGTGAGGGTGATTTTCAAAGCGTAGGTTTAGTGAGCAACAGAAAGGGATCCTGTTTTAAAGTCCCCCTTTTTGAAGAAAACTATAGCCTTCAACAAAGAAGTTAAAGAGGTTAAGGGAAAAAGTATTAAACGTTGCCAGTGTAATGGTGGAATTAATTATTGACTAGATGACCTTTTTTCAAAAATAAGGTTCTAGGGATGAGCGATTTTGCTTTGGTTTAGTGCTGCGGTCCTAAACCCATTAAACTCGGCCTTAAGCTATACCCTGGGGCTTAAACAATATCGCTTTGCCCAGAACTGTACCTTAAACTATATACCACACCCTGTAACTGGGCCTGAAGCTAAGACCTCCCTGGAACTGGGTCTTAGACTATAGCCCTGCCCTGGAACTGGGTCTTAGACTATAGCCCTGCCCTGGAAATGGGTCTTAGACTATGGCCCTGCCCTGGAACTGGGTCTTAGGCTATAGCCCTGCCACTGGAACTGGGTCTTAAAGTATAGCCCTGTCCTGGAACTGGGTCTTAAAGTATAGCCCTGCCCTGGAACTGGGTCTTAAAGTATAGCCCTGCCCTGGAACTGGGTCTTAAAGTATAGCCCTGCCCTGGAACTGGGTCTTAGACTATGGCCCTGCCCTGGAACTGGGTCTTAGACTATAGCCCTGCCCTGGAACTGGGTCTTAAACTAGCGCCCTGCCCTGGAACTGGGTCTTAGACTATAGCCCTGCCCTGGAACTGGGTCTTAAGCCATACCCGTCCTCCTGGCACTAGACCTTCCCCTTTGTTAATACTATTGCAAGTTCTAATCCCTGAATTTAACCTTAAAGCAATATACAAAACCTGCTGGCCTCCATTTTGAGTTTAATACTCTCCCTTCCCCATTCCACATTAGATGAGTTCAGGTTACTACCTACCTTCAGTTCAGCGTCTATTGTCCAGTGTCTAGTCCCAACAACCATCCAATTAGATCTTCGCAATGACGGTTTCCTTGACTTGAGTCTCTTCAACCAACTCTTTGGCTTTCTCAAACAGCTCTACTGAGGGCTCCTAAAATCCCGCTCACCCCACAATGGATTTTGCCATCAATTGGTTTTCTCGGCCAAGCTTTGCCTAAAACAGCCCCCTAATCTTTCCCTTGATGACATGCCGAAGGTCCATTAAGACTTCCCAAATTGTAGTTAACTCGACCGAGCTTTTTTCCCCCTTATTTTTAATTTGTTAAGTTTTAGTCTTAAAAAAGGGCCAGAGTGAAGATTTCTGAAGTGAAAACTGCATTCTGACTCTGTGCGGTCAAACTGACTCAGGATCAGTTTTCCGATCGGAATCATGCTCATCCCTACGTGGTTGACGCCATTCTCCAACCCGTCCTTTTGGAAACTGATATAATGCCTCAAAGTTAAAGCTGCACTACTAGTCCAAGGCCGAATTTCAAAGATTTACTTACCTCAAGTTATTTGCTCAACCAATCCCCTAAAAGCAGTCAACTGAATCATTTAGGTCCTCCATTTTGCTGAGGGTTCATGTGTCCATCCCATTTGAATCTCCCCGTTTACCCCGCCCAAAGAACCATTTTAAAAAACGGACACCTTGAAAAGGGCGACAAAAATGCCCTCGGCTCATTGGTTAGTGCAGCTTTAAAATCGAGGCGTATCAGCGAAGATGAAATAAAGTGGAAGAAAATGGCAGTAGAACAGTGAGGGAAGAAGAAGTTAGAAACACAGCCATTATTTTAGTCTCACACTACTGTTCCAACTCATTGATTTAGTAACAGCAAGCATGCAGTCTTAAAGGAACACACGTCAACTACAGATTTTAGGAAAAAAAACACACTCAAGCACACGTGACTTACTTGTAGGCCGGACATATACTTTTAACTTTAAGCAGGGCTTCCCAACAATATTAGGGTGAGGTGATGCTGGAAAAAACACAATGAGACAGTGTTAGTGCTCCGCGTAACTTTGTCAGGTTACAATGCTTCCTGGCTTTTAAAGTCGTGCTCTGGCAAGATCACAAGACTGTAAGTGTCTGTTTGGCTCAGTTGGTAGCACTCTCATTTCTGACTCGGTTGGTTGTAGATTGAAGATCCACTCCAGGAATTTAGCATTCAATTTAGATTAGCACTTCAGTGTAGTACTGTACTGAGAAATTGTTGCATTGTTGGAGATAAACCATGGTTTATCCAGCTGTTCTGGTGGACATTATAAAGCCATAGCACTATTCATTATAGACCCCATAGCACTATTTATTATAGACCCCATAGCACTATTCATTATAGACCCCATAGCACTATTTATTATAGACCCCATAGCACTATTCATTATAGACCCCATAGCACTACTCATTATAAAGTCATAGCACTATTCATTATAGACCCCATAGCATTATTCATTATAGACCCCATAGCACTATTCATTATAGACCCCATAGCATTATTCAGTATAGACCCCATAGCACTATTCATTATAGACCCCATAGTACTGTTCATTATAGACCCCATAGCACTATTAATGAAAAGCAGAGAGTTCTCCTGGTGTCCTGGCCAACATCCATCCCACGACTAAAAACTGGTTAATTGGCCATTCATCGCAGGGCTGCTTGTGGAAGCGTGCTGTTAACAAAATGGCTGCCCACAAAACAACAGTCATTTTTACTCCACAGATCATCCATGGCTTGTGAAGTGGCTTAAGGTGTTTCTGAGAGTCACGATAAGGCGCTATATGTAATTAAATCCTTTTTAGAAGAAAGGTCACTTAATTGAAGTTCATGCCTTTCCCATCATGGCATCTACTTTTATTTTGAAGAACCCCAATGTTTTTGCGTCCACCACCTCACATGATAGGTCATTCTAAACATTTCTCAGGCTTTGAGTAAGGAAGTTTTTCCTGATATCTATTCTAAATTTACTTTACACTAATTTCCATGTATGTCCTCGGGTCCTATTTTCTTGTATTACTTTGAAGTAATAATCTGGATTTACCTTACCTACACCATTTAATATTTTATATAATTTGATGAGACATTCAACAGAACATCTCTTTTCATAATAATTGCTTTAATAATAGAACCACTGAAATATGTGCTACTAAAGAGTGGAGACGTAAGCGTAATTGGTTATATTTATTAAATATTCAACGTTCTAAATGACCCGTTTTATAATTCCTCTCCCTAAATCAGGAATAGCTTCAAATAAAGGAACAGTCTTCAATTTTTTTCCTCAATTTTCTCCTTTCCTGAAGGTCATGCTGCCGTTCCAGGATGCAGGTAACCCCACCCCCAAGTACCTTGTCTAAGTGCCCACTCTTCCTGAGTGCATGCAGACGGTGAGTGCTGGCCCTCCGTGGGGGGCATCACAGTCTGATCCTTACTTGACCATCCACTGGCAAACACTTTCCAGTAAGGATGACTGGATAGCGATGAGGAACGAGAACCCTGGCTAATTCCTTGCTCTCACTAGCTTAAGGGATTTAAAGCCACTTTTTGTGCCTTGAGATCAATTCAGCACTGAGTGGCTGAATAGCGATTAGCAACAGGAGCCGCGACCACTTCTGGCCGTTTTAGGTGGAAGTCGAAAATTCCCCCCCCCACCCCGCCCCATCATTCAATACCACACTTTGCCCAGTTCCCCATCGGAAACATAGAAGATAGGAGCAGGAGTAGGCCATTCGGCCCCTCGAGCCTGTTCCGCCATTTAATGAGATCATGGCTGATCATCCAAACTCAGTACCCTGTCCCTGTTTTCTCCCCATATCACTTGATCCCTTTAGCCTTAAGAAATATATCCAACTCCTTCTTGAATATATTTAATGAATTGGCCTCAACTGCCTTCTGTGGTAGAGAATTCCACAGGTTCACCACTCTCTGGGTGAAGAAATTCCTCCTCATCTCAGTCCTAAATGGCTTACCCCTTATCCTTAGACTGTGACCCCTGGTTCTGCACTCCCCCGCCATTGGGAACATCCTTCCTGCATCTAGTCTGTCTAGTCCTGTTAGAATTTTATAAGTTTCAATGAGATCCCCTCTCATTCTTCTAAACTCCAGCGAGTACAAACCCAATCGACCCAATCTCTCCTCATACGTCATTCCTGCCATCCCAGGTATCAGCCTGGTGAATCTTCGCTGCACTCCCTCCATGGCAAGAACATCCTTCCTCAGATAAGGCGACCAAAACTGCACACATCAGGAGAGCTTTTCCTTGGACATTCCCACAGTGTGAGCCGTGTTGCCCTTGGAATTCCACTCAAGTTCACAAGATCTAAAAGGCAAGTGTTAACTTCTTTGCTGACTTTCACTGGTAAGATTTCTCACCAAATTTTGTCGGCGTGACCCTTGCCAATCCTGCCCCGACAGTTCAAACAACAACAACAACGTGCATTTATACAGCGCCTTTAACATAGTGAAACGCCCCAAGGCGCTTCACAGGAGCGATTATCAAACAAAATTCGACACCAACTCACATAAGGAGATATTAGAACAGGTGAAAGAGGTGGGTTTTAAGGAGCATCTTAAAAGGAGGAGAGGGGGAGGTACAGAGTTTTAGGGGGGAAATGCTAGAGTTTAATCGCCAATGCTCTCGGTAAAGCTAGCAATGGGCAGCACCATCCATTGCTCTCGACACTGTGGGCGTTGTTGGTAGTTTACGAGAAGGAACGGAAGCGAAACTGGTTGTATTTTTAGACGGCGATTTTAAGTGATAACAGGAGCCCATATAAAGGTCATGTAACAATGACCTTGTAACCGTTGAGATGAAACTTGACATGCTGCATTCACAGTACCACAGTGTCATCGTGTATGGCTGAAAAGGGGTTAAAGCATTTCGAAATTCTAAAAGGAGTTTGCCCAGATGTCAATCTCTGGCTAAACCGTGTGCACTGGACCTCAACAGGGAAAAAAAAAAGGAAAACGAACAAAGCATGGCCAGGGTGCGCTCACCCAGTGAGACGAGATGAATTTAGTTTTTGTCCTTCTTGCTTCTTTGTAGTCAGCTGGGATGTCTGTAAAAGCAGATCTGATAGACACAGTCTTTGTCCAGAGATAAGAGTGTCGCTCTGTCTGGCCCTGGGATAGAGCAGTACAATGTAACTGGATGGAAATTCAGGTTCATCTTACTGAACGAGGTCGAATGTCTTAAAGGTACATGGCCCTCAGAGGATGTTCGATGTGAGCAACACAATGGCCAGTCCACATCCGGCCTTGTTTCGCTGTCACTTGTCGGAGCTCCCTCTGCTCCCAGCGCAATATATCCGTGATGCCCATTTTGTTTTCTCCTTTGACCGGAATGGACAACCAGGGGAGGTCAAAGATCATTACCTTTTCAAAGAGATGGTGTCGATCTAAACTGAGGCAGTTCAAACTCATTTGACTCCCGATTACATGGGGGCACCCAGTGGTGTTATATATAGGAGCGAGTTAGATTAGGTCGGTCAAAGTCCATATCTGTGACGTGAAATTAGGTTCTTTAAAATAAAGCAGGATAATGCCTCCAGTAAAATAGCAAGGCAAGGAATTAAAGAAGAATTAGGTGAGCGTTTGTGCGCTAATATTTGAAGAGTCTAATTTCAAGGCAATCGTGCTTTCATGACACAGTAACAGTTACCCAAACAATTGGCCCTTGCGCACACACAGTTCAAACTGCTGAGAGGTGACGCTGGTACTACGGAATTGAGACTCCATCTGAATTACACAGGATTACAAAGTATATACGGCACCGAAACAGGCCATTCGGCCCAACCAGTCCATGCTGGCATTTATGCTCCACTCGAGCCTCCTCCTGTCTTTCCTCATCTAAATCTATCAGTATAACCCTCTATTCCCTTCTCCCTTATATGCTTGTCTAGTCTCCCCTTAAATGCATCTATACTATTCGCTTCAACCACTCCCTGTGGTAACGAGTTCCACATTCTCAGCACTCTCTGGGTAAAGAAGTTTCTTCTGAATTCCCTATTGGATTTCTTGGTGACTATTTTATATTTATGGCCTCTAGTTTTGCTCCTCCCCACAAGTGGAAACATTTTCTCTGTATCCACTCTATCAAAACCTTTCATAATTTTAAAGACCTCTATTAGAAAGAGACTCAGCCTGTTCATCCTTTCCTGATATGTATACCCTCGCATTTCTGGTATCATCCTTGTAAATCTTCTCTGCACCCTCTCCAGTTCCTCTATATCCTTTTTATAATATGGCGACCAGAACTGTACGCAGTACTCTAAGTGTGGTCTAACCAAGGTTCGATACAGGGTTAGCATAACTTCCCTACTTTTCAAGTCTACCTCTCTAGAAATAAACCCTAGTGCTTGGTTTGCTTTTTTATGGCTTTGCTAACCTGTGTCGCAACTTTTAGTGATTTGTGTATTTGTACTCCGAGCTCCCTTTGTTCCTCTACCCCACCTAGACTCGCACCCTCCAAGTGATAAGTGACCTCCCTATTCTTCCTACCAAAATGTAATACCTCACATTTATCTGTGTAGAACTTCATTTGCCAATTATATGCCCATTCTGCAAGTTTATTAATGTCCTCCTGTAATTTGTTGCAGTCCTCCTCAGTATTGACTATCCCCCCAATTTGGTATCATCCGCAAATTTAGAAATTGTTATTTTGATTCCAAAGTCTAAATTGTTAATGTAAATTGTGAACAGCAGTGGTCCCAGCACTGATCCTTGTGGAACACCACTACCCACCTTCTGCCACTGTGAATAGCTACCCTTTACTCTGACTCTCTGCTTTCTGTCCTGAAGCCAGTGAGCAATCCATTCTGCTACTTGTCCCCCGACTCCTCATTCATTCTCTGACCTTGTTCATCAGTCTATTATGGGGTACCTTATCAAAGGCCTTTTGAAAATCTAGATAAATTACATCTACTGCATTACCATTGTCTACTCTCTCTGTTACCTCTTCAAAAAATTCAATAAGGTTGGTCAAGCAAGATTTTCCTTTTTAAAATCCATGCTGACTGACGTAAGAAAACTACTAGGCACTTGGTCTGAGTATTAAACAAGGCTTTAATCAACTGTTTCACAACATGGAGATCTAGTTGTGTCCTTCACTAGTTCCTGTTAAAGAATGTCCTGAGCAAGCTGGGCCCATGCCCGAGTATTTATACTCTCCCTGGACAGCGCCACCAGCAGGCCGCCCAGTATCATTTCATAAGTCATTTCCACATGAATGACAAGATTCATGTCACTGACTATTCATTATTATACAAATTAAATTAAAGAAACTATAATCTGGACCACAAGCGATCTGGGATGGTTCCGCGTGCCATTTCAACATGCTGTCTATCTATTTTCTTTAAATAATTTCACCCGTCCCTCACTATTTTCTCCCTTGCTCTCTTGAGCATGCAAACTCTTCTCAGGGCATAGTTCCACGGGCACAGGCTGCCCCTTTGATACCTCGTCGAAATGGTGATTCTTCACGTCGGAGGCTGGAGGCTTATCGTCGGCAATCTATTTAACCACGGGGAGCATCAGAGTTGAGCCCATCCTGACGTCAAAGCACGCACGTTTTTTGAGCACGGGTTGACCGGATATCCATCAGGAGCAGGAACCACGGCTGAGCTTCCTCTCCCTAAGCTCGGGCCACAAAGACCAGTTGTGGCGCCTCTTTGACCACCCCTGCTGAACTCAGTGCAGAACAGAGAGCGGACCAGAGGGCGACGAGAGGCCATCAATATAAGATAAGTCACTAATAAATCCGATTAGGAATTCAGGAGAAACTTCTTTACTCGGAGAGTGGTGAGAATGTGGAACTCGTTACCACGGGGAGTGGTTGAGGCAAATAGCACAGACACATTTAAGGGGAAGCTAGATAAACACATGAGGCTAAAGGAATAGAAGGGTATGGTGATAGGGCGAGACGAGGTAAGGCGGGAGGAGGCTCGAGTGGAGCATAAACACCGGCACAGACTTTCTGGGCCGAATGGCCTGTTTCTGTGCTGTTAATTCTACGTAATTCATGATCTATATACAAGAAACTCTCTTTAACCGGCACCTAAATAACCGGAAATCTCTGTTAACCGGCAAAATTCAGGAGTAGGTTCAGGTAAGTTTTACTTCATATTAGTGGCAGTTCCTGGATCTGTGGCTGTGTAACTGGGGTTCATGCACTTACAGGGACGCTTGGTCTGTGACCGGAGTTCCTGCACATGTTGCTAAGCAACAGGGAAGCCTGGATTTGTTGCTGTGTACGGAGCTCTCTATACCTCTCTGTAATCCGGACTTTTTGATAAACCGGCACCACGCTGGTCACGTCGGTGCCAGATAAAAAAGAGTTCCCTGTAGAACAGCAACAGGTTCAGTTTTATTCATGCTGCCTTTTAATATTGATGGATTCCCCTCCAAACACCGGATCAAATTTGTATTAAAAATATTGATGCATACTAGATATTAAATAGCAGTTAACAAAAAATCATATAAAATCCACTTTCCCTGACAACTGTTGCTTCATTACATATCACAGGAACATGTGTCAATAAAACATTTAAATAGCGTTATTACTGGTAATGAATATTTTATACCAGATTGTTGCATATTTTTGTATATTAAGTTACAGCTGAGCAAATTGTTTGCCTCGTTAATGCCTGGTAATTAACAGCTCCATTGATGTGGGCCTTTCTTTCTTTTTCCAAATGTACAACTTTTCTGCAAATTGCATCATGATTTTTTTTTCTCTCTTTCATTTTAATGCTCACCGAGACAAGGGATGTTTGCGCTGAGCAGTGGAGTTCTTCTCATTTCAGGCCACCCAGAGTCAACATCAAGCGACTGGCCAAGGCTTCACCAGCACCGATCCCTGCGGTACACCACTGGACACAGGCTTCCAGTCACAAAAACAACCTTCGACCATCACCCTCTGCCTCCTGCCACTAAGCCAACTTTGGATCCAATGTGCCAAATTGCCCTGGATCCCATGGGCTCTTACCTTCCTGACCAGTCTCCCATGCGGGAGTTTGTCAAAAGCCTTACTGAAGTCCATGTAGACTACATCAACTGCACTACCTTCATCCACACACCTAGTCACCCCCTCGAAAAATTCAATCAAATTGGTTAGATATGATCTCCCCCTGACAAAGCCATGCTATCCTTGATTAATCCTTGCCTCTCCAAGTGGAGACTAATTCTGTCCCTCAGAATTTTTTCCAATAATTTCCCTACCACTGATGTTAGGCTCACTGGCCTGTAATTCCCTGGTTTATCCCTACTACCTTTCTTGAATAATGGTACTACGTTAGCTGTCCTCCAGTCCTCTGGCATCTCCCCTGTGGCCAGAGAGGTTCTGAAAATTTGTGTCAGAGCCCCTGCAATCTCCTCCCTTGCCTCACACAGCAGCCTGGGATACATCTCGTCTGGGCCTGGGGATTTATCCACTTTTAAACCCACTAAAACCGCTAGTACCTCCTCCCTCTCAATGCTAATTTGTTCAAGTATATCACAATCCCCCTGCCTGATTTCTATGTCTGCATTGTCCTTCTCCATAGTGAACACAGATACAAAATATTCATTTAAAACCTCACCTACATCTTCCGGCTCTACACACAGGTTGCCACTTTGGTCCCTAATGGGCCCTACTCTTTCCCTGGTTATCCTCTTGCCCTTAATATACTTATAAAACACCTTGGGATTTTCCTTTATTTTGCCCGCCACTGTTTTTTCATGCCTCCTCTTCGCTTTCCTAATTTCTTTTTTTAGGTACCCACCTGCACTTTCTATACTCCTCTAGGGCTTCCACTGTTTTTAGTCCTTTGTATCTGCCAAAAGCCTCCCTTTTTTTCCTAATCCATTCTTGTATATCCCTTGACATCTAGGGTTCCCTGGACTTGTTGGTCCCACCCTTGACCTTTACGGGAACATGTTGGCGTTGTACTCTCTCTATTTCCTTTCTGAATGACTCCCACTGCTCTGATGTGGATTTTTCTACAAGTAGCTGATCCCAGTCCACTTTGGCCAGATCCTGCTTTATCATATTAAAATCGGCCTTCCCCCAATTTAGAACCTTTATTTCCGGTCCGTCTTTGTCCTTTTCCATGACTACCTTAAATCTCACTGAATTATGGTCACTGTCACCAAAATGCTCTCCTACTGACACTTGCCCGGCTACATTCCCTAGAATTAGGTCCAGTACCGCCCTCTCTCTTGTAGGACTTTCTACATGCTGGCTCAAAAAGCTCTCCTGGATGCACTTTAAGAATTCCTAACCCGCTAAGCCTTTCACACTCTGTCTATCCCAGTTAATATTGGGGAAGTTGAAATCCCGTACTATTATTATCCTATTATTTCTACACTTCTCTGAGATTTGCCTACATATCTGTTCCTCTATCTCCCCCTGATTGTTTGGGGGCCTATAGTGCACTCCCAGCAAAGTGCTTGCCCCCTTTTTGTTTTTAAGTTCTACCCGTATGGCCTCATTAGAGGAACCTGCTAAGATATCATCCCTCCTTACTGCAGTGATTGACTCCTTGATTAATATTGCGACACCCCCTCCTCTTTTACCCCCCCCCCCCCTCTGTCTCGCCTGAAGATTCTATACCCCGGAATATTGAGCTGCCAGTCCTGCCCCTCCCTCAACCATACTCTCATGTGTTCATCAACACCTTCAATTCATCTGCCTTACTCGCAAGACTCCTTGCATCAAAATAAATGCCATCCAGCCTTGTCATACTCCTTGTGTCATTACATATTTGCTCTGCCTTCCAGACTGACTTGTTTTTTCCTCTATATTTGGCTGTGCATCACCCCCCCCTACTATAGCTCCACTCCGTATCCCATCCCCCTGCCAAGTTAGTTCAACCCCCCCCCCGCCCCCCAACAGCACTAGCAAACCTCCCCGCAAGGATGCTGGTCCCATTCCGGTTCAGGTGCAACCCGTCCAACTTGTACAGGCCCCACCTTCCCCAGAAACAGACCCAGTGATCCAGGAAACTAAAGCCCTCCCTCCTGCACCAACTCTTTAGCCACGCATTCATCTGCTCTATCCTCCTATTCCTATACGCACTAGCACGTGCTACCGGGAGTAATCCAGAGATTACAACCTTTGAGGTCCTGCTTTTTAATCTGCTACCTAGCTCCCTAAATTCTTGTTGCAGGACCTCATCCCCCTTTCTACCTATGGTAACGGTCACTGTGATCTTGTAACTCATCCTTCAAGAATAGTAATCACAGATGAGAAATTTCTGGTTGGTAATTAGTCTGAAGAGTCTTACTGTACTGTATCAAGAGATCAAGATGTCCGGATAAAGTACAATGAAAGCACAAGCCCAACAGTAAAAACCAGGAGTCTTCCACCCCCTTGTTTATGTATGCTCTCTGAGGGAGTCAATAGGGTGAAAGGCTTGTGGACTTTCAGCTTTCTGTCATGTTGCAGTGTGCCACATTGTAAATAGCACAGAGTAAGTTCTTGTGTAATTGTTGTTTCTACAGCTATCAGGGGGCTTGGCTGTAAGGGATGTGTGTGTAGACTGGAATAAATAGATGCAGGCAGAACTTGCCCAGTCCCATCAACGCTCACTCATTTTCATTTAAAAATATCGGCTACCTTGACATATCTCAGCCTTCAAAAAAAATACATCATTTTTATATTTTTTAGATTGAACCCCAAACTCCAGTCAAAGACAACCACCACGATGAACATAGGTTGAGACCCATCCCAACAAATCGAATGTTCCCTCAACGAAAGAAAGAAAGTGTTTACATTTATATAGCGCCTTTCATTACCTCTGGATGTCCCAAAGCACTTTACACCCAATGAAATACTCTTTGAAGTGTAATCACTGTTGTAATGTAGGAAACGCGGCAGCCAAGTTGTGCACAGCAAGCTCCCACAAACAGCAATGAGTTAATGACCTGATAATCTGTTTTAGTGATGTTGGTTGAGGGATAAATATTGGCCAGGCCACCGGAGAGAACGCCGCTGCTCTTTTTCAAAATAGTGCCGCGGGATCTTTTACATCCACCTGAGAGGGCAGTCGGGTCCTCGGTTTAACGTCTCATCTGAAAGACGGCACCTCCAACAGTGCAGCACTCCCTCAGCAGTGCACTGGAGAGTCGGCCTAGATTATGTGCTCATGTCACAAGGCCTGTTAGAAGTATTCCCATAAGCTACAACTACACTCCTGCAGGATAGTCATTGATAATGATCCCAAAATATGTTTGTTGGGATTCCTGCCGGAGGCTACAGCTCCAACTGTGTCCCTGCAGAATGATCGTGTTGGCATCGTTAGAGGTGAAGAAGCTCACTGTCCTGGCATGGTGTTCAATGAGGGCCATCAATGTTGTCCCACTGGGTGAACGCACTCTCACTCTTGCAAATAAGCACAGCTGGTTGGATATCGACTTCCTCTGTACACTATGTGCAATGAAATCGTATACAACAGCAACAACAATCTGCATTTATATTGCAATTTTAGCATAGCAAAAATGCTTCACGGAGCTGAGCAACGATGACCGAAGGCACGGTCAAAAGAGCTAGTTCTGAGGAGACAATTGAAAGACGAGAGAGGCAGCGAGGCGGAGAAGTTAAGGGAGAATGTTCCGGAGTGTGAACGCTCTGTTGCTGAAAGGGAAGTTGGGGGGGGGGGGGGCGGAGGAGGGGCGGGAATGCAAATTAGACCGGAGTTGGAAGAGAAAAGGGTAACACTAATTCTGCCCTCTTGAGCATCCCTGATTTTAATCGCTCAACCATTGGCGGCCGTGCCTTCAGCTGCCTGGGCCCTAAGCTCTGGAATTCCCTCCCTAAACCTCTCTCTTTCCTCCTTTAAGACTTTCCTTAAAACCTACCTCTTTGACCAAGCCTGCCCTAATATCTCCTTATGTGGCTCAGTGTTAAACTTTGTCTGATGACGCTCCTGTGAAGCGCCTTGGGACATTTTACTATGTTAATGGCGCTATATAAATGCAAGTTGTTGTTGTTGATAGGATATTGGCTGGAGAAGATTGTGTGGCCAGCTGGGAGAACGTGGGGAGAAATTTAAAACTGGAGGTCACAAAGCCAAAACCCATCCATTATAAACAGATTCTGTCACACATAACGCAGAGTAGAAACCTTGGTCCCTGTGGCGAAATGGCTTTTACTATCTTCCTCACTCTTTTCCTCATAAATCTCACGCCTAACATCTTTCCAATATTGGCATCTCCGATGTTCCCTGATTCATAGTTTCTGCCGGATAGGAGCGCGTTCCCAACAGGTTCAATTTGCAAACTCGATGATTAAAACTTAATTTGAATATTGCTTTGTAGATTAATTATTCTTATAATAATAACTAGCTCAGTGTTTTGAGCTGGAAGAGGGGATAGACAGCCCATTAAAACACAGAGCAGTGGTTTTAATCAGCTCGGCAGCCGCCTAACCCATCAGAAGACATATTGGAACATCATGACCATTAGCAGATAGGTTGTGATATAGCTATTGAACTGTGGCAGTGCAGCTTGTTCTAGAAAAGCAGGCTATTACCATGCATTAACATTCATTCTCTCAGCAAACAGGATTACAAAGGCTCACTAACTTATCTGCTAATAAATTACACATGATCATTCTGACGGTGAATGAGTCAAGGCAGTATGTCATGTTGAGCTTGGCATACAGTTATTTGCACAGTTCAAGTCAAATTGCTCATAGTTCTAGAAATTTGCATTTACTTAATGTCTTTTTAGTGACAGGGACTTCACTTGGCCAGCGTGTTTTCAGCACATTTGAAATGTGATATTCGCAGCAGTGCAGACTATCGCGTTGAGTATTTGACAGAAGTGAATTAACCCCTTCAATGCAAGCTGCCTCCCCCTTGAGCCTAAAAATGTTCCTACTCTTCTTGTGCGTACGCTCTGTCAAGTCCCCGTGCGCAATGTTTGGCAAAAATTGCGGTCTCCAGAAAGATTAGGACCCCTCCACTTTATGCCTGGGACAGAAATAAGAAGCAGGCAGTAACTGGTCCCCCTTAAGGGGCCCCGCGATTAAGGCGAGGGGTGGGAGGGGGTCCTGATTTGCTTCAGACCGTTGGAGTGTGTTAAATTTATGGGGGGGGGGGGGGGGCGTGGAATGAATACATTTCCATGATGAAAACCAAAACAGAGTTTCTGGTTTCATTAATTTAATAAACAGTTGCAAATTTAAGAAAGGTCCCGCAGCTATTTCATTGAGTGTGTGGCCTTCAGAGAAAACTAGCCTGAGGATCCATAAATCACGAGAAAGAAACAAGAGGTTGCCAGGTGACAGCTGGGTTTACAGTGCAAAAGGGCGTACATCAAAACTAATGACTCCATACAGCCATTTTCACTGAGCAAGGCAATATTAGTACTTTTAATGTTCTTTATGCCATCTAGTTCATCTGGTCTAAAATATACAATACTACAGTGTATATCTGGCAACTTTAGAGCAATTAATTTTAATGCAACAAAGTACTACTAGACATAATTGACTGTCGACATTTCTATCTGCTAATTGACTATTGGGCCAGTGATCCAGACCAAACTGTTGACTCCTTGTAAAACTTGATATGTGTTATGCTTCAGGACTAATGCAAAGATGTTGCACGCCAAGTCCTATTGACTGTATTGAAACCGGGTGACAGCCTGCCTGGATTGTGCTGTGTAAATTGTAATTGATTATTAGGAGCCGATTACTTTCAATAGGTATGAAATCATTGTCATGTTTTCAACCCATCACTTCGTGCCTTAACCCTTTGAGAACTGCCCTTATTGTTTTTGCTAAAGTGGGACATGTAGCGAAGTTCCCCTACGACGGCTTAATTGGCAAGAGCTCTTGCTCAGTGTGGTACTGAGCCACATGGAGCAGGTCCGTTCCCTGGTCTGTGCTGAGTTATGTTATTTTGGTTGCAGTGCCACAGTGGAGTAGGTTTTGCCTCAGTGCCCCTAGGCTAAAGAAGGAAAAAAAATAACGTTCTAGTTGTGTGTGTGTGTGTCAGCATGTGTATGAGGAACAGCACCTCATCTTTCGATTAGGCACTTTATAACTTTCTGGACTCAACATCGAGTGCAACAATTTCAGACTGTAACCTCGGCCCCTATGTTTTCTTTTTTCTCTCACATGGCAGCTGTCGATCATCCTGCCATCGCCATTTACACCTCATCTAGAGTCATCTTTTGTTTCTTAACTTGTCCCATTACCATCTCCTTTCGCCTTGCACCATCATCCCTTTTGTCTCTTAATCTCTCCTGCCTTCCATCCTATCACAGACCTTCCCTTTCATTCTTTCTTCCCCTCCTCCCTTTCCCTGCCTCCGCACTTGCTTAAGTATCTGTTACTTCTCCAATTTTTCCAGTTCTGACGAAGGGTCATTGACCTGAAACGTTAACTCTGTTTCTCTCTCCACAAATGCTGCCTGACCTGCTGAGTATTTCCATCATTTTCTGTTGTTGTTGCATGTGTATGTAAGTGTGTATGCGCATGTGTATGTATGTGCATGTATGTATGTGCTTGTGTATATATGTATGTGTGTATGCATGTGTAAATATGTATGTGTATGCATGTGTGTATGTATGTACGGATGTGTGTATGTATTATGTATGTGCACGTGCATGTATGTATATGTGTGTATGTATGTGTGGGGTCATGTATGTAAGTGCGTGTGCATATGTATATGTATGCGTGTGTATGTGCATGTGTGTATGCATGTGTGTATGTACGTACGGATGTGTGTATGTATTATGTATGTGTGCGTGCGTGTATGTATATGCATGTGTGGGGTCATGTATTTATGTATATGTGTGTAAGTATGTGTGGGGGCATGAGGTAAGCATCCGGTCAGGCTCAGCTATGATGTCCCCCGTGATTAATTTGCTTGACGACACTTACTGGCTAAGCTCACACATGAAAGACGGCCACTTAGGTGAGGTACTGTGGAGCAGCCAGCAGCCCTGGAATCGCACCCCCAGGGCAAGTGGAGGGGTGATATTAGAAAAGAAAATCTTAATAGCAAGAACAAAATACATGAAAAAAAAACCTTCATTCTGTTTCTTGAATTTATAGAGGTGGTTTTCGCTCAATCCAAGTTTGTGCAAAGAAACCAGTTTTCGTCACAGGAACACGTGTGAAAGTTTGATTCTCTCCTTATTGAGGTTACGATTTTTATGCAAAGCAGCTGTCGAATCAGGTCTTACCCAACAGCCTTTGCAGACGTGAGACCGAGCTAAAGAAGAAATCGGAACAGTACTTTGGATAATGAAATTCCAAGAGTATAAAACGCCTACTTGTGAAGGAGCATTTCATCTTTAAGATGTTAATGTAGGAAAATTGGATTGGTCGAGGTTCTGACTGTCTCAGTCACTATCTCTCATCCCACGTTCCCATTCATCTTGGGCTGCCTCACTGAACCACTCTGCCCACCCTCCCCCCCCAAAAAAACTCAAGCCCAGTCAATGGCAAACAATCTCATTTTTCTAAATTCAACACATTTAAAGATGAAATGTCCTTCCTACAGGAAAGAATTTTGATTCTCAGAATGTAGTCATTGATGTGGCTATTCTTATATCTTCAACAACCACTGGCTAAAACCAAATGGGACAGACAATTTGCATATGAATCGCACATCAATAATGGAGACGGCAGACATCAAGACACAATCTCTTCAGAAAAGAAAAAGTATTTCATTGCAGTTGCTTCAGAATAATCTTAGTGTGTTGGTGGGGTGAGAGACAACAGATTCAAAGTTTTAATAAGTTGTAGAGTGTCGGGGTTTCCAGATATGCTGTTTGACTCTTTACATTTCTTTAGCGTTTTCTTTGGCGTTCATCAACAATTTTCAGAAAATCCACAATTAAAAGTGTTGTATCAAAGAAATGAGATGTGGATTTTCAAAGATGAAAAACCTGAAGAGTTTGTTGCATTTTTTAATATATATATCTATGACTTCTTACATGGCCAACCAGTGTAAGTCAGTCCCCTCACAGTTTAACAGGACTGAGAGAACTACAACCAAATAAGTCAGGGTATCCAGGTGCCAGCCGTGGCTCAGTGGGTTAGCACTCTTGCTTCTGAGTCTGAAGGCTGTGGGTTCAAGCCCCACTCCAGCCACTTGGCCATATAATCTCAGCTGACACTCACAGTGCAGTACTGAGGGAGTTGTGAATGAGATGTTTGTCGTCTGCCCTCCTGGGTGGATGTAAAAGGCCCCATGACACTATTCGAAGAAGAGCAGGGGAGTTCTCCTGGTGGCCTGGCCTAATAGTTAGACAAATAGCACAAAAGGAAAAACCCAGATTATCTGGTCATTGTGGGATCTTGTTGTGCACAATTTGACTGCAACAGGGATTACAGTTCCAAAAAGTACTTGATTGGCTATAAAGTGCTTTGGGACTTCCTGAGGGCATGAAAGGTGCTATATAAATGTAAAATTATTTCTATTAATCAAAAAACCTGCCATAGATGTATACAGCAACCAAGGGTTCCAATTCCCTTGAGGTATTCAACTGGATAATGACAAGTGTCCTCAATTGACTAATATTGATCGTGAATACACAGGGCTATGGGGAAAAGGGCAGGAGAGCGGAACTAATCGGATAGCTCTTTCAAAGAGCCGGCACAGACACGATGGGCCAAACAGCCTCCTTCTGTGCTCCATGATTTTATGATAATAGAGGTATAAGCTGCCCAGTTAGGAGGACGTACCAAGAAATTACAAGTGGAGATCAACGTGCCTGATGACTTTCCAGTATCGTTTCAACAAGTACATCTATTGCAAGTAATTGTACGCTAAATAAACCAAGCTGGATCATTGCAGGAGCCTCATTCAGCACTTTCTGGATAGACAAGAGATCTGTTTTTCTCCCTCTCTTCGCTTGAATATAAAACGTTGATCAATGTTTTCTCTGATATTTAGATCAGTCAGTCGAAACGGAATTCAGTCTTTCTCTGTACTCCATGTGAAGGAGCTGTCTTTACTGTAGAATGGCTAAAGCCAATAGAAAATTGTATAGTACATTCCTGAGACAGGTTCCAAAGGGAGAGGGAGAGCAGCACTGCGGGGTCCAGGATGTGGGTGGCGGCGGAGGGTGGGGGGATAGGTTGGATCGCTCCCAGTGAGAGAGCTGACAGCACAGTACAGGATTCCTCTCCAAATTCCTACCACCCCACCCTCGACTGTTGGGATTTTTCAGAGATAAATGGCATTCACTAACAATTCATTATCCGTGGCTCCGTGCGGGGAGGATTAGTTCAAAATCAAGAGCTTTGCGGGCTGATTGGGATTGGGATTTGGTTCGCGGACCAAGGAGTTAGGCATTCCTGTCCTCGAAGCCACCTCAGAAGAACTTTAGGTAAAGGCAACTGGTCATTAAAGAAAAATGAAACTAATACTTTTAGAACTATAGTATTTCACTTAGCAGCATGGAGTTTGGGATGTTTACTCTGTAACCCAATGGTTTGGGATTTAGCTATCAAGGCCCAAGGCTGGAATGTGCCAGCTGCAAGTTCTTAGCGAGAATTTTTGGTGGGACATCTTTAATCAGGAAACTGAGTGAGTCTCATCACACAGCAAGTTTAGCTCTTGTTCAACGAGAACAAGGGGCCTTTATGTCCAAATCACGGGCCATGCAGCAGTTCACTCTTCTCTCCTTTAAGTTGAAAGAATCTGGGCAGAAGGAAGGATGCCACATTTTTTGTCAAGCTCAAAACTGGGATCATAGCTTGGACTTGTCAGCTTTGATTTACTGCTGGTAAAAAGTAACTGGAAATTTTAACAACCGTAATAGCTAATGCCACCACACCAGGTGAAGTGAGTAGGATGAAAAGGCATTTTGGAGAAACAGGCTTTATGGCTTACATCTTAGAAATTTCTGGGCAGACCACTCAAATCAAATCAAAATCAAATCAAATCAACTTTTATTGTCATTGTTAGTGCGCAAGTGCAGTACAACGAAATGTAGGCTTGCGGCTCCCGAGAGTGTACATTTAGATTAAGACATTTAAATATTCAACATACATTTGGCTTGTAATACATTAACATAAACATAACCATAATAAAGTGCATTGGCAGATGTGCAGGCTTTAGAGTTTATTTGTGGAGTTCAGTAGGATGACAGCCCTGGGAAAGAAGCTGTTCCTAAATCTGGTCGTACGGGTGCGAATGCATCTGTAGCGTCTCCCAGATGGCAGGAGGGCGAACAGACTGTGGCTGGGGTGGGTAGGGTCTTTGATAATGGACCGTGACCTCCGTAAACAGCGTTTCTGGTATATGTGCTCTATGGTCGGTAGCCGGGTGCCGGTAATGCGTTGGGCAGTTTTTGACTACTCAAAATCCAGACTATGATTAAACTGTTTCCTGGTCAACATTTCTCCTTCGACCAATACCATCAAAATCAGATTCACTTGTCATTCAACTCATTGCTGTTTATGGGATCTTTCACACAAATAGCTGCTATGTTTGTGCACATAACTATAGACACTGCACTTCAAAGGAATTCATGGCACATGAAATTCTTTGAAAACATTTCCAACAGACAAATTAAGGTGTTACATAAATACAAGTCTTTCTTTCTGAAGGTTAGTAATTTACAACAACTTGCATTTATATAGCACCTTTAACACAGCAAAACATTCCAAGGCGCTTCACAAAAGAAAAAATGAATGCCAAGCCAAAGGAGGAAAGTTTGGGAGAGGTGATCAAAAGCTTGGTCAAAGAGGTAGGTTTATAAAAAAGAAAAGACTTGCATTGATATAGCGCCATGATAAAGCTAGGCTGACACTCCAGTGCAGTGCTGAGGGAGTGCTGCACTGTCGGAGGTGCCGTCTTTTAGATGAGAGGTTAAACCGAGGCCCCGTCTGCTCTCTCAAGTGGACGTAAAAGATCCCTTGGCGCTATTTCGAAGAAGAGCAGGGGCGTTTGCTGTGCGCAAATTGGATGCCGCGTGTCCCACATTACAACAGTGACTCCACTTCAAAAGTACTTCATTGACTGTAATGCGCTTTGAGACGTCCGGTGGTCGTGAAAGGTGTGACATAAATGCAAGTCTTTCTTTTCTTTCTTTCACGACCACCGGATATTTTATGTCCACCTGAGAGGGCAGACGGGGCCTCGGTTTAAGGTCTCATCCAAAAGACGGCACCTCCGACAGTGCAGCTCTCCCTCAGCACTGCACTGGGAGTGTCGGCCTAGATTTATGTGCTCAAGTCTCTGGATTGGGGCTTGAACCCACAGCCTTCTGACTCAGAGGCAGAGCGTGCTACCCAGTGAGCCACTGCAATTCACTGAATTTAAATTTCCCAGCTGCCGTGGTGGGATTATGAACTCACGTCTCTGCATCATTAGTCCAGGTCTCTGGATTACTAGTCCAGTAACATAACCGCTATGTTACCGCACCCTTAGCTAGCACTGGTGCAGGGCTGAAATTTCTATGAATTGCCTACATGGGGGGAGAGGAACAACTTAAGCTAGAAAATTTGGCAAGATGTAGAACACACCTAATCTAAGATTTAAAGAGGGCAGATCATCCGATAAAAGCTTTTCAAATGTGTCCGTTATAAATGGCTTAGAAGGTGAAACGAAATAAAGAGGCTTAGACTGACCTTTGCTTAAGTGATGATCTTGGCATTAAATTGGGACAGCTTTGAGCGGTTAACATTCTCCGACAACTTCTTTTCGCTCCAATTAAGATCACAGAAGTTGCAGAGGGGAAGGAGAGGAAGGGAAGTTTGTTGTAAGCCTTGAGGGCTTCTCACCTTTCCAATTTACCTGACCTGTTGACATTTCAGCTGGCTGTGGATCAGAGCTAACTCTTTCAGTTATCAGACACCTTTGGTGGTGCTATTTTCACCAGCTGAAAACATCTCTTCTTCTTAGGCAGTCCCTCGGAACCGAGAATGACTTGCTTCCACATTAAAAATGAGTTCTCAGGTGACTGATGAGTCCAATGCGGGACCTACAGTCTCTGCCACAGGTGGGGCAGACGGTGGTTGAAGGGGGCGGGTGGGTGGGGTGCTTGGGTTGACGTGCGCTCCTTCCACTTGGCTTCTGCTTGCTCCCGGCGAAGAGACTCGAGGTGTTCGGCGCCTTCCCGGATGCTTCTCCTCCACTTTGTGCGGTCTTGGGCCAGGGATTCCCAGGTGTCAGTGGGGATGTTGCACTTTTTCAAGGAGGCTTTGAGGGTGTCCTTGAAGCGTTTCCTCTGTCCACCTGGGGCTCTCTTGGCCGTGTCGGAGCTCCGAGTAGAAAACATAACTGGTACGGTCGTGACGTGTTTTTATTGTTGAACCATTTTAGGCACAATACACAGGCAATGAAGAATCTACGTTAACAGGCTGGCTGGTTGCTGCTATGGTGTGAAAACTATGTGATCACGCAACAAGTTGTTCCCCAGTCATGATTGGCTCTGCATCTGGCCACTATTGCTTCCCCAGTAGTTGTGGATGGTCGATGGAGACCATCAAGCACATAATCTCTTTGTTGGCCTGCACACAGAACATGCCGTGGCTCAGTGGGCAGCACTCTCGCCTCTGAGTCAGAAGGTAACCCGTTCAAGCACCCACTCCAGAGACTTGAGCACATAAATCTAGGCTGACACTCCCAGTGCAGTGCTGAGGGAGTGCCGCACTGTCGGAGGTGCCGTCTTTTGGATGAGATGTTAAACCGAGGCCCCATCTGTCCTCTCAGGTGGACGTAAAAAATCCAATGGCACTATTTCAAAGAATAGCAGGGGAGCTCTCCCCGGTGTCCCGTCCAATATTTATCCCTCAATCAACATCACTAAAACAGATGATCTGGTCATTATCACATTGCTGTTTTTGGGAGCTTGCTGTGTGCAAATTGGCTGCCGCATTTCCTACATTACAACAGTGACTACACTTCAAAAAAAAGTGCTTCATTGGCTGTAAAGCGCTTTGGGATGCCCCGAGGTTGTGAAAGGCGCTATATAAATGCAAGTTCTTTTTTTTTATTGCTGCCTGTGATAGAGCTTCCAAACTTTCCAGAATGGGGCATGAATCTCCCAGGCACTGCTGCTAGCAGCCCAGCAGAACGTTGTCCTTTAAATTTCTCGATGCAGCAGCAGCCTTTCCCCCCCCTCCCCCACACACCCAACATGACAGTCGCCGCTGCCAAGAAGCCCCTGGCTCGGTGATGTCACCCCACCGCCGCCAAACTGAGGGGCAGGGAGCATGTACTTGTTACAGAAGGTATGTTGGAGTGGCGGGGTGGGGAGTACCGAGTCGGGCCACCTCAGGGCTCAGTGCTGGGACAATTACTGCTGCTAATTTTGCATCCAAGCCCCGGATTCAGATACATCAAAGCAAAGTGTAATTCGGAGCAGGCAGCTCGGAAATTCCAGAGTGCATTGCTGGACAAAAATATGTCGGTTAGCCAAACAATGGCAGAAGAAATTTAATGCTGACAAGTGTGAAGTGCTGCACACAGGAAGGAAGAATAGTCAGCATACGTACTCCATGAACAGTGCGGAAAATAGCGAAGGATGAAGCTGAAAGCGACCGTGACGTTTCAGTTAGACTCGGTGCTAAAATGTCCACCCAATATACACCAGCAATCAACAAAGCAAATAGAATATTGAAGCACGTTAGCCAAAAACAGCAGAACGTTAAGTCGGAGGAAGTTGTGACCAAACTGTACAGAGCTCTGGCCAGAGCGCACCTTGTCCAGTCCTGGTTGCCGAGAAACAAGGGAAAACATTCAAGCACCGGAGGCAGTGCAGAGGGACGAGCCACGAGGCTGATCCGAGTTATGAGGAAAGACTGACAAAGATAGGAGGTGTCAAGAGAGGTGATCTGAAAGAGGTGTACAAGAATATTAAGGGTACAGAAAAGGTTAACCTGCTGTTTTACTTTAAATTAAATTTTGACGAGTAGAATAAAGGGGACACAGGATCAAACTAGCAACAGGTCATTTTGGGACTGGTATCAGGAAATCCTTCTTCACGACAGAGAGTGATCAATGTTGGACTGAACATGGAGTAATGGAGGCAAGCAACTTGGCATCATTTAAGAAACTATTGGATGTGGCAATGGGGGGACTTTAAGAAAGACTTGCATTTATATAGCGCCTTTCACGACCACCGGACCTCTCAAAGCGCTTTACAGCCAATGAAGTACTTTTTGAAGTGTAGTCACTGTTGTAATGTGGGAAATGCGGCAGCCAATTTGCGCACAGCAAGCTCCCACACACAGCAATGTGATAATGACCGGATAATCTGCTTTTGTTATGATGGTTGAAGGATAAATATTGGCTGGTGCTGCAGGGATGAAATGACATGGACCCAATGGCTTTTCACATCTGCATTATCTTGGGAACACACCAACAGGAAAAAAAACAACCAGATTAACAGTTAACATTCATTTAATTGCTGTTTGTGGGATCTCTCTCTGTACAAAGTGGCTGCTGTGTTTCCCTACGCACCTCGATTCAAAGTAACGCACTCTGTTTGAATTGCTTTGCAATCTGATAAGGTGCTACATAAATGCAAGTCTTTTATTCATGTCTGTTCCGCAAGGGTTTTATGTAAGGGAGAAATAAATTGCTCTGCTACAAAGTATACAGGAAATTTACTGCTGAAACATATTAAATAACGGCAACCCCTGACTGACTATACAGGAGCCTGGATTTTTTTTTTTTTAAACAGGGCAGTCAGCGAGCTGGCTTCATTTATACCACTCTGCCTCTCCATTCAAGCCTCTTCAATAAACTCCCACAAGACTAGAGCATATATCTTGTTCTAAACAATGTCAGAAGACAAGGAACACAATAAATCACATGTTATTTATGAAGAGCACTCATTGTAACACTAACAGACATCTTAGTCAGAATGCTGCTTTAGGTAAACAGTGGAATACTTATCATCAGCAAACTGTGGGGTCGAGGATCATGTTCCTCACCTGGGGCCTTTACAGCAGAGGTATTTAAACTATCGTTATCATCTACAGGCCATTGTGGGATTTCATTTCAAGCATTCAGAGAAGAAGGCGTGACAGGCTGTCTTTAATGAAGAGAGACAGGACCAGCCATAGATAAATCCAACTCTATCAGTACCAGAGGGATTTTTTTTCACACACAACTTCCTCCGCAGCTGGCGATTTTTTTCCAATATGGCTTCCCCCGGCTCCCAGGAATTTACAATGAGCTCAGAGCAATTCAACATCACTGGTGGCCAGCGATGAAAAACTCGCAAAGCGTCTCATTCTAACAGTCGGCCATCACGAAGAATTTCAGAACGATTCTGTCAAAATTGCCCCATTTGACTAAAACACCTTGCAACGACTTGAACCGTTACAAACGCAGATTGGGTGACCGCTTTGCGGAACACCTCCGTTCAGTCCGTAAGGGTGACCCCGAGCTTCCGGTCGCCTGTCATTTTAATTCACCGCCCCATTCCCACTCGGACCACACCGTCCTTGGCCTCTTGCATTGTTCCACGGAAGCTCAACATAAACTCGAGGAACAGCACCTCATCTTCCGATTAGGCACTTTGCAGCCTTCCGGACTCAATATCGAGTCCAACAATTTCAGATCATAACCTCGGCCCCTATTACATTTTCACTTATTTTTTTATCCACACCTTTGTTTTGGTTTCCCCACCCCCCCCACCTTTCCTTTTTTTTCTCTCTCCCACATGGCAGCTGTCTCTCATTCTGCCAGAACACTTCACACCTAATCTAGAGCCGTCTTTTGTCTCCACTAGTCCTATCACCATCTCGTCTCGTTTTGAATACCTCTTAATGTCTCTTCTCTTTTGTTCTCTCCCAGCCCGGCCTCTTAATCTATTTCATTCCCTGTGCCTCTTTAGTCTTGATAAAGGGTTTTGACCCGAAACGTTGACTCTATTTTCTCTCCACGGATGTTGCCTGGCCTGCTGAGTTTTTCCAGCATTTTCTGCTGTTACAAACCTACCTCTTTGACCAAGCTTTTGGTCACCTGTCCTAATATCTCATATGGCTCGGTGTCAAATTTTTGTTTGATAATCGCTCCTGTGAAACGCCTTGGGACGTTTGACTACGTTAAATACGTTGTTGTTGTATTGTAGCCGGGCTCAGTACTGAAAAGAACTGATGGAAAGATATTTATTGTTTCCCCTTCTCCGTGGATGGAGTTGACTCTTGCTAGAGGTCCTGCTCCACGGGCACTGGTCACCTCCATCTAATGACCATTCTTCACACGAGCCCAGACAGCGAGAGCCAGCAGGCCGTGGCGAGGGGGTGGGTCATCTCATCCAAGCCCGATGCTGTCCTTGCCTAATATTCACACGCACCATTTCCAGCAGGGGGGGGGTCACAAGACTAGGAACTTTGATTGACATTTCTCCGACCCTAACCAACTGTAACCCCTGTGCTCGCTGACCTAGTTGAGCAACGCCTCGATTTTAAAATTCTCATCCTTGTTTCCAAATTCCTCCATGGCCTGCCCCCCCCCCCCTCCCTATCTCTGTAACCTCCTCCAGCCCCGACAACCCACCGAGATATCTGCGCTCCTCTAATTCTGGCCTCTTGCGCATCACCCCGATTTTAATCGCTCCACCATTGGCGGCTGTGCCTTCAGCTGCCTGGGCCCTACGCTCTGGCGCTACATAAATGCAAGTTGGTGTTGTAGCACCGCAATCCGTATCAGCTGACCGTCGACCGACTGTGGGTTTAAACCTGGGACCTGCCGGCTCCGTGCAGCTCAGTTCTATATCGGAATGCACAATCACCCGCAGAGCCGTCTGAGGCGGCTGGCGGAAAGATTTGAAGAACGCATCATTTGGCAGGCTAATAAAAGCGATGACTTACGCCGAAAGCCAAGCGGGATGATAATGGAGCAGTTGCTTGCCTCAGTGGAGAGCAGTAAACTAAAACACAAAATGTTAACCTTGGCAAAGTGTCTTCAGAAAACCAATGTGGCTTTGGGCTTTAGAGGTTAATGGAATTTAGTTTCTGGAGGAAGGGCAGATATTCTTCTTTCTTGTAGTCTTGTTCTAATGGAATGTTCACGGAAACCAAATAAGATGTAATTTCTCAGGTTTAACGTGACTTGAATGCTAATTCCGACATTTAATGTTAGGCCTTTTATGGATCCGTCATGTCCAGGACAAAGATTTTTATTACATCAACAGCTTCTGGCTGGCTGCTATCTTTTATTTATCTTGTTTTTAACATGTTGCCATTTTGATGTCCAGGTTGTGCCTCAACAGTGTGTTTTTATTTTTCTTCTGATTTACTTCGAGTGCATTATTTTTTTAAGAATAAGTTGATTTGCTTTCTCTTTAACAATTGCGAGATAGCCATTTTTCAGTCAGGAGGCTAGGCTATCCCAACTGGGATTGCCAACCCTGCAGGAATGAAAGATTCCTCTCTCGGACACTGCTGCCAGCAACTCCGGGAGAAACATCATAGGGGCATTAAAAAAAATTGCGTCTTTTTTTCCATTTTCTTTGAAGACTTTTGTTTATTAATTGTAAATAATTATATTATTGCGTCCTGTCTGTGTGAAGCTTGTGTAGAGGCCTATGTCCTGTCTGTGTGAAGCCTGTGGACATAATGAATGGTGCTTACCATTCATTATGCTTACACTTGCCCACATACTGTGATTTGCAGTAATCAGATGTACAAAACAGCGCAGCGCCCTCTACAGGGGATCTGGGACCTGTGTGAGCAGGTCAAGCAACAGCGTGTATCCTCAACCAATAAGACTGAAGAATCTTTACTGAGGCACACAGAGTTTAAATCAGGAAGTGTTAGTTAGACTATTTAATTCAATGTAAAATCATGTACAGAAAGCAAAATAAAGTGAGGGAAAGAAAGATGGGATTAAGAGAGAGAGAGATAAGAGAGATAGCAAGATAAAGTAAAAAAAAACACATTTTAATTTGATAAAAGCTCCATCAATAATTAAAATCTGAAGGAATGTGGCTCCACACTTGTAAAGTTAAATTTTCAGTGCTAGAGAGGTTGTTTGGCAGTAATTAAGACTTATCACGCCGTTAAAAATTCACTTACACTGGAATAGACAAGCCCTAACCTTTTCTGGCGTGTTTAGTGGGTATCTAGTGGGCAAGTACAGCAACTTCACGCTGTGACTGAATGCCGAGTCTCTCATGGAGCAGGGAAAGTTGGACAGCAACTTCCTGATTTCCGCGTTTAACTGCGTATGTGCTGTCCGATTTTCTCCTTAATAACTGTTAGCGCTGATAGCCTCACCATCATTCTTACTGCAAAATGTGGGCCATAGTGCCATACCGGGTCTTTCAGAAACACGTCAAAGCACGCTGCATTTAATAAAGTGCAGCGACTGCTGTTATGTAAGCAGACAGCCATAGTTATAGTGTTTTGCTGCTTGGATATTTTCACAATCTCCCTTCTATTAGTTAAAGCCTCAGTTAAACTGTGTATATCTGATGTTATTCATGGAATGCCACAATGAAACGATGGTTGAAGAATGACTACATGGAAAGAGGGGAGTATCAATGGGAATTAACAACCGTTTTGCTAAGTCTGGATTGTGCTGTGATCAGAAATTCTACAAAAACTGCAGAAGACAATGTTTGTACCATAATCCATTTAATCACTCAGCAATCCAGCTCAGAAAAAATAATGTGTGCTTTGTACACCGCCTGGAGGATGCTGATGTTGCTGGGTGGCATTTGGGAGTGGTTTGAGTCTGAGGAGCATCCGTTATATAATTGTCCAATTGTGTTTCGCACTAAATGCTCAAAACTAGGGGCCAAGATAGTCACTGATAAATCCAATTAGGAATTCAGGAGAAACGTCTTTACCCAGACAGTGGTGAGCATGTGGAACTCGCCACCACTTGGAGTGGTTGAGGCGACGAGCACAGATGCATTTAAGGGGAAGCTAGATAAACACATGAGGGAGAAAGGAATAGAAGGACATGCTGATGGGGTGAGATGAAATAGGCTGGGAGGACGCTCGTGTGCAACGTAAACACTGGCATAGACCAGATGGGCTGAATGGTCTGTTTCTGTGCTTTAGTTCGATGTAATTCAGCATTTTATATTCAAAGGTTGTGCCTGGACCAAGAGAGTCGGAGCACTGGATTGAAAGGTCTACACAGTAGACTAAACAACGGATCAAGAGGCCAACACAGTAGAGTGAACTCTGGTTCATGACGTCCACACAGTGGGAATGAACACTGGGTCAAAAGGTCTAGACAGTGTGAGTGAACAGTGGGTCAAAACGTCTACACAGTGTGATGGAACATTCAATCAAAGGCTCTGCACAGCGGGAGTGAACATTGGCTCATGAGGTCCACACAGTGGGAATGAATACTAGATTAAAAGGTGAAAGTGAACAATGGGTCAAGAGACACCCACAGTGACAGTAAATATTGGTTTGAGAGGTCTCCACAGTGGGAGTTAACAGGAAGTGGTATGGTAACAATGGGAAATCTATGTTTGGATCAAATACGTTTTCTATCTGAAAAGAACTCTACAAACTGATTCCGTTTCAGGAACTGTGATTGTAGAGTCAGTTGCTCACAGAGGGATCAGCTCAGTGTCTCTGAGCTGCACAGATCAGGAGGCCCCTGGTGCAATCCCTAGTTAGCTGGTCTAAGCAGTGTTGGGAGGAGAGTAAAGCAGCCAGGGTCCTGATCACTGTCTAGTGACCCCCTGTTGGAAGTGTGCAAGCGTAGATGTGCAATGAAGCCACAATCAGGCTCGGCTGCAATGTCCTGCCCACTCTGATAGCCCTCCAACCTTCACTGTAGCGACTCATATATGGACAATGGGCACCATTATCCCAGTAAGCATCTCCTAGCCCCACAGCCTCTACCACCAAGTAGGACATCATCATCTCGAAGTTCCCCTCCATGTCACAAACCATCCTAACCTGGACACAGATCGCTGCCTCTTCATCGTTGCTGGGTCCAAATCTTGAAATTCCCTACCTAGCACCCTCAGCACAAGGACTGCAGTGGTTTGAAGAGAAGGCCCACCAGTACCTTCTCAGGGCAACTAGAGACGGGCAATAAATGCGGATGTCACGCACATCCAGATAATATGTTTTTTTTAATGTAAGGGAGTTTAGTTAAGTCCGAAACTAGGGTCCTAAATCTGAACAAAGCAAACTACGTAGGTATGAGATGAGAGTTGGCTAAGGTAGGTTGGGAAACTAGATTAAAAGATATGACAGTAGAAAGGCAATGGCAAACATTTAAAGAAATAATTCATAATTCGCAATGGATATATCACATTTGGTCCCCTCATCCAAATCATTGATATAGATTGTGAATAGCTGAGGCCCAAACACTGATCCTTATGGTATCCCACTAGTCACAGCCTGCCAATCCAAAAATGACCTGTTTATTCCTACTCTCTGTTTTCTGTCCGTCAACCGATCCTCAATCCATGCTAGAATATTACCCCCAATCCCATGAGCCCTAATTTTGTTTAATAACCTCTTGTGTGCCACCTTATCGAATGCCTTCTGAAAATCCAAATACACCACATCCAATGGTTCCCTTATCTATTCTGCTAGTTACAACCTCAAAAAACTCTTAACAGATTTGTCAAACACGATTTTCCTAAATCCGTGTTGACCCTGCCCAATCCTATTATTACTATTTTCTAAATGCCCTGTTACCACGTCCTTAATAATAGATTCTAGCATTTTCCCTACTACTGATGTCAGGCTAACTGGTCTGTAGTTCCCCGTTTTCTCTCTCCCTCCTTTCTTAAATAGTAGGGTTACATTTGCTACCTTCCAATCTGCGGGAACTGTTCTAGAATCAGTGGAATTTTGGAAGATGACAATCGATGCATCCACTATCTCTATAGCCACCTCTTTTAAAACCCTAGGATGTAGACCATCAGGTCCAGGGGATTTATTGGCTTTCAGTCCCATTCATTTCTCCAGTACTATTTCCTTACTAATACTAATTTCTTTCAGTTCCTCATTCTCACTTGACCCTTGGTTCTCCGCTATTTCTGGAATGCTTTTTGTGTCTCCTTCCGCGAAGACAGGCACTATGGGGGGAATTTTGCCAGCCTTGGGGAGGCAGGGCTGCCGGGAAAATGGCAGAAACTGGGAGCGGGTACCGAACCCGCCCCCAACCCACTTCCGTGCCATCTTCCCAGATTCTCCCACAAGAGGAAACATCCTCTCCACATCCACCCTGTCCAGACCCCTCAGGATCTTATATGTTTCAATCAAGTCGCCTCTTATTCTTCTAAACTCCAGCGGATACAAGCCTAGCCTGTCCAACCTTTCCTCACAAGACAACCCGCCCATTCCAGGTATTAGTCCAGTAAACCTTCTTTGAACTGCTTCCAACGAACAGGAGCACGAGGTCAATTCAAGCAGCCCCACAGGTGCCTCAGCTAACTCAACTCAGCCTTCTTTTAAAGTGACGATTATTGTACCAAAATGTGCTTTGAAGTTTATTCCGCGAGTTGTTCAGACTGAAATCTACAATTCAAATGCCTGTTTTTTTTTAAACCATCGCCATAGCAATACGTGCTTGCCCTCGTGAATGCAAGATTACCACTATAAAATTTTGATGTGGTATTGTACTTCTGTTGTAGCATGTCTGACAGGCCCTGACTCCTCACTTTAATTATCAGGCCTCTTTGTGTGTTATGACAATACTTACATTTTCGGCTGATAGCTGTTCCTGTAACTAATGGCATAAATGACAACATCTGAAACATAAATGTACGCGTCTAGATTTGATTAACCGCAAAGACAGAGCCACAGACATAAAGATTACCTTCAGGCAATCAAGTTAACACAGAGATGAAGTCGGGAGCTTTACTGAATGATGGTAAATGCTTCAATTAAGGAGTATTTACATTCAGTCACACCTCACGTATCGCTACTCCGTGTGGTAGCCACTCTGCAAGTTGATCTGATGTGATTTCCCCTCTCCCTTTCCACTCCGAATTGGTCCAGTTTATCCTCTGGGACAGGCTCAGAGACTGGGGCGGTGGTGGGAGGTCAGGGGGCGGGGGTCATGCTCGGGTCGCCACCCCTCCAGGACTGTCCTGGAGCCTCCAGGCCAGGAATGATAGATTAATCTCCCGGACACTGCTGCGAGCAACTCCGGGAGAATCATCTCCAGCAAGGCTACCTGTCCCTGGCGTTACTTTGGAAAACGAGAGAGGGAAATAGATGGATAGAGAGAGAGAAAAAAGAGAGAGAATGTGTTTAGGTTGAAATTTATAAGCAAGGTTCATTTTTAAATCTTTAAACAGAAAGTCATTTCTTTCCATCATTAGTGCCGTTCCACAACTTAATTGGCAAAGTTAGGAAAGAATTTAGTCTTCGAGATGAACCATTGATAATGATTCACTGGAAAGGGCCAACAGATTGTGGAGAGTAAAATGGGGGAACTGTCATGGTAACTGCAGCCCCCCCTCCCCCACACCCCCTGCCTCCGTCCTCCCCATTTCTCCCCTCCCCCACCCTCCCTGTTCCCCCTCCCCCTCCCCCCCACACCCTTCCCCACACCCACTTCCCCCACCGTCCCCCATAGACCTCCTCCCCCACACCCCCTGCCTCCGTCCTCCCCATTTCTCCCCTCCCCCACCCTCCCTGTTCCCCCTCCCCCCCTTTCCCCTCCCCCCCACACCCTTCCCCACACCCACTTCCCCCACCGTCCCCCATAGACCTCCTCCCCCACACACCCCTCCCCCAATCACTCTCTCTCCCGCACCCCCCCCTTCACCACTCAACCCTTCCCCTCACCCTCTTCCCCGTCCCCCAATCATCACCCTCTCCCCTCCCCCACTCACCCTGCCCCCCCCCCCTCAGTGGGTGGATCAAAGTGATTGAAGAAGCTGTACTTGCCTCAGTACATTCTCCCAGGCCCAGTGGGGGGAAAAAACACGGGGAAAAGGGGGCTGTGTAACGCAGGAATGCATTTGGCAAACTAGTTAAAAATATTAATCAACAGAGAGCTTTCGATTAATTTAAGCACTTTGGTTTCAAGACAACCACTAACAAATTCAAAGATTATCCACTCCAACAGGTTCTTTTAACGATGGAATTGGTTTGAGCCCCAGTCGAACCAGTGTTTGAGACATTCCTAGATTACTAATAAGGGGAGAGTAGATGATCAATAGTAATTATTACCAGCGTATCTGGAAAATTGAATGAATACATGGATTCACGCTGTTTAATTGTTTTATTTGATCAACCTTTCAGCCTGATAGCAAGAGAGTCTCTTATCTTTTTATTTAGTTTGATTCTGAAGATGGGTTGGCTGTAGATTTATAACAACGCTGTTACCCGCCTCCTACTAGATTCAAAGTGCCGTCTCATCTACAACACCTTGTCTCACTCTACATAAACAAAGACTAGAAAATACGTTGCAAATGGAAACATCCCCTGCTGAATGAGATAGAATCATAGAAATTTACGGCACAGAAGGAGGCCATTCGGCCCATTGTGTCCGTGCCGGCCGAAAAGAGCTCTCCAGCCTAATCCCACTTTCCAGCTCTTGGTCCGTAGCCCTGTAGGTTACGGCACTTCAAGTGCATATCCAAGTACTTTTTAAGTGCGATGAGGGTCTCTGCCTCTACCACCCTTTCAGGCAGTGAGTTCCAGACCCCCACCACCCTCTGGGTGAAATAAGTTCTCCTCAACTTCCCTCTAATCCTTCTACCAATTACTTTAAATCTATGCCCCCTGGTTATTGACCTCTCTGCTAAGGGAAATAAGCCCTTCTATGTATCTCCATTTTGTCTTCTTTCTGTCTGTCCTTCTCTCCCCATCTCTCACGCTGTGGTAGAGCCTCACAGTATCCTGCTCAAATGGCCATTCCTCATTGTGTGGGCCTAGATGTTTTTGAGAAGGGTATCAGTCCATGGGGGGACATCCCAACCCAGCACAAGCCATGCACTTACCCAACATCCACACAACTGGACTTTCCGGCGGGGTCCACTGGGTAGCACTTAGAAGTGGGAACCCTGGGATGTCCCGTTCCCCACCCCCCCCCCATACAGAGAGCAGTCGCCTGCCAGCACTCAGTCCATACTCGCATGTGAAGGAAGGCCACTGGAAGTACCAGGAGATGGTTAACGGCCATGGACCCATACCCTAGAGAGGACTCAGTGCCTTCACACAGAGAGAAAAGAAAAGGGGTCGGGAAAGTTTTCGTCAGAAACTGATTTCAAATCAATGATCCTTTTTGGAATACTTCACAAAGATAAGGATGGATGAGGAAGGCCATTCAGCCCATCTCGCTTAATGTTTCATTGGAGCCTCTGGCCCTCCTGTCACAGCATCTAGCCGCCTCTTAAATGATTCCAGCATTTCTGCCTCCACTACCCTACCTGGAGAGTGTTCCAGGTCCTCCTGACCCCAGTACCAGTTTACACCTCTGTTCCATTGTCCCGCAGCTATGAGCTCCGCAGGTTAACCTCCTCACGCGGCATATTTTAAGGGTGTACTCACATATATAATAATACTCGTTCCCGGGTCGAAACTCAAAGCCCAGGGAAAACGGTGTGAAGAGCTGGAACTTCTCGGAGAACTTCAGCGGCCCGTTTGGTGTGCGCGGCCTATTGCACTCCCAGCGCTTGAAGCCATTGTTCTTGTGGTCGCAGCTTCTGTAGCCGTCAAAATTCACCATGTAAAGAATGTAGCTCTCCGTCTTCTCCTCTGGCACGGAATCAGCATAGTGGGGGCAGTAGATGTCAAGGTAGTCATTGATGCAGACATCGACTGTATAGTCCCCTCTGTGAAACCTGAAATTCAGAAAGACAGTTCAGCAACTGGAATGAATTGAACGAAAGGCTGCACAATTCTTAAAACATCGTTGCTAGGATGAAGTCTTTCAGACCTCCCATTAGACCCGAATCTCTACCTATGGAGCTGGATTTTCATTGAGGAGTCGGGTAAGAGGTGGGACTACAACTTTGGGGTTGTAGTCCCGCCTCCATCCAGTTCTAGCCAATCCACGCGGTTTAGACTTGATTGACCTTGTTGAGCCCGCCCAGCGGGCTCAGCAGGCCAATTAAGGGCCACCCGGCAACAGGTGATGTCACAGATTGAAATTTCATCTGTCAAGACCTTTTGACAGATGAAATATCAGCGTTTCACAGCTGTTTAAAGCTGTCAAACACTGACAATCTGTACTTCAGGTTAATTCCTTCCTCTCAGGATGATTTAGAGATCTCCCCGGAACAGAAAGCAGAGGCTGCAGATTTTGACAGCTGGCAGCCACTCTGCTTTCTGTGCCGGTGAGATGAGGGACTCCCGAGACCTGAAGGAAGGCTGTAAAGGTAAGTAAAGGTTAGTCAAACTTCTTTAAACACTTTACACAGACCAAACACACTTACCTCTGCACTCATGCACCCATCACTCACCTGAACAGTGGACATCTCGACCCCTCCAAGCCCTTCATCCCGACGGCCCGCCTCACTAACTTGCCGTGGTTTGGAGCCGTCGGGAATCCCACATTTCAACATGAAAATAGGGATTAGGCTAAAAACTGCCTGTTAACTACCTGTTAACAGGCAGTTAATTGGCACTAATCCCCTTCCCGCCTCGGGGAGACGGGTCCCAGTGCGGGGCGGGTACCTGCCTCCTTCGAAACTGGCATGGAGACGGGTTGGGGGCGGGATGGGGTCGGGACCCCCCATTTTGGGATTTTAAACCCCCCCACGCCTCTAATCCCGACTCCACGGCCCAATGAAAATCCAGCCCATGGTGTCAGCTGTGGCTCCGTGGGCAGCACTCGTGCCTCTGAGTCAGAAGGTTGTGGGTTCAAGCCCCGCGCCAGAGTCTTGAGCGCAAAATTTAGGCTGACACTCGCAGTGCAGTGCTGAGGGAGTGCTGCTCCGTCAGAGGTGCCGTCTTTTGGATGTTAAACAGCCCCATCTGCCCTCTCAGGTGGATATAAAAGATCCCATGCCTCTATTTTAAAGAAGAGCAGGGGAGTTCTCCCTGGCCAATATTTAATATTCAAAAAGTGCTTAATTGGCTGTAAAGTGCTTTGGGACATCCGATGGTCATGAAAGGCGCTATATAAATGCAAGTTCTTTCTTTCTTCTGTTACAAGGCTCTACTGCATAGTGGGATTGGCTTAAAAACTACCAAGATCCCACTTCAGGGGCCATGTCGCTGTATTGGGATTCCTAGGACAAACCCACTTCAGTCCCAACAGACTAGACGCTGCAGAAGATGCTGCACTGCTGCAGTGCCAGCGGTTACAACACATTTTTTTCAATCGTACTTTTATTACAGTATAATTAAGTCGTGGTGCCAGGGCTCAACATGTTGGTGACGCCGCATTGCAGGTTATGTTGTTGCACTCTTCACCACTCTGAAATTGTACAAAAACCCCAACTTACAAATCAGACAGCACTCCACACCAAACAGAATGTCACTTTAGAAGTGAGAAAGTGGGAATTGGGTGGTGCAATGGGGTTGGTCTCTGGCCTTTGACCTCCGGGAACCCTGGTTCAATTCCGGCCCAGACTGAGGGGTTGAAAGCCTCCTCTTGTCTGCTGGCTTGCAAGGTCCTGCGTGATATGAGATTGGGCAGTCTAGGCCAGATCCAAGACAGGTCTATTGTAAAACACTAAAGAAAGAAAGACTTGCATTTATATAGCTCCTTTCACGACCACCGGACGTCTCAAAGCGCTTTACAGCCAATGAAGTTTTTTGTTATTCGTTTATGGGATGCGGGCATCGCTGGCAAGGCCAAAATTTATTGCCCATCCCTAGTTGCTCTTGAGAAGGTGGTGGTGAGCCGCCTTCTTGAATTGCTGCAGTCCGTGTTGTGAAGGTACTCCCACAGTGCTGTTAGGGAGGGAGTTCCAGGATTTTGACCCAGCGACGATGAAGGATCGGTGATATATTTCTAAGTCAGGATGGTGTGCGACTTGGAGGGGAACTTGGAGGTGGTGGTGTTCCCATGCGCCTCCTGCCCTTGTCCTTCTAGGTGGAAGAGGTCGCGGGTTTGGGAGGTGCTGCCGAAGAAGCCTTGGCGAGTTGCTGCAGTGCATCTTGTAGATGGTACACACTGCAGCCGCGGTACGCCGGTGGTGGAGGGATTGAATGTTTAAGGTGGTGGATGGGGTGCCAATCAAGCAGCTGCTTTGTCCTGGACGGTGTCGAGCTTCTTGAGTGTTGTTGGAGCTGCAACTCATCCAGGCAAGTGGAGAGTATTCCATCACACTCCTTACTTGTGCCTTGTAGATGGTGGAAAGGCTTTTGAAGTGGAGTCACTGTTGTAATGTGGGAAACTACCTCTAATTTGGCACTGATTGGCAATCCCACTCAGTGGGGACACAGGATGGCTGGTGTGGGAAATGGACAAAATGTCACGTTGGCGCGGCTGAAGCACGTCTCTGGGTAGCGGAGAGGAAGCTTTACTCTGCACCTTGCTGTACTATACCTGGACATCTGAAATAGGAAGAGTTTCATTCCCCGCTAACATCCCTCACCTCGAAGGGCACGTTAGAAAAAGAGATGGACGCTGAGCCGGAGGTAAGGGTGTGCACGAGGAGAGACCAAAGACAAGTCTTAGAGGGGGCTCTTAAAGGCCAGGAGGGAGGAAGCAATGTGGAGTGCTTTTGAAGGGATTTTCCAGAGAGCAGGTGCGTAATGGCCATGGGATCAGCCTCCAATGGTGAGGCAGAGCAGGGAGACGCAGTAATCTGGGGCCAGAGGAACGGAGGCTGTGGACTGGAACACATGGATGGAGAAGACTCCCCAAATGGTGCGGGGCTACAAGATTTCTCTCTCTCCCACTCCATTTTGTTTCTTCAAATATCAAAGCTCGGACACATATTTACTTCTTGTGGTTTTGAGTTTTCCCCTCCTAATGTTCCGCCCTCCTCAAATAAAAGCTCGCCAGATAGAGTAAATAAAGAGAAACTGTTTCTAATGGCTGAAGGGCCGATAACCAGAGGGCAGAGATTTAAGGTGATTGGCAAAAGAACCACAGGCGACATGAGGAAAAACGTTTTTTTACGCAACGAGTGGTTAGGATTTGGAATGCACTGCCCGATAGGGTGGGGGATACAGATTCAATAGTAGCCTTCAAAAAGGGAACTGGAAAATACTTGAAGGAGAAAAAATTGCAGGGATATGGGGAAAGAGCGGGGGAGTGGGACTGACTGGATTGCTCTTCGAAAGAGCCGGCACAGACGCGATGGGCCGAATGGCCTCCTTCTGCGCTGGACTATTCTATAATAGGTTATGGGACAAGGAGTGGGAACCCTAGCTGGCCTTTTCCACCCCTCCCTAACTGATGGATGCTGAGGCCAACTATACCATCCTAGCTGCTGCTTCAGTCGAGGCCAGCTGATACAGCACAGGCAGTGATTCAACTTAATCTGTGCAGCTAAGTAGACTACACGAGGTAAAGGCATTCATGTGAGTGCCTGGACCCAGTGGGTTATTAGGGAGCCGTCCCTTGTGCTTTTAAAGGGCATGCACTATTAAACTTCCCCAGGCGTACCGTGCCTCTTTAAGCACTCGTTCATTGACGACTTTTCAGCTTTCCTGTTGGGACAACAGGTGAATGAAAAGATGGAAGCGACAATGTTAAATGAAAGAAGAGCCAGACGGTGAGTGAGAGCGAGTCAGGCAAGGTTACGCACACATTATTACATCATGCGCACATTCTGGTAGTACATATGGTTCATTTAACAGTTTAATATCTACAAAGCATGGAAAAGAGGGCAGTATTTATATCTCTAAGTAGCTCCTGGCATGGGAACTAGGTCCCAACGCAGTGCAGGTGTCGTGATTTACCAGCCGTGTTTCCAGTCGTTGAAAATGGCTCCAAATTGCAAACTCAAGGCCTAGAGGTCACAAGGCGGCTATTTTTATCCAAGCCAATTAACGGGCACCAGATGTGAAGGTAAGGGTAACATCGGAAGCAAACTGATTGAGGATGGAACAACTGACGTGACACGAGTCTCCTGATGTAGCCCAAAGACCAGGTGGAAATAGTGGGTGGGCACTGGAGTGGCAGCTGTGGGACGTGAACATGTTTTGTATCAAGCTCAATTAATTTCTTCCGATGGAACACCCCAGCGCACAGTGCACAAGATGTCATCTGGGATTTCAGGTACGGAGCCCTGATGTATCACACTGAGGCTGTTACCAAAACAAAGCATTTGCAATCTGCTAATGTTAAAAGGCAGCCGTCTTTATGAGAGACTTGTTTGGCAAAACCTTTTCTCATTTGTTTCCAAACACATGGCCGGAGGACATAAATTATGTGCAAATGCACCGTGCATCACTTGAACGACATCACCACTCTGCCTGCTTTTCTCCCTCCACAAGAAAAACTAGGTTTGCCAAATTTTCCTTAAAGAAAATAAAAACGTTGGCTGATATTCAGGTGAATCGAGGTGTTAAATGGTTATCAAACATATTAGGTGTCAGCCGTGCCTCAGTGGGTCGCACTCTCACCTCTGCTGCCAGCAGGTTGTGGGTTCAAGTTCCACTCCAGAGACTTGAGCACATCGTCCAGCCTAATATTTCAGTGCAGTGCTGAGAGTGTGCTGCAGTGCTGGAGGTGCTGCCTTTCTGAGGAGAGGTTAAACCGAGGCCCCGTCTGCCCTCTCAGGTGGACGTAAAAGATCCCACGACCACCATTTCAAAGAAACATAGAAGATAGGAGCAGGAGTAGGCCATTCGGCCCCTCGAGCCTGTTCCGCCATTTAATGAGATCATGGCTGATCATCCAAATTCAGTGCCCTGTCCCTGCTTTCTCCCCATATCCCTTGATCCCTTTAGCCTTAAGAAATATATCTAACTCCTTCTTGAATATATTTAATGAATTGGCCTCAACTGCCTTCTGTGGTAGAGAATTCCACAGGTTCACCACTCTCTGGGTGAAGAAATTCCTCCTCATCTCAGTCCTAAATGGCTTACCCCTTATCCTTAGACTGTGACTCCTGGTTCTGGACTCCCCCGCCATCGGGAACATCCTTCCTGCATCTAGAAGAAGAACAGGGGAGTTCTCCCTGGTGTCCTGGCCAATATTCATCCCTCGGCCAACGTCATTGCTGTTTGTGGGAGCTTGCTGTGCGCAAATTGGCTGCCACGTTTCCTACATTACAACAGCGACTGCACTTCATTGGCTGTAAAGCGCTTCAGGACGTCCTGAGGTCGTGAAAGGTGCTGTATAAATGCAAGTCTTTCTTTTCTTTCTTAAACCAATACAGCAAGTATTTTGAGCTACTTTGCTCCTCAGGTCAAAAGTAATTTTCCTGAGTTACTGTATTTTGGCCTGGCATTCAGAGGGAACTGCTCCCTCTAAATTAAAGTCACAGGCCCAAGTCGTGGTAATCCTCGAAAATAACAATTGTTTTCTCACTACGCAGATCAGCAACTTCAAAGTGTTTCAACGATCTTTTTCTGCTTTCTTTTCATGAGCTGAGATTTTATTTTTGCGAAGGGCGGATTTTATTTAAACACATAAGAAAATCTGGAGTCTGAATAGACCATTTGACCCATCGAGCCTGCTCCACCCAGAGCCCGTGCATGATTGTCCCCTCCCGCTCCTTCACCCCACACATGTTGATCCCTCACTTTGAGGAACACTAAAGTTCTCCCACCATCTCCCCTAAAACAAATCCACCAGCGCGTTTAATACCTTTCTAACCCTCAATCCCCTTTCTCAACAGAAATTCATCCGATTCCCTGTTAATTGGCTTCAAGTCAACTACATTCTCTTCCAACTGTTAGCTTCGATTTTCTATCTCTTTTAACTTTTGCACACTTGTTGACTCTTGCCACAAATCAGGAAAGAATTCTGAGGTGATAAATTCCACCTCCCTCTTTTTTTAAATTCGTTCATGGATGTGGGCGTCGCTGGCAAGGCCAGCATTTATTGCCCATCCCTAATTGCCCTGGAGAAGGTGGTAGTGTGCTGCCTTCTTGAACCGCTGCAATCCATGTGGTGAAGGTACTCCCACAGTGCTGTTAAGGAGGGAGTTCCAGGATTTTCAGCCAGCGTCGATGAAGGAACGGCGATATATTTCCAAGTCAGGATGGTGTGTGACTTGGAGGGGAACTGGGAGGTGATGATGCTCCCATGCGCCTGCTGCCCTTGTCCTTCTAGGTGGTAGAGGTCGCGGAGGTCTTGGAGGTGCTGTCTTATCTGAACTGGAGCTTGTACAACCCATGGATTGTCCAACCACTGACGAACACTTTCTTGTTGGGTGGGTGATGGCAATCTCTGGGGTGGCACTCGAACATACAGACCAGAGAGGTCCCAGGTTCCACCCCTGGTCTTTGTTGAGTTAACTTCTTTCAGTTAGATTGGCAATGCATTATAGCAAACCACAAGGAAAAATGGACATTTGCAAATGGTGAGGGACTACAATTAGCTTCAGTGTTCCTGAGCTAAGGGAAGGGGAAAATCACGCCAAGTCCCCACGCCTGATTGCCATCCACTGCATATGTGTCAGGATGGGCCTTGCCCGAGATGACCCCACATCCCTGATTTTCATTATTGGCGGCCATGCCTTGAGCTGCCGAGGCCCGAAGCTCTGGAATTCCCTCCCTAAACCTCTCCGCCTCTCTCTCCTCCTTTAAGACGCTCCTTAAAACCTATCTCTTTGACCAAGCTTTTGGTCATCTGTTGTAATATCTCCTTATGTGGCTCGGTGTCAAATTGTGTTTGATAACGCTCCTGTGAGGCGCCTTGAGATGTTTTACTACGTTAAAGGCGCTATATAAATGCAAGTTGTTGTTGTTGTCCCACCTAGCCAAATTGCCTACTGGCGCTCACTGAATGGAGATTGTCCACTTGAATGAGCTACATCAAGAGGCAGCCTGAGTCGGCACCTTTAGGAGGGCAAAGGAGAAAAAGGATGGGGGAAGTAAAAAAAAAACACGAAGTAATCTGCATCAGGTCTGTCATTGAAAAGCAATTCTAACATTGTGGTTGACTGGGCAAGTGTTACATTACTGAACAAACAAAGGCACAGCCCACTGAAAGCAGTGGTTACATGGACATTTGTAAATGCATTACAGCAAACCACAGGAAAAGAAATGGGCTTGAAGCATTCGCACTTAAAAAGTCTGGTCACCGGCAAATGGTTATGCAACACTATCATTCAACGGTTCAATGCCGCACTCTCTAACCGCCACGGGATGTGTTTAAACTCACTTTGAAAATGCTCTACTCCTTAGTGGTAAGTGGCGTTCTGTAGAATTGTATCGAAGTTACAGCACAAAAACAGAGCATTCGGCCCAACTAGTCTATGTACTGCTGGGTGTTTATGCTCCACATGAGCCCCATGCCACCCTAGTTCTTCTAACCTTATCAGCGTACCATTCTGTTCCTTTCTTGCTCACCTGCTTATCCAACTGCCCCTTAAATGCATCTATGCGATTTGCCTCAACTACTCCATGTGGTAGCAAGTTCCACATTCTCACCATTCTCCGGGTGAAGAAGTTTCTCCTGAATTCCTTCATGGATTTATTAGTGACTACCTTATATTTATGGTCCCCAGTTTTGGGCTCCCCCCCCCCCCAAGTGGAAACATCTTCTCTGCGTCTATCCTCTCAAACCCCTTCATCATTTTAAAGATCTCTATTAGGTCACCCCTCAGCCTTCTCTTTTCCAGTGAGAATTGGCATGTTGTAATAGTGTCAAGGATTGGGCATTAGTCCCTGGAACAAGTTCAGTAGATCACAGACCAAAGTTACATGAGATCTATTGTTACAGTTGGCACATACTTGTAATTATCTGGTCTTAAGAACATAGGAACAGGAGGCCATTCAGCCCCTCAAGCCTGTACCACCATTCAATGGGATCATGGCTGATCTGTATCTCAACTCCATCCACCTGCCTTGGCTCCATGACTGATTGCAGTGAAGAATCTAACGTCTTTTACATTGATTGAAATTGGGGAATTATCAGCTGATTCCGGTCTAGTCCAGGTCCCCCGTTCCAGTTAAAAAAAAAGACAGTCGCCCCAATCTGGCGGGGTCTTGTTTAAATATACAGATCGGGGCTTGGTCACGTCATTGGAACCCGATCTGCAATTTTAGTCGGAGGCCTGAGCAGAGGAGCAGTGACGGCTTCCCCCCCCCGCCCTAGGCCAGACCTGTCGGGAGGAGGGAGCGTGGGCCAAAAGAGGCCCGGGCAGGTAAGCCTTTTAAGTTTCATTTTTAGGGTCCTTGTGAACCAGGATTGACAGGAGTGATCCTCTGGGCCCCACATGGAAGCCTTGGGTCTCCCTTGTCACGGACTCCACCCCCACCCCCAAATATCATGTCCAGAAGCCCCCTTCAACCGCACCCCCACCACTTTTTCAACTGCCGGGCACCGATCCCGCGGGTCCCCGGCTGCGGCCTCCTGCCGCGGAATTTGCGCTCCCGCCTGCTGGCCATGTTATGGATCTGGCCGGGCCTCCACGTCCCCAGACGCTTCGGTGCTCTCATGAAACGTACCCGCCCCTCCCCCCTTTAAAATCAGGGCCATATTGGGGAGGGCAAGGCTGGAAATAGGAGAACACCTCAAAAGATTATGTAGTTAGGGCCGATTAGGAGGCTCCATTTCTGCAGCTTATGTGTTGGGAGGTTCCCTTACCATCTTGCTCTACAGTCCCTTTCTGAGCTGGGCTTTAGAAGGGTCAGAGAGAGAAGACAAACACTTGAGCCGCAACCTTCTTCATGGCTGAGAGAAGGTGGGCTTCAGTGCAGTAGAACAGATCTCCCACCCATCCCCTCACACGAGGGAGCAGGCCCTCAGCCATGCCTTTGTTACCTCTAGACTTGACTATTCCAATGCACTCCTGGCTGGCCTCCCACGTTCTATCCTACGTAAACCTGAGGTCATCCAAAACTCGGCTGCCCGTGTCCTAACTCGCACCAAGTCCCGTTCACCCATCACCCTGGGCTCGCTGACCTCCATTGGTTCCCGGTTAGGCAACGCCTCGATTTTAAAATTCTCATCATTTTCAAATCCCTCCATGGCCTCGCCCCTCCCTATCTCTGTAATCTCCTTCAGCCCCAGCCCCACCCCCACCCCGAGATATCTGTGCTCCTCAAATTCTGCCCTCTTGAGCATCCCTGCTTATAATCGCTTCATCATTGGCGGCCGTGTCTTCAGCTGCCTAGGCCCTAAGCTCTGGAATTCCCTCCCTAAACCTCTCCCACCTCTCTTTCCTCCTTTAAGGCGCTCCTTAAAACCTACCTCTTTGACCAAGCTTTTGGTCATCTGCCCTCATATTTCTTATGTGGCTCGGTGTCAAATGTTTGTCTTGTAACACTCCTGTGAAGCGCCTTGGGACGCTTTACTACGTTGAAGACACTATATAAATACAAGTTGTTGTTGTTAGGGTTGCCTGGAGTCTCCAGGAATTAGAAATTAATCTCCTGGAGAAAAATCATGGCCGGGGAGTGGGGATCATTCAAAAAATTGTGGTTTTTCTAATTTTATTTGAACACTTCTGGTTATTATTTATAAAAATATTAGAGATGGGGGAAAAAAAGGCTGTTTTACTGATGGTCTAGAAGAGTCTGTTCACTTTCCAGTTGGCGTGGGAAGGTGGGTGGCTGCGAGGATGGGCGTGTTGGGCGACCAATGGCGGGAGCGTGGAGTGGCTGGAGGTCATGTGATCAAACCCTCCCGGCATACATCCAACCAGAGTTGGCGTCGCTACCCACCGAGAACCAGTGAGATGATCAACACAGAGCAGATTTTTTTTTTTTTTTAAAGGGATTTACCATGCAAGGGAGCACGACTCTCCTGTAATTCATTCATCCGCGCAAACGTTTCATCAAGGAATACTGGCAGCAACAAAAACATAATTGGATTACCGGATCAACCAGGCACCCCAAACAGCTGTCAAGATTTTTCAACAAAAAAAAATAAGGACCACGAGCTGAAGCAATAATTCCCCTCCGTGTTGCAATAACATCCTGCTCTTTGGCATAGGTGAAAGGGTGTTTTTGTAAACATGAATCTACTTAGTCTGCTACAGTACCGCTAGTTACAAAATGAACAGTCTTCCGCTAGAGTAACAGGTGTTCTGATCCAGCGGGGAAGGTAGTCGAGGCTGTAGGCTTCCTTTCAAGTCAACGCGCTTAGCCAGAATGGAGGAAGCAGAGGCTGAACTTTGGTTGTGTGGTCAGCTCATGTGCGTGACTCAACACCAGACCACAGAAGCAGCTGTCTGGGGCTTCCTCTTAAGGAACTGGAGAAGGAATGATTGACGGCAATCAGTGATGATGAGCTCGGAATTCAACTGAGGAGGTCCCGGTGATGATGCAGCCCAGGGCCAGCCCGCTCCTTGCCTCTTCCACTTGGCACACTTGCTACTCCAAGTGTCTCTGGGTCTCTCATTCACATTGTGCCCGGCCGTGAGATGACGAAAGTCAGGATCCGGTGTTGCTTCTTGTGCATCCCCGATTTCCTTCGCCCCTCCATTGCCAGCCGTGCCTTCAGCTGCCTAGGCCCCAACCTCTGGAATTCCTTCGAGAGTCAGCCGTGGCTCAGTGGGTAGCACTCTCGCCTCTGAGGCATGAAGGTTGTGGGTTCAAGTCCCACTCCAGGGACTTGAGCACAAAAATCTAATCTGACGCTCCAGTGCAGTGCTGAGGGAGTGCTGCACTGTCGGAGGTGCCACCTTTCAGATGAGATGTTAAACCTGAGGCCTTGTCTGCTCTCTCAGGTGGACGTAAAAGATTCCATGACTGCCATGTTTCCCACATTACAACAGTGACTACGCTTCAAAAAAAAATAAGTACTTCATTGGCTATAAAGCGCTTTAAGATGTCCGGTGGTCGCGAAAGGCGCTATATAAATGCAAGTCTTTCTTGTTGCTTTAAACCTCTCTCTCCTCCTTTCAGACACTCCTTAAAACCTACCTCTTTGACCAAGCTTTTGGTCACCTGTCCTAATATCTCCTTATGTGACTCGGTGTCAATTTTTTGTCTGATAACCCTCCGGTGAAGCACCTTGGGACGTTTTACTACATTAAAGCCGCTATAGAAATGCAAGTTGTTGTTGATACTACTTCCTTCAGCTTGCGTTGCTGCAGAGGACGCTAAGGGAACGCTACTGGGAGGGGAGGGGAGGGATAGTTTCAGCTCCCCATACAATAAGTGAAAGAGCTCATAAAACAAAACTATTAGTCCCGCAGAGTTTTCCCCCTCTTCCTGTGGGGGAGTGTACTTGGGGCTCCACTTGGCAATTGCCCACGGTTTTGATGGTTGGAGTCGGGAGCAGAGTGTGCGGCAGACTCCCGGGTACAGGCCCAGGTCCCATAACTCCACGGTGCAACATCCCTGAGAATTGGCAGCAAGTCAAGACAAACAAACAAAGGAAGAGAGGCGAAGGCCGCTGCCGAATGTGCCAAGTTTGCCTTGTTGGAGCTTGTTGTTCACCTCACAAGCCAGCCTCTTCAACTTGAGATGTGCGCTAACAAAAAAAAAACACAATTCTCAACAAATTTCACCTCAGCAGCTATCAGCAATTAGCATAAAGCAAGGTGCGAGTCACTCGACAATCACGGTATCTGACGCTGGTTTATATTCTTGATACGAGGCACACATTTAAGCAGCAGAAATGAAGATTCCGCCTGAGCACAGCTGTGCGGAGTGTTTCCCCACCGGAATTCTCCGGCCCCCTGGGTATTACCTGTTCTTTGATAAATATACCCTGAGACAATTATAAAACACTTTACAATCCCTGGATATTGCCACCTTTAATGAGTTAATAAAAGAAAACCGTCATTATTAACAGGGATATTTATAGCTCCTTCCTACCAGGCCAAATTCGCCCTCAAGGGTTGAAGCCTGCATGCCATCCATTGATTGGACTGTGGCCACTTTTATTATCCTACTGGGTGCATTTGGTTTAATGAGACGAAGTCCAGCTGTGCTCCGCACAACACCAGAATCGCACGTTTTCACTTACATACCTTGACTGTCGATCTGCACCTGGGCCTGACCAACTCTGGGACCAGGAAGTGGAAGGCCGCCAGGCTGTGACTCCGCGGACTGCTTGCCAGCTTTGGCTTGCACCCGAGCTACTGTTGAGCAGGAGCATATCTGCCGGCTCACTGGACGTGTTCTGTGACTGTGGCATCTTCGAAATTGCTTGCTCTGAAATGGCTGCTTTAATTTATTGTCGGTACTGTTTTGCTAATATCGGTTCAGTTGGCTCACCCACCCTCTCAAGTTTTGGGGGGGGGGGGGGGGGGGGGGGGAATTTTCATTTTTGAAAACCGGCAGCAGTGGTTCAGCCGCTCGGTATATATTCCTTCAAAGGAAAGGAAAAAAATTGGGCGGGGTGAATAACAGACAAGGGATCTGCCACCACTCGCTATCCGGCAGTGAAAGTTGGCCCCAGGGTCTGCTTCCTGATGGTGTATCGCCGTGGAACTGGGCTGGGTGTTGGCCAATGTCACAAGCTACCTTGGCCATTTTAAAACAGGCCCTTGGCTCTCAAGTTAGGTGTAAAAATGAGAAACGGATTCATATTTTTCTCCATTTTTGGAAAGAAAAGTCACCCATTTTCGTGTTACTCTCTATATTTGAGGATTTACGACTCAACGCAATACACAACAGAGTATGGGCAGGTGGCCTGGTTCTAGGCTTCCGCCAATACTAATAGCTGGCTGCGTATGAGTAACCCTGAGAGATTTCCTTCCCTGAGCATCAGCTTGACTCGGTTATTAGCACGCTTGGCTCCAAGTCATAAGATTATGGGCTCAAGACCTTTCTCTGCATTTGAGCACATAATCTAAGTCGACACTTCAGTGCAGCACCGGGTGAGTGCTGCACTGCTAGCGGTGCCACCTTTTGGATGAGACATTAAACCGAGGGATCGTTAATGTCTGATACAAAAGCAACATACCGCGGATGCTGGAAATCTGAAATAACAACAAAGTGCTGGAAAAACTCAGCGGGTCAGGCAGCATCGAGGAGAGAGGAACATAGCCAACATTTCGAGTCGAACCCTTCGTCAGAACATCAGATCGTAAATGTCTGCCCGTTCAGGTGAATGTTAAAGACCCCATGGCACTATTCAGATAAGAGAAGTTCTTCCGGTTTCTTCAGTAACATCCCTCCCTCAACAACAACACCAAAAAGAATTTAATGATTATTTTAGGCTGCTGTGTTTGCTGCGTAACACTGCTGACTACAATTCAGAAGTACGTAATTGGGTATGCAGCACGTTGGGACAGTCCGAGGACATGACAAGATACCACATAAATGTGAATTCTTTCTTCTCCCCCCAATCTCCACAGGGAAGCAACCACTTTGATGCTTCTGCAAACACAGCAGAGATCAAGAATTCCCCAAGGGGGAAGGCCCCGGAGCAAGACTCTCTCTCCAATGCTGCACAACACAAGCAGGGAGAACATGAAGGCCACCACACATTAAACAGTCTCGGCTTTCAACGCACTGAACTCCTTTCTTTCTTTCTTTCTTTAATGCTGCAGTTATCCTCTTGAAGACCTCGCCTATGTTCAAAAGCTACTTCCTAACTATCCAGTCTGCAAATGAAGTCAATGTAGGTTAAAATCCGCAGATTCAGTTTGGGGGCTGGCCTTTCTTTTACGAAGGAAAACCAACAACAAAGAAATAAGAATAAATAATCCCAACAAATCAGGCCAATTCATCTAGTTATAAATTTACAGCCATCCACCTTAAAACAGATACTCCTCCCTGTAAAGGAGACTCTCGCTTCTGAGGTTGAAATATCCAATCAGACCATTCAATTCTTGTATCTGACTCTTCAGTTGAACATTGGAAGAGCTAAACTATCCAATCGGGGTAAGAGTTCTTCTGTTGTCATGGATAGGGACATTGCGAATGTGTTTGTGATGATTTGGGTATTTTTTGGCATAAACTCAAAACACTGAACCAAAGAATGCCTCACAGACACTTTTATAGCAAGGGAAGGTCTTACGATTGGTGGAATTCTTGGAAAACTATTCAGCCTCAATCCCGGAAGTCGCTGGGTCAAAACCCTGGAACTCCCTCCTTAACAGCACTGTTGGGGGGGGGGGGGGGGGGGGGGGTACCTTCACCTCACGGACTGCAGCGGTTCAGGGAGAAGGCGTCTCACCACCATCTTCTTGAGGGCAACTAGGGATGGGCAATAAATGCCCAGCCTTACTGGCGACGCCCAGATCTCGAAGAATGAATTTTTAAAAATCATGGCAAGTTCCTGTTGGAGGGAGACGGGCTCCTGGGAAAAGGTAAAGCGGCAAGCGCCTCTGGGTCTCCAATTCACATTGTGCCAGACTGTGGGATGCCAATGGAGTCAGGATTTGGTGCTGCTACCTTCCTTCAGCTTGCCCTTCAGCAGAAGATGGCAAAGGAGTGCTACTGGGAGAGAGGATAGTACCAAAAGGAAAGTTTGGGGTGGGGAAGGGCACAATCCTCCCGTTACCCTGCTAGACAACCAGAAGTGTGACCACATGTAGAGTTGGGGGGACATCAGCAACAATTCAATTATTTGGAACTTGGGTGGAGGAGACGGAGACATAACCAGGCTGGAAAAAAAACTGGAGACATTTTCTCCCTCCACCTCACCTTCTCTAACCACCCTCTCTCCCCGCCCAGTGCTTGCGTCTATCCAGTTGTCTTCAGAAGGTGCCCTGGGGTGATTGAGATCCATCCTGACGTAAGAGTTGCAACTTAACTCTTAAGTTAAGTGCATCTGAGTTGTAAGCTAGACATCATTAGCCCAGGTAAGTCCCACTGACCCACAAGGTACCCTTGTGCGCACAGTGCATGCGAGATAACTACAACAACAACTTGCATTTATATAGTGCCTTTAACGTAGTAAAACATCTCGAGGTGCTTCACAGGAGTGTTATCAAACAGAATTGGGCACTGAGCCACATAAGGAAATATTGGGACAGATGGGGTAGGTTTTAAGGATTGTCTTAAAGGAGGTAAGAGAGGTAACGAGGCGGAGAGGTTTAGGGAAGGAAATCCTGAGCTTGGGGCCTAGGGAGCTGAAGGCACGGCCACCAATGGTGAAGCGATTAAAAATGGGGATGCTCAAGAGTCCAGAATTGGAGGGGCACAGTTATCTCAGGGGGTTGTTGGGCTGGAGGAGGTTACAGAGATAGGGAGGGGCGCGGCGGTGGAGGGATTTGAAAACAAGGATGCAAACAAGGATAATGTCGAGAGAAATTAAGCTAAAGGGTAATGTGTATGGGCCTTAAATCTGAACGAGGGTTAGTTTTGTGGAATTATGGTAGTTCAACAGGAGAGTATACTGACCTTTCAAAATGACTTATTTTCCTTTTTTGAAGCAATGTATTCTTTGTGTCTGAGGCAAGCACTCTGAGAAAATACATGTCTTGTTTCTGACCCTTAACCGGCCAACTCCTACAAGAAATATTTCCAGGAATTTCAATGGGGACCAAACATGAATAAGACGTGCCTCAAGTTCCTGTTAGCCTTTTGGGTCAGCTCTTTTACTTACAAGCAACTGTCTTTCTATTCAACAGTAACTTTTAACCCGGAGAGTCCCTTTGGCAGGTGAAGATACAGGCATCTGCACGCTGAGTGATGCCGGGGTTTGTTACCCCAAGGGGGCGAGTCGGCCTCTGCTGAACCACAGCTCATTTTCGCAGGGCTGTCTGCTCGTGAACCTTGACTAGGAAAACACTGAAAGACGTCCTTTTTCCACAGAATAAAGTCTACAGTCCAGCTGGCGAACGCCATCCCACTAACTTTCAAACACTGTCATTGGTAGATATTTGCTCGGTAATAAATCAATTCCAGGTGGCTAATGATTGAGCAATTATTTACAAGGCAGTTTTTCCTCCCGGGCATTGCTTGCACATACCTGTAACTCTGTCTGTCTGTCTGGCTGGCTGTGTGTATAGGCCTAGAGTTTCCGCAGCACAACTCAACGGAAATCGGCCAAACCGGCGTAAAAGATGGAGGAATTTTTAAGCGCAAGTTAGTTCGAGCGTAAATCGACTTTCCGCGATCTTTCACGCCGATTTTAAAAATATCGTGCGAGAGGCCAGCCCCGCCCACAAAACAGGCCACGTCCCCAGATCAAAATAATGAGCATGGCGAGCTTCCGTCATTCGATAAGGCTCTTAAAGTTAAGCTGTTGTTCTTAGGTGCATTTAAAAGTTTTAGATATTAAAAAATATTTAATTTACTAAGAAACTGACTGGTGTACACCAATGAGACTTGTAAATGGCTCAGTGTAGATCTTTTTGAAAGTCATTTTCAGTGATTGAAAACTCAGACTAGACACTGATTAAAATGCTTGTATCCGCGATAATCCCATTTTTGGCTGTGTTAATAAAACTACACCAGGTTACCACAACTTTTATTTATATAGCGCCTTTAACATAGTAAAACGTCCCAAGGTGTTTCACAGCAGTATAATAAGACAAAAAAAATTGACGCCGAGCCACTTAAGGATAAATTAGGGCAGGTGACCAAAAGCTTGGTCAAAGAGGTAGGTTTTAAGGAGCATCTTAAAGGAGGAGAGAGAGAGAGAGGTAGAGAGGCGAAGAGGTTTAGGGAGGGAATTCCAGAGCTTAGGGCCTCGGCAACAGAAGGCACGGCCACCAAAGGTTGAGCGATTATAATCAGGGATGCTCAGGAGGGCAGAATTAGAGGAGCGCAGATATCTCGGAGGGGCTGTGGGGCTGAAGGATATATCGAGGAATATCTTTTTGATGCCAGGAAAAGAATTACATTCTATTATTTTTGATTATGCAAATAAGTTTTCGAAGAAACGTGAACCATAACTTCACTTCGGAAAACCAGCGCAATTCAAAACACAATTTGTGCTCAGATTGCTGACTGCACCCAAAGCAGAAACTCTATAAAATCTATTTACAAGCAAGCCCAGCCCAAGCGCTTTTCTGTACGGAAAATCGACGGCGGCACGCCTGTCATTTCTCATGATGTGCGGCCGGCGGCAGGTTTCCACACCGGCATTGCCAAGTCAGAAAGTCGCTATCAAGTCTGTAAGCGTCTGACATTGAAGGAGTCTGGGCGGGGAGCTGGGGCCGCCAACCCTGGCTGGGCCTAGTCCTGGAAGTTTCATTGCACGACCTCCTGCCTCCCGCCACCGATCGCCTGCCGTGGGCATCCTCGCCGCGCGCCGCCTCCTCTCGCCAACGGGAAAGGCAGACGGCGAGGCGAGAGGTCACGTGACGAAGCCTCCAGCAAAGCGCCCAATCACGGTTGGCAACCCTACACCCCACCCACGTCCACTAACTAGACTGGATACCAAGGCTTCTGCTGTTAAAGCGATGCGCGCAGCACTGAACAGCACAGCTCATTAGCACTGATGCTAAAGTGAACTGACACGGAGACGGAATTGTTGCTCCCGTCACCCTGCACTGCACACCAGGCCACTGCCTCCATCTGCCCCCTATTCATACCCATCATTTCATTTTAATTAGCAGTGCGCTCACTCTGTGCAATGCTGGGGCTACTCAATCACTTGGGACCACCTGCAGTCCTTACGGCCTGCATGATACTAAGGCACATTAATAGTGGAAAATGGAAGCTGGATTCGACCCAAAACTCAGCAGAAACTTGACCTCCTTTTGGCTCGATAAACACGACTCTAGTAACTTATAGGCCCAATGTACTGATTGATGCATTCAACCTCCTCCCCTGCAGGTTGCTGCTATCCACACCCCACACCAACTGCTATTCCTGGCAAATGCACCCTGTTCCCATGGCCACAAGTCAGGAGTGTGATGGAATACTCTCCACTTGCCTGGATGAGTGTAGCTCCAACAACACTCGAGAAGCTCAACACCATCCAGGACAAAGCAGCCCGCTTGATTGGCACCCATCCACCACCTTAAACATTCACTCCCTCCACCACCGGCGTACCGTGGCTGCAGTGTGTACCACCTACAAGATGCACTGCAGCAACTTCCAAAGGCTTCTTCGGCAGCACCTCCCAAACCCGCGACCTCTACCACCTAGAAGGACAAGGGCAGTGGGCATATGGGAACATCATCACCTGCAAATTCCCCTCCAAGTCATACACCATCCTGACTTGGAAATATATCGTTGTTCCTTCATCGCCGCTGGGTCAAAATCCTGGAACTCACTCCCTAACAGCACTATGGGAGCACCATCACCACACGGACTGCAGCGGTTCAAGAAGGCGACTCACCACCACCTTCTCCAGGGCAAGTAGGGATGGGCAATAAATGCTGGCCTTGCCAGCGACGCCCACATCCCATGAATGAATTTTTAAAATCCACTGTTCCCTTCCTTTCCTGGAAGCTTAGGCTTGCACTGTCCAAGGGGCCATACTTTGTATGGGAGTCCAGGCTGTCTTTAACCGATATCCACACATGCACACAAGCCACTGGATAAACATCAGGAATGAGATCCCTGTCCCGATTTCCACCCCCCCCCCCCCGCCTTCCCTAGTCGAGGGGCACTGAGGCTAATTGTACTGTACCCACCTCCACCAGACTGAGCAAGCTGATTTAACACAGACCAGGGATTGAGCCGGCCCCCTTTATGATCTGAGGCGCACCACATTGTATTGATAACTTGTGGGTCGTAGCGCTTTCTTCACAGCCAATGCACCCAATAGCCTTTGCAATTTTTACCCATTTTTATTCTCCTCTTCCCCCGAAGGTGTTGTGGGGGTGTAGTTCCACGGACGCTGGTCCCCTTTTAACAACCCATCTAATGGCCGTTATTAATATACGAGGACTTAGGTAGCGAACGTCAGCAGGCTATTTGAGCACAGAGTATCGCAGTCTGATCCTGTCCTCATCTGATGCCCATGCATATGCGCCCAGCAGGGGGTCACAGGACAGCAATCCGGATTGTCAATCTTGATGGGCTTTCCCTTGTCTAACTCTTGGGTGCGGAGTACAATTAGAGTGCTCCTCGTGTCAGCAGTGGCTCAGTGGTAGCACTCCTGCCTCGGAGTCTGAAGGTCATGGGTTCAAGTCTTGCTCCAGAGACTTAAACACATGGGCCCAGAAATTCGGCGCTCCACGGGTGAGTACGCACGGGGTACTCATCCATAAGCCCAATGGAAGTGCCGGTTTCCTGCATGCGCGGGAAACTGGCACTTCTGTTCCTCTGAAAGCAGGGGTTCAGAGGTCGAACGCGTGCGCGGGAGAGGCAGCGCGTGCGCATCGAACTTACGTTTTTTTTGCAGGTTTTCCCGGGAGGGTAAGTCTCCAGAAGTTAGACATGTAAAAAGCAGTCGCAAGGCCTGCTTTTTACAAGGTAAGTGGTGAATTAATTAAAATTAAAACATTTTTTCCACAGGTTTATTATTTTTAAATACTTTAAAGAAAGGTAAGTTTATTTTTAGCCCCGTTAGAAAATAAAATTATATTTTTCAAAAATTTAAATTATTGTTTGAAATAGTTAATTCATGTAATTTATAGTTTATTTTAAAAATGTGATTTAAAAAAAAAAATGTATTTGAAGATTTAGTGATGTTTTGGGGCCCGTTGTATTTCTAAGTTTGACAGCACTTCCTGTCAGACTTAAGAATGGAGCATTCCCTGCTCCGATTGGCTCTCCATGGTCCACGTGATCCCAGGGGACGCATCGAACTAACTGCGCCCCTGGGGTACGCAAGCACTGCGCGCCGACAGTTGGAGGAGGCCCAGGATCGCAATTCCACGGGGGCCCACAGCTCAACGGCCGGCGCGCTAGGTAAGTGCAGGTCGGGGGCTTGCACCTGTGGGAAGCCCCCGGCCCGAACTTCTGGGCCATTATCTAGAATTACACATCGATTGCAGTGCTGAGGGAGTGCTGCACTGTCGGACATGGTATGTTTCGGACGAGATATTAATCTGAGGCTCTGTCTGTCCTCTCAAGTGGACACAAAACATTCTTTGGCATTGGTGAAAGAGGAGCAGGGGTGGTCTCCTGATGTCATGGCTAACATTTATCCCTCATTCAATTATCATTAAAAATAAAAGACTTGCATTTATATAGCGCCTTTCACGACCGCCGCACTTTACAGCCAATTAAGTACTTTTTGGAGCGCAGTCACTGTTGTAATGTAGGAAACGCGGCAGCCAATTTGCGCACACAAGCTCCCACAAACAGCAATGTGACAATGACCAGATAATCTGTTTTAGTGATGTTGATTCAGCGACATTGTCCAGGACACCGGGGATAACTCCCCTGCTCCTCTTCAAAATAATGCCACAGGATCTTTTACATCCACCCAAGAGCGCAGACGGGGCCTCGGTTTAACGTCTCATCCAAAAGACGGCACCTCTGACAGTGCAGCACTCCCTCAGCACTGCACTGGAGTGTCAGTCTAGATTTTTGTGCTGGAGTGGGATTTGAACCCACAACCTTCTGACTCATAGACAAGCGTGCTACCCACCGAGCCACAGCTGACTAATTGGTCATTTATCTCATTGCCGTTTCTGCGAGCTTGCTGTGCATAAATTGGCTGTGGGTTTTCCTACGACAGTGACAGCAGTGCAAGATTAATCAGTGGCTGTGAAAGGCGCTATATAATATTGCAAGTTCTTTCTTTCTAACAGCATCCTGGCTGAGATCAGCACAGACCAGGGATCCAAGGTGTGGTAATGAGACCTTTCCTGGTCTCACTACCAATGTTCCTTCTAACTTTTTTGTATGTGTGGTCCCTTTAAATTTGCTGCACAGCCGTGTACCTTAGGGGAAACATTGCTTACTATCGCACAAAACGGTGTGTTTGCACAGTGAGAGATAGAGGGAGCCATGTCCTTGTCTTCATGGTCTATGCACACTAGAATATTCAACATGGACACACATGTATTCTGTGCATCTATATACGTCTGCCTGCATATTCTGTCTACGAAACCTTGCTTCCTGTTGCCACAATTTTATCACACTTTTCCATCAACATTTTCCATGAGGAAATCTCATGTCCAAATTTATAATGAAAACTGCCTATGTAAACTTGTCACGCTGTAATTACATCCTCCTGCCAGTGGCAGTGCCGTAGTGCCCCAGTTTTGTGTCTCCCAGCTCCTCTGCTTGCATTAGAGAAACCCTATCAACAACTGTACTTCTGTGCTTCCCAAACTGCCATCACAATAGAAAATCAAAGCATTATATAAAAAATAAGGACAAAATGTTAGGAATTTAAACTGGGGACTGAATTATGTCCGTGCGGCCTGGTCTAATTATCCCCTGTTTCTAAAACGACTTCACCTGAAGGCTGCACTTAGTGCTGGCTCCCTGTGTGGGGCACCAAGAGAGATCGATTAGTTTAGAAAAATATATGCGCAGGCATTGAGTTGGGCAGTTGTGGAAACTGCAACACTCTACGACTCAACTAGATTTGACCCTCCGAGCCTTCAATATGGTACTCACACTCTACATAATCAAGAATAGTGCATTCTAAGTTCTCCTAGACACTTCAGCTCAGTACAACACTCTGGATCAACGTGTACTGCCCAGGGTTTAGAAAACAATTACATCTCCACCTACAAATAGAACTGCAGGTTATACATCATCCGAAGGCATGAAACTCTCGTCATCAGATGATTAGTTGCTGGTTCTACAGTACGAGACTCCATGAAGAGAGTGCCACGTTTAAATCTTTATTTTCTCTGTGGCACAGGCAAATCCGATTAAAGCTGGTGTTAACCACTGATCCATGTTACACTGTACTTTGTAAATTAGATGGATTAGGCTTGTCTGTGTTCAAGCCAGACTAACTCTTTCAGAAAGACAAAAAGACTCGCATTTCTACAGCGCCTTTCACGACATCAGGACGTCCCAAAGCGCTTTACAGCCAATGAAGTACTTTTTGAAGTGTAGTCACTGTTGTAATGTAGGGAAACGTAGCAGCCAATTTGCGCACAGCAAGATCCCACAAACAGCAATGTGATAATGACAAACAACCTGTTTTAGCGATGTTGATTGAGGGATAAATATTGGCCCAAGACATCGGGGATAACGCCCCTGCTCTTCTTCAAAATACTGCCATGGGATCTTTTATGTCCACTTGAGAGAGCAGACGGGGCTTCAGTTTAACGTCTCATCTAAAAGACGGCACCTCCGACAGTGCAGCACTCCCTCAGTTCCTACATTACAACAGCGACTACACTTCAAAAGTACTTCATTGGCTGTAAAGCGCTTTGGGAAATCCTGAGGTCGTGAAAGGCACTATATAAATGCAAGTCTTAATTTTTTCCTTTCGGTGCTGCACCGGAGTGTCAGCCTAGATTCTGTGCTGCAGACTCTGGAGTGGGGCCTGAACTCACAACTGTCTGAATCAGAGGCGAGAGAGAGCGCTACCCACTGAGCCACAGCTGGCACCCACGTAGCCAGCGGGACATGATTAAAAAGAAAATACTCGTACTGACTAAGCCCTTTTATCATGTCGTTTAAAACATCTCAGAGTGTGTCACACAGTTAATTACCTTTTTTGAAGTGTGCAGTGATTGCCGTTAGGTAGGAAAAAGCAACATTCATTGTGTGTCAGCATCAAGCCCAAAAAATGTGCTGAGTAACCAGGTACCTCGTAAATGCGATAGGTAAACATAGAAACATAGAAGATAGGAGCAGGAGTAGGCCATTCGGCCCCTCGAGCCTGCTCCACCATTCAATGCGATCATGGCTGATCATCCAATTTCTCCCCATACCCCTGGATCCCTTTAGCCTTAAGAAATATATCCAACTCCTTCTTGAATATATTTAATGAATTGGCTTCTACTGCCTTCTGTGGTAGAGAATTCCACAGGTTCACCACTCTCTGGGTGAAGAAATTCCTCCTCATTTCTGTCCTAAATGGCCTACCCCTTAGACTGTGACCCCTGGTTCTGGACTCCCTGACCATCGGGAACATCCTTCCTGCATCTAGTCTGTCCAGTCCTGTCAGAATTTTATAAGTTTCAATGAGATCCCCTCTCATTCTTCTAAACTCCAGCAAGTACAAGCCCAATCGTTCCAATCTCTCCTCATACGTCATTCCTGCCATCCCAGGTATCAGCCTGGTGAATCTTCGCTGAACTCCTTCCATGGCAAGAACATCCTTCCTCAGATAAGGCGACCAAAACTGCACACAATACTCAAGGTGTGGTCTCACCAAGTTTGGGATGGAATGGAAAAGAACATTCCTTTCAGACATTTCTGTTGTTTTTTTCCCCAGTTTCTTCCCTCGCGATAGAAGGTTGGGGTGGGGAGAGGGAGGGTGCGGAGTGATTGGATCGAGGTGTTTCAAATGTTAACATGATTTCGATGGGGTAGTTACAGAGAAACTGTTTCCTCTGACGGGGGGTCTGGGGACGAAGGGGGAACATCGTCAATGTTTCCTCTAAGCTGTGCGCATGTGCGGCTGCCTAGTAACCGGCAAGGTCCCGCGCAGGCCGCTCACCGGCTACTCCATTGGAAATATTGCGCATGCGCAGAAATTTAAAGGGACCGCGCGTTGAAAGAAACAGGCCGCGTGGAACAAAGCGCAGCTTAGAGGGAACATTGGACGTAATCTTAAAATTAGAGCTGGGCCATTTAGGAGGGAAGTCAGGGCGCACTTTTTCACACAAAGGGTAGCAGAAGTCATGAATTCACTACCCCAAAAGGCTGTGGATGCTGGGACAATTGGAGCTTTCAAGATTGAGATCGACAGATTTTTGTCAGGTCAGGTTATCAAGGGGTACGGAGCTAAGGCTGGTAAATGGATTTGATCTAGAAAGAAAGAAGAGAAAGAAAGACTTGCATTTATATAGCGCCTTTCACGGCCACCGGACAACTCAAAGTGCTTTACAGACAATGAAGTACTTTTTGAAGTGGAGTTGCTGCTGTAATGTGGGAACTACAGGTCAGGATAAATTGGGGAGCAGGCCCGAGGGGCCTACTTCTGTTGCTATGTTCCCCATTCCTTTTGCAGGTCTTGCTGGATTATAATTCAGTGGGCGCTGGCATCCCTCTGCCCCTCCCCCACCCAACTGGCTATTCAGGCACGAATCTAGACATTGAGCGTCAGCATGATATTCAACCATGTGTGCGGGCGAAGGACGGGCATCAAAGCCAGGCCCTACCCCACCCCACTCAACACCCACAGAAGCATTTCCCAACAAGTGTCACTGAACAAAGATCAAGAGCAGGAACCTGGCTGGGATCAACCATGTGGCAGAGGCAGGTTTCTACTTTCGACCAATATTTATTCCTCACCCAACATCACTAAAAACAGATTATCTGGTCATTATCACATTGCTGTTTGTGGGAGCTTGCTGTGCGCAAATTGGCTGCCGCGTTTCCCACATTACAGCAGTGACTGCACTTCAAAAAAGTACTTCATTGGCTCTAAAGCGCTTTGAGACGTCTGGTGGTCGTGAAAGGCGCTATAGAAATGCAAGTCTTTCTTTAGTCATGTTTGCCTTTGGTTATAATATTCGACACTTCAGGTAAATGGCTTGTGACTGAAAATGTCGCACCTGGGATTTATCTAAGGTTAACAGCACTAACTATTGTAAGAAGAGCAAAACTGAGAACGATGTACACTGGGAAATAGCTAGAACAAGATTGGCTGCACGTGGATAGGACCCCAGTGGGAGGAAACTTTACCGTGGGGTTTTTACATCTCCTTTAGCTCAGGTCTTTGCCGATATCAGTGGCCACTGCTGTGTGATTGACTGGCCGGAAATCCCCGGATTGGACACTCTGAATAACACAGACAATATTCTGGATCCTTCTGCTCAGTCGCCCTACCAGACCATCTGTGTGTCAAGATGGCACTTTGCTGACATTAGGAAGCCAAGAATTAAACATATCACAGCACTGGAGGATACCCTTGACCATCAAGGTGTGGAGATGCCGGTGTTGGACTGGGGTGGACAAATGTAAGAAGTCACACAACACCAGGTTATAGTCCAACAGTTTTATTTGAAATCACAAGCTTTCGGAGCGCTGCTCCTTCGTCAGGTGAAGTGGAGAGATGCATAAAGACACAGCTTATATAGTCAGAGAATAATGCCAGATGATTACAGGTAATCTTTCTAACTGCCATTTATCACACCTCGGCAGAGAGATAATCACAGCAATCAAAGGTGTGAATGGTGTCCAAACAGGTCAGTCAGGAAAACATTACATCAAAGAACAATGAGGTGGGGTCACAAGGGGTCAAATTCTCTACACAGATGCGGCCGGACCTGCTGTGATTTCCAGCAAAAAAAATGTTTTTTTGTCTGTTTTTTGTTTTTCATACAGACCCCAGCATCTGCAACATTTGACCCCTTGTAAAACTGGCGTCCGACCAGAGCTCTGCCCATTCGCACCGGGCAGGTTTGATTCCAATCAGGACTCCAGGGTATTACCCACAGAGGCTGTCAGTGGGACTTCACCATCAGCTAAATTCACTCTCTTCAGTGTTCAATGTTACCATGTGCAAGGGTTGCTTGGTACCAGTCAACTCTTGTTTTTATACACCGTTTTATTCCTGTGTAGAATTTTATTGTAAACTGGAGCAAAAGAGCTAATCCCTGGAAGACAAATCCACTTGACATGTTTACAACCCCATCAAAAAATCAATCGTGTCCCGTGAACTAAAGATAATTGTTTGCCAAGAGTCTCAGAAACAAGCAAACTCCTCCCAAGAAATCCAATAAGGTGACATTTTAGTTCAGTTAGTAATTCATCTTCATGCCGAAAAAGCATCACTGAGGGAAAACATGACCACAAACTCTCCAGACACACTTGGTCGCACCCTCGCCTCTGAATCAAAAAAGTTGTGGGTTCGAGTCCCACTCCAGGACGAGGGCATAATTTAGGCTGGCACGTCACTGCAGTACTGAGACCCTTTGAATGAGACGTTAAACCAAGGCCGTGTCTGACGTTGAGGTAGATGTTAAAGAACTCACGGCACTATTCAAAAAGCAAGGATCCAGTGTCCTGGCCAACACTCCTTCCTTCAACAAATGCCAACCAGAAGTAGATGAAATGGTCATTCAACTGTTTGTGGAATCTTCCTTCATGCCAAATGGCCACTGTGTTTGCCTACGTGCCAACAGTCATTGCATTTCAAAGTGTCCTGTGCCAATATTTATCCCTCAACCAACATCACTAAAACAGAAAATCTGGTCATTATCACGCTGCTTGTGGGAGCTTGCTGTGCTCAAATTGGCTGCCGCGCAGAACATAAGAAATAGGAGCAGGAGTTGGCCATTTGGCCCCTCGAGCCTGCTCCGCCATTCAGTAAGATCATGGCTGATCTTCTACCTCATCTCCACTTTCCTGCACTATCCCCCATATCCCTTGATTCCCTTAATATTCAAAAATCTATCGATCTCTGTCTTGAATATACTCAACGACTGAGCCTCCACAGCCCTCTGGGGTATAGAATTCCAAAGATTCACCATCCTCTGAGTGAAGAAATTTCTCAACTCATTACAACAGTGACTACACTTCAAAAAGTAGTTCCTTGGCTATAAAGCACTTTGGGTCGTCCAAAGGTTGTGAAAGGTGCCAGTACTTTCTTTCTTTTATATCTGTATGTCAGTGTGTGTGATGTTTACTGAGGTGCGGTATAAAGGCGAGTCTTTCCCTTTCCTTTTGAGTTAGCGGAGATGCCATAATTCAGGGCCGTTCTGCAGCTGTAATTCCCGCAGTTTATTTGAATGAGTCAGTCACTTCTGGCTGCAAAATTATCATGTTGTTTTCGATAAGGAAATTATACCTGACTAAAAATGTGTTTGTTAGTCTGAGTAAATTAGATAATTTGACAGTGAAGCAAGATAAACAAAGGTGTGGTAAAGCAGTGAAGGATAGCGACAGAGCTACATAAAATGAATATTTAATTTTCCCATTTTAAGACTGACACACCCAACGAGGAAGAAAAACACAATGCAGTCGGTTCTGCTTAACTGCATACCTGATGAGAGTTTGGTTAGAGGAAAGCAAAATATTGTAAACATTACAGAGCACAAAAAACAGGCCATTCGGCCCAACTGGCCTATATGCAAGAACTTATTCATTTCAAATTTATTTTGTTCTGCCTTTTATGCGGGTTTTACTTTCGTTTGCACTGATTATTTTTCACTAACAAGCCTCACTTGCACGTGAAAAGTCTCATATGAGTTCGCCTGGTCGGCCTCCCGCCTTGCACCCACCGTAAACTTCAGCTCATCCAAAACTCTGCTGCCCCCGTGTCCTGACTCGCACCAAGTCCCGCTCACCCATCCATCACCCCCTGTGCTGGCTGACCTACATTGGCTCCCGGTCCGGCAACGCCTCGATTTTAAAATTCACAGCCTTGTTTTCAAATCCCATCCCCCCCCCACCGCCCCCCCAACCGTGGATTCAGGCAGTCAAACCGTCTGGTTCTGGAATGATACTTCCGGAAATTTCTAAAAATGAAAACTTTACACCAAAAGGCTGAAAATTTAAAATAGACGACCAATTCCCCCCATTATTTCTGAGGCTACGCTATGCGGACATCATTTTTTAACGTTACTGTGGTATTCATTCCAAGCATCATACACGGACGTGTCCATACTAGAGCAGGTCACACTGCCTTACTGACAGTTAAAACCCCAACTGTTTCTAAACAGTCAAGTGGCCAGGTCACCCCACCAAGTACACTTACCACACCACTGACCTGCATAACATGTCTTCATTTACTCTCAAGCTGCAATACTTAAGAACATAAGAAATAGGAGCAGGAGTAGGCCATTCGGCCCCTTCGAGCCTGCTCCGCCATTCAAGAAGATCATGGCTGATTTTCGACCTCAACTCCACTTTCCCGCCCAATCCCCATATCCCTCGATTCCCCTGTAAATCTTTGTGCGCTTTTCAAACTTTCCACATCTCAGCACTGTCTCTCTTGTTTGCTGGGCAAAGCTGTTGATCGCAGGAGGGAGCGGGGCTCAACTGAAGGAGGTTCCCTTCCTTCTAGACCTCTCATTCTGTATGAAAAGGTCATGGACATGATTGCACCAGGGAACGTAAATGAAGTTGGCCAGGGTGAAGCTGGAAGTCTCCCTCAAGAGTAGAGCCAATACTATACTTTTCCTGTTACTTATCCTCCACTCCCTCTCTCCGTCTCCAATGCATACACTGCAGCACACCGCCATGGCACTTATTAGATTTTTGTTAGGCAAGGATTTTAAGGGTTACAGAACCAAGGCGGGTAGATGTAGTTAAGATACAGATCAGCCATGATCTAATTGAAGGGTGGGACAGGCTCGAGGGGCTGAGTGACGCCTAGAAATTCGGTATGGCCCCGCCAGGTCTTTTGCGCCCGCAATTTTGCGCCCGCCAGGATTCCCGTAGCGCCCGCCTAAAATTCAGTTGCGACGGGCCAAGACGGCGGCGGGCGCTATTGCAGGGTTTGGCCGCCTCGCTAGGGGCGATGAATGTCACTTTCAGGCGTCCAGCTCCCGCTGCGGCACCCGATGCGGTGCGGCAGGCTGGGGTACCGCAGGCCTCCTCCTTCTCTTAAGGAGGAGCTGCCTGCAGCCGTCAGATCACCGGTGGATTCCCCCGGCAATTGAGCCCGGCACCACGGAGAAGTGCCGGGCTCGCGGGACTCCGACATCAATGCCGCGGGGGGGTGGTGCAGGAGTCCGGGGAGGGAGGTGCGGGCAGGCGGCCGCCGGGAAAACGGCCGGCCGCCGCTCCACCTTTATGCGCCGGCCTTTCGGAGCTGCAAGACCCCGTTTCACAAACGCTGTTTGCGGCTGCCACGGGCGAGGCGGCCGCAACTGAATTTGGCCATCGGGCAGGAATAGCATTGCAACCGGGGCGCTGCGCACACCGATGACGTCATCGGTGCCGGCGCGGCGCTACCGGCTAACACCGATGTTGGGGTCCATCTGAATTTCGGGCGATAAAAAACTTCAGGCGCAAACCACTTTATAGCCAATAAGTGGGCGCAAACGCGACTGAATTTCTAGGCCTAAGTGACTAATGATAGGCTAAGTGAGTGGGCAAACATGTGGCAGATGGAGTTTAATGTGGGAAAGTGTGAGATTATCCACTTTGGTAAGAAAAATAAAAAAAGCAAATTATTATTTAAACAGAGAGAGATTACAAAATGCTGCAGTACAGAGGGGGTCCTTGTGCATGAAACACAAAAAGTTAGCATGCAGGCACAGCAAGTAATCAGGAAGGCAAATGGAATGTTGGCCTTTATTGCAAGGGGGTTGGAGTATAAATGTAAGAAGTCACACAACACCAGGTTATAGTCCAACAGCTTTATTTGAAATCACAAGCTTTCGGAGCACTGCTCCTTCGTCAGGTGACGAAGGAGCAGCGCTCCGAAAGCTTGTGATTTCAAATAAAGCTGTTGGACTATAACCTGGTGTTGTGTGACTTCTTACATTTGTCTACTCCAGTCCAACTCCGGCATCTCCACACCTTGGAGTATAAAAGCAGGGAAGTCCTGCTACAACTGTACAGGGTATTGACGAGACCACACTTGGAGTACTGCGTACAGTTTTGGTCTCCTTATTTAAGGAGGGATACACTTGCATTGGAGGCAGTTCAGAGACGATTCACGAGGTTGATTCCTGAGATGAAGGGGTTGACTTATGAAGAAAGGTTGAGCAGGTTGGGCCTATTCCCACTAGAGTTTAGAAGAATGAGAGGTGATCTTATTGAAACATACAAGATACTGAGGGGGCTCGACAAGGTAGATGCAGAGAAGATGTTCCCCCTCATGGGGGAATCTAGAACTCGGGGGCACAGTTTCAGAATAAAGGGTCGCCCATTTAAAACTGAGATGAGGAAGAATTTCTTCTCTCAGAGGGTCATAAATCTGTGGAACTCTCTGCCCCAGAGAGCTGTGGAGGGTAGGTCATTGAATATATTTAAAGTGGAGATAGACAGATCTTTGAACGGTAAGGGAGTGAAGGGCTATGGGGAGCGGGCAGAGAAATGAGCCCAAGATCAGATCAGCCACGATCTCATTAAATGGTGGAGCAGGCTCGAGGGGCCAAATGGCCTACTCCTGCTCCTGTTTCTTATGCTTTTATGACCTGCTCCTGTTCCTATGTAGTAGTTGTGTAAACTGTTTCAGAGGGTAGTTTTCAGCCGCAATTCTGATGCGCTGTTCTGTTTCTATAGGTGTCCCTGAAGAAGGAACGACAGGCTCGAGTATCCATGACAGGATAACCGTAGGCAGCATGAGTTGGGAGAAAGCATGAGTGAGCAGGAACAGGTGGTGGAGGGAGACAAGAAGCAGGAACCTGGCCGAGGAAGAGCAGGAACTTACTGGCCTTTGAGCCACCTCGTGTTCTTCATCTGAAAACCCGCGGGCTGGATCTCACACCTCCTTCGTTCGAAAGGAGGATACTGCTTGAGCAGAATCTGGCCACATCTGTGATGTTCCTGCACAAAGGCTTCTCAACACGGCAGCCCACAGTGAAACGTGCGGCGTCTTCACAGCCACCTGCAGCGGTGGCCATAGTGGCGGAGGTCCTAAGCTCAGTCGGGTGTCTCTCCCGAATGCTCAGACTGCTGCTGCAGTGGGCTTGGGTTCCGATATGCAACGGGCGACCTTGTCCAGCTTCAGCACGCCTAGTGACGGGGGCGGCGAGATCCCTGAAGAGCGGCCTCACCAATCTCACGTGCAGCTCGCTGGCCTGCTTCCATGCGGACCAGTGGGCACGATGGGGCAGCGGCTGGCAGTGAGGGCACGACTGGAGTAGGCACAGATGAGGCTGCTGCCCCTCAGGACAACTCAATGCTCTGACCCTCCAGTCAATCTGCCGACCTCAAAGAGGTTGGAAGGAGGCGGGAAAAAAGAGCGTCTCATGTGCACCTCTGTGGTTGGAGGTAAGGCGCACTGTTGAGGCAATGGAGAGGAGCGACGCTCCACAGAAAGCCTATTTTATACTTGATCTGGATGCACTTGATGCTACCACCAGGTGCAAGAAGTAGAAAGTGTTCCCTTCCCCAGCAGTCGCATTGCTCAGCTTAATGAGCACAAAAATGAAAGGAAAGCATTTCCCACATCAAAAAGCGCTCCTAATAGTCCCTCTGAATTAAGTTCCAGGTATCGTTAGAACACATGACTTAACACAGCGGCAGACCAGAATATCACATGTACTGGCTACAAGAAAACATCCGTCAACATCTTGTAATATTACCAGGGAGACCCAAAAGGCTTTGAAATTTCAGCGAGGAAAGTTTAAAAGCAACAAAGGTAGGGAGTGGATGGAACAGCTGATACTGCGCTCGAACATTATCCTTTCACCCTTGTGATCTGGGTTGAATGCTGCCCACGTATTGTAAAAGGTACTTTTAGTTTGTGAGGAGTTCATGTGAAATGAATTTGGGAACCTAATCCTAGTTGCCAAATGACAAGAGCTTAGAGCATGAAATTGCCATTGAAATTCAACACCAGTTGCCCTGAATTGCCCATCTTCTGTGATATGCCTTAGAATGACTAAAAGCCGTTCAGCCCATCTAGCTCACGCGACCATTTAGCCCCGTCTGCCCTCTCAGGTGGATGTAAAAGATCCCATGAAGAAGAGCAGGGTGAGTTCTCCCCGGTGTCCTGCACCAATATTTAATCCCTCAATCAACATCACTAAAACAGATTATCTGGCCATTATCACATTGCAGTCTGTGGGAGCTTGCTGTGCGCAAAATGGCTGCCACGTTTCCTACATTACAACAGTGACCTCACTTCAAAAAGTACTCCATTGGCTGTAATGCGCTTAGGGACGTCCTGAGGTCGCGAAAGGCGCTACATAAATGCAAGTCTTTCTTTCTTTCCTTCCAAGTAGAGAAACTAGTGAGACCATTTTCATCTCTCTGCTGTCTCAACACCAAGGCAATACCCTGTTGGACCAGAATCTGTCCATTTGTTTTTCTGGATTTTTCATAGACATTCAAAAGATTGGCTAGCAGTTTATTCCATAAACTAACAAGTCCAGGTAAGAAACAGTCTGTAAGTTCTTTAGTTTGTAAATACATAACTTACAGATTTATCTCTTTTCATAGTTCATTTAAGACCTGATTCCAGCCTAGCTGCCCTACCTTGAACCCTTTCCAGTGTGTTTTTATAAGTACTGGGCATGATAATGTAAGTGTCAGTAATATTGTGAGAGCACGGAGTGCCATAAGGGTAGTGACTGTACACAAGGGAAGTGCGCAGTATTCTTCCAAGGCTAAGGATGAGGTCCACTGTCTGGATATTGTAGTTGTGGGATATTCCGCATTGTCCGCAGCTGTCGGCATGTCTAAACCAAGTGAGCGGTGTTGTTAGTGGATGCAGTGGAAATATGGTCCATTTTAGCTTGAGGAGCAACAGGCTTGAAAACGAATCAGCAGAAAGGGACAAAGCTGCCTTGATTTTAATTTTAATTGAGAAACCGAAATAAGAGGCTAAGGGCCTTAGTGCGGGGCAACCAGCAAGGTTGAAAAGAGTAAAGGAAGGAAGGAACTTGCATTGCTATAGCGCCTTTCACAACCTCAGGACGTCCCAAAGCACTTTACAGCCAATGAAGTACGTTCTGAAGCGTGGTCACTGTTGTATTGGGACGTGATTGACTCATACCAAGCTTGGGTTTTCAAAGCCTTAAGGTTGTGGGAGGATTGAGGGAGACGAGGTCCTGAAAAAGAATGAGAGTGGGAGACTATTGCATCTGACCACCATTGATAGCGTTCAAATGTAAAACTTTCCCTCGCACGTAATAATAATAATTCAACTTTATTGTCATTGTACAAGTACATGAACAACGAAATGTGATCTTGCAAGCTCCCATGAGTCCAGTACGAATAACATTAACATTAAACGTAAATAACACCGTCCTGGGAGAAGCAAAGCCACTGCGTCTGTGCGCGCCGCCATTCCATTTCCACCATTCCTCCTCTCCGACAATCTTCAGCCCAACGCCCGGGCCTGCTCACCAGCTACCTCTCCCAGGGCTCCTTCCGTGACCTTCTCACCAACCGCCCCTCCATCAGGGGCTCCTTCCATGACCTCTACTACACCTGGTCTATCCCTGATGGTCACCCCTCCAGGTACTAACCAGACCTGGCTCTGCTTAGCTTCCAAGCCTTAGCCAGTGACCCTGTCCCTAGTCCCAGGAACAGAACATGCAAATGAAAGCGCTCCTGGAAGATGCTAAAATACGGATTGTAACACCGGTGTAACATTTATGTTGAAAATGGCCACAAGAACGATCAAAAATTAAATCTACATAAGCGTACAATGATTCACTGAATATTTAATGAATAATTCATGTTGCAGTCGTCAATTATTAATGGTGTATTCACATTTCTCTCTCTCTCCCCGTTTGGACATTTCCTATCATTTTCTGGACAGTACATGACATTCCACAAGTCCATGCCGGTACTGTCACACGCTTGACTGCAATTCCACAAGATTGCACTCCGCACATCATCAGCACAGCTGAAATGTTGAGGGATTGTCATGTGTTGCCTTGAGATAGTCCAATAAGACAGGTAAATGTCAGCACGAAGGTGCAATCACATTTATGATGGATGGCTTAACCCCTTCCACCTAAAACTACCCGGGACTTATAGACCATCTTTTAGAGTGTAATACCAGAGTGCAGGACCCCCTATTGCACCATATCGGAATGTGCAGCTGATGATTGTTTTGCATTTTATCCTTTATGAGTTGAGCAGATTGCACGTCTAAAAAAAAAAAAATGCAAAATAAAAACCACCTCATTGAAAGTCAATAACTACAAACACCAAGATATGTGATACAAATATATAATCCGGAATAAAACTTTCCCAATCATTTTATCACAACAGGTGAATATTTACCGTGGATTTCAATGTCTATATTACTAGTACACATCAGTGCACATCATAGCAGATGAAGTAGTCAATATTTGCCTGAGATGTAGACTTCATCCTGTGGGCCACATGTAAGTGGCAGTTATACTCAGCACTCTCACCTCTCAGTCAGAAGGCTTGTGGATTCAAATTCCTATTTCTAAAAGAATTCAGCCCGCAATCTATATGGACTTTCCAGCTCAGTACTGAGGGAATGTTGCATTGTCAGAGGTGCCGCCTTTCGGGGAAGACATTTCAAACTTGAGGCCCCGTCACACTATTCAAAGAAGACTTGACTTGTATTGCCTTGAGTATAGAAGATTAATGGGTGACCGAATTGAAACTATTTCCTCTGGTGGGGGAGCCCAGAATCAAGGGGGCATAACCTTAAATTTAGAGCCAGGCTCAGGGGTGATGTCAGGAAGCACTTCCTCACACAAAGGGTAGTGGAAATCTGGAACACGCTCCCCTCAAAAAACTGTAGAGGCTGGGGGTCAATTGAAAATGTCAAAACTGAGGTTGATAGATTTTTGTACGGCAAGAGTATTAAGGGAAATGGAAAAAGACAGACTTGCATTTCTATAGCACCTTTCACGACTTCAGGACGTCCCAAAGCGCTTTACAGCCAATGAAGTACTTTTTGGAGTGTGGTCACTGTTGTAATGTAGGAAACATGGCAGCCAATTTGCACACAGCAAGCTCCCACAAACAGCAATGTGATAATGACCAGATAATCTGTTTTAATCATGTTGATTGAGGGATAAATATTGGCCCAGGACACTGGGGAGAACTCCCCTGCTCTTCTTCGAAATAGTGCCATGGGATCTTTTACGACCACCTGAAGGGGCACACAGGACCTCGGTTTAATGTCTCATCTGAAAGACGACACCTCCGGCAGTGCAGCACTCTCTCAATTGACCTAGATGTTTGTGCTCAAGTCTCTGGAGTGGGACTTGAACCCACAACCTTCTGACTCAGAGGTGAGGGTGCTGCCCACTGAGCCACGGCTGACACCTAGCAGGCGTTGAGGCGGGTAGATAGAGTTAAGGTACAGACCAGCCATGATCTAATTGACTGGCGGAATAGGCTCGAGGGGCTGAATGGCCTCCTCCTGTTCCTGTGCTTCTAAGAGCAAGGAGCCCTCCTCATGTCCTGGCCAACATTCCTCCCCCAACCAAAATCACCAACAAAACCAAGATTAACTGGTCATTCATCTCACTGGTTTGTGGGACCTTATTAAATGCAACACTGGCTGCACTTCAAAAGTAATTAATCAGTTTGAAGAGCTTTAGGGCATCCTCTTTCCCTCTATAAGTTAGCTGTCAGTACCATTTAGACACACTTTATTCAGCATCCACCAATATTCACAACAACAGACCTAGGACTGTATGAAATACATATCTATATATATATTTTTTTAAATTGAAATGAGATAGACAGGAAGTGCATGCACACTGCACCTTACACCTCAGATATCACCAGCCGCCTAATGCCATTTTCTGCCTCACCGTTCAAAACAAAAAGTTGAAAGTAACAGACGCTTATTTGCAATGCAGAGAGAAACCCGCCAGCAAACCAAACTACCAAAGGAGCACGCACATAGCTGCAGAATAATACACTGCATGTTACTGGGTATGACGCTCCGAGTTTTTATAAAACTGTGCATCCTCCACCTTACTGCTACGGGAGATAAGGGCCATGGGCATTTATAGCACAGACAGAGACTATTCAGCTCATCGTGTCTGTACAGGCTTACTGATAGAGCAATCCAGAACTAATCCCACTGCCCTGCCCTCTCCCTGTCGTCCTGTATCTGCCTCTGCTTGAAATATTTATCCACTTTTCCTTTAAAAAGAGGCAGTGGTCTCCGCCTCAACTAGATCTGTTAACTTATAGGAAAATTTCGAGACACGACGACACCTCAAGTGTCACACTCTGGCACATATGCAAATTTCTGTGTTACAATTATAAATAAAGGGGAGAGAAAACCAGTCAGTTTCTGCTGGTGTCACAGAAACCTCTCCAGCAGCAGATATCCCAGGGCGATGCTCACGGTAAGATGGTGGATACGCTGTTTGACCTCAACAAGCTTAAGTTAAGCTTGCCATTATACAACAATAACACCTTAAAGTGCCAGGCCAGGGTACACACAGCATACCTTATCCATAGAATAATATAGTGAACGTAACATGATGGTATATAACACTCCCATTCTTCTAAGGTAAACGTCAATTAATCATGAGTGCAAAATCTGGTAGATTGAATCTATCAAAAAAAATTCTGCAACTCCTGTTACAGTACCTCACAACATACCTTTAAGTGTCAGCTGTGGCTCAGTGGGTACCACTCTCACCTCAGGAGTCAGAAGGTTGTGGGTTCAAGTCCCACTCCAGAGACTTGAGCACAGAAATCTAGGCTGACACTCCCAGTGCAGTGCTGAGGGAGCGCTACACTGTCGGAGGCGCTGTCTTTCGGATGAGACATTAAACCGAGGCCCCGTCTGCTCTCTCAGGTGGATGTAAAAAATCCCATGGCACTATTTCGAAGAAGAGCAGGGGAGGTGTCCTGGGACAATATTTCTCCCTCAACCAGCATAACAAAAAACAAATTATCTGGTCATTATCACATTGCTGTTTGTGGGAGCTTGCCGTGTGCAAATTGGCTGCTGTGTTTCCCACATTACAACAAAAAGTACTTCATTGGCTGTAAAGCACTTTGAAACGTCCGGTGGTCATGAAAGGCGCTATATAAATGCAAGCCTTTTAAGCAATGTTCCCTGTGCACTGCGCCTTGCTCTGCGCGGTCTCTTTAAATTTCTGCTCATGTGCGGTGCTTACAGTGTAAAAGCCAGTGAGCGGCCTGCGTGGGACCTTTCAGATTACTTCGTGGTCTCACGCGCGCCTTAGCGGGAACATTGCCTTTAAGGCCTTTACTCTTCCAGCTGTGGAGTGATAAAAGATTGCGAGGTCCAGTGAGGTGGTCCTGCAAATCATTTTCAGTTTCAGGCTGAACTGGAACCGGGGGAGGGGGAAGATATTTCATTCCCCAGCAGAGACATCCCTCCCCTTGATGGGCGCAGCAGTTCATCCACTCTCCCACAAGCAGAGGGTCAGAAGGAGAGGGAAATATCATGGGGTAATTTCCAACAGGCGGGCGATGTGCTCCGTCTGATTACTGCCCAGCCAGTGAAGTTGAAAATGACCTCCCATCAGTCATTCCAGGTCAACTCATCATTAAAGCTCTGCCTCAGGATTTAAGCTGATCGTTCTGCCGATCCATAAACTCACGTCCCTCTTCTCCTTGTTAAATCAGGAATCTGCTTGTTCCTTTTTGAATGCTTCAACTGCACCAATATTTACTTTCTTAAGTTAGGCTTAACCCGCGACTTCATTGCAACCTACCCTGCTGAGGCACAATTTCCACCCTTCATCCACCTTTATCCTTCTTCAGTATTGACGCTACACTTGCAACTGTCAATCATAGAGAGAGAGATTTGAACAACTGTTGATCACAAATAGCAGTCTCTCCGATAAGACCAATTCATGTCAATGATCAGTAATGCTTTTCGTGATTAAGTGTTATCTGGAAGACTTTATGTCATTACTTCACAAGAGAGTGCTGTGAAGCCACAGCGGCAGCCTAAACCATTTAATCAGTATTACTACAGCACAGTTACATTACCAACTGGAATGATCCAGTAAGCTAATTCGGAAGACCGATGTGAGCAGCTACATTGCTTCAAACTATTGACCTTTACTATTTGTTTGGGTTGGTGAGGAGCAAGAATGACCAGTTCAATGGCCTCAAGTCAATACATTGGCTTCTCCTATTGTCTGGCATCTTGCACATCCCCGATTTTAATCGCTCCACCATTGGTGGCCATGCTTTCAGCTGCCTTGGCCCTAAAGTGGCACTTTGGTGGCAAAAACAGGAAGGCAGATTATTATCTGAACGGCAATAGATTGGGAGAAGGGGAAGTGCAACGAGACCTGGGTGTCCTTGTGCACCAGTCGCTGAAGGTAAGCATGCAGGTGCAGCAGGCGGTTAAGAAGGCAAATGGTATGTTGGCCTTCATAGCGAGAGGGTTTGAGTACAGGAGCAAGGATGTCTTGCTGCAGTTGTACAGGGCCTTGGTGAGACCACACCTTGAATATTGTGTGCAATTTTGGTCGCCTTATCTGAGGAAGGATGTTCTTGCCATGGAGAGAGTGCAGCGAAGATTCACCAGACTGATACCTGGGATGGCAGGAATGACGTATGAGGAGAGATTGGGTTGATTGGGCGTATATTCGCTGGAGTTTAGAAGAATGAGAGGGGATCTCATTGAAACTTATAAAATTCTAACAGGACTAGACAGACTAGATGCAGGAAGGATGTTCCCGATGGCGGGGGAGTCCAGAACCAGGGGTCACAGTCTAAAGTTAAGGGGTAAGCCATTTAGGACAGAGATGAGGAGGAATTTCTTCACCCAGAGAGTGGTGAACCTGTGGAATTCTCTACCACAGAAGGCAGTTGAGGCCAATTCATTAAATATATTCAAGAAGGAGTTAGATATATTTCTTAAGGCTAAAGGGATCAAGGGATATGGGGAGAAAGCAGGGACAGGGTACTGGATTTGGATGATCAGCCATGATCTCATTAAATGGCGGAGCAGGCTCGAGGGGCCGAATGGCCTACTCCTGCTCCTATCTTCTATAAAGCTCTATAATTCCCTCCTAAACCTCTCCGCCTCTCTCTCCTCTTTTGAGATGCTCTTTAAAACCTACCTCTAGGACCAAGCTTTCGGTCATCTGTCCTGATATCGCTTCATGTGGCTCGGTGTCAATTTTTTTTTGATAGCGCTCTTGTGAAGCGCCTTGGGACGTTTTGCTACATTGAAGGCGCTATATAAATGCAAGTTGCTGTTGTTGCTGTCTGGAGGTATACAAGGGAGAGCGAGGGTGTCAGACGTGGGACCTGTTTTTATTTTCACACTGCTAGTATCACACAGATATGAAACCAGTAACCAGGGGTGTTTTCACACTGGTATAGAAGGATCATGCCATCAAATTCACCCCACTGTGAAGTCCGGGCTGGATTCTTCCTGTCACACATTAAATAAGACAAAAGAGATACAACATAACTGTCGATGACACATGATCTAAGCACAATGGCCATAATCTCTTGAAAAGATCAGAACTTTCTCCGGGCTGAACCAGAATATATTAAAATATGTTCTGAGACATTCCTTTTGTAGGTGCGATCTTGATTAATCCTATTCAATGTTGCATGTCCATCAGTATAAAAAAAAAATTACACAAACATTCCAGGAAGTTCTTGAGGAACAGATTTATGGAACAGATTTAGGTGTCAGAATGTTGTGGGTTCAAGTGCCACTCTACAGACGTGGGCATATAAGCCATGCTGACACTCCAGGGCAGTACTGAGGGAGGGCTGCACTGTCGGAGGTGCCGTCTTTCAGATGAGACATTAAACCGAGGCCCCGTCTGCTCTCGCAGGTGGAGGTAAAAGATCCCATGGCACTATTTCGAAGAAGAGCAGGGGGAGTTCTCCCCGGTGTCCTGGGCCAATATTTATCCCTCAATCAACATCACTAAAAACAGATTATCTGGTCATTATCACATTGCTGTTTGTGGCAGCTTGCTGTGCGCAAATTGGCTGCGCATTTCTTACACTACAACAGTGACTACACTTCAAAAAGTACTTCATTGGCTGTAAAGAGGTTTGGGACGTCCTGAGGTGGTGAAAGGCGCTATAGAAATACAAGTCTTTCTCTTTACCGCAGGAGTAGATAATATCAAAGGGAGACTAAGGGGGAAAAATTGGGTTGCTTTGCGCCTCCCGTTAGTGCCCATCCAGCATTAGGTCAGGGGGCACAACCGAAGTTTGCGGCCGGGGCGCTGCACACGCCGATGAGGTCATCACCGGAGGAGCAGCGCCACAGGGCGTTACTAGCTACCGCCGCCGATAACCTCCTGCTAAATTTCGCGGGAGGCGTCTGCAGTGTCGTGCCCAGGCACTAGGGGCTTTGCGCCCCCGTCTCCTGCTTGGGGCGCTACCACTCAATTTACGGCGCAGGGTTCTAACTTTTTCGAGGCGCTAAAAGTAGCTGAAGTTAGCACCCCAAAGAGGGCGCGACCGAATTTTTCCCCCTAAATTCCATAGCTTTCACCAAATGGAAAGCAATGAGAGGACGGTGGGAAAGCGTGTAGCAGTAAAATGCGTGTGTTTATTATTTGTTGCTTTACTTATCTCTCCCCACCTTCAAAGGCCTTTATGAATCATAATTCATCCACTAGACATTGAGTCACCTCATCTAACTCAACTTCCAATTCCTACTCGACGTCAAACTCTCCCCTACCCCCCTCCACTCCCAATGAAGGAAGACCTTCGGGACATTTCGTTACGTTGAAGATGCCATGTGAATGCAAGTTGTTCTTGTTGTTGTCACTACATTGTTGCCAAATAAGACAATGGCCCGCGGGGAAATGCCTCCAATCGCAAATACATTGCCCGCGTACCTGGTGGTCCGGGAGGTACTGAAGCTTGGGGTCCTGGGCCGCTCCGGGTACGCGCAGGCAGAGGCCCACATACCCCAGGGGCGCACGCGGTTCACAAGCGCCCCTGGGATCACATGGGCCGGCCCAACAAATGAAAGAATGGGGATCCCCATTCATACTTATGGGGATTCCGTATATACAGAAACCCCATAAGCATGAATGGGAATACCCCCCAAAAAGGGATGAGGTAGAAGATCAGCCATGATCTCGTTGAATGGTGGAGCAGGTTCGAAGGGCCGAATGGCCTACTCCTGCTCCTAATTCTTATGTTAAATACATGTACACATCAAATAAAAAAAAATTTAAATTACATATTTAAAATTAATTAAAATGACATTTAATTAAATATTTAAAACAAAAGTTAAATTCTTTGAAAAATACATTTAAATGTTTTAAAGGGCCTAAAATAAACTTACCTTATTGCACAGGTTTTTTAATGTATAAATGATTGATAAAAATTTATTTTAATGTTTTTTTTAAAACTCTTACACCTGGTAAAAGCAGGCCTGCTATTTCGCTGGGCAGAAGTTCTCCGCCCGCGGAGGACCTTTTTCCCGGGGATGGGTTGGATCTGTCCCAAGAAAATTCTTGACAGATCGCAAGTTCTGGGGTTTCGCACATGTGCTTCACGCGCGAAAACCCGGAGCTTACGCGGCCGTTACGGGCTCGCACGCACCCGTAGGGGCCGTAACTTACAGGCCAATGTCAACATGACATGCAGTTCAAATCAGTTGATTTTATCTCAGAATTCACCCCCCCCCCCCGTCCCCCATATCATCTCATACACAGAAAGTAAAAAAAGTGAACAGCAATGAAGACATGTTTTTAATAGGGTTATAGATTGACCAGATATCCACATTGAATTTTTCTCCCCCTACCTCCCGTCATAGCAGATTGTCCCAAGTGTGCAGAATTTACTTTACTCATAATTTCTTCTGCCAGTTCATGAATGTGAAAAAATCTTTACCCGAGGGGAAATTTTCCCATCATTATCCCCAGCTTGTTCCGTCACATTGTTGGAAGATTTGCTCTGGTCAAACCTGTGGAATGAAGCCGCAAACCTATTCTTTGGTAATGCATTCATGATCTTGCTGCAGCAACCAGAGCAACTCTTGCCCCATTAGATTCTTTGCCCCATGAGAAGCATCCGGGAAGGCGCCGAGCACCTCGAGTCTCTTCGCCGGAAGCCAAGCGCAGGCAGCGCAAGGAGCGCACGTCAACCCAAGCACCCCACCCACCCTCCCCTTCAACCACTGTCTACCCCACCTGTGACAGAGGCTGTAGGTCCCGCATTGGACTCATCAGTCACCTGAGAACTCATTTTTAAAGTGGAAGCAAGTCATCCTCGGTTCCGAGGGACTGCCTAAGAAGAAGATGATTCTCTGCCCCATGTATTCACACTGAAACTTCTTTCCTCCTCTAATCACAGTTCAGGAGCGCACACATACACACGGCAAAGTAGCACCACTTGTTGGCATGCTCTCTTAGACCATAGTTTGTCCAATAAAGTGAACCCAATTATGGCAGCACCTTGGAAAAATTCCAAAATGTAGATGCCAAGAGATCCACACTCTAAGCTGGCCACCGTCCATTATGTCATGGGAGCAGTCCAAGTTTACGCACCTGCATTTCAATCTTTGTGCCAGCTCCATATTCATGAATGGAAACTCGGCACACTGTTCCGCTCCGCAGGAGTAACTTTTCATCCTGAATACTAGACACCAGAGGTGACCACCCCAACTACAATCACAGTCCAGCTCCAACTCCAAAGTAACTACAGTCGGGGGTAAATTTTTATCGGAATGAAAACCAAGGGAATGTCTGGAATTCTCCAGAACTGGTTTGAAACATTTCTGAGAAGGTGATTTTGTTAAGACCACTTATTTTAGAGGAAGAAAAAAAAAACAGACTTTAGATCATTAACTGCAGCAGAAGAAGGCAAGCTCCTGTTTTTTTTGGTCAAGGAGACACTTCCTTCCCAATAGATTTGCACGTATATATTTTACAGCCATCTATGAGACAGAATATGTCAGCTTGTTTAAACATAGGAATGATCTTTCTTGCAAGATGCCTGGCAACATATGGCCCTCAAAGGCAGGTGAGTCAAAAGCCATCAGTTAGCCTAACACTTTTTGAGATAGACTCTTCCCCTCAGTAAGAATGCAGTAATTATTCAGATGACAAACTATCTCATTACTTTGACGATAGCAAAATACTGCAGATGTTGGAAATCCGAAATAACAACAGAAAATGCTGGAAAAACTCAGCAAGTCAGGCAACATCCGTGGAGAGAAATTTGAGTTGACGTTTCGGGTTTGACCCTTCTTCAAAACTGGAGAGAAAAGGAACTAGATCGAAGGCAGGGCTGCGATCGGACAAAAGAATAAAAGAACCAAAAGAAGTAAAAGAGATTAGAAGCTAGACGAGATGGTAATAGGCTGTGATTAGGTGTAAAGTGTACTGGCAGGGCAAAAGATAGCTGCCAGGTGTGAGAGAGAAACAAAAGGAAAGGGGGGGGGGAAAGGAAAGGAGTGGAAAAATATAAGTGAAAATGAAATAGGGGCCGAGGTTATGATCTGAAATTGCCTGCCAGTACACTTTACACCTAATCACAGCCTATTACCATCTCGTCTAGCTTCTAATCTCTTTTACTTCTTTTGGTTCTTTTATTCTTTTGTCCGATCGCAGCCCTGCCTTCGATCTAGTTCCTTTTCTCTCCAGTTTTGAAGAAGGGTCAAACCCGAAACGTCAACTCAAATTTCTCTCCACGGATGTTGCCTGACTTGCTGAGTTTTTCCAGCATTTTCTGTTGTTATCTCATTACTTTGCCAGCTTTGTGCTGAATATTTAGCATGCTCTGACACACAATTAGCATTACTTGTTTGTTTTGCTCAGTATTTTACAACGGTCATGACATTAAAAAAAAAAGATAGCCAGGGTAATTATTCACGGCAGAAGGGGGCACGGCAGAGGCTGATGCAGTCCATGGTGTGTGCACCGAGATGCTTCTCAGCAGCTTCCACAGCTACAATCAGCAACTGAGCCGCACCCTCTATTAACATCTTCAAGTACATGAAACTCAATCGCTAGCTTCTGGCTGATAGCACAACCACCAACAATGGCGTGCCTGTTGTTAACATACACTGGCAGACCAAAACACCAGCAGTCAGATAGAGAGGTACAATGGGCTGTTGAATGCTATCAAAGTGGGATTAGTCATAAGGTAGTAAAATGAATGGAGAAACATGGCCTCTCCTTCAAATGACATGGGGAGGAGAGCTGGGAACCAGCAGTACCTTGCAGCAACACATCAAGAAGGGTTGTTGCACTTTCACGAGTTTGAAATGTGATGTATTAAACAAGACTTGCATTTATATCGCGCCTATCACGACCACCGGACGTCTCAAAGCGCTTTACAGCCAACTATTTTTGGAGTGCAGTCACTGCTGTAATGTGGGATACACGGGAGCCAATTTGCACACAGCAAGCTCCCACAAACAGCAATGTGACAATGACCAGATAATCTGTTTTTTAGTGATGTTGATTGAGGGATAAATATTGGCCAGAACGCCGGGGATAACTCCCCTGCTCTTCGAAATAGTGCCTTGGGATCTTTTACTGTCCACCTGAGAGAGCAGACGGGGCCTCGGTTTAACGTCTCATCCAAAAGACGGCACCTCCGACAATGCAGCACTCCCTCAGCACTGCACTGGAAGTGTCAGCCTAGCTTTGTGTACTCAAGCTCCTGGAGTGGGACCTGAACCCACAACCTTCTGACTTAGGAGGTGAGTGTGCTGCCCACTGAGCCACAGCTGACAGATATTGCAGATCCTCTGTGATGCATGGGTTACAGTCTCTAGAGATTCTTCTAAGGTGGGGGGGAAGGGGGAAAATGGCCCAAGTTGTCTTGGTGATCTGATCTTCCAGGCGGTGTGATAGCATAGCACAGATTGAGGCAAACCGCCTGACTCAGGCCAGAAGCTAGATCAGGGGAAGTAGGAATTGCAGGCCAGGGAAAAGCCAAGAGGTGTGACATTCTTCCAGAGGCAGCCATAGAATATACGACTCAATAGACACATACATAGAATTTTATAGCACAGAAACAAGCCATTCGGCCCAACAGGTGTTTATGCTCCACACGAGCCTCCTCCCACCCTACTTCATCTCACCCTATCAGCTTATAAGTCTATTCCTTTCTCCCTCATGCACTTATCGAGCTTCCCCTTAAATGCATCTCTGCCACTCCCTGTGGTAGCGAGTTCCACATTCTCACCACTCTATGAATAAAGATGTTTCTCCTGAATTCCTCATTGGATTTATTAGTGACTATCTTATATTCATGGCCCCTAGTTTTGGATTCCCCACAAGTGGAAACATCCTCTCTACGTTTACCATATCAAAACCCTTCATGATTTTGAAGATCTCAATCAGGTCACCGCTGAATCTTCTCTTTTCTGGAGCCCCAGCCTGTTCAGTCTTTCCTGACAGTTTGTACCCTCTTCGTTCTGGTATCATCCTTGTAAATCTTTTTTGCACTTTCTCCAGTGCTTCTGTATCCTCTTTGTAATATCGAGACCTAAACTGTGCACAGTACTCCAAGTGTGGTCTAACCAAGGTTTTCTATAAGTTTAACATAACTTCTCTAGGTATACAGGCAGGCCTATCCTGCACCAAACAAGCCTAGTGTCAGCTATGGATCAGTGGGTAGCGCCCTCGCTTGTGGGTCAGAAAGTTGAGGGTTCAAGTTCCACTCCAGGGACTTAAGCACAAAAATCCAAAAATTGCACTGTCGGAGGTGCTGTCTTTTGAATAAGATGTTAAACTGAGTCCCTGTCCACTCTCTCAGGTGGACGTAAAAGATCCCATAGCACTACTTCGAATAAGAGCAGGGGTAGTTCTTCCTCTTTATCCCTCAATCAACATAACAAAAGCAGATTATCTGGTCATTATCACATTGCCGTTTGTGGGAGCTTGCTGTGCGCAAACTGACTGCCGCATTTCCTACATTACAACAGTGACTGCACTTCAAAAAGTACTTCATTGGCTGTAAAGCGCTTTGGGACGTCGGGAAAGGCGCTACTCATTATGTTGCCCCTTGGTGACATCTTCCGAAAACACAGCGTCAGTTTCCACCTGTGCGCTGGCGACACCCAGCTCTACCTCACCACCACTTCTCTCGACCCCTCCACGGTGTCTAAATTGTCAGACTGCTTGTCCGACATACAGTTCTGGATGAGCAAAAATGTTCTCCAATTAAATATTGGGAAAACTGAAGCCATTGTTTTCAGTCCCCGCCACAAACTCCGTTCCCTGGCCACTGACTCCATCCCTCTCCCTAACATCTGTCTGAGGCTGAACCACACTGTTCGCAAACCTGGCGTCGTATTTGACCCCGAAATGAACTTCCGACCACATATCCGCAGCATAACGAAGACCGCCTACTTCCACCTCCGTAACATCGCCCGTCCCCACCCTTGCCTCAGCTCATCCGCTGCTGAAACCCTCATCCATGCCTTTGTTACCTCTAGACTTGACTATTCCAACACACTCCTGGCTGGCCTCCCACATTCCACCCTACGTAAACTTGAGGTCATCCAAAACTCGGCTGCCCGTGTCCTAACCCGCACCAAGTCCCGTTCGTCCATCACCCCTGTGCTCGCTGACCTACATTGGCTCCCGGTTAAGCAGCGCCTCAATTTCAAAATTCTCATCCTTGATTTCAAATCCCTCCATGGCCTCACACCTTCCTATCTCTGTAATCTCCTTCAGCCCCACAATCCCCCCCCCCCCCCCGCCCCCCGCCCCCGAGATATCGGCGCTCCTCTAATTCTGCCCTCTTGTGCATCCCTGATTATAATCGCTCCACCATTGGTGGCTGTGCCTTCTGTTGCCTGGGCCCTAAGCTCTCGAATTCCCTGCCTAAACCTCTCCACCTCGCTACCTCTCTTTCCTCCTTTAAGACGCTCCTTAAAACCTACCTCTTTGACCAAGCTTTTGGTCACCTGCCCTAATTTCTCCTTATGTGGTTGGGTGTCAAATTTGTTGTCTTTAAAATGCTCCTGTGCAGCGCCTTGGGACGTTTTACTACGTTAAAAGGCGTGATATAAATACACGCTGTTGTTATATAAATGCAAGTCTTTCTTTCTTTTAGATAATCTTTAGACCACTTTCATATCATGGGAACCTGTTACAGTGAATGGGAGACCCTCTTCAGACACTAGCCCCCTTCCAACAACTATTTATCTTAGTACAGGAAACTCTTTTTTATCCGGCACCGACGGGACTGGCGTGGGGCCGGTTGATCCAAAAGTCCGGATTACAGAGAGGTATATTTACCAAGGTACGAGAGCCCCGTACACAGATCCAGGCGTCCCTGTTGCATGGCCACAGATCCAGGAACCCCGGTTACACGGCCACTAATATGAAGTAAAACTTACCTGAACCTACTCCTGAATTTTGCCGGTTAAGAGAGATTTCCGGTTATTTAGGTGCCGGTAAAAAGAGAGTTTCCTGTATTGGCTAGCTTAATTGGGACAATTTGATAGGAGGAATGGTTTCACTGCTACTCAGGTGCTGTGCAACTAGCACTTTCATTTTGATATGAAGGTGGCTGGGCTGGTGACAATGCAGCAGGGTCTAGGACTTGCATTGTGGGGGTCAAGAGGTCCTTGTGCTGGCAGAGACCCAAGTCCAGCCTGCCTTGGTGTCTAATGAGTTCTGTCATTGCACAATGTGGATGTGCAGTACAGGCATCCCACCCAGAGGGAAAGTAACAGCACTCCTGCGGTGTACTAGTTAAAGCTGCATTTACGCTGCGCCTCGTGCGAGACTGCAATCATTTCAGATTAGGCTGGTGTCCTGCTGGTTTTACACTCACCGCTGCCCCCATTTAGTTAATGTGGTCCTGGGAGGTATTAAATTACCATCCCTAGACTGTGTCGAAGTTTCCCTTCACTACCTAAAACAACAGGAGATTTACATTCGTCATTTACACTCGCCTGATGCGAAGCCTTTGATGTGTAACAAATCTGTAAATTTGCAGCACTTTCGAAGCAATCATATATACAAAACCACAAACATGAATTTGATATTTTCAAAAGAATTTTCTTTTCTTTGTGTTAATTTTCTCCTCTCACCCCCCGCCCCCCCCCCCCAAAGGTTCAGCCTCTCGCTGGGCTATGTACGGTTCCGTTGGTGCCAACAGCCCTCCAGTGTCTTGGCAAGATAATCATTCCACTATGAGCTGATACTGTGAGCACTGATGGGTGAAGAGACCCTACAGGGTGTCACAGCCAAGCCCAGTCCTGTCTGCATCCAACTTTCCAAACAGATTCACTACTCATTGTGATCAGGAACAAAAACCCTTGGGGGGGGAAAATTGGGTATCGCCCATTTTGGGGCGCTAATATCGGCTGGGCGCAAAGTTTAGCGCCCGGCGCTAATTATCGCCTCTGACTGCAAAATTCGCCTCTATCGCCCTTGGCGTTGATTTGAGCATTAAATCAGGCGCTATACACCTCTCTTACGCCGCTAACGTCAGGGAGCGAGGCGCTACCTCAGAACACTACCGAAGCTCAGGCGATACCAGTTACCATGGAAGCCAGACAGACTGGCGCTGTCCAGTTCGTAAAGGGGAGGGGCCATCTTGCTGCCCAGCCACACCCTGCTCATTGCAGCCTTGAATCTCAGCCTGGAGCGACCTCAAAAGCGATTGTGTTGGAAGCACTAATGGATAGGCCCAGGGAAAGAGCTCGGCACTTAGGAACCTCAAAAGTGGTGCTGAGGGCCAAAACTCCTTAGGACAGTGTTAAAACCAAAAATTTTGACGACAAGAAAAGGCAGGAAGCGCCCGCCTTTAAACAGCTCTCCCCCAGTCCCTTCCCGACTTGAAAACATTCCCCTCTACCTGTCGTTCCCACCGGCAGGCACTGCGACTCAATATCCGGACTGGGCGCTACTGGGGCGTTGCACGCCTGACTGACGATCTGCGGACGCAGGAGATCGTGGCAGTAGTGTCTAGCACCGCCGCAAAACGACTGGTCAATTTCGCGAGTGGCGCGAACATCGCCGCGCCCGGGCGCTAGCTGCTTTGCGCCCCGTTGGCGCCCTGCGCAAAGCAACCGAATTTTTCCCCCTTGGTGATTTTACCACTCTCTAGCCTAGAAAGACGGAACTTGAATTTATGTAATAACAACAGAAAACGCTGGAAAAACTCAGCAGGCCAGGCAACATCCGTGGAGAGAGAAACAGAGTCAATGTTTCGGGTCGAAACCCTTCGTCAGAACTGAGAAGAAAAGGCAGGAAATGAAACAGATTAAAAGGCAGTTTGGGGGCTGGGAAATGGGGGAGGGGATGAAAGAAGAGACATTAAGAGATATTCAAGGTGAGACGAGATGGTAATAGGACAGGTAAAGAAACAAACAATGGCTCTAGGTGAAGTGTGAAATGCGCTGGCAGACTGAAGACAGCCGCCATGTGGGTTTCGACCTGAAACGTTGACTCTATTTCTCTCTCCACGGATGCTGCCGGGCCTGCTGAGATTTTCCAGCGTTTTCTGTTGTTATTTCGGATTTCCAGCATCCGCAGTATTTTGCTATCGTACTTGAATTTATGTAGTGACTTCCACGTCCCAAAGCACTTTACAGCCAATTAAGTACTTTTTGATGTGCAGTCATTTGTAAAGTAGGAAACGCAGCAATTTGTGCACTGCATGGTCGCTCAAACAGCGATGTGATAATGATCAGATATACTATTTATATTGATGTTGGTTGAGGGATAAATATTATGCCCTGCTCTTCTGCAAATAGTGACATGGGATCTTGCGCGTCCACCTGAGAGGGCAGATGGAGACTCGATTTAATCTCTCACCCGAAAGACGGCACCTCAGACAGTGCAGCCCTCCCTCAGTACTGCACTGGGAGTGTCAGCCTGGAATCTGTGCTCTAATTGCCGGAGTGGGACTATGAACCCACGACCTACTGACTCAAGAGGCGAGAATTGTACCACTGGACCACGGCTGACATTGCAAAGAAAAAGATGCAAACAGCAAAGAAACCGATGGCCACAGCCTCAAATGCTGCCCTCACTAATATCAGCTCAGTCAGCGCAGCCCGGGCATCAGGCTGGCAACCGCTTGCCTGTATGGCTCGGTGGGTAGTGGAAGCTTTCTTTTGGACCCTAAGGGAATCAAGGGATATGGGTAGAAAAGTGGAGTTGAGGTTCGAAGATCAGCCATGATCTTACTGAATGGTGGAGCAGGTGCAAGGGGCCGTATGGCCTACTCCTGCTCCAATTTCCTTTGTTCTTATGCTCTCTTAACGAGAGGGCTGACACGATGATTCAGGCTGATTAAAAGTGATGGGGGCAATCTCCCGTTTCGAACTACGTGTATATTGTCCGCATGCCCGATACGAGACTCCAAAAACAAGCGCTCTGCTCGGAGCTCAAGGGCCCCAGGTGAGCAGAGGAAACGCTTCAAGGACACCCTCAAAGCCTCCTTGAAAAAGTGCAACATCCCCACCGATACCTGGGAATCCCTGGCCCAAGACCGCACAAAGTGGAGGAGAAGCATCCGGGAAGGCGCCGAACACCTCGAGTCTCTTCACCGGGAGCAAGCCGAAGCCAAGCGCAAACAGTGGAAGGAGCGCATGTCAACCCAGGCACCCCACCCACCCGCCCCTTCAACCACCGTCTACCCCACCTGTGACAGAGACTGTAGCTCCCGCATTGGACTCATCAGTCACCTGAGAACTCATTTTTAATGTGGAAGCAAGTCATCCTCGGTTCCGAGGGACTGCCTAAGAAGAAGAATATAATGCATAGGCAGGGACTCCGAAATTCCACGTGGCAAAATGCATCGGATTTGTGCCAATGGGTCAGGACTTGTGCTCGCTGGTGCTCTGCACACCTGAACCCTCCACAATATATAGGGTTAGTTTATTTAAATGTCCACTGGCAGTCCTCGAGCACAAAGCCTGTGTAAAATGGAAGTACGATGTTGGAGGTGCTTGGCAATCAGTGTGTATAGAATCGTATAGCACAGAAGGAGCCCATTCGGCCCATCGTGCTTGTGCCGGCTCTTTGAAAGAGCTCTCCAATTAGTTCCACTCCACTGCCCCTTCCCCATATCCCAGCAAATTTTTCCCCTTCAAGTATTTATCCAATTCCCTTGTTTAAGTTATTATTGAACCTGCTTCCACCGCCCTTTCAAGGCAGTGCATTCCAGATCATAACATCTCGCTGCGTAAGAAAAAAGTCTCCTCATCTCACCTCTGGCTTTTTTGCCAATTACCTTAAATCTGTGTCCTCTGGTTACTGACCCTTCTCCCACTGGAAACAGAATTTACTCCTTATTTACTCTATCAAAACTCTTCATGATTCTGAACGCCTCTATCAAATCTCCCCTTAACCTTTTCTGCTGTAAGGCGAACAATCCCAGCTTTTCCAGTCTCTCCACAGAACTGAAGTCCCTCATCCCTGGTACCATTCTAGTAAATCTCCTCTGCACGCTTAAAAAAAAAAACCAAGTCTGGCTGAAGATTTTAGCAGGTAAATAGGAAAGTACTTGGCAAAGGGCGTTTCCTGTCAGGTGGTTGCACTGGATGGCTCATGTGTGCTTTTGTCCCACTTTTCAACAATGGAGGATCTGGGTAGACAGCCAAAGAAGGGACAAGAGCGGGAGAAAGAGGAGCTCAAGAAGAGCTCACAATCTCCTTTAGGGGATTCAGCAAAGGACAGACAGATGGTTGGGTCTCCATGGGAGAAAACCACGAAAAAATCTCTGTGCCGTGTGTAGGGAGGTGGCACTGCCAGCTTTCTTACCCCCCCCCCCCCCCCCCCCCGCAGAACTGCTGACGAGTGCCACAAGAAGTTCAATGACCTGACAAGGGCAGACAAGGTAACACACCAGCCTTTCTCCCTCTTCTTCCTTGGGCACCCTGGGCACTTACACACTCGTCACCCTCTGAAATTAAAAGTGGCAAAACTAACCCTTCACGCTGCGCTCTGCTTATGGGGCCACTAACTCAGGAGCTTACGGTCTGTGCCTCTAACAGCAATCATTATCACGCGGAACCTTAAACTCCTTTCTTCCACTTTAACAGGATGATACCACCAAACCTCTTGTGTCAGCTATCTGATGGCACCAGGAAGACAGCCCTCGATTGCTAGTCGTCTCCTAATTCACTCAATCTTGTTGCAAGAGTACACTTTTCCACAGAGAGACAGGACATTGGAAGGGCCATCCCGACATTAAAGAACTCAAGGAGCAGGCCATGGAGCTGATGGGAAAATCTCTAGCTGTGGGAAACGGCAAGGTGGGTGGAACAGTGCTGATGCCAGGTTGCTGAGTGCCACCCAATGTGTCCACATACCTGTAGCCTCCATTTGCAATTCCTCAGGTAATGAAGTTATCACCAGCAGAGGGAGATGCACACAAGTTTCCTGGGTAGGTTAATTCTGGAGTAATTGTATTCTAAAAGTGCAGTGAGTAGCTTAGGCCCAAGTGTAGAAGTAGCTCAGCCTCTGTAAAAACTGCAGTCTTCATTAGAGCACTGGGGGGTGGGGGGGGCAGCAAGGGGAGGCTTCGGAGATTCTTTCCTCAACCACTTGCATTTTTTCCAATCAGGGCATCTCCCACCCTCTTCTTGCCGGAAGAGTCAGGGACCAGCTGCGCCCACCATCACGGGGCAGCATCTCGCTAAAGGGGCTGTCAATTTTTCCTGAAAGATGTGGAAAACAGGAGGGATAGACACCAGAGTGTGTCAGTCTGCCGGCTGTCAAGGAGTCTCAGCCTTGCCACCTGAAGGGGGGATGGCCCTGGCACTCGCTGCCAATGCCTTCTGCTAGGCTGCATTACTCTCCTCACCTCCACATGGCCCTCTCCCATAAGGTTGGCACAGAGAGATACGCCCATATCTTCTCCAGAGTTGTTCTGAGTATGTGGGAGGCCAAGGGGAGGGGGATTAAAAAAAGTTAGGGGTAGGGTTGCGACTAGAGCAACCTGCGGGGTGGGTGGGGGGGTCAAGTGCAAAACTGTGAAAAATGGGTTGATTAAAAACTCGCTCTAAAGCCTGAAGTCAGCAAACAAAAATTTGGGGATTTTTCCAAGCTCTTCACTTCCCCGCCTGAATCAGGTGACAGGGGGGGAGGGGCGGGGGGAGCAGCGCCCAGTTTTACGGCTCTAACTGAAGTGCAGTAGTGGCGCAACAGCAGGAAATTCCCGGGCACAGCGCCAGCAATGAGTGGAGCTTCTCTGCAGTTGAGCGCCGTGCAGCTTGGGCGAGCAGATCACCGCGGCCAAAAAGGTCGAGGGGACTCGCATCCAGCGCGTTAACAACTTACAGTTATATAGCGCCTTTAACGCAGTAAGCCGTCCCAAGGCGCTGCGCCAAAGCGTCATCAGACAAAATTTGACGACAGCACTTAAGCGGGCTAAGGCACTAAACACGAATTCCCTCAGTCTTTTTTTAAGCGCAATAGGGGCCGAATTTCGGTGTAAGTGCTGAAGATCCCAAGGGAATTAGAAACAGAAACATAGCAGCAGGAGTAGGCCATTCGGCCCTTCGAACTTGCTCCGCCATTCAACACGATCATGGCTGATGATCGACCTCAATACCATATTCCAGTTCTCTCCCCGTACCCCTTGATGCCCCTTGTGTCTAGAAATCTATCTATCTCCTTCTTAAATATTCAGAGCCATTGTGTGACTTTGATACTCTGCATGGCAACAGGCCACTTCCTATTTGTGAATGAGTGGTATTAAAGCAGCGAGTAGTGCATCTACTTTGAATTTAAGCTGCCTTAACTGAAGGCAAATATTCTAAAGGTATCGTTATTGTATAATGGTGTCCTATCCTGCAATGCATTACCACAGGCTAGAAAATTGAAACAGTCCAAAATGTTTTTTTGAAGTCTTATTTATTCAAAATGTAAATGTCTACAGTTACAATGAATACAAGATTGAATTGGACAGCGGCTCATTCTCCTTCTCCCTGCCTCGCTCTTTATAAATCTCTTTGTACATACCTTATGTAAACTGTGAGACCCTTTTTAGTATTAGTCTGCTGGCTACATGGGTGCCAGCAAGTCTATTCTGAGTAAATTTGAAATTTTGATACAAATTTGAAATAAATGAATTCTACCCTTCAAGCTCTACTACTCAAATTTAGCACAAAAAAATTAATTGAACAATGGCGGTCGACTGATACAACCCTAATGAAATAATGCAGTCTGAACTGTTCATCCAGCAGATTTGTCATTCAGTCCTTCTCATTTTGTTCGTGGTCCTATTGTAAATCATTACTTGCTTTTTACATTATCTATTATGTCTAATAGGTAATGCCTGTATTTCCTATTACATTTGTGTTCTTTAGTTCCACTAATGCTTTCATTGTGTCTTCTCCAGGGAGACCCACAGGATCCGAGGTGAACCACTTCAGCAGTCTGCCTTGGTTAAATTAATGTATTAAATCTTTCTGCTTCTTTATTTTTTTAATTGAGAACCCTCGGTGGATAGCGCCATCAAGACTGAAAGGAAAGAATCAGGGAGAAAATGAGGTAAATCAAGAGATAGGGTGTGAGGTGACACCAAGTTTAGAGTTTTAAAATCCTGGAGGAGGGGGAAGACTGAGGGAATGCGCCCACTGCTAGATCTCAATTTTTGAAAGGTTAATGGTTTTGTAACCTGCGAGAAGTAGCTTCCAACTCATGGACACTGTTATCCCATCACTATTGAGCCAATCATTCCCTCAATATTGCAACACTGATTTTGAGGGAAGGATAGTGGCTGGAGAAAGAGACATACATTAGGACCAATTTTGATTCAAATCCATGACCACTTTTATACTGTTCTTTGGCCACTGGCCTCCTGCAGACAGCGGCCACATCAAGGCAAACTTGCCTGAATGGCTTTAGAATTGCAGCAAGACCCATTTTTCACTGGGTTGCCCTGGCTACCACTGGTCTTACTGGGGGCTGGTAAACTTTCCACGGTGCCGACCTTACTGCATCATGTGACATCATCATGCACAAATATTCCACCTTCACCTCCACGGTGGTGCCATGACACTGCACCCTAACTCCGCACATGCGCTCTGGCCAAGACGTCGTGTCTGCGTCTGTGCAGAATTGTGGACCAGAGAGTACGTTTCTTCTTAGGCAATCCGTCGGAACCGAGGATGACTTGCTTCCACACTAAGAATGAGTTCTCAGGTGACTGATGAGTCCAATGCAGGACCTACAGTCTCCATCACAGGTGGGGCAGACGGTGGTTGAAGGGGCGGGTGGGTGGGGTGCTTGGGTTTACGTGCGCTCCTTGCGCTGCCTGCACTTGGCTTCCGCTTGCTCCCGGCAAAGAGACTCGAGGTGTTCGGCGCACTTCTTCAAGGAGGCTTTGAGGGTATCCTTGAAGCGTTTCCTCTGCCCACCTGGGGCTCTCTTGCCGTGCCGGAGCTCCGAGTAGAGCGCTTGTTTTGGGAGTCTTGTATCGGGCATGCGGACAGTGTGGCCCGTCCATCGGAGCTGATCTGGCGTGGTCAAAGCTTCGATGCTGGGGATGTTGGCCTGAGCGAGAACACTGACATTGGTGCGCCTATCCTGCCAATGGATTTGCATTCTGTTTACAGGTAAACTGGGCTGCACATTACCAAACCAATGTCGGAGAGGTGCTGTATTAGCTCAGTCGCCGAAGACCCAGACTGCAATGTGAAAGCAGCTCACGTGACAGGAGCAGAAGAAATGATGTGATTAAAAAGTCACATTCAGCTTACTCACTCCCAATGGATTGTATAGCTTTTACACCGTCATGGACGGGCACTTTCAACGCTTGTAATTTGATTAGTAATTTTTACACTGTTTCATTGCATGCAATTTATGAGGATAGAAGGGATATAGATCACATTTCTCCCTCTTCCTCTCTATCCTTTTGAATCAAGTACACTAAACTAATAATGTAATATCAATAAACTGTTAACCAAATCACGAAAGTTGGCATCACGATGCACTCTCTTTAATCTCTTTAATCTTCTGAGGAGGTGAATAGGTATAGGTAAAACTTCAAGGAAGATGAAACTCTGTGGAATTTCTTCCTGACCCCCACAGATAATTAAGAGAAGCCCCAGGATACCAATCTAATATTACAATCAACATTATTTAACACTGACTTGTTGCATTCCACAGATTACACTCCTAAAGTCCCCAAAAGGACTGGAGCCATAATGCTCCCGAGATTGTTTTAAATGTCTGATCCCGCTAACCTTCAATCATTTTATTCGTGAGATATTCACATGTAAAGTTAAGTTGAATGCAATCTCAAAATGGGTTTGGGCCTGTAAATCTCCCCTACTGTGTTCATCGGGGGGGGGGACAAGCTGGATGCAGACTTTATTGCCACAGGGACGAGGGAGAGAGAAAGAGAAAGCAAAAAGGGCTTTCTATGCCATTAAAAAGTCAATCCAAATAGAAATTCCAATTGGCATTTGGCTCAAAATTTTTAAATCAGTAATTGAACCAATTGCACTTTACGCAGTGAGGTGTGGGGTCCGCTAACACAACAAGAATTTGCAAAATGGGACAAACATCCAATTGAGATCCTGCATGCAGAATTCTGTAAAAGTATCCTCCGGACTCAGAGGAAAACCGCAAACAATGCATGCAGGGCAGAATTAGGCCAATATCCACTACTAATTAATATCCAAAAAAGAGCCATCAAATTTTGGAAACACCTAAAAATGAGCAACCCCCACTGCTATCATTACAAAGCCCTGAAATGCCAAGAGATGATCATAGAGAAGAGTCCCCTCAGTCAACTGGTCCTAGGACTCAGTGAAGTAACTACTAACACTACTAATAATAATCAGCCCCAGGACAGTGACATCCTAGCACAGAGAATTCGACCCAACACAATTATTACTAAACAAAAAGAAAAATATTTGACCTATTGGACAGAAATGACAAAAACCCAAAACAAACTCGACTGCTATTTGGCCCTAAACAGACAGTACACCATGGCTGATTACCTGACCATGGTGAAAGATAGCAAACTGAGAAAAACCTTGACAATGTACAGACTTAGTGAGCATAGCCTGGCCATCGAAAAAGGCAGACACAGGCAGACCTGGCTGCCCAGAGAGGACAGGATATGCTCTCACTGCAGTCAGGGAGTGGTGGAGACAGAGATGCACTTCCTCACAACTTGTGGAAACTATCAGGACATAAGGGGGAATTTCTACCCAAAATTCATAAAAATATGCCCTGAATTCAAAAATTTGAATGACCACCAAAAACTCCCATATCTATTAGGGGAACAGAGAAAATGTGTAACTTTAGCGGCAAACTATGTTACAGCTTGCCATAAGCAGAGGGACAACCAGTGACCATTGAATCTAAGAAACGATTATATGTATATTGTTTGTGTGTGTATTTATGTATACATGGGTATATTTGTCTATACACTGTATGTCTAGATCTGCGTTTATGTGTTCAATTATATATGTTTTTCTGTGCTTTGGCAACATAAGATGTATCTTGTCATGCCAATAAAGCAATTTGAATTGAAAATTGAATTGAATTGAATTGAGAGGGAAAGAAAACAGAGGTGGGAGCCAGCATAGGCCACTGTTGTCCATTTCTATTGCCAGCTAAAGTGCTGCCGTACCGAATGCCTAGGAGCTATGGCTTAGAAATTCAGGCTTGTTTTGGGTGCGAGGTGGGGAGAGTGGGGCCCAGGTAACAATCCCTGCGCCTGAATGGTGAGGCGCGAGGCACCCCCCGATATTGGGACTCGGGCCTCACTTACATTGAGCCGGCTAGCTGCCAAGAGCAGTCTTAAGGAAAAAGGGCAGTCTAAAGCAGGCGGGGCAGTCTAAATGAGGAGGGGCTATCTAAAGGAAATGGGGCTATCTAAAGGATGGCAGGAGATCCATAGCATGAGAGGAGATCATAGGAGATCTATAAAAGGAGGCACAATCTAGAGCAGGCGGGGCAATCTAAAGGAGGAGGGGCTAGCTAAAGGAAGAGGGGCTATCGAAAGGATAAGAGAAGATCAAAAGGAGGAAGGGATGAGATCTAAAGGAGGAGAGGAGATCTATAAAAGGAGGTGCAATCTAAAGTAGACGGGGCTATCTAATGGAAGATGGAAATTCTAAAGGAAAGAAGATCTAAAGGAGATGGGATGATCTAAAGGAGATGGGGAGATCGAAAGACGGGGGGGGGAGATATAAAGGAGGGGCATATCTAAAGAACAAGCAATATTATAAAGAAGGAGATGTAGTTAAGAATGAGTGAGGTTTAAAAAAGGAAAGGTGGTCTAAAGGATGGGGGTGGTAGAAAGGAGGAAGAGCAAATGAGATGTATACTGCCATTTATAATGGCAAGAGCCTAAGTCGACATATATGATGGGAAACCCTATGTCAACATTTTGCCGTCATTCTCCGTTGGCTGGCTCAAAGTAAAACGGCAGCAAATCAGAATTGAAAAAGTAGGGAAGATATGAATCAAAAGCAAGGTGATTGGGAGAAAATTGCCAATAAGTAACTACTGAGGACCAGTGTTCCCTCTAAACTGCACGCATGTGTGGCTGCGCAGTAATCTGCAAGGTCTGCGCACAGGCCGCTCACAAGCTTTTCAATTTGAGATACCGCGCATGCGTAGCCATTTAAAGGGACCGCGCATTGAAATAAACAGGTCGCGCACAACAAAGATTTAGAGGGTACATTGCTGAGAACTTATGAAAACAATTAATCTACTGATATAAAATAAAAGTGAACCAATCAAAACACTCAAAATGTTTTTTGAAAAACATTCAACTGCATTTTTTTCCTCAGTAACTGAAATTTCTAATGTCCAAAATAAGTTTTTAAACCAAACTTTTTAAAAAGCGAAAAATTATATATTTCACAATAAAATCATTACATTCACCAAGTGAATTGTCATTTGCTTTTTTTGTGTGAATTTGTGTACAAAAACGGTGAAATTTGACATTTTGAAATTAGTTTGTACTTTCTGTAATGTTGAAATTCACAACTGACAGGGGATTAAGAAGATGAAACTTTTGTACGGCGATGGTTTCAAAATCTGCTGACGGTATTCCTCGCCACTTGGCTCACTTGCTGCCAATAAACTCCCGCTTGGGGGGGCGGGGTGGTCAGCAGATCACGTGAGCAAAACCGCTCACCAATTCTCAATATATGTCACCAGAAACAAGCAGTTTTAAGTTGATCCCAAAGTGCGGAGTATAAAAGTTGAATCCTACGCCAAGCAAGAAAGGAAAACCAGAAAGAAATGGAAATGCAAAACGTCTGCTCTCAGGTAAATGATGAAAGCCCAGTTAGAAGTGTTGATACAATCTGTAAGACATCAGCTACCATTTAATCAGTTTGTTATTAGGAATGCGACTGTTTAAACTGGACGGGGCTTAATAAATGAGCAGTCTATGAAAGAGTCTGTTATTCATGTACTTTTCTTAATTACAAACCTCATATCTCGTGCTGATGGAATGCCATTCAGTTTCAAACCAAATCTCGACTTCTTACCAAACTTTTTGCCGTTGAAATTATTTCACGGGCCATGCTTGTCGTATCAATCTGCCGCTGTATGCATTTGCTTTTATAGCGATCCAGTTCTAATCACCATCCAACCTATTAGATAGATGTACAGGACAGACACAGGGACTGGGGAGTGGGACAGGCGTCGAGAGAGATCCACAGATGGACTGGGAGAGAGAAACCACAGATGCATACATGGAGAGAGAGAGAGAGAGAGAAAGCCGTATATAAAGAGAAAACCACAGGTATGCACAGGAGAGATTGAGAAAATAACCGATTAACAGAAAGATAAGAGAAAGAAGAAAATACAGAGAGAAACAACAGCTGAAGAGAAAGAACAAAATGAAGATGGAAGAGCGAACATCACAGAGAGAGAGGGAAAGAGAAAAGCACAGATAGAAAGAGAAAAGCACAGATGACGAGCAAGAGGAGGAAAGAGAAAAGCACAGATAGAGCGAGTGCAACAAGCAAATATGCACACTGGGATACAAGAATAACTTCAAATGCACATAGGAGGGAATGGGAGAAAGCCACAGATACTCAGAGACTGTTTTTTGGTCACTGATATGCACATCAAGTCATCAACTGTGTGTGTGTGTGTGTTTAATATATATGAAAATAAGACAATTCTGTTCTTCAGGGATTTGCTGCAACAAAATTGGATGTGGCCACCCCTGCTGACCACGCTAGAGCATCACATCAGTGCGCGAACATGGTGTGCCACCAGGGTACGAGCTGCCGACGTGGCTAATAAGGGCCGCACTTCTTCCAGCCATGACCAAACCTGCGCTTCATTTGTCCTACTATCAGGTGATGTGGCCACACAACACATTTACAAATACAGAGACATGACAACTCAGAGTCCATCTCTCCAGCTGCTGCAGCTACTGGCTGTTAGGGGGAACAAAAGAGCACGGTGCAGTTCAGCGGAGGCTTTTGAGACTTTTAACAAAAGCAAACTTCACATCATAATTTCACCTCAGTCAGGACCAAGCCCCAAGACCAAAGGCTTTTCAGTAAAACACAATGTGACAGTGAAGGGCTATGTATCTTCAGAACAGCAGCCAATACCAATCAGTTTGGCTCCCCCTTTTATGCCCTTATTCTGCATATAAACTGCTGTGAGAAGTGAATGGTTTCAGATTGATTGTCCCTCCACAGTTACAGTAGAATGTAGTGACTGATTAACCCCAATTGGAGCCAGTTGAAGGGATGGTGTGAATGACTGAAATCAATTTGATTGAAAGGCAATCTGTTCATATTCACAATGCAGTCCTTGTTTCACTGAAGAACTATACAGAGTATCAGGCTCAATCACTTCTAATGAGCCTCCAATTGTGGCCTCCATGTTACATCCACAGCAGGCTATAAGCAGCTCAAATACCGCTCCATCTGGGAAAGCGCGTGAACGCAGAATCATTTTCTAATTGTAAATTACAGGACTTGTCCTTTCTCAAACCCACTGAACATAAAAGTCTCACACATTTTCGGAGCCTGATGATACAAGAATAACACGGGGCTAAAATCCTGCAGCACGACACGCTTGAGGTATCCCGGCTTTACACTTCAAACCAAGCTGATTCATAGCTCTCATTTCACCAGCGCAGACAACTCAGGAAGAGGAAGAGGTTGGGGTGTTTGTGTCTACACCCGATACGAGGCGATGACTGCAGCATTCACCTGAGGTTGTGACTTGGCTGGGACCGTGGAACAAACGTGAATGTAGAGAGGCTGAATGCGGCTGGGTCATAAGAACATAAGAAATAGGAGCAGGAGTTGGCCATATGACCCCTCGAGCCTGGTCCGCCATTCAATAAGATCATGGCTGAACTTCTACATCAACTCCACTTTCCCGCCCGATCCCCATATCCCTCGATTCTCTTAGTGCCCAAAAATCTATCGATCTCCGTCTTGAATATACTCGTCGACTGAGCATCCACAGCCCTCTGGGGTAGAGAATTCCAGTAGAGTGAAGAAATTTCTCCTCATCTCAGTCCTAAGTGGCCATCCCCTTATCCTGAGACTATGGCCCCTAGTTCTAGACTCTCCAGCAATATCTGTGAATCCAAATTTTGAATCTTGGGGATGGGGAGGAGAAGCAATGGCTGGGTACAGTTGAAATCAAAGCGGGGAGCGGAGACAATGACCAGGGTTAAAATGGAGCAGGGCGCCAATGTAAAAGACCAGACAGCATCATAAGGATTGCAAGGTGGTAATGGTGGGGAGGTCGGATAGATCACAATAAGGCAGGCCTAGTGTTAAAAGACTGGCCGGGGTCACAACCAGTGAAGTGCCAGGGGTAAGGGGCTGGGCAGGACTGTTATGGTGGCGAGGGGGGGGATGGAAGATAGTTGCAATCAGCAGGGACTGATAAGAGAAGTGATGGCAATGTCAACTCAGTTGAGGAGGTTTCCTGTGGGATGCGAGGCCTTAACTAAATCGGAACCGGATTGGCTGATTTTCTTCCCCCTCCCCTACTTAACTAAGGAGCATTAAGACCAATTGCAGCAACACCTATCTTGAAGAGATCAAGCTAAATCAGCACAGACCGCAGGCTGAATATGGGACTCTCCTGGTCTGTGTGACTCGGTACCACTGACATGGCATACTGATTCACTGAGACAACGGCGGGGCCCCTCGGTAGATATTTAGTGCTTGTTGACTTTGGATTTAAAAATGTTTAGATTCTTGCCTCAGGTTCACATTCAACAAGTCCTGACCATAAAGGTGTGAAATCTGACCACCCAATATACATTAAAAGCATCAGCGATAAGATGACATGTCCTACTTGTTTTGATTTCTGTACTTTTCAATGCACAAGTAAAAAGGAAAATGTGAAGATTTGCACTCCTAACGTGCCTGACCATATCTCTCAGCAACATTCAAAGTTAGTTAGTTACTTTGAAGGGTAATGACTGTTGTTATGTATGGAAATGGCGGCATACAAAGCATTGCTAAAAAAAATGACACAGAAAGGGTAAGGGTGTGCAGGAATTGCGTACTGTATGCAAAACGTTTAATTTGGTTCTTCGACAGCAACTCCCAAACCCGCGACCTCTATCATCTAGAAGGACAAGGGCAGCAGGCGCACGGGAACAGCATCACCTCCAAGTTCCCCTCCAAGTCACACACCATCCTGACTTGGAAATATATCGGCTGTTCCTTCATCGTCGCTGGGTCAAAATCCTGGAACTCCTTCCCTAACAGCACTGTGGGAGCACCTTCACCACACGGACTGCAGCAGAGGGCAGCTCACCACCATCACTTTCTCAAGGGCAATTAGGGAATGGGCAATAAATGCTGGCCTTGCCAGCGATGCCCACATCCCATGAACGAATAAAAAAAATACATTACAGATGGATATCGATATAATGGATGGATATAGCAGGAGGGTGTATCACTGCCCTCACAGTCCTCCCACCAGTCACAAAGACGAGGCAGATGTGGAGCTCGGGATGCAGCTCACCAACCCTTTGGGTGCACATAAGAAATAGGAGCAGGAATAGGCCACTTGGCCCCTCGAACCTGCTCCACCATTCAATAAAATCATGGCTGATCTTGGGCTCAAAGCCACTTCCCTGCCCGCTCCCCATAACCCTTCACTCCCTTATCTTGCAAAAATCTGTCTATCTCCACCTTAAATATATTTAATGACCCAGCCTCCACGGCTCTGGGGGGAGAGAATTCCACAGATTTACGACCCTCTGAGAGAAGAAATTGCTCCTCATCTCAGTTCTAAAAGGGCGACCCTTTATTCTGAGACTGTGCCCCCGAGTTCTAGATTTCCCCACGAGGGGAAACATCCTCTCTGCATCTACCTTGTCGAGCTCCCTCAGTATCTTATATGTAGGGGCATGAAATCCAGTGATACCTAAAAATACATAGATGAGAAAACATACCCTTCATTGATGTCTAACTACCATTAAAAAAAAAACTTGTGCAGGTAAAAATAAATAACCCAGGTCGCAAAGACCGAGCTGCTGCACTCTCCTCCTGTTCTGAGTTTACAGGCTGGATGATTCAAAGCAAAAACAAGACTCACTAAATGTAAAATCTTATTGATTGCAGACTGAAGGTTTGGAAACTAAAGATAGGTTAATGCCACCCAGAGGCACTATGTTCAAACCTGTGTGGAGAGACATCGGAGTAGGTCCTTCACCACTGAAGTGAGATTTTATTGGGGGGGGGGGGGGCAAAAAAGAGAGCTAGGCAATGCTGTAAATCATTTAAACCTATTGCGCAATGTTTATTTGCAATTGTGACATTTGTCCGTGCTATGATGAGACATGTTAATGCTGGGGGGAGAAAAAAGAATTTCAAAACAGAATTATTTTGTATAGAGTGAAGCCACTGTCTGTTTGATGGTGTGGTGCATGTGGGGGAATATATCAATATATTACATTTTTGGTATGGCTCCACATAGACAACAACAACAACTTGCATTTATATAGCACCTTTAATCTAGTAAAACGTCCCAAGGTGCTTCACAGGAGCGTTATCGAACAAAATCTGACACCGAGCCCCATGAGATATTAGGGCAGATGAACAAAAGCTTGGTCAGAGGTAGGTTTTAAGGAGCGTCTTAAAGGAGAGAAAGGCGGAGAGGTTTAGGGAGCTTAGGGCCCGGGCAGCTGAAGGCACGGCCGCCAATGGTGGAGCGATTCAAATCAGGGATGTGCAAGAGGCCAGAATTGGAGGAGCGATCAGGAAGTTTGACGTGTACCGGGAGCGATACGCATTTGCAGGTTGAAGCAATCTTCGGGCTGCTCGGGCTGAATGGCCGGTTATCGTGCTCCAGCTTGGGTTCGGTTCTAGGGAGTCGGGGAAGGGAGCCTGGCAGGTGGCTTATTTGCCTTCCTTCGGCTCAGCTACTTCCTTCTCCTTGGAGGTGGATTGGTGACTGGGATGGGGAGTGGGCTGGCGTTAGACTAGACCCTAGACTACATGGTGCTTCTCCATTTGAAGGTGGAGGCTGTTTTACTCACCTATTATGTCAAGGGATGCCTAGGGGGCAGAATTCGGTTGCTTTGTGCCTCCTGTTAGCGCCCCCCGGTGCTGTACCTCCGGCGATGACATCATCACCGTGCGCAGCACCCCGCTCGTGCCCCGGCTGCGAACTTCAGTAGCGCCCGTTGACTTACCGCTGGACGCTATGTCCGACAGGGTCAGGGGAGCATACGTGCGGCCAGGGCGGCGATATTTAAAGGGGAGGTGCCGGGCAGCAATTTTTGTTGCTGGCCGCCTGCCAGCACCTGCCCCCTTTGCCGTCCCCGGCCTCCTTACCCGCCCCACCGTGGGGTGCTGGCCGCGCTCAGTCAGCCCAGCACTCCTTTTGAGTGCCGGGCTCTTTTGCCGACACCCCGATCCCTGGTGGCCCAGCTGGGCCACGATGCCCCCCCTCCTTTAATAAGGGGAGGAAGGCCTGCAGTACCGCGGCACGACATGCCGGCGCACGTGGTGCTGTTGCACATAGCGCCACGATATTCAATGGGAGTGCCCCCAAGAGCGAGGGGGAGTGCTTCCAGTAGCGCCCTGCCTCCCTCTTGGGGGCACTACCAGTGAATTTCAGGCGCAGGGGCGCTAACTTTTTTGGGGTTAACAATTCCTCTCTTGTTCTACCTCAATAATGTGTCTTAAACTAACCTCAAGAGGATCTTGCCCCAATCCGACACTGATATTGTTATTTCCCACACAGTCACTCCATGGCCTCTCTGAGTGGAGGCTACAGAAATTTAGTGCTCAATTATCAACTTTTTAAAAATGTATTCATTCACGGGATGTGGGCGTCGCTGGCAAGGCCAGCATTTATTGCCCTTGTGGCTTGCTAGGCCATTTCAGAGGGCAGTTAAGAGTCAACCACATTGCTGTGGGTCTGGAGTCACATGTAGGCCAGACCGGGTAAGGACGGCAGATTTCCTTCCCTAAAGGGCATTAGTGAACACTCCGGTAGTTTCATGGTCGCCATTACTGACACTAGGGGCTGGATTTTGACACTGGAGGCATGTAGGAGGCGGGACTACAACTTTTGGGGTTGCAGTCCCGCCTCCATCGAGTTGTGGCCAACCCACGCGATTTTCACTTGATTGACCTTGTTGCTCAGCAGGCCAATTAAGGCCCACCCGGCAACAGGTGACGTCACAGATTGACATTTCATCTGTCAAGAGCTCCAAGCCCTTCAGCCCGACGGTCCGCCTCGCTAACTTGACGTGGTTTGGAGCCGTCGGGAATCCCAAAGTTCAGGAATAAAAATAGGGATTAGGCTAAAAACTGCCTGTTAACAGGCAGTTAATTGGCACTAATCCCCTTCCCGCCTCGGGGAGGCAGGTCCCAGCGCGGGTCGGTTACCCGCCTCCTTTGAAACTGGCATGGAGGCGGGATGGGTTCGTGCCCCCCGATTTCGCGATTTTAACCCCCCGCACGCCTCGAATCCCGCCCCCACGGCCCAATGAAAATCCTGCCCTAGCTTTTTATTCCAGATTTATTTAATTAACAATTTAAATTTCCCAGTTGCCGTGGTGGGATTTGAATTCGTGTCTCCGGATCATTAGTCCAGGCCCCTGGATTACTAGTCCAGTAATATGAATGCTGTGTTGCAGGACCTTATATAACTGTTTTATGCTGAGTACTTGTGCTGATAAGGGCCTGTCCAAACACTTCCACTAAGGACCATGCAACTGTAAACTAAAATGTCAGCTGTGGTTCAGTGGGTAGCACTCTCGCCTGTGAGTCAGGAGGTTGTTGGTTCAAGTCCCACTCCAGAGCAGAAAAATCTAGGCTGGCACTCCCAGTGCAGTACTGAGGGAGTGCTGCACTGTCGGAGGTGCTGTCTTTCCGATGCCTTTTCAGGTGGACATTATCGATCCTGCGGCACTATTTCGAAGAAGAGCAGGGGGGGAAGTTCTCCCCGGTGTCCTGGCCAATATTTATCCCTCAATGGACATCACTAAAAGAAACAGATTATCTGGTCATTTATCACATTGCTGTTTGTGTGATCTTGCTATGCACATACTGGCTGCCACGTTTCCTACATTAAAACAGTCACTACACTTCAAAGTACTCCGTTAGTTGTAAAGCGCTTTCGGATGTCCTGCGGTCATGAAAGGGGCTATATAAATGCAATTTAAAAAAAAAAAGACGTTTATTTCACCCTACTGAGCTAGAATTGTAAAATATGGGGTTTTTCCACAGTTCAAGTGGACAGAATAGGAAAATTTCACCCACGCACCCACCCTTACGCTTTACGGAAAACCTAGTGACAACACAGTGCATCCTTTTTTTTGTTAATTAAAGGGGTCAAACTGCTGTCAGAGCCTGTGGCACCTCAGAGGGGGTTATTAGAAGGTGTGCATTACTGCTATTTTTATACTGTAGCTTCTGGTCTGTGGCCAACAGCTACAGATTCAGTTCTAGCCAGGCAGTCCCCTGCTTGTGTGTCGAAATCCCATGTTCGGGAGAGAGCTCTACATATAAGGGTGTACCTATCAGGAAAGGATGAACAAGCTGAGTCTCTTTTCTCTTGAAAAGAGAAGGCTGAGGGGGGTGACCTAATAGAGGTCTTTAAAATTAAGAAAGGTTTTGATAGAGTAGACACAGAGAGAGTGTTTCCACTTGTGGGGAAGAGCAAAACTAGAGGCCATCAATATAAGATCGTCAACAAGAAATCAAATAGGGAATTCAGAAGAAACTTCTTTACCCAAAGAGTGGTGAGAATGTGGAACTCGCTACCACAGGGAGTGGTTGAAGCGAATAGTATAGATGCCTTTAAGGGGAGGCTGGACAAGCCCATGAGGGAGAAGGGAATAGAGGGTTAGGCTGATAGATTTAGATGAGGAAAGACGGGAGGAGGCTCGAGTGGAGCATAAACCGGCATGGACTGGTTGGGCCGAATGGCCTGTTTCTGTGCCGTATATCCCATGTAATCCGATGTAATAAGTGTTACCAGCCCTGCCCCCAAGTGTTAAGTTTGATGGGGTGGATTTTACGAATGCATGCTGCTCTTTTGGATTGTCACCCAATGGTATAACACGCATTGTTTTATGAGCATGGGCTTCTCTGTCCAAATTCTTCAAGCTGTGATGGATGTTTACTGGCACAGAAGGAGGCCATTCGGCCCATCGTGCCTGCCTGGTGCAATCCCAAACCCTAAACCCACTGCCTCGCTTTTCCTCATAGCCCTGTACAGGAAACTTTTTTTTAATCCGGGACCGACGTGGTGCCGGTTCATCCGTATAAAGCAACAAACCCTGTTGCTTAGCAACAGGTTCAGAACAATGGCCACAAGCTCCAAGCGTCTCTGTAGCTTAGCAACAGCTGCAGCCACACCCTTGCACAGCAACAGATCGAGGAAGGCAAGTAATAAAACTTACCTGAACCTACTGCTGAATTTTGCCGGTTAACCGAGATTTCTGGTTATTTAGGTGCCGGTAAATCGAAAGTTTCCTGTATCTTCCTCTGCTTCCAAATGTTCATCTACTCTTCCCTTTACCGACTCGATGGTCTCTGGCTCAACCACGCCCTTTGGCAAAGCAGCCCATGCTCCGTCAACTCTCGGCATAATGACATTTCTCCTAACCGCTCTTTTCACTCGCTAACAATTTTAGGTTGAGAACTCTGGTCTCGGACCCCCCCAGCCAGAGGAAACACTTTTCCCCATCAAAACCCTCGGTAATGTTAGAAACTTCCGTGAAGCGTCATGTGACGTTATTCTGTGTTAAAGGTGCTATGCAAACGCACGTTGGTGCTGTTGTAAATCTCTTCTCAACCTTCTCTCCTGCAGAGGAATTAGTCCCAGTATCCTAATTCTCTCCTCATAAATATAGGCCTAGAAATTCGTCTCGGGCGACACAAAACGTGCGGTGATGGATTGTCCGCCCGTTATACGCAGAGCCGGATATTCAGTTGCATTGACTGCCATGGCCCTGAATGTCAAACGATGCATATAACGGGCGAACGATCCGATGCCGCCCATTCTGCCACACCGCCCGAGACGCATTTCTGGGCCATAGTTTCTTCATCCCTGTTATCATCCTGGTGAGTCTACACTGTACACTCCATGGTTTCAATGTCCTATCCATAATGGGTTGACCAAGACTACATACACCACTCTGACCACTCAAAGCTCTGTGGTATTATTGACCACATTTATATTCAATGTAGGACTCAGACTGTGCTTGCTGTTTCCTCCCAAGATGGTGGGTTACCAGTGTAACATCCTCCAGCCCTACAACCCTCCGAGATCTCTGTACACCTCCAATTCTGGCCTCTTACGCATCCCCAATTGTCATCGCTCCACCACTTGCGGCCGTGCCTTCAGCTGCCTTGGCCTCAAGCTCTGGAATTCCCTGCCTAAACCTCTCCACCTCTCTCCCCTCCTTTTAAAAGGCTCCTTAAAACCTACCTCTTTGACCAAGCTTTTGGTCATCTGTCCTAATATGTGGCTCGGTGTCAAATTTTGCTTGATACTCGCTCCAGTGAAGCGCCTTGGGACGTCTTACTACATTAAAGGCGCTATGTAAATGCAAGTTGTTGCTGTTGTCGGAGGGGGAAGGGACGAGGAAGCGAGGGATGGCACTTTCCAAAGAGGAAAGGAGGGAAAGATCGAGAGCGCAAATCACCCCAGGCTGGTCTCACTTAAAAAAAAGGGGAGCAGAGGCACAAGGCTAGGAACAGACTGCCATCTAAATCGGAAATGGCATGCAGTGAGGTAAACCGGTCCTGTTGGCGAGGAGAAAGAAAAAGAAACTGGAAAATTGGACAAATCTAGCGTAAGTTTTCTCTCTTTGAAGAGCGAAGATATTTTGATCTTCGATGACTCACTCCTTCTAAAAGCTTCACCGCTTTAAAACAAACACTAATGGCACCACTTAAGAGAGTTTTGAGCTCCAGCCAAAAGAAGGCACTGAAGGGGGTAACACGGTTAAAATGTGCAGATAGCTGGTTGAGTATTAACAGCTACTCTTGAGGACAGTGTCCCTTTGTGCTGCATTTTCTGGCTGATTAAGACCACCACCACAAGCTGATAACATGACAAGGACCCAATGGTAATTGCACTCAATGGTTAAGTGGCCTCCATAATGCTGCCCGCCAGTTTGTACGATTCCACTCAAACCCGGCTGTGTTGAAGGAGGAGCAGGACTCCCTCGAATAGTTTTAATCAAACATGTCACTTCTCCCTTGCCTTCCACACGATCCTGCAAGTTACACACCCTAGGTAGTAATGTTGTTGGTTTTCAGCAGTTAGGTTTTTTTTGTCTATTAAAAAGAAATTGAAAACTTTAGCGCCTGTGGATCTACAGAAACACAGCACTGGGCAGCTCCAGCACTCGTTTTGACCGTGACAGCACCGTATCTGTCTTCTTTGTCCTAACTGCCAATTTTTAAAATTTAGTTGACCAGCATGCACCCCCCCCCCGGCCTTCCTGCATGCGAGTCTGGCTTCATGCGCACTGTGTTTCATCCAGTACCACCCTTTACGTTTGACAATGGGAATTTTTTTTGCAATATGAAAATGCAAGCCAGAGCACAGGATGTTGCAATAGGTTACCTTTCACCTCTGGGTCAAGGGTCCAGGCTATTCCATCTCTCTACTGGTTATGAGGCGCGTTTAGTCGTCCGGTTGCAAAAAAAAACACGTTATGGGCAGACAGCATAAAAACTGTCCCTGATTTGACAACCTCCCTCAAGAGGGGCCACAGGACGGAATGTATGAAGAAAATGTTGCTCTGGTGAAATAGGGGTTGCTTTGCTGAGGTTGAGATTGAGATTGGGCGCCTTTACTCTGAATCTGCGACCTCTTGATTCTGACACTGGATGCCTGAGATGAGGACGCGCATTATTCTCTATCAATTTGACGAGTGCAAAGATTCGCACACGGCTAGTATTGATATCTCCAGAGATTTGAGCACATAATCTAGGCTGGCACTTCAGTGCAGTACCGAGGGACTGCTGCACTGTTGGAGATGCTGTCTTTTGGACGAGACGTTAAACCGAGGCCCCGTCTGCCCTCTCGGGTGGACGTAAAGGATCCCACTATTCGAAGAAGAGCAGGGGAGTTCTCCAGGCCAATATTTATGGCTCAACCAACAACAACAACTTGTATTTATATAGTGCCTTTAACGTAGTAAAACATTCCAACACGCTTCACAGGAGTATTATAAAACAAAAATTGACACTGAGCCGCGTAAGGAGAAATTAGGGCAGGTGGCCAACAGCTTGGTCAAAGAGGTAGGTTTTAAGGAGCGTCTTAAAGGAGGAAAGAGGGGTAGAGAAGCGGAGAGGTTTAGGGAGGGAATTCCAGAGCTTAGGGCCTAGACAGCTGAAGGTACGACCACCAATGGTTGAGCGATTATAATCAGGGTTGCTCAAGAGGGCAGAATTAGACGAGCGCAGATATCGCGGAGTGTTGTAATTCTAATTCTAATTCTGTCCTCGAGCATCCCTGCTTATAATCGCTCAACCATTGGTGGCCATGCCTTCTGTTGCCTGGGCCCTAAGCTCTGGAATTCCCTCCCTAAACCTCTCCGCCTCTCTTTCCTCCTTTAAGACGCTCCTTAAAACCTACCTCTTTGACCAAGCTTTTGGTCACCTGCCCTAATTTCTCCTTATGTGGCTCGGTGTCAAATGTTTTGTCTTAAAATACTCCTGTGAAGCACCTTGGGACGTTTTACTACGTTAAAGGCGCTATATAAATACAAGTTGTTGTTGTTGTAGGGCTGGAGGAGATTACAGAGATGGGGGGGGTGAGGCCATGGAGGGATTTGAAAGCTAGGATGAGAATTTTGAAATCGAGTCGTTGCTTAACCGGGAGCCAATGTAGGTCAGCGAGCACAGGGGTAACCATCACCAAAAAAAGAGATTCTCTGGTCTCACTGCTGTTTGTGGGATCTTGCTGTGTGCAAATTGGCTGCTGCGTTTCCCTACTTTACCACAGTGACTGCACTTAAAAATTACTTGATTGGCTGCAAAGTGCTTTGGGGTGTCCTGAGTTCGTGAAAGGCACTATAGAAATGCAAGTCTTTCTTTTACGTAAATGGGATGAGGTCAAAATATGTAACAGTTTGCTTAGGTTTATACAGAACACAGTAGTGACACATGGGCTCGATTTTGCAATGGGGAGCTTTTGGAGGCGGGACTCCCACTTTTTGGGTTGTAGTTCCGCCTCCATCGACTTGTGGCCAACCCACGCTATTTTCCCTTGATTGACCTTGTTAAGCCCGCCCAGTGGGCTCAGCAGACCAATTAAGGGACACCTGGTTACTGGTGATGTCAGCAGCTGACATTTCATCTGTCAAGAGCATTTGACAGATGAAATATCAGCGTTTGACAGCTCTGTGAAGCTGTCAAACACTGACAATCTGTCTTCTAACTTGAGCCCTTCTACTCAGACTCAGTTAGAGATCTCTCCAGACCAGAAAGCAGAAGGCTGCAGCTTTTGACCGTTCAGCGGCCATTCTGCTTTCTGTGCCGGTGAGCTGAGGGACTCCTGAGAACTGAAGGGAGGAAGCCTGCAGGAGAAAGTAAAAGGTAAGTAAAACTTATTAAAACACTTTACACACACCTCACACACTTACCTCTGCACACATGCACCCATTACTCACCTGCACAACGGACATCTCGACCCCTCCAACCCCTTCAGACCGACGGTCTGCCTCGCTGACCCTGGCGAGGTTCGGAGCCGTCGGACAGCCCACACTTCAGCGCTAAAAATAGGGATGAGGCATAAAACTGCCTGTTAAGTACCTGTTAACAGGCAGTTAATTGGCACTAATCCCCTTCCTGCCTCGGGGAGGCGGCTCCCAGTACAGGTCGGGTACCTGTCTCCTGGGACATTGACACGGAGGCGAGTTGGGGGCGGGATAGGTTCCTGCCGCCCGATTCTGCAATTTTCCCACCACTCCCGCCTCCAAACCCGCCTCCTCGGGGCTTGGAAAATCGAGCCCATAAACTGTGAAATAGGAAGAGTTTATAAAACAAGTGTTGATTTTATGGATGAGCACCCTTATATCATAAGTCATCCGCGATAGGCTTCTTTTGACATATTGAGGGTGATTAAATTACTGTACTAGAGATGTGATATACTGCACTACTGACAGCTCTGAAAGCATCTTATTTGTGCTGTTGGACCTAATGTGAAACTGTACAAAGTCAACGCTGTTCATCTGACTCAAGGATTGCAGGCACAGGCTAAAGCTATATGTCTAAAGCTATGTGTTCCCTCTGCTGCATTACACAAGATCTTTGCTTTAAAGCTGCTCTTGAGCGCTACCCGAATGGCTCAGTGAATAAATGCGTCGCTGCTCTGATGCTGAGCTTCAACACAACACAACGGCCCCATGTCTGATCCCAGTCTGTGCCAAGTTAACGGAACTGGAATTCAGTTTAAAATAAAATCTAGAAATAAACATCCACTCCCTCCACCACCGGCGTACTGTGGCTGCAGTGTGCACCATCTACAAGATGCACTGCAGCAACTCGCCAAGGCTTCTTCGGCAGCACCTCCCAAACTCGCGACCTCTTCCACCTAGAAGGGCAAGGGCAGCAGGCGCATGGGAACACCACCACCTCCAAGTCACACATCATCCCGACTTGGGCATTTATCGGCCGTTCCTTCATCGCTGCTGGGTCAAAATCCTGGAACTGTCTCCCTAACAGCACTGTGGGAGCACCTTCGCCACACGGAGTGCAGCGGTTCAAGAAGGCGGCTCACCACCACCTTCTCGAGGGCAACTAGGGATGGGCAATAAATGCCGGCCTTGCCAGTGACGCCCACATCCAGAGAATGAATAATTAAAAAGATAAAAAGCTGGTCTCAGTAAAAGTGACCATGAAGCTGTCGGATTGTCATTAAAAACCCAACTATGTTCGCTATGTCCTTTAGGGAAACATAGAAGATAGGAGCAGGAGTAGGCCATTCGGCCCCTCGAGCCTGTTCCGCCATTTAATGAGGTCATGGCTGATCATCCAAATTCAGTATCCTGTCCCTGCTTTCTCCCCATATCCCTTGATCCCTTTAGCCTTAAGAAATATATCTAACTCCTTCTTGAATATATTTAATAAGTTGGCCTCAACTGCCTTCTGTGGTAGAGAATTCCACAGGTTCACCACTCTCTGGGTGAAGAAATTCCTCATCTCAGTCCTAAATGGCTTACCCCTTATCCTTAGACTGTGACCCCTGGTTCTGGACTCCCCAGCCATCGGGAACATCCTTCCTGCAACTAGTCTGTCTAGTCCTGTTAGAATTTTATAAGTTTCAATGAGATCCCCTCTCATTCTTCTAAACTCCAGCGAATATAAGCCTAGTCGACTCAATCTCTCTTCATACGTCATTCCTGCCATCCCAGGTATCAGTCTGGAAAGAACCCTGTTGTCCTTCCCCATACGGGACTCCAGTTTCGCACCAATGTGGTCGTCTCTTAACTGCCCTCTGAAGTAGCTTAGCAAGCCAGTCAGTTGTATCAAAACCACTACCAGCGGTTCAGGTCCACGGTCCACCTACCCCCTTGTCAGAGCAACTGGGATGGGCAATAAATGCCACCCTTGCCAGCAACGCCCACATCCCGAGAGTGCGGGAACTACATTGTGACCCTGGGCTGGGGAGGAATCAGCAAGTGTTCCAGCTGGCGATTATGATCCAGTGATCTCTGCATGTATGCGAGACGTGGGGTCAGTCGTGGTGCACCCTCCACCACTGATCAAATAACCTGTCAACAGTCATTATTAAGGCTTGGACTTGAAGAACGGTTACTCGGATGAAGTAATGGATGGCTGCAGACGTTGATGGAGCCACACTTAGCACTTAGAGGGATAGGGGAGCGAGAGGGAGGAAAACAAAGTAAAATAAACTATCCTTGGGAGAGATACAGAAAAGCCTTTTATAAGGTTGTTTTCTGTGGATTCTCCTTCAGAGCCAGGGGGAAACCCATGCTATACCAAGGACTACTGTGTATATCAGCAGCACATCACTGAACAATGAGGAACAGCACCCTAAAAGCGAAGGCCGAGGCTTTGCCTAGACGATCATCTGAACTACCGTTGAGATTTATAATTGTGTACTGCGAAAATTAGTCTTCAAACTTGGTGATGTTATGTTGATGACCACCTCCAACTGTGATAGGCCATATTCGGAATGGTTCCCTGGTTGGCTAGCCTTTATGCTTACTATAATTGATCACCCAAATTAATCCAAGTTAATAAGAAATGCATTGAGTGATGATGCATACATCATCAATCTGAAAGATTAATCCATGCTCATGTGGTGGTACAATAAACAACTGCAAATGGCTGGACTTAATCTACCGCTTTTGGCTTAACCCCGTGCCTTGGTTTTCCCCGAGGAGCTAAAGTCAGAAGAATGAGGCCAGATTAAACTGGCTCCGTTTATATCCCGTTTACAGGGATTTCATTATGACAACAGTCCCACTGAAGGCGACCCGATAAACAAAGGTATGTCAGGTGCTAGTGGAGGCACCAAGACTTTCCTTGGCATTTCCCGGAGTGCCAGTGGCAGCAAGGATAAGCAGCACCCGCTGGCGGTTAAGGTGTGTCCACCATTTCGGCTATGGCCGCGGGTGGGCTGATCAATAAGAGTGACTGTACAGATCGGCAATGTGCATTTACCAATCACTGAGCTCGACAAAACCTCCCCCGAAATAGCGATCTGCAAACTTACAAGCTCGACTTGGTTACAAGTAAACTCTTGTTTAAACGGCACCTAATCAACCGGAATTCTTTAATAACCGGCAAAATAGATAACAGGTCATCTTGCCGAATCCATCCATTTTTCGGAGTCCGAGTTTCCGGCGGTGGCCGAGTTAGTCGCTGGTTTTTATTTTTTTTTGTGTTAAAAATTGCCTACCTCTCTGTTATCCGGGATTTTTAATCAACCGGCACCATCCCGGTCCCGTCGGTGCCGGATACGAAAGAGTTTACTGTATATACTTGAAAAGGAAAAAAATTGCAGGGCTGTGGGGAAAGAGCAGGGGAGTGGGGGCTAATAGGATAGCTCTTTCAAAGAGCCAGCACAGGAACGATGGGCTGAATGGCCTCCTTCCATGCTGTAAGATTCTATGAACTTTATACTACCTGTACGTGTGCGAGGCTCTTGCCCCGGGGTGTTGTTTTCTAGTTGCATACTTGACGTCAAAATTCTGTGTAAGGATGAAACTAGTATATGTGAGGTCATTTTTGAAACCATTCCGTAGACAAATAAGGAAGCTTTGGCAGCAAGGGGGTATTCCAGAATAATATAAAATAGGTATTGAACTGCAAAGTTTAAGTTGGAATGAATCCATAACTATTTCCAACCAGACTGAATCTTACCATACGATCTCCCCGCACCGCTGAGATTCAGTGTAGATACGATCTCCGTGCAAGATAGGTTTCTGTCTTTCATTCTATGTCACATTTCTACGCAAGAAAGCTGATGTGGGGAGCTAGTGGGAGAGGGCTGGTGACCACTGGCCCCCCCAGTCCCCATTCCAAGAGTCTGACTGGATACCCAGATACAGATTCCTTTTAAAAATAAAAACTTAATTCATTAAACTAATCGAAATAAAGAGCAAGGAAATTGATGAGCTCGAAAACTGAGCTTTTTGATTTGAGAGGGCACGGCGAAAATCTGCAATAATGTCCTCCGCCCGAGCTTCCAATGGATAAACGGTATATTCTTGCTGATTACAGCTTCCAGGATTAAGTGGGGACTTGTGAAGTCTGGCAGTGGCAGGGTTAAGGCTCAGACAGTGGCTGTTGATGGAGATGAATGGAAGTGTCCTGCAAAGCTCTCCTGAGGAATGTATTAGCTGACAATTTACTACCAGAAGCAGTGATGCAGTCTGTCAGCTACCATTAGCCTATAGATCCAGCCTAATTGGACACTTTATTAAAGGTGCTTCATCTTAGCGGCTCACCATTTGATGATGGGGGAGGTGGTGGGGAAAAAAATGAGGGAAAAAAATGATCCCGCCGCTTTAGCAGCTGTATTTGCAGTGTGGTAGGACTATCTGTGGAAGTACAGTCCGCACACAAAATCCAGAAGTTAGTTTTTGCAGTATCAAATAATAGTGCAATTTGTGCCAAAAAATTATTTATCATTCATGAAGTCACTTTGGCGGAAGTATTTCAGAGATGGCTGCTGCCATCTCCTGTAGTTGTTTTCTGGGACCTTGGCCTCGGGGAAACTACCTACCAATCTGAAGCATTCTTACACTAATGGTCAGGTATTTTTCACTGTTTGTTATCATTTGGTCAGACTGCCCAACACTGAGAGGGACATTCCTGTAGGCAGACCGAAAAAAAAAATTAACTGTAGTCTGCGGAGGAAGGTCATCGGGAAAATGATCTCTCTCGACGACGGGAATGAATAATTATTAACTTATAAAAAAAAAACGATCACAGATGGGTTTCAGACGCGAACCTCATAAATCAAGATAACATGAACAGCAGTTAGAGCAGATTACATTTGTTTCTCATTCCATGTGTCTCATCACCTACATTAGATTTTTCTGCTCCCTTTGGTGCCCTTGCCCCCAATTACACCAGAGATATGCATCCTAATTTGCCTTGGGTTTTGCTTTTTAAATTAAAACGTGCCCCCCAAAAAAAAGCCTCCCTGGTGCTTTCAGTTGGTGGAAGCACCATGTAACTTGAGCCATATACAGTACGGACACACGAAAATGACGGGCAGGAAAAGACCAGCTGGTCCATCGCGCCTGCCCTCCTCCACTCATGATGGCCGGAGCACCGTGACTTACCAACCCCTCCCACCGCAGCCTTGTAATCACCCGAGAGGTGCAGAAAAAAAACGAGTAAATCCCAGGGTCAGTCAGGAAGAAAAAAATACACTCTGGAAGATTCCTCTCGCTCGACCAGAATGTCCCAGGTTCTTTGTCTTTTTTGAGTTAGCTTACCTCACAGAATCAGAGATTAGTACAGCGCAGAAGGAGGCCATTCGGCCCATCAAGTCTGCGCCAGCTCTTTCGAAGAGCAATCCAGTTAGTCCCACTGCGCCACTCTTTCCCCATATCCCTGCAATTTTTTCTCCTTCAAGTATTTATCCAATTCCCTTTTGAAGGCTACTATTGAATCTGTATCCACCACCCTATCGCGCAGCGTGCTCCAAATCCTAACCACTCGTTGGGTAAAAAAGTTTTTCCTCATGTCGCCTCTGGTTCTTTTTAAATCTCGTTATCGACCCTTCAGCCATTGGAAACAGTTTCTCTTGATTTACTCTATCTAAATCCTTCAGTGATTTGAGAGCCTTGCTAGTGAAAATTGGTCAGTTGCTCAACTCCAGGAGGCCTTAAAGCCCGATCCTGCACTCACTCGCAGTTCTCACGTTTCCCAGCGGGTGGCGATTGGGAGCGCGAACCGTGGGCAATTTTTCCCCCTCCCGAAGGCACTGGGGGTAAATGGCCTTTACCACTGTCCCGGGTTGAGATTAGCTAACCTGGCAGAGCAGGGTTCAAAGCTGCTCTGTATGGCTTGGCTATTCACTGACTTTCATACTAGACCCAGAGCTGTTTGAGGATAAAACTTTCGTCAGGCCCACTTGTTCCCTTAAACAACACATCACAACACGCAGGTGGTTATCTCGCCAGGAAAACGTCGAGGAAAACACAGAACTTGTGTTTAGAGAAGTGCTTCATCACATCTCTCAGAAAGATAGAGTCCTAGAGTTATACAGCACAGAAAGAGGCCCTTCAGCCCATCGTGTCTGTGCCGGCCATCAAGCCCTGTCTATTCTAATCCCATTTTCCAGCAATTGGTCCGTAGCCTTGTATGCTATGGCGTTTCAAGTGCTCATCTAAATGCTTCTTGAATGTTGTGAGGGTTCCCACCTCTACCACCCTTTCAGGCAGTGAGTTCCAGATTCCAACTGCCCTCTGGGTGAAAAAGTTTTCCCTCAAATCCCCTCTGAACCTCCTGCCCCTTACCTTGAAACTATGCCCCCTTGTTATTGACCCCTCTACTAAGGGGAAAAGTTCCTTTCTATGCCAAGCACTTGACATTGTACAGTGATTGACATTGTACAGTGATACACATTGTACAGTGATTCACACTGTACAGTGATTGACATTGTACAATGATACACATTGTACAGTGATTGACATTGTACAGTGATACACATTGTACAGTGATACACATTGTACAGTGATTGACATTGTACAGTGATACACATTGTACAGTGATTGACATTGTACAGTGATACACATTGTACAGTGATACACATTGTACAGTGATTGACATTGTACAGTGATACACATTGTACAGTGATTGACATTGTACAGTGATTGCCATTGTAGTGATTAACACTATAGTGATTGACATTGTACAGTGATTGACATTGTACAGTGATACACATTGTACAGTGATTCACACTGTACAGTGATTGACATTGTACAGTGATACACATTGTACAGTGATTGACATTGTACAGTGATTGACATTGTACAGTGATACACATTGTACAGTGATTGACATTGTACAGTGATTGCCATTGTAGTGATTAACATTATAGTGATTGACATTGTACAGTGATTCACATTGTAGTGATTGACACTGTACAGTGATTCACATTGTAGTGATTGACATTGTACAGTGATACACATTGTACAGTGATTGACATTGTACAGTGATACACATTGTACAGTGATTGCCATTGTACAGTGATTAACATTATAGTGATTGACATTGTACAGTGATTCACATTGTAGTGATTCACATTGTACAGTGATTCACATTGTACAGTGATTCACATTGTACTGTGATTGACATTGTACAGTGATACACATTGTACAGTGATTGCCATTGTACAGTGATTAACATTATAGTGATTTACATTGTACAGTGATTCACATTGTAGTGATTCACATTGTACAGTGATTCACATTGTACAGTGATTGACATTATACAGTGATTGACATTGTAGTGATTGACATTGTACAGTGATTGACACTGTACAGTGATTGACATTGTAGTGATTGACATTGTACAGTGATTGACATTGTACAGTGATTGACATTGTACAGTGATACACATTGTACAGTGATTGACATTGCAGTGATACACATTGTACAGTGATACACATTGTAGTGATTCACATTGTACTGTGATTGACATTGTAGTGATTGACATTGTACAGTGATTGCCATTGTACAGTGATTGCCATTGTACAGTGATTGACATTATAGTGATTGACATTGTACAGTGATTGACATTATAGTGATTGACATTATAGTGATTCACATTTGTACAGTGATTGACATTGTACAGTGATTCACTTTGTACAGTGATTGACATTGTACAGTGATTGACATTGTAGTGATTGACATTGTACAGTGATTGACATTGTAGTGATTGACATTGTACAGTGATTCACACTGTACAGTGATTGACATTGTACAGTGATACACATTGTACAGTGATTGACATTGTACAGTGATTGACATTGTACAGTGATACACATTGTACAGTGATTGACATTGTACAGTGATTGCCATTGTAGTGATTAACATTATAGTGATTGACATTGTACAGTGATTCACATTGTAGTGATTGACATTGTACAGTGATACACATTGTACAGTGATTGACATTGTACAGTGATACACATTGTACAGTGATTGCCATTGTACAGTGATTAACATTATAGTGATTGACATTGTAGTGATTCACGTTGTAGTGATTCACATTGTACAGTGATTCACATTGTAGTGATTCACATTGTACTGTGATTGACATTGTACAGTGATACACATTGTACAGTGATTGCCATTGTACAGTGATTAACATTATAGTGATTTACATTGTACAGTGATTCACATTGTAGTGATTCACATTGTACAGTGATTCACATTGTAGTGATTGACATTGTACAGTGATTGACATTGTAGTGATTGACATTGTACAGTGATTGACACTGTACAGTGATTGACATTGTAGTGATTGACATTGTACAGTGATTGACATTGTACAGTGATTGACATTGTACAGTGATACACATTGTACAGTGATTGACATTGCAGTGATACACATTGTACAGTGATACACATTGTAGTGATTCACATTGTACTGTGATTGACATTGTAGTGATTGCCATTGTACAGTGATTGCCATTGTACAGTGATTGCCATTGTACAGTGATTGCCATTGTACAGTGATTGACATTATAGTGATTGACATTATAGTGATTCACATTTGTACAGTGATTGACATTGTACAGTGATTCACTTTGTACAGTGATTGACATTGTACAGTGATTGACATTGTAGTGATTGACATTGTACAGTGATTCACACTGTACAGTGATTGACATTGTACAGTGATTGACATTGTACAGTGATTGACATTGTACAGTGATTGACATTGTAGTGATTCACATTGTACAGTGATTCACATTGTACAGTGATTGGCATTGTAGTGATTCACATTGTAGTGATTCACATTGTACAGTGACTGTTAGGTTGGACAAGGCAGCAGCCATTTTTGCAGAGTTAAATCCCATCAACTGGAATGAGATGAATGACCATTTTTTTTTCTGGTCGACTGTTGATCAGGACCCTGGAGGAATACATTGCTCTTTTACAAATAGTGCTTTGGGATCTTTAACAGATCTGAAACAGTAGACGGGGGGCCTTGGTTTACAACTAACCCGAAGGGCAGCACCTCTGACAATGCAGCACCGCCTCAGGACTGCACTGGAGCATCAGCCTAGACTGTCTGCTCAGATGTTGGGAGGGGAACTTCTAACTCAGAGGTGTGAGCGCAGCCAACTGAGCCAAACTGGTACTTATTCCCTCAATATTTATGCTCAATTAAAATTTTAGCCTCGACACTGCCTCCCACAGGGGTGGGTGGGGAAGTAGAGCTGGCAACACGTACCCGCCATCGTTCTGTGCTACAATCTAAGGCACGCCACAGTTATGGGACATCGCAGCATTTCTCCAGGGTCATCATACGCAATAAACACTTATTCCAAATCATTATGACATTCAAATGGGCAGGACATCCCATCGGTATGAAGCAAAAACACTGCTCACACTGCATTCCACCTCCAACACATTCCACCCCCACCTTAATCCACTCCCCCACTCTCCCCTACCCCTCAGTCCATTTTGCCTCCACCCCGCTCCACTTCCCTACTTTACACCACTCCACCCTCGCTCCACTCCACCCCCTGCCCGACCCCACAACACCCCCAACCATTCAATCCCATCCCCCACTCCACCCTGTCTGGGTGACGTCATCTCCTCTCTGGAGCAAGCAAGATTTGTCAATCTGAGGTGAAGTACCTTATTTCAATCTCTGCCCTGTGATATATGTGTGGAGACTCGTCATTGAATACAGTTCAGGGTGGAAACCATGTCAGCAACAAGGGGTGGACTCGGGTAGAGCAACAATACAAATACAGAATGACCCTGAAATATTCTGTGAAGCATAAATTAATTCATCAGATGGTTATTAAAATCACTGTGGAAATCTGGCCTATTAGTCACACCAGTGTACAAGTCATACCTGTTGTTTGAAAATACTGCCAGCCGTGGCTCAGTGGGCAGCACTCTCACTTCTGAATCAGAAGCTTGTTGATTCAAGTCCCACTCCAGAAACTGGAGCACAGAAGTCTAGGCTGACACTCCCAGTGCAGTGCTGAGGGAGTGCTGCACTGTCAGAGGTGCCGTCTTTCGAATGAGACGTTAAACCGAGGCCCCGTCTGCTCTCTCGGGTGGAGGTAAAAGTTCCCGTGGCACTATTTCGAAGAAGAGCAGGGGAGTTCTTCCCGGTGTCCTGGCCAACATTTATCCCTCAACAGTTAATTTGGTCATTTATCGCTTTGCTGTTTGTGGGAGCTTGCTGTGCGCAAATTGGCTGCCGCGTTTTCTACATTACAACAGTGCCTCCACTTCAGAAGTATTTAATTGGCTGTAGAGGGCTTTGGGACGTCCCAAGGTCATGAAAGGCGCTGTAGAAATGTAAGTCTCTCGTTTCGGATGGGATGTTAAACTGAAGTTCTGTCTGGTCAGTGGATTGCTAATAATCCCATGGCACTACTTGAAGAGGAGCGGCGAATTCCCCTGATGTTCGGCCCAAGAATCCCCCCTCAACAAATGCCACCAGCAACAACTGAACTTGTCATCCGTTTGATTGATCAGTAATCGCCCCTGGTACGTACAGAGTGGCTTCCGCACAACTGCATTGGCAGTGCTGCAAATATAATTAATCGTGTGAAAGCACTTTGAGAGACATTCTAACGTGGTGAGACGCCAAAATAAATTATTTAGACCAGCCTAACTTGCACATCATGCGAATTATAAAAATTGACGTGGATGGCTTATCGAGAAATCTGGGTGAAGGACCAAGGCCCAGTGCGGCCCAAAGACATCACCAAGGTCGAAAGGAGACAAGATCAATGAAGAAATAATGATTAGATGCTGTCAAGCTTGGGTTTCTAAAGGTCGCAGCAGGAACAACGGAGGGAAGTAAGAAGTTGAGGTCTTGGGAAAGAAGGTGTTAGAGTAGGCGCAATTTATATACTGCAAATTTGCTGGTATTTGATGGAAACAGGGGTGAACAGGAGGCAATTGCTGCTTCTGTTTCTGCCACCATAAATTTCAATCTACCACTCAACGCCTTAAATCCACCCGTACAATTCTACTGGTGAAGTTCGGAGCCCAAAGCCTCATCGTGCTAATAGTCAGTCTTCATTTATCAGCCGTGCTCAATGGCCTGACTTTGATTCCAGTTGGCATTGCTGGGAAGGAAGGCTAAATCCCCTGCGATTGCCAGTTACACAATTAGCCAAAGTGCGCGGCCTTCGAAAATTCGACATTCAATCGCCGGTGAGCGTCACGCTGCATCCAAACTCCTCATTCCATTTCAATTTGGGGAATTGGATTGAACTGAGCCAAATTTGAGCCTTTACTGGCTCAGTTTTCATCTCTAAAGGTGTGCTGGGATTTGCGTGTATAAGCGGTCTTCATCTAATTATTTTTAAGTGCCCAATATAAAAGGTGGTGCCGATGAATGACTCGAGCTGGACCAAAATGGAGACTGTTCAACGTGAACTGAACCAAATTTTGCTCATTCCTATCATCGGTCACTTAGCCCTGACGGGCCTCGAGAGTTATCGTGTCAGCTGTGGCTCAGTGGCCAGCACTCCTTGGGGGAAAAATTCAGTTGTTTGCGCCTCCCGTTAGTGCCTTAAGAGGGCGCTAATGGGGCGCAAAGCAACTAGCGCCCGGGCGCGGCGATGTTTGCGCCGCTCGCAAAATTGACCAGACATTTTGCGGCAGTGCTAAACACTACCGCCACGGTCCCCTGCGCCGGCAGGTCGTGACATCAGTCGAGTGTGCAACGCCCCGGACCGGATACTGAGTGGCGCCCCCTGCCTTTCCGCCTGCCGCTAGCAACAACAGGTTGAGGGGAGCGTTTTGCAGTCAGGAAGGGACTGGGGGAGCGCTATTTAAAGGCGACCGCTTCCTGCCTTTTTTTGTTGGTGACATTTTTGCACCACGCATTCTGAGAGAGAGAGAGAGAGAGACTTCTGGAGTTTTGGGTACTGAGCAGCACTTTGCAGGTTCATTTTGATTTGCCCTTCCTTGCTTCACCAGCGCTCTGAGGTAGCGCCTCGCTCCTCGGCCTTTGTGCCTTAAGACAGGTGTGAAGCGCCTGATTTAGCGCTCCAATCACCTGCAGGGGCGATAGAAGCCAAGTTTGCCGTCGGAGGCGATAATTAGCGCCAGGCGCTAAACTTTGCACACGGCCGATAATGGCGCCTCAAACGGGGCGATACTGAATTTTCCCCCTGTTGTCTCGGAGTCAGAAGGTTGTGGGTTCAAGTCCCACTCCAGAGACTTGAGCACAAGAATCTCGGCCGACTCTCCAGTGCAGTGCTGAGCGAGTGCTGCACTGTCAGAGGTGCCGTCTTTCGGATGAGACGTTAAACCAGGTGGACATAAAAGATCCCGTGGCACTATTTCGAAGAAGAGCAGGGGAGTTATCCCTGGTGTCCTGGGGCCAATATTTATCCCTCAATCAACATCACTAAAAACAGATTACCTGATCATTATCACATTGCTGTTTGTGGGAGTTTGCTGTGCGCAAATTGGCTGCCGCGTTTCCTACATTACAACAGTGACTACACTTTAAAAGTACTTTATTGGCTGTAAAGCACATTGGGAACGTCTGGTAGTCGTGAAAGGCGCTATAGAAATGCAAGTCTTTCTTTTCTTTTTCTGTTTAAGTGCCCAATGAATGACTCGAGATGAACCAAAATGGAGACCGTTCAACGTGAATTGAACCAAATTTTGCTCATTCCTATCATGGGTCACTTTGCCCCTGTAGGGGCATTCCTGCACTAAGATAAGCTATGAAAACTAGGATCTTCTGATGTCTTACTGCTTTTCCCTTTATACTGAATTAGCTGATTTAAGTGCAGGCAACGCAACTTGACTCAGTGCTGCTGTGTTAGGGAAATAAGTCAGCTAGCGTTCCCACATAGCCGAGGGCAGGTCTGAGCTTGTAGTCATGCATCACCCCTCCCCATGTCTGAATAGCCTGCCGGCACTCGCTGGCTGGACCGGTGCTGGATCCCACTGTGAGTCAGCGGCCCCCCTCCAGGGCAGAAGGCGTGATCTTTTCAGCCCTCGACTGTCTTACCAACCCAGCAACAATTCCACTTGGCAAGCGCTCCTCCTGGAACTTGGCAGCTGCTCTGAGGCGCAGGTGCCGTGCCAAAGAAAAGAAAAGGCCTATTTTGATAGCTGACACACAAAAAAAAAAGTCAGCAGTTATTGCAAGAGTTAAATCGTTCAGGTCTTGCTCTCCTGCCATCTGCAATGGTTCAAGGAAAAGGTCCGGTGTAGAGTGTAGGTAGATCAGATGCAATCTGAATCACTTCCATTCCTATTGAATCTGATCGGCAGCATAAACAGACTATTTGATTAATGAAAGGCAGAAGCACAGTCCAGCAAACTAATGCAGTATGCACCTGATAATCGGACAGGCTTTAATGCAGCCCTTAAACCCGATGTAAAAAACATATTACATTATACGGTTGTACTCTGAACTGTCAGAACAAGATTTCCTCTCCAGCTCCTCCACAGACTGTCATTTGTGAAGGTAATAGACATTTGGGGAGCGGGCAGGGAAGTGACTTTGAGCCCAAGATCAGCCATGATCTTATTGAATGGTGGAGCAGGCTCGAGGGGCCAAATGGCCTATTCCTGCTCCTATTTCTTATGTTCCACTGCCCAGCAATGGAGTAATAACAAGGAAGGAGGCAGCGGCGCAATGCAAATAGTGTCTGCAACCTGTTTGAATCTGAGAATCTGACAGCGCCGTTGGATAGATTTCAGTCTGTTAAAACTGGGGATTGCAACTTTTCAATATATGTTATTTCCCCTCAGCAGTATTCTCTCCTCCCCTCGTCACTCCAGCCTCTGCCAAATGGTTTTGGCCAATCTGCCGAGGTAGACTTCCGCAGGGGCCCAAGCCATCATCTTCACCCAAGAGCCGAGACAACGAGTGAGCCCTATTGGAACGCTTAACAGGTGACCCAGGGCCTGCACTCATCCAACCTTCAGTGCATTTTCCAGCAGGGATCATCAGCTCGTGATCGGGAGTAAGAAATGATCAGGAGTGAGAACACAGACTGAGTTTTCTTCCGCTACCTATCCAGGGGCTGCTGAGCCCAAATGTATCGCAGCAACTGTTGGTCTGGCTGAGATCAACTGACTAAACATGGATTGGGATCTGCTGGTCTGGCTGAGATCAATTGACTAAACATGGACTGGGACCTGCTGGTCTGGCTGAGATCAATTGACTAAACATGGACTGGGACCTGCTGGTCTGGCTGAGATCAATTGACTAAACATGGATTGGGATCTGCTGGTCTGGCTGAGATCAATTGACTAAACATGGACTGGGACCTGCTGGTCTGGCTGAGATCAATTGACTAAACATGGATTGGGATCTGCTGGTCTGGCTGAGATCAATTGACTAAACATGGACTGGGATCTGCTGGTCTGGCTGAGATCAATTGACTAAACATGGACTGGGATCTGCTGGTCTGGCTGAGATCAATTGACTAAACATGGATTGGGATCTGCTGGTCTGGCTCATTTCCAAATTTACTAACTAAGCCATTAGGGAGGGAGATGGGGAGGGGGGAAGATATCTTTTAGCAGAAACTCAAAACTTAATGCACATTTCCTAATGGTACAGGTAGCTCCACGGACAACTTTGTCAGTGTTTCGGATGATGCTCGTCCCTCTCAATGTACAGATCGTGTGGTGGCAGGTTGCAGGGTCCAAACTGAGCTTAACTGGACAAATGTGGGTAAATGCATAGGATCCAGACTGGTGTGTGCTCTGATTCAGAAGCGACCTTTAGATCTTGCACCTGTCTGCCAATTTACTGAGATTACCTCTGGGATAACCCGTGGAAAGAAAAGCTAGCGGCTTTGCTGGCAGCTTGTGATTAAACTGTTCCTGGAATGGTTGAGAAAGCGTCACTCCTTCTCGGTCACAAATCTTTCACCCTTACTTTTTTTTTCTTTTATTCGCTGCTTCTCAGTAAACGGAATATGGGAGTCTGTCAGAGTTCAAAAACAGTTCACAGAGAGAGACGATCAGCCTTTTCTTCCGTCCATCAGGGGAAGTTTCCATCCACAGTCTAGGCCAACTCTACAGGGAGCGCAGGAACATCGTGGCTTGGGCTAGAGACTGTAGTGAGCTCAGCAATCCTTGCTGAAACACTCGAGAGTAAATAAAGCCTGCACACTCACTGAAGCAATGTGTTGCTGAATCCCTGCTACCAACATTTCGGCCGCAGCAACTTTCCTTTGGTTGCCTCAGTTGTCAGTCCCAAAATTATTTGCTTTACAAAACCGTAAGAAGCTATTTCATTTTTTAATTCCTCCTTCTATTATAAAGAACCCAAAAACAAGTTCAATAAGGAAACTCTCTTTTAACCGGCATCTCAATATCCGGAAACATCTCTTAACTGGCAAAATTCAGGAGTAGGTTCAGGTAAGTTTTATTATATATTAGTGGCCGTGTAACCGGGGCTCCTGCACCTGTGGCCGTGTAACCGGGGCTCCTGCACCTGTGGCCGTGTAACCGGGGCTCCTGCACCTGTGGCCGTGTAACCGGGGCTCCTGCACCTGTGGCCGTGTAACCGGGGTTCCTGGATCTGTGGCCGTGTAACCGGGACTCCTGCACCTGTGGCCGTGTAACCGGGGCTCCTGCACCTGTGGCCGTGTAACCGGGGCTCCTGCACCTGTGGCCGTGTAACCGGGGCTCCTGCACCTGTGGCCGTGTAACCGGGGTTCCTGGATCTGTGGCCGTGTAACCGGGACTCCTGCACCTGTGGCCGTGTAACCGGGGCTCCTGCACCTGTGGCCGTGTAACCGGGGCTCCTGCACCTGTGGCCGTGTAACCGGGGCTCCTGCACCTGTGGCCGTGTAACCGGGGTTCCTGGATCTGTGGCCGTGTAACCGGGACTCCTGCACCTGTGGCCGTGTAACCGGGGCTCCTGCACCTGTGGCCGTGTAACCGGGGCTCCTGCACCTGTGGCCGTGTAACCGGGGCTCCTGCACCTGTGGCCGTGTAACCGGGGTTCCTGGATCTGTGGCCGTGTAACCGGGACTCCTGCACCTGTGGCCGTGTAACCGGGGTTCCTGGATCTGTGGCCGTGTAACCGGGACTCCTGCACAAGTGCCGTATAACCGGGGCTCCTGCACCTGTGGCCGTGTACGGGGCTCTAGTACCTTGGTAAGTATACCTCTCTGTAATCCGGACTTTTTGATCAACCGGCACCATGTCGGTCCCGGATAAAAAAGAGTTTCCTGTATAAGAACATTACCGGTGGGCCATGGGTTTCTACACTATTGCTGCGCAACATGGTGCACCTGTCTTCAGCTATTAAAAGGGATTGCACAGGGGGATATTTAGAATCATAGAATGGTTACAGCACAGGAGGCCATTCGGCCCGTCGAGCCCGTGCCGGCTCTCTGCAAGAGCACTTCACCTAGTCCCACTCCCCCTGTCCTCTCCCCGTAGCCCTGCAAATTTTTTTCCTTCACGTACATATCCAATTCCCTTAAAGCCACGATTGAGTCTGCCCCCACCAACCCCTCAGGCAGTGCATTCCCGATCCTATCCACTCGCTGCGTAAAAAAGTTTTTCCTCATGTCGCCTTTGGTTCTTCTGCCAATCACCTTAAATCTGTGTCCACTGGTTCTCGACCCTTCCGCCAATGGGTACAGTTTCTCTCTATCTACTCTGTCCAGACCTCTCATGATTTTGAACACCTCTATCAAATCTCCTGGCAACCTTCTCTGCTCTAAGGAGAACAACCCCAGCTTCTCCAGTCTATCCACGTAACTGAAGTCCCTCATCCCTGGAACCATTCTTGTAAATCTTTTCTGCACCCTCTCTAAGGCCTTCATATCCTTCCTAAAGTGCGGTGCCCAGAATTGGACACAATACTCCAGTTGAGGCCGAACCAGTGTTTTATAAAGGTTCATCATAACTTCCTTGCTTTTGTATTCTATGGGCTGGATTTTGCCAGCCCTGGGGAGGCGGGTTTGGAGGCGGGACTGCCGGGAAAATGGCAGAATTTGGGGGCGGGTGCCCAACCCGCCCCCGTGCCATCTTGCCAGGAGGCGGGTAGCCGACCCGTGCCGGGTCCCGCCTCCTCGAGGCGGGAAGGGGATTAATGCCAATTAACTGCCTGTTAACAGGTAGTTAGCAGTCAGTTTTCTGGGTAATCCCTATTTTGAGCCCTGAAGTGTGGGCTTCCCGACGGCTCCGAACCTCGCCAGGGTCAGCGAGGCGGGCCGTTGGTCAGCGGGGGTCGGAGGGGCCGAGATGTCCGGTGTGCAGGTGAGTAATGGGTGCATGTGTGCAGAGGCAAGTGTGTGAGGTGTGTGTAAAGTGTTTTAATAAGTTTTACTTACCTTTACTTCTTCCTGCAGGCTTCCTCCCTTCAGGTCTCGGGAGTCCCTCAGCTCACCGGCACAGAAAGCAGAATGGCCGCTGAACTGTCAAAAGCTGCAGCCTCTGCTTTCTGCTCAGGAAGGCTTTCTAATTGAGTCTTGAGTAAAGACACAACTTAGAAGACAGATTGTCAGTGTTTGACAGCTTCACAAAGCCGTCAAATGATGACATTTCATCTGTCAAAAGCTCTTGACAGATGAAACGGCACTCGCTGACGTCACCAGTAATCAGGTGTCCCTTAATTGGCCTGCTGAGCCCGCTGGGCGGGCTTAACAAGGTCAATCAAGGGAAAATAGCGTGGGTTGGCCACAAGTCGATGGAGGCGGGACTAAAACCCAACAAGTGGGAGTCCCGCCTCCAAAAGCTCCCCATTGACAAAATCCAGCCCTATGCCTTTATTTATGAAACCCAGGATCCCGTAAGCTTTTTTAACCGCTTTCTCAACCTGCCCTGCCACCTTCAACAATTTGTGCACATATACCCCCAGGTCTCTCTGTTCATGCACCCCCTTTAGAATTGTACCCTTTATTAGTTTATATTGCCTCTCCTCATTCTTCCTACCAAAATGCATCACTTCGCACTTTTCTGCATTAAATTTCCTCTGCCACGTGTCCGCCCATTCCACCAGCCTGTCCATGTCCTCTTGAAGTCTATCACTATCCTCCTCACTGTTCACTATACTTCCAAGTTTTGAAATTGTGCCCTGTACACCCAAGTCCAAGTCATTAATATATATCAAGAAAAGCAGTGGTCCTGGTACCGACCCTAGGAAAAAACCACCTTTACGACTGCTATTTCTTAAAGTGACAGGCCATCTGACCATGAAACTATCTTAACTGGTTACAATTTAGGTATCTACGATATCAGCCTGAAATTGAATGATCCGGCTGCTGTCAGTTTTTTTTTTGCTGTGATCCAATTCTCACTCCTACTTTGTGTCAGTTGTGGCACATAATTCAGTGCAGTGCTGAGGGAGTGCTGCACTGTCGGAAGTGCCGTCTTTCGGATGAAACGTTAAACCGAGGCCCCGTCTGCTCTCTGAAGTGGACGTAAAAGATCCCGTGGCACTATTTTGAAGAAGAGCAGGGGGAGTTATCCTCGGTGTCCTGCCCAATATTTATCCCTCAATCAATATCGCTAAAAACATTAGATTATCTGGTCATTAACACATTGCTGTTTGCGGGAGCTTGCTCTGCACAAATTGGCTGCCACGTTTCCTACCTTACAACAGTGACTACACTTCAAAAAGTACTACATTGGCTGTAAAGCGCTTTGGGATGTCTGGTGGTCGTGAAAGGCGCCGTAGAAATGCTGCTTTGGTATGGACCTGTTGGGCTGAATGGCCTGTTTCTGTGCTGTCAATACTTGGTAAAGTTCTTTCTTTCCGCTATTCAAACAATATAGCCAGCGTGTGACTTTCATCCTCCTGCCTGATGGAAGCTCTCGTCTGTGACAGTCCTTTGTAAATGAAAATACATTACAATCCAAGCACTGGGATTCATTATCTAAAGGGACAGAATTGAAAAGCGGAGAAGTTATGTTAAATGTGTACCGAACCTTGGTTAGACCACACTTGAGTATTGTGCACAGTTCTGGTCTCCATACTTAAAAAAATATATAGAGGCGTGGAGAAGGTGCAAAAAAGATTCACAAGGATGATACCAGAACTGAGAGGATAGACTTATCAAGTAAGGCTGAATAGGCTGGGGTTCTTTTCTCTAGAAAAGAGAAGGCTGAGGGGTGACCTGAGAAGAGATCTTTAAAAATTATGAAGGTGTTTGACAAGGTAGAGGTAGAGAAGGCGTTTCCACTTGTGTGGGGAGACCAAAACTAGGGGGAATAAACATAACATAGTCACGAATAAATCCAATGAGGAATTCAGAAAAAACTTCTTTACCCAGAGAGTGGTGAGAATGTGGAACTCGCTACCACGGGGAGTTGAGGCGAATAGTATAGATGCATTTAAAGGGAAGCTAGATGAGCACGAGACAGAAAGGAATAGAAGGATATGCTGATAGGGTGAGATGAAGAGGGGTCGTGTGGAACATAAATGCTGGCATTGACCAGTTGGGCTGAATGGCCTGTTTTTGCGCTGTAGACTCTATGGGGGAAAAATTGAGTTGCGCCCCCTCTGGGGCGCTAACTTCGCCAGGACGCTACTTTTAGCGCCCCCAAAAAATTAGCACCCCTGCAGCCGAAATTCACCGGTAGCACCCCAAGAGGGAAGCGGGGCGCTACTAGAAACACCCCGCCTCCCTCTTGGGTCGCTGCGAGGGAATATTGCAGCGCGGCCTTCTTAAAGGGAAGGGGCTTTGCGCAGCGTGACCCGGGGCCCAGCTGGGCCACCAGGGATCGGAGTGCCGACAAAAGAGCCCGGCACTCAAGAGAAATGCTGGCAGGCGGCCAGCAACAAAAATGGCCGCCCGACACCTCGCCTTTAATTAGCGCCGCCTCGGCCGCAGGTAGACGCCCCTGACCCCGCCGGACATAGCGTCCGGTGGTAAGTCAGGGGGCGCCCCCGAAGATCGCGGCCGAGGCGCGAGCGGGGCGCTACGCATGGCGATGACGTCATCGCCGGCGGCGCAGTGCCACGGGGCGCTAACGGTTACCGCCGCCGCTAACCTCCTGCTGAATTTCGCAGGAGGCATTGGCGGCGCCGCGCCCGGGCATTAGTTGCTTTGCGCCCCGTTAGCGCCCTTAGGCGCCAAGCAACCGAATTTTTCTCCCTATGTAATTCTATATTAAACCTCAGGGCCTAGAAATTGGGTATAGCCCCACCAGCTCGTTTGCGCCGTAAATTTTGCGCCCGCCGCGGAGCCAGTTGTGCCCGCCCCATATTCACTTTCAGCGCCCCAAAGCGGAACCGGGCGCTGTTCCAGGGTTTGGCCGCCCCGCTTGGGGCGCTGAAAGTGAATTTCAGCGCTGCCGGTCCCGCTGCGCCACCCGATGCGGTGCGGCAGGCTGCTGTACTGCAGGCCTCCCCCTTCTCTTAAGGGGGAGGTGCTTGCAACGGCCGGAGCCCCGATTGCAAGTGCCGGCAAAAGAGCCCGGCACAACGGAGAAGTGCCGGGCTCCACGGAAACCAGCCGGCAATGCCGCGGGGGGGGGGGGGGGGGGTGGAGGAGGCCGGGGAAGGAGGTGCGGGCAGGCGGCCGCCGAAAAAGCGGCTGGCCGCACCTCCACCTTAAAGCGCCCCGCTAAGGCTGCTGTAAGGACCCGGTCTCCCGATGTTGTTAGCGGCCGCCACGGATGAGGCGGCCGCTACTGAAGATGGGGATCGGCGTGGTTTCGGGCGGTACCGGGGCACTGCGCACACCGATGACGTCATCGGTGCCGGCGCAGCGCTACCGGCTAACGCCGATGTTAGGGCCCACCTAATTTCGGGCGCGACGCAACTTCCGGCGCAACCCACTCTTTCGCCCCTAATTGGGCGCAAACGCAAGTGAATTTCTAGGCCCAGGACTCTATTTTAAAAAGCTTTTTCCTTTTTCTTGCAGTATTATGATGTGCTTCTCCATCAGTTTAAACGGACAGGTTACTAGTTTTTTTGGGCGATGTGGCAAACTGCTACAACTAACAGGGGGGTGTTGTGGCATTGTAATGATGGTGCCTGTTGGGTAGCCCTCTCGTAAAGCATTACAGAGGCCCCAGAGAGAAGCAATGTGCGGCGTCCAGTCCTTGTAGAAAACCACCGCACGGCCGCAGATAGCTCCGAGAGACAACATCACCTTAGCAAAACACCGTGAGGAATGAGAGACAGGAGGGAGTAGGTTGGGAGAAAAGAAAGTAATGCAATGCCAGGAGGGTGCAGGGACATGGCGAGGAATGAGAGATAGCGGGAGGCACAGTGCAAAAATCAAAGCACTGCAGCCAGTCACTGCAGGGGGTGGGAGACGGCAGGGTGGCAATCTGAAGAGTGAGCGACGGGGAGTGAGTGCGAGGAGTGAAAGACGGTGGGAAGCCAGTGCGAGGAGTGGGAAACAGGGAGATCAGCGTAGAGACTGAGAAATGATAACAGTTAAAAATTCAGGGACGTGGCGCGTCTGTGTGAATAGGGAGAGATATAGGAGTCAGTGAGTTGGAACTGGAGCAGTTGGTGTGACGAGTGAGAGGTGGTGCTAAGTTGTCACAAGGAACCAAGTGTTTTTTTTTACAGAATAAACACACGTGGATTGAGACTGCAATGTGTAACATTCGTAATGAACCATTTTTGCCTCAGTATGAAATTCCTTTGTCTTCTTTTTAACAAAGGTCGAATTATTAGTGCTAATCCTCAGAACAGCCTAACCTGCAAATTAGGAAGATATAAATCTTTATTCTAATTCAGAGTATTACTTACGTTCCACTTTACAATAAAAAAACTTTTTCGTGGTGTTGCCTGAACTAAAGAATGAAACAAACTTTAACAGGGACTTAATGGAATGTCTTTATAAATTTACCTTACCAACAAAGTTCCGACATAATGACTATTGGTGTCAGCCGTGGCTCTGCGGTAGCACTCCCACCTCTGAGCCACAGACCTGAGCACAAAATCCAGGCCGACACTACAGTGCGGTGCGGAGGGAGGCTGCACTGTCGGAGGTGCCGTCTTTCGGAAGAGACATTAAACCGAGGATTCTTCTGACCTCTCAGGTGGACGTAATCCCATGGCACTATTTCGAAGAGGAGCAGGGGGAGTTCTCCCCGCTGTCCTGGGGCCAATATTTATCCCTCAACCAACATCACCAAAAAAAAAAAATCAGATTATCTGGTCATTATCTCATTGCTGTTTGTGGGAGCTTGCTGTGCGAAAATTGGTCGCCGCGTTTCCTACATTACAATAGTGACTACACTCCAAATAGTACTTTGTTGGCTGTAAAGCGCTTTGGGAGACCCTGAGGTCGTGAAAGGCACTATATAAATGCAAGTCCAACAGGACTGCCCTGGTAGACCCATCGTTTCAGCCTGTTCTAGTCCCACGGAACTCATCTCTTCCTATCTCGACTCTATTCTTTCTCCCCTTTTCCAGTCTCTTCCCACCTACATCCGCGACAGCACGGTGGCATAGTAGTTAGCACTGTTGCCTCACAGCGCCAGGGACCCGGGTTCAAATCCGGCCTCGGGTGACTATCTGTGTGGAGTTTGCACATTCTCCCCGTGTTTGCGTGGGTTTTCTCCGGGTGCTCCTGTTTCCTCCCACAGTCCAAAAATGTGTGGGTTGGGTTGATTGGCCATGATAAAAAATTGACCCTTAGTGTTAGGGGGGATTAAATACGTGGGGTTACGGGGATAGGGCTTGTGTGGGATGGCTGTCGGTGTAGGGACCGGGTGCTAGGGTTTGGATGATCAGCCATGATCTCGTTGAATGGCGGAGCAGGCTCGAAGGGCCGAATGGCCTACTCCTGCTCCTATCTTCTATGTTTCCGACATTCTCCGCCCCTTTAACAGTTTCCTGGCCCCAACCGTCTTCTTTTCACTATGGACGTCCAATCCCTCTACCCCACCAGGATGGCCTGAGGGCACTCCGCTTCTTCCTTGAACAGAGGTCCAACATCCACCACCACCCTCCTCCGCCAGGCTGAACTTGTTCTCACATTGAACAACTTCTCCTTTGACTCCACTCACTTCCTCCAAATTAAAGGTGTTGCTATGGGAACCCGCATGGGTCCTTGCTATGCCTGCCTTTTCGTGGGATACGTGGAACATTCTTTGTTCCAGTCCTACTCAGGTCCCCTCCCTCACCTCTTGACCTGAAACGTTAACTCTCTTTCTCTCTCCACAAATGCTGCCTGACCTGCTGAGTATTTCCAGCAATTTTCTGTTTTTTTATATGGTGCCTTACTGAGAATAGCTTAGGAAACACGTGGCCCCGATTTTAACTCTGGGTGGATTCCCCGCTCAGGCCAGAATTAAAATTACAGCCGGCTCTCAATGATGTCATTGGGCTGCAACATGCATACGCAAGGAAAGACCCCGTTGGCTCCGGGCGCGGGTCCGTGCTGCCTGCTCGGGAGCGCGGGTTAAAATTACGGATGTTGCGATCATGGCGGCTTTCGGATGGGTTAAGAGCCCATGGGGCGATTTTAACTGCCCGCCCGCCAGGTTTCTGCTGAGAGAGTCGGGTTAAAATCGCCCCCATTTAGTGCGCGAGTGAACGGATTAAAGGCGCCTCTGGCAAGAGGAACCTCTTGAAGAGAAAAGAAACATTCAGTTCTTGCGAGGACCGAGTGGGCTGCACACTAATACGATAGCAAAATACTGCGGATGCTGGAAATCCGAAATAACAACAGAAAATGCTGGAAAAACTCAGCAGGTCAGGCAACATCCGTGGAGAGAAATTTGAGTTGACGTTTCGGGTCGAAACCCTTCTTCAAAACTGGAAAGAAAAGAAAATAGATCGAAGGCAGGGCTGCAATCGAACAAAAGAAGTAAAAGAGACAATAAAAGGTATTCGAAACCAGACGAGATGGTAATAGAAACATAGAAGATAGGAGTAGGCCATTCGGCCCTTCGAGCCTGCTCCGCCATTCAACGAGATCATGGCTGATCATCCAAACCCTAGCACCCGGTCCCTACACCGACAGCCATCCCACCCAAGCCCTATCCCCGTAACCCCACGTATTTAAACCCCCCTAACACTAAGGGCCAATTTTATCATGGCCAATCAACCTAACCCGCACATCTTTGGACTGTGGGAGGAAACCAGAGCACCCGGAGGACACCCACGCAAACAGGCCAGTGGAGACAAAAGACAGCTGAGATTAGGTGTGAAGTGTACTGGCAGGATAAGAGACAGCTGCCAGGTGGGAGAGAGAAACAAAAGGAAAGGGGGGGGGGGGGGGGGGAAAGGAAGACCCAAAACAAAGGGGTGGAAAAAATTATAAGTAAAAAATTAATAGGGGCCGAGGTTATGATCTGAAATTGTTGAACTCGATATTGAGTCCGGAAGGCTGCTAAGTGCCTAATCGGAAGCTGCACACTAATATCGGGCAGACAGAGCGAATCTGTCATGATATCAGCAACGAGTTCTGTGGGCACCTCACGATTCATCTTCAGCCATGTATTTGTGGCAGCCACTTTTTCAAAAAAACAAGCTGTAAAAAGCAGTTTTCTCAACCGCTTTACTAAACAAGCTGTTGTCTCAAAATGGTTTCCTCAATTCTGAAACCGGGGGATGTTTTTTTTTAAAGTTTGCTTCTTGATGCAGGTCCTAAAAAGACTTTAGGTCGCTTTCTTTTGTGGTACTGCTCTAATGAGTCTTGCTTTCTGCAAACAGAGGTCGGTTTGATACAGGCCATTTCCTACTGTGAACGACCTGGTTCAAACAAAGCCTGCTTTTCTCGGACACAACTCACACAGATCTTCAGGCAGGCGAATGAAGATTAAAAGGGTGTCGTATTAAAATGCATCTCCCACTGAAAGAGGGCACAACATAATGAAGTGGCACCCCCCCCCCCACACATATTGGGTCTCATTCCACCCCCCCACCCCCAGCCCCCACACACATTAATACAGAAAACGAGGGGTTAGATGTCTACGGGAAATCCCTTGAAATATTTAACTCGCTAATTGGTGTGCACTTCAGGAACTGCAATTTAAGCAGCTTTGGTTGAATTAGATCAAAGCCCATTAAGTTTAAGAAAGGATTCTGGGCAGGGTAAGAAAGGCAGCTTCTATCCTGCTGCTCTGTTTTTTCATGCAGCAAAGTCTCCATTGTTTGCCAGCCCCAGCTGTGAGGCTTTCCTTGTGACGCGAGGTCAAGGCCTCGACTGCGCTGTGCACTGCAAGGCTCTCAGACTTCCAGTTATTTTCAGCGAGCGGCTTCTCCATTGGACCTGCCCACCCCGACAAGCTGTTCTTCCCTCCACTCCACCACCTCTCCCCCCTCCGCACCCCCTTCCCTGCAAATATTCACATTCCAATGGTCCTGCAGCTCTTGAGGTTCTGTTGACTGACAGATGCAACCAGTCCCTTTTAACCTTCCATGTCTTCACACTGAAGTTTACCCCCGCTGTTACACACAACACACACACACAAGGTAATTTAAAAACAATTTCATATTCATGCATGGATACCAGTGTCGTCGGCAGGAAAATAAATAAATTGGTTCTCCAATCCCTCCCAACCCTTCCCTTCCCCAAAAGAAAAGTCTTTATCCCTCCCGTCTGCTACCGACTCATGCTGAGGTATAACATCGCCAGCCGCCCTCAGATACATGGCTTACGAGGGCATTTGTTCTTCAATAATGAGCCCAGACAGTGAGCCGACTGTTCAACTGTAGGGAGGGGGTCACTGAAGCTAAACTTGATCTTATCTTCAGCTGCCTGACGAGTTCTCAAAACAGGAGCAACTGGGTAGCAATTAGGAGCAAGAACCTGGGAAGATTTTTCTGCTCCCTACTCTTCAGGTCAAATGATGAACCCTGTTCCCTACTGTCACCCTGGTTGAGATCAGCTAACAAACCACACACACTGGGGGTGGAAGCTGGGATTTTCCTGCTCTGTTCCATATTGACTAGCAGAGCCATCAGGAGAAGTGTCTGTGCTTTTTTCTAGCCCTCGTCTCTCACTCCTCCGCTAGAGCAGGGAGGGGAGGAGAATGGGGGCAATTTGGGTTGCTATCTTTTGCCAACAACAACTTGCATTTATACAGCACCTATAATGTAGTAAAATGTCCCACTGCACTTCACAGGAGCGTTATCAACAACAACAACAACAACGTGTATTTATATAGCACCTTTAACGTAGTAAAACATCCCAAGGTGCTTCACAGGGGTATTATAAGAGAAAAAATTGACACTGAACCATGTAAGAAATTAGGGCAGACTTGGTCAAAGAGGTGGGTTTTAAGGAAAGTCTTAAAGGAGGAAAGAGAGGCGGAGAGGTTTAGGCAGCTGAAGGCACGACCACCGCTGGTTGAGCGATTATAATCAGGGATGCTCAAGAGGGCAGAATTTGAGGAGTGCAGATTTTGACACCGAGCCACATAAGGAGATACTAGGACAGGTGGTCAAATGCTAAGTAAAAGCAGCAGGTTTTAAGCAGAGTATTAAAGGAGGTAGAGAGTGAGAAACATAGAAGATAGGAGCAGGAGTAGGCCATTCGGCCCCTCGAGCCCGCTCTGCCATTCAATGAGATCATGGCTGGTCATCCAAATTCAGTACCCTGTCCCTGCCTTCTCCCCATATCCCTTGATCCCTTTAGCCTTAAGAAATATATCTAACTCCTTCTTGAATATATTTAATGAATTGGCCTCCACTGCCTTCTGTGGTAGAGAATTCCACAGGTTCACCACTCTCTGAGTGAAGAAATTCCTCCTCATCTCTGTCCTAAATGGCTTACCCCTTATCCTTAGACTTTGACCCCTGGTTCTGGACTGCCCGGCCATCGGGTACATCCTTCCTGCATCTAGTCTGTCCAGTCCTGTCAGAATTTTATAAGTTTCAATGAGATCCTCTCTCATTCTTCTAAACTCCAGCGAGTATAAGCCCAATCGACCCAATCTCTCCTCATATGTCATTCCTGCCATCCCAGGTATCAGTCTGGTGAATCTTCGCTGCACTCCCTCCATGGCAAGAACATCCTTCCTCAGGTAAGACGACCAAAACTGCACACAATACTCAAGATGTGGTCTCACCAAGGCCCTGTACAACTGCAGCAAGACATCCTTGTTCCTGTACTCGAATCCTCTCGCTACGAAGGCCAACATACCATTTGCCTTCTTAACCGCCTGCTGCACCTGCATGCTTACCTTCAGCGACTGGTGCACAAGGACACCCAGGTCTCGTTGCACTTCCCCTTCTCCCAATCTATTGCCGTTCAGGTAATAATCTGCCTTCCTGTTTTTGCCACCAAAGTGGATAACCTCGCATTTATCCACATTATACTGCATCTGCCATGCTTCTGCCCAATCACCCAACCTGTCCAAATCATACTGGAGTTTCTCTGCATCCTCCTCACAGCACACACTCCCACCCAGCTTTGTGTCATCTGCAAACTTGGAGATATTACATCTAGTTCCCTCGTCTAGATCATTAATATATATTGTGAATAGCTGGGGTCCTAGGGCCGATCCCTGCGGTACCCCACTAGTCACTGCCTGCCACTCGGAAAAAGACCCGTTTATTCCAACTCTTTGCTTCCTGTCTGTCAACCAGTTCTCTATCCAAGTCAGTACCTTGGTAGCGAGGTGGAGGGCCAAAGTCGTTGCGGGGGGGGGGGGGGGGGGGTGGAATTCCAGCGCTTCGGGCCTAGTTAGCCAAAGGCATAACCACAAGTGGTGGGGGTGAAGGAAATGGGTGAATCACAAGAAGCCAGATTTGAAGGAACGCAGAGTTCTTGGAGGGTTGCAGGACTAAAGGAGGTTACAGAGATAGGGAGGGTGAGGCCATGGAGGGATTTAAATACGACAATGAGAATATTAAAATCAAGGCATTAGTGGATTGGTAGCCAATGTAGGTCAGCAAGCACAAGGGTTATGGGTGAACGGGACTTGGTGCGAGTTATAATACAGCAGGAGAGTTTTGGATGAGCTCAAGTATATGGAGGGTGGAAGATAGGAGTCCGTCCAGGAGAGAACTGGAAAAGTCAAGTCTGGAGGTAACAAAAGCATGAATGAGGGTTTCAGCAGCAGATGGGCCGAGGCAGGGGCGGAGACGGGCGATGTTACAGAGGTGGAAGTAGGCGATCTTTGTGGCAGTGTCCGAAACCAAAGAGAGGGCAGGATGGATAGGAGAGATCAGGGCTCAGATTATGACATTTGCTTTGCCGCTGATGAAAGTTCAGCGATGGCCTAATGCCTTCAGAAGAAAAAATGGACTTCTACTTTAAAAACAAAATGGAAGAAATGCCCAGCAGACTTTCCAAAAATTGGCCCAAATCTAGGTGGCCGACAACTCCAATATGGATAGGATTGGGGAGGGGTGATCATTGCCAAGTGCAATACTTATAAATCTGATCAATACAAATATTTATTCCTTTTTATTTGCTGCTCTTGTTCTACTCCGACCTTTATTTGATTTCTCCAGTGTCGGAATGATGATGGCAAACAAGCTATGATACAGGCCCAGGGTGCAATTTAATGGTGTTTAGATTAGGAAGATGTCTGTTTAGAGAGACTACATAGGCAGGAGCGCACTAGGCGGTCTTTGAAGCTTCGGCAATCAGAGAGTCATTTTTTTTTTCACCAAACACTTTGTTTCATTTGATCCTGCAAAAATAAAGACATTATGTCGCTCCCGTCCACAGTTCACCCCCCCTTGAGAGAATATTCATGTAGATACATTGACTGCTTCGCATCAAAATTAAAGCTGCTTTTCTGATGGGTTTAATGCCACATAGGGTTGCAAAATTCCAGGAATTTTTAAAAGAGGAAACTTTCCATGGGAATTTTCAGGAATTTAGAGTTTTTTTGCACACTGATGGTTTTTGTCTCTGACCCTTATATTATCTTTGTCATCAAAGTAGACATACTGTTCCATACAAATAAAAACAGGCTTTCAAAACTTTATTTAGGTTATAATTTTCAACTTTATTGAACCCCCACAAAAAAGACCCATCTAAAATAAAATAAGCCAAGTAAGAAGATAAACATATATTGATTAAAGAAATTCTTTAATAATTAAGATTCCATCTCTGTTAGTAATTTTAAGAGAGGACTTGTGGAAAAAAAATGAATGAAATACAAAAAAAAAACAATACTATGCTAGCATGTGCTTTTTTGGGCAAAATTCCCAAGCTAAACTTCCCGTGGAAAATTTCCCGGAAACTTTCCACCCCTTCGCAACCCTAGTGCCGCACCTCCTAACGTGCAGGACCCACTCTGGAACAGGAATAGGCCGTCCCATTGAAACATGTAAAATACTGAGGGGGCTTGACAGGGTAGATGCTGAGAGATTGTTTCCCCACTGGCTGGAGAGTCTAGAACTAGAGGGGTCACAGTCTCAGGATGAGGGGTCGGCCATTTAAGACCGAGATGAGGAATTTCACAGCTACGTTTCTTATAGTGATCACCAGCGGTGCATAATCCATGTGCCAAGTGCACAGATCTCAAAAACATAAAGGCATCTTATGTGGGTCCATGGCCTCTCATTTTAGAAAGGACGGGCTTGTCATGACGCGGTGTGGTTAACAGCATCCAGGCACCCTCGTGAGATTCCTTAGTCTGTTATCTTAGGGGTTAATATTTTAAACAAATGGGCAAAACGCCTTGGGCTTGACTAAGAATAGCTGACAGAAGAATTCTACAGCAGCTCATTAAGCACTGATACACTGTTATCGCACGGCATAATTTCCAAGGCCTGGGAGGTTTTCAACACAGCATTTGCGTAAAATCTTTAACTCAGCCACACACCCCAAGAGGTCCTTTCCATGGAGAGGAGGTGGGTAATCAGATCTGTAATATCAATTTGGAGTGGCCGGGAGGGGCGGCAATCATATTTCTAACATCAGTTAGGGAGCGTGGCTCATGAGCTCATCATTTGTACTATTTTCATCACCCGCCCCCCCCCCCCCCCCCACAGGGTATTTTCCAATTCCTCCATTGGCCGCGCAGTCCACAGCTTGACCATCATTCCCACATGGAGTGCACACACACCTACTCGTACCTGGACACTGGACATGTTGGGGGGGGGGGGGGGGCGGGGAGGTGGGGAAAGAGGGATGAAATGTTGTGCAGGTCCTTTGAACTTGTGCCTTTCTCTGGCTTGGGGGGCGATGGGAGATGGGGTATATGCACTACTTTGTGTTGGGCTGAGCCATGCAACAACAACAATGTGCATTTATATAGCGTCTTTAACATCCCAAGGAGCTTCACGGGAGGGTTATCAAACAAAATTTGACACCGAGCCACACAGAGATATTAGGACAGATGACCAAAAGATTGGTCAAAGAGATAGGTTTTAAAGAGCGTCTTAAAGGAGGAAAGAGAGGTAGAGAGGCGGAGAGGTTTAGGGAGGGGATTGCAGTGCTTAGGGTCCAGGCAGCTGAAGGCACGGCCGCCAATGGTGGGAGCGATTAAAGTAGGGGATGCACAAGAGGCCAGAGTTGGAGGAGCGCAGAGATCTCAGAGGGTTGTTGGGCTGGAGGAGGTTACAGAGAGAGGGAGGGGGCGAGGCCGCAGAGGGATTTGAAAACAATGAGGTGAATTTTAAAACCGAGGCATCTGTGCCGAGTTAGCAGGTCGAGGAAATCAGCCTCAGCTACCCAGGGTGGGGTAGAGAGGGGGGGAAATCAGCTCCTTGGGTTGATCTCAGATGGACCAGCAGTAGAGCAGGTGCAGTTGGCCTTAATGACCCTGGGCAATGAGGGAAGGGGTGACGTTTGCTGGAGAATACGCATGTAGATGTGGGCTGAGGGCAGGAGGGCAGGCCTGCCATGCACTTTATGGCGAATCTCATTGGATGATGGAACAGGTTCGAGGGGCTAAATGGCCCACTCCTGCACCTATGTTCCGAACAGCCTATCAAGAGTTAGGGTTCGATTTTGTCAATGGGGAGATTTTGGAGGCGGGACTCCCACTTTTTGGGTTGTAGTCCCGCCTCCATTGACTTGTGGCCAACCCACGCTATTTTCCCTTGATTGACCTTGTTAAGCCCGCCCAGCGGGCTCAGCAGGCCAATGAAGGGACACCTGGTTGCTGGTGATGTCAGCGATTGACATTTCATCTGTCAAGAGCTTTTGACAGTTGAAAAATCAGCATTTGACAGCTCTGTGAAGCTGTCAAACACTGACAATCTGTCTTCTAACTTGAGTCCTTCTACTCAGACTCAGTTAGAGATCTCTCCAGACCAGAAAGCAGAGGCTGCAGCTTTTGACAGTTCAGCGGCCATTCTGCTTTCTGTGCCGGTGAGCTGAGGGACTCCCGAGACCTGAAGGGAGGAAGCCTGCAGGAGAAAGTAAAGGTAAGTAAAACTTATTAAAACACTTTACACTTACCTCACACACTTACCTCTGCACACATGTACCCATCACTTACCTGCACAATGGACATCTCGACTCCTCCAACCCCTGCAGACCGACGGTCCGCCTCGCTAACTTGGTGTGGTTCGGAGCCGTCGGACAGCCCACACTTCAGGGCTAAAAATAGGGATTAGGCAAAAAACTGCCTGATAACTACCTGTTAACAGGCAGTTAATTGGCACTAATCCCCTTCCTGCCTCGGGGAGGCGGCTCCCAGCACAGGTCGGGTACCCGCCTCCTGGGACATTGGCACAGAGGTGGGTTGGGGGCAGGATGGGTTCCTGCCCCGATTCTGCAATTTTCCCACCACTCCCGCCTCCAAACCCACCTCCTCGGGGTTTGGAAAATCGAGCCCTTACTGTCTGAACTTTCACACGCAGAATGAAGATTTGGGAGAGGTATTGGAGTGGGGTTGGCACTTGTGGCACTGTACCCTTCCAGAGAGAAGATGAGATAGAGATGGAAACAAAAAGGATATCATTGCCTATAACCCCGCCTGGTCAGCCAGTTTGAGCGTGGGCAGGGTGAAGAAACTGGACCAGACGGTTCGCATTGCGCTACAATCAGGCAGTAGGGTCCACGGGTATAGATGCGACAAGCTATCACTGTGAGAAAAGGAGCTGAGGCTGGCTGGGTTGAGCAAGTGACATTTTAGCATTTGTATAAGTTCTTCCGTTCCCGTCTATTTTCTCCCCTCTTCTCCCGACTCATGCTGGGACACCTTTCCACATGCGCCCGCCGTCCTCCGGTGCGCTCTCTGGCACTTCCCGTGTGCCCGCTATCCTCCGGTACCTCGCCCAAGTGGCCACTCTTCTGGTGAGAGCCTGGACAGTGAGCCACAAAAAGCGGCTGGACGGTGGAGATGTAGCGCGCGGCTCAGCCCAGCCCGACACCCCTTCTTTACCCAAGATCCACACATGGGACTTTCCAGCAGGGATCACTGGACAGCAATGGTCGATTCTCCCCTCTCTCGCCCTAGGGTGCCGAGGCCAATAACTATTCAGCCAGGGAGAGAGCAAGAGTAAAACAGCAGAGTCTGGGAAATCAGGCCAGGAACAATTCGTCAAGTAGGCCATCAGGGAGCACCTAGACTTCTTTTCAAAGTGACACAAGTGACCTTTAAAACAACAATACAGTTCAGATGGACAAGTATAAATAAATCTTTGAGCAGATCGCTCCTTTGAACTCTGTGCAATGTCACAGTGAATTCTTTCATCTTTTCCTCATACAGTCCTTCCAAAGCCTCAAATATTTCCTCAAAACCTTTTACTAAATTTGTGCTTGACGTTCCCGCATTTATTTTACCTCAAAACTGTTCTTGGTAAATCAGAGATTTACCAGCCCATAGACTTCTACTGCAGCGGTTACTGAGGTCCAAACATTCTACTGCATCAGAGCTATAGTAGAGTATGTAGTACGGCCATTAGTAAATGCTCTGTAAAGTGTGGCGGTACGTACATTAGTTATGGGTGGCTAAAGTCACCGTGTGTAAAGGGCTGCAAATTCTGCAATAGGCGAACGTGGCTCCAACGGTCCCTTAAAAAACCCCAAAGTTTTTGCCTTTCTCTACCCTACCCTTGTTGGAAAGGGCAAGAGTATGGACAGTCGGATTGGGCTTGTGAAGAATCCGGCCTGGACTTCACAGTGGGGTGAATTTGATGGCATGATCCTTCTATACCAGTGTGAAAACATCTCTGGTTACTGGTTTCATATCTGTGTGATACTGGCAGTGTGAAAATAAAAACAGGTCCCACGTCTGACACCTTCGCTCTCCCTTGCACACCTCCAGACAGCAACAACAGCAACTTGCATTTATATAGCGCCTTCAATGTAGCAAAACGTCCCAAGGCGCTTAACAAGAGCATTACCAAAAAACAAAATTCGACCCCGAGCCACATAAGAAGATATTAGGACAGGTGAGCCAAAAGAAAATACTGCAGATGCTGGAAATCTGAAATAAAAACAGAAAATGCTGGAGAAACTCAGCAGGTCAAGCAGCATCTGTGAAGAGAGAAACTGAGTTAACGTTTCAGGTTGATGAGTTCTGACGAATGGTCATCGACCTGAAACGTTAACTCTGTTTCTCCCTTCAGAGATGCTGCCTGACCTGCTGAGTTTCTCCAGCATTTTCTGTTTTTATTTTAGGACAGGTGTGGTCGGTTTTAAGGAGCACCTTAAAGGAGGAAAGAGAAGCGGAGAGGTTCAGAGAGGGAATTTCGGAGCTTAGGACCCAGGCAGCTGAAGGCACGGCCGCCAATGGTGGAGCGATTAAAAATCGGGGATGTTCAAGAGGCCAGGATTGGCGACTATACAAAAGGTCTGTACCCAGACAAAGAAACGTCTGCCCTGACTCAAAACCACAACAGCTCCATCCCCGAATACAGACGGCAAACTTTAAAGGTCACGGTGTCAGTGATGGTAGCAGACCCTGCCAGAATCTAATGCTTCTCAAACGTGCTAATGACTGCTGCATAAAACCCTGTCTGCGAAAGCCACTGAAAAGGCTAGCAGCATGTGCTGTAAGAAATGACTTTAGGTTTCCTGTAATAAAATATTCACACCATTCTGGTGTCAAAACCAGCGGAATATCTCCTTACGGCATCCTCTGTGTGTACAGTAACTTGAAGTTCATGTAGTCTTCACTCAAAGGCACTTAATCCAAATTATCTGATAATTCAAACTTATTTTGAGGCACTAAATTCCCTCTTTGCTGTGATATTTACGTTGCTTAATTCGAATTATTGGATTTTCTTTTTAGTGCAAAATTGGCTTTGAATTATCAGGGGCGGATTGTATTTCTAAGTGGGATTTATATCGTTCGAAACAATTTAAGAAACCAGTGCAAAGGGTTTTGAGAGCTGAAACACTCGGCACTTTTCGATTTGCCGTTTCTGTAGTGGGGATCACGGGAGAGGATGTCCCTGCGCTGGCCTCCCCACGTGGCTCAGCTGGCTGCCTTATCCTGACCGTAAGGCCGCACGCCATGTTCCCAGCAGAGAGTCCTGCTCCCAGGCAGTACAGGCCAGAGAATCAGGACCACAATGCTGTTGGGCCCAACTCTGACCTTTTCAACATGACACCTCTGCTCGGAGCATAGGAACGCAGAATTAGCCCTGAAGACCCACGGCGCTATGGGTTTTAGCAATGAAGGGGTTCAATAGGGTAGACGGAGGGAAGATATTTCCACTTGTAGGGGAATCCAAAATTAGGAGTCATAAACAATGTTCCCCCTCATTTTTTTGGGTGCGCGGTCCCTTTAACGGGTGGCGCGGCCCACTCAAAATGCCGCGCATGCGCGAAATCTCCCGTTAAAAAGCCGGTGAGCGGTCTGCGCGGGACCTCCAGACAGCTGCACAGCCGTTCAGCTCAGCGGGAACGTTGGTGATCAAAGTAAGATAGTCACGAATAAATCCAGTAAGGAGTTCAGTTAAAACTTCTTTACTCAGAGAGCGGTGAGAATGTGGAACTCGCGACCACAGGGAGTGGGTTGAGGCGAATAGGATCGGCACATTTTCAGGGGAAGCTAGATAAGTACATGAGGGAGAAAGGAATAGAAGGTTATGGTGATAGGTTTGGATGAAGTAGGGTGGGAGGAGGCTCGTGTGGAGCAGAAACACCGGCATGGACCTGTTGGGCTGAATGGCCTGTTTCTGTGCCAAGTAATTCTCTGTGATATGGGTATTATTCTCTTGCGATCCAAACTATAGGAAGCCCAATGTTAAAGCACCTACTGCATGCATCAGACGAGTGTTGCTCGAGTTCTAGAAATAAACTAAATTTGAGTCTCGTCTCGGTTTTCAGTCTTATTTATAAAATTTAAAAGATGTTAGTCCCAATTTTCACCTTGTCTCTTGTTCCCAAATGTTACTCAGGCTCTTGCTTTAATCTTGGATAAACAATTTAATCAAAAAAGGGTGATTTTTACTTTCCATATTTTCAATCCTGTCTCTTCAGAATTCGTTTCCCCCCTCAAACCTCACCTTTAAAAAAAAAATCAGGATTATTGCGTCACTTCTCACAACTCAACAAGACCAAAGAAATACGGAGAAATAATAAGCTGGGACTCAAGAATGTAGACTGCGCTCACTCATTTCAGTGTGTAGCATCTCATTCCAAAGTTGTGGACGACTGATCAGTGACGTTTTAACTTTAGTTTCATAAGAACATAAGAAATAGGAGTAGGAGCAGGCCATTCGGCCCCTCGAGCCTGCTCCGCCATTCAATGAGATCATGGCTGATCTGATCTTGGCCTCAACTCCACTTCGCAGCCCGCTCCCCATAACCCTCGACTCCCTTATCGTTCAAAAATTTGTCTAACTCCGCCTTAAATATATTCAGTGACTCCGCCTCCATAGCTCACTGGGGTAGAGAATTCCAAAGATTCACGACTCTCAGAGAAGAAATTCCTCATCTCCGTTTTAAATGGGCGAGCCCTTATTCTGAAACTATGCCCCCTAGTTCTAGATTCCCCCATGAGGGGAAACATCCTCTCAGCATCTACTCTGTCAACCCCCCTCAGAACCTTATATGTTTCAATAAGATCCCCTCTCATTCTTCAAAACTCGAATGAGTATAGGCCCAACCTGCTCAACCTTTCCTCGTAAGACAACCCTTTCAACTCAGGAATCAACCTCGTGAACCTTCTCTGAACTGCCTCCAATGCAAGTATATCCCTGCTTAAATAAGGAGACCAAAACTGTACGCAGTACTCCAGGTTTTAATCTCGTCTCTTTACCTTCAATTTCAGTCTCAGTTTAATATTAGACTTTATAGGAACATTAGGAAGAGGAGTCGGCCATTCAGCCCCTTCGAGCCTGCTCCGTCATTCAATTAGATCATGGCTGATCTGCACCTCAACCCCATTTATCCGCCTTTGCTCCAACCTTCCCTATAAACTGCGCAGCCGTGCAGCGCTTTGCCGGACCCGCGTAGCCTGGGACCGGCTTTTTCGATGTTAAGTTGCGAAATTGTGAATGGGCCTTAAAGGGGCCGCGCACCCAAAAAAGAGAGGGAACATTGCTTTGCTCCCTATCCTTTGATACCCTTTGTAAGAAATTCAATCCAAATTTTAACTCAATTATGAAAATAAAGTAATTTTGATCAACATGCTATTTCCCTCCTCACTTCAGTCAACTAAAATAACACTGATCAGGTGTCAGAAAGGGGAATAAACTTGGCTCAATTCAATAAAAACTTCAATTGAGAAAGGAAAAGTTGAAAAGGGGATCTGGAGTCATCTCAGCCAGGTCACCTCGAGAGTGAGTTTAATGAGGCAAAAATTTGGCTGCGGGAGGGGAGGAGTCACTCCCTGCCGGTGAAGCAATGAGTCCCGTCCTGCTCACTCACGGACGGCGCAGATCAATGGGGCAGTGGTGACAGCGCCTATGGAGATGTCTGCAGGATGGATTATCCTGCTGCTCCTAACCGAGAGCGTCAGTACGGACTGGCAGGAGAGCTGGGAAATAAGGAATTGGGCAGGTGGTGAGGAGAGGGTGGGGGAGGTAAGAGTAGAAACATTACAAGAAGCAAGAAAAGGCTTGACATTCAGAAGAACAAAAAAGGCTTCAGGAATCTGAAAGCAGCATTCAGCCCCTTTTTGTGAAACTTATACCCAGTTTTCCATTGGTTTTAGTTTAGGTTTCATATATTTTTGTTTCTTTCCTTCATCTTCCTTACCTAAGGAAGAATATACTTGCCTTAGAGGGAGTGCAACGAAGGTTCACCAGACTGATTCCTGGGATGGGGGGATTGCCCTATGAGGAGAGATTGAGTTGACTAGGCCTATATTCTCTAGAGTTTAAGAAGAATGAGAGGTGATCTCATTGAAACATATAAAATTCTGAGGGGGTTTGACAGGGTAGATGCTGAGAGGATGTTTCCCCTGGCTGGAGAGTCTAGAACTAGGGGTCACAGTCTCAGGATAAGGGGTCGGCCACTTAGGACTGAGATGAGGAGAAATTTCTTCACTCAGAGGGTGGTGAATCTTTGGAATTCTCTACCCCAGAGGGCTGCGGAGGCTCAGTCGTTGAGTATATTCAAGACAGAGAGCGATAGATTTTTGGATATTAAGGGAATCAAGGGATATGGGGATAGTGCAGGAAAGTGGAGATGAGGTAGAAGATCAGCCATGATCTTATTGAATGGCGGAGCAGGCTCGAGGGGCCGAGTGGCCTACTCCTGCTCTTATTTCTTATGTTTTTACGTCTGCCTCTAGATTTCTAATAAAATCATTAGTGTAGTAAAGGCCCTTCGGTTTCTTTTTCTCCCCTCCTCTTCTGATCCGAGCCAGGACTCGTGTCCACAGCTGCTGGGAGGCTCCCGCTATCTCACGCAGGCGGCTCGTCCTCCCACGTGAACCTAAACTCTGTGTGCCGGCAGGCTATTCAACCATGGGCAAGGCTGTCAAATTCCATCCCGTCCTCACCAGACCATTCACACGCAGCACATTCCGCCAGGGGTCCCTGGATAACAATCAAGAGCAGCAATCTGGGCCGATTTGCCCCTCTCGCCAGCCTAGGCGGCCAGCTACAGCGCTTCGACTGCTCCCTCAGCCCAGATCAACATACTCAGTACAGGACCGGGCATCAAATCCGGGACCTTTCTGGTCTGTTATGGCTCATCTGCACATTGGACCACTGGACAGACTAGATGCAGGAAGGATGTTCTTGATAATAATAATAATTCAACTTTATTGTCACTGTACAATGCACAAGTACATGAACAACGAAATGTAATCTTGCAAGCTCCCATGAGTCCAGTACAAATAACATTAACATTAAACGTAAATAGCACCGTCCTGGGAGAAGCAAAGCCGCTGCGTCTGTGCGCGCCGCCATTCCATTTGTCGGGGAGTCCAGAACCAGGGGTCACAGTCTAAGGATAAGGGGTAGGCCATTTAGGACAGAAATGAGGAGGAATTTCTTCACCCAGAGAGTGGTGAACCTGTGGAATTCTCTACCACAGAAGGCAGTAGAGGCCAATTCATTAAATATATTCAAGAAGGAGTTGGATATATTTCTTAAGGCTAAAGGGATCAAGGGGTATGGGGAGAAAGCAGGGACCAGGTACTGAATTTGGATGATCAGCCATGATCGCATTGAATGGCGGAGCAGGCTCGAGGGGCCGAATGGCCTACTCCTGCTCCTATCGTCTATATTTCTATGAGCCATTGCCAAGACTGTATGTGGAGTGGCCAAACTGATGCACCCTCTAAAATCAGCCAATTGCAGTCGAACTGACTTTTAAAAATGCCAATCCCTCCTTTAGGGAATATTGCAGAGGCATCTGATGATCGGCCCAAAGTTAATCTGCGCTCCATGTAACAATACTGAGGGAATTTCCGGAAATAGGGCTTCATTACAGGCAGTGTGCAACAGCGCCTCCGGAATCAGGAACAGTGCCAAATGTCAGCCATGCTCAGTGGGTAGCACTCTCGCCCATGGGTCAGAAGGTTGTGGGTTCAAGCCCTACTCCTGAGCCTTGAGCACATACTCTAGGCTGGCACTACAGTGCTGGTACTGAGGGAGTCTGTCTTAGCAGTCCCTCGGAACCGAGGCTGACTTGCTTCCACATTAAAAATGAGTTCTCAGGGGACTGATGAGTCCAATGTGGGACCTACAGTCTCTGTGTCACAGGTGGGGCAGACGGTGGTTGAAGGGGCGGGTGGGTGGGGTGCTTGGGTTGACGTGCGCTCCTTCCGCTGCCTGTGCTTGGCTTCCGCTTGCTCCCGGCGAAGAGACTCGAGCTGTTCGGCGCCTTCCCGGATGCTTCTCCTCCACTTTGTGCGGTCTTGGGCCAGGGATTCCCAGGTGTCGGTGGGGATGTTACACTTTTTCAAGCAGGCTTTGAGGGTGTCCTTGAAGCGTTTCCCCTGCCCACCTGGGGCTCTCTTGCCGTGTCGGAGCTCCGAGTAGAGCGCTTGTTTTGGGAGTCTCGTATCGGGCATGCGGACGATGTGACCTGTCCATCGGAGCTGATCGAGCGTGGTCAAAGCTTCGATGCTGGGGATGTTGGCCTGAGCAAGAACACTGACGTTGGTTCACCTATCCTGCCAATGGATTTGCAGGATCTTGTGGAGGCAGCGTTGGTGGTACCTCTCCAGTGCTTTGAGGTGCCTGCTGTACATGGTCCATGTCTCTGAGGCATTCAGCAGGGCGGGTATCACTGCTGCTCTGTAGACCATGAGCTTAGTGCCGGGCTTGAGGTCCTGGTCTCCAAACACAGTCTTCCTCAGGCGACCGAAGACTGCGAGGCAGTGCTGCATCGCCGGAGGTGCCATCTTTTGGACGAGATGTTAAACCGAGGCCCCCCCGTCTGTCCTCTCAGGTTGACATAAAAGATCCCATGGCGCTACTTCGAAGAAGAGCAGGGGAGTTCTCCTGGTGCCCTGTCAACATTTATCCCTCAACAAATATTTAAAACAGATGATCTGGTCACTTATTTCATTGCTGTTTGTGGGAGCTTACTGTGCACAAAATGGCTGCCACATTTTAACACTTTAAAAGTACTTCATTGGCTGTAAAGCGCTTTGGGACATCCTGAGGTCATGAAAGGCGTGATATAAATGCAAGATCACGCTTTTCCCATTTCACTGTGCCAGCTAGTGGCTGGGTGTCATTTTTTTTTTGTTGCTCCGAGCTTTCTTAATTAAAATCTACAAGGAATAAAAGAAGGTAATAATATCATCCCAGTCATTTTGTCTTTCGCAAAAGTTATTCGAATTTTATTGCGGCAATCCGTCACCTCAACTGCGACAAGTACAGAGAGGTCACCGGCTGGTGGCACTCGGCTTTAACAGGCAGGCCTTGCATGAGCAGGCAGATTATTAGGCCCAGAGGGGGGAGGGGAGATGATGAGAGGAGATCGTGGTTGGTGAAGGGTGGGGGGGGAGAACGCCAAAGTTTAAATAGCAAGAAAAACTGCTCTAAAAGTGGGGGGGGGGGGGGCGTGAAAAACAACTGGCAAGAGGAACAATTAACCTTGGAATCAGAATACTTCAAATCCACTGCATAAAGCATAGCTGCCCTCATGCAGAAAACCAGTAACAAGTGCTATTAAGAAAAGAGACGATGAATTATATTTTAAACGGCTGATTCCTTATGAAGGAAACGGGATGAAAAATGACTTACTGCCTTATTCCTTCATCCATTTACAGCCAGGCTCCCAAGGATCAGTTAACCTATTGAAAGGACAGTCACTCGGTTGATTTCCCTGAGGGGATAACATTTTATTCGCTGCACTAAAACCACCATTTCATGTCAAAGAATCCTATTAGTCGATGTACATGTAAGATAATACAGAGAGGATTAAAAAAAGAGCTCATTTTCCTCTAGTTGACCAATCCTATTGAACCCTGAGGTATCGAAAGCATAAAATGTCCCATTTACATGTTTTCTGCAGCTAATTCCTTAATATGGAACAGAACAGAGTAGAAGCTTACGTAAACGACACAATGATTGCCTGTTTATGAATAAATAGTCTTGGAAAGATTCACCAGAGGTATGAAGATGCGGGTGAACATGACGGAACCGGACACTTGGGGCTCGATTTTCAGTGTGCTGTGGAGTCGGGATTGGAGGCATGCGGGGGGTTAAATTCCCGAAATCAGGGGCCCCAACACCATCCCGCCCCCAAACCGCCTCCATGCCAGTTTCAAAGGAGGCGGGTACCCGCCCCGCACTGGGACCCGCCTCCCCGAGGCGGGAAGGGATTAGTGCCAATTAACTGCCTGTTAACAGGTAGTTAACAGGCAGTTTTTAGCCTAATCCCTATTTTTAAGCTTGAACTGTGGGATTCCCGACGGCTCCAAACCACACCAAGTTGGAGGAGTCGGGCCGTCGGGTTGAAGGGGTCGAGACGTCGGTGTTCAGGTGAGTGATGTGTGCATGAGTGCAAAGGTAAGTGTGTTTGGTGTGTCTAAAGTGATTAAAGAGGTGTAAATTACCTTTTCTTACCTTTTCAGCCTTCCTTCCTTTAGGTTCGGGGAGTCCCTCATCTCACCGGCACAGAAAGCAGAATGGCTGCGAACTGTCAAAAGTGACAGCCTGTAGCTTTCTGTGCCGGTGAGATTTCTAACTGAGTCTGTGTAGAAGGACTCAGGTTAGAAGTAAGACTGTCAGTGTTTGACAGCTTCAAACAGCTGTGAAACACTGATATTTCATCTGTCAAAACCTCTTGACAGATGAAATTTCAGTCTGTGACGTCACCTGTTGCCAGGTGGTCCTTAATTGGCCTGCTGAGCTCACTGGGTGGGCTCAACAAGGTCAATCAAGTTAAAATCGCGTGGATTGGCCGCATCTCGATGGAGGCGGGACTACAACCCCAAAAGTTGTAGTCCCGCCTCCAACCCGACTCCCGAATGAAAATCCAGCCCTTGGAGTGGAGGTTGTGAGTGGAGGTGTAGGAAAGGAAGGGCAATTCTCGGGCAAACCAACCCTGAGCAGTGCTTACCAAACTCCGTGTGGTCAACACAAGCATGAGACTGGCTGCGGCCTAGCAACAGGCCACAAGCCATACTGAGGAATAACAAGCAGGGAGAATAACATTCTATACTTCACATTAGAACAGAAGTAACTCCTTAATATTATGCTGTATCAAAGTGCTCTCTCCACGCACAAACCCAAGTCCGGAAGAGCAAAGTCTCTAATTATATTTTTGGGGGGCTTTTTCACATCTCCTGTGGACATAGTACAAAACCTTTGCATACTCACCATTATGGTGCTTATACAGATCCTCCGCTCTACCAATCATAGAATGCTACAGCACAAAGGAGGCCATTCGGCCCATCGTGTCTGTGCCGGCTCTTTGAAAGAGCTATCCAATTAGTCCCACTCCCCTGCCCTTCCATATAGCCCAACAAATTTTTCCCCTTCAAGTATTTATCTCGTCCCCTTTTGAAAGTTACTGTTGAATCTGCTTCCACCGCCCTTTCAGGCAGCGCATTCCAGGTCACAACAACCCCCTGCGTAAAAAAATCTCTCATCTTGACTCTGGTTTTTTTGATTCTGGCTTTTCTTGCATGCCTCCCCTCTCTTTGCTGCAGACCATTTTTGGCCCAGCACTTTGGAGCATTCTACCTAACCTCGACACCTTGCTACCTTTCTCCCCTTCTTCAAACGTTTTTTCCAATGATCAGGCAACTCGCGCTCAACTACACCGGTGGAAGTCCGCGGAGTCAGCGAGAGTAGGATTGGCCGAGATCCAGCAGCAGGGCGTGAGCCTGCCTCCCCCCCACTGACTGAGGGGTAACAAGTGGCACAGTGAGGAGGTGTGCGTCTCATCCCCTCTCTGCCCGTCTGTCTCTGTTGATTCAGAGCGAGATGAGCGTGTTCCCAGTGAGGTAAGTTTGTACAGTCCAACCCAGTTCCCATTGACTGAGAGTCCACAGCAAAAAAAAAAAAAACATAATTCAGCACTGATCGACCCAAATTGGCTATTTCATTCAAAGAGAGGTCACAAGAATGGCTGGTGTGGGCGGTGGAAATGGGACACTGGTATGGTCGGATGTGCTCTTATGAGGTCGGGTCTCGTGGTCAATATGGCGACACAGACATCCTTCATCTAGCTTAGAACAAAACAAAAGCACCCCCTCCCAAAAAAATAAGCAATAAAGGAACACGCGCTGTCTTTTGCAGAGGCTAAGAGTCAATCGCTGTCTTTTAAGAAAGTGAAAATAATACAAAAAAAAACCCATTCAAAATAGAACGTCAACCTCCGCTCACATGTCTCTTCGAATCAATAATTAAACAGTCACATATTCGGTGAAGTTCAATATTTTAATCAAATTAATCATGTATCAGAAGCAGCATTTTATTTTCCCTATTCCGCCCCCTCTCACTCCTGAGGAATTATTTTCTGTCTGGAGTTTGGCTGAAGTATCGAAAATGGTTTCATTGTATTTATTTTTTTAAAAAGAGAGCCAAGTTTGTGAAGGTGAAAAGTCCCAGATGTGTAACTTTTTATGTATTTCGGATGTTTTCCAGCCCAGGACAACAGCAAGGTTGAAAGCGAATACAGGAACGATCATTTATACAGGGCCTCATCACATCCTCAGGATATCCCGTTGCCTTTTGAGGTGCCGTCTCTGTTGCGCGTTGTGGGCCAACTCAGCAGCTAAGTTGCACACAGCAAGTTCCCCACAGTCAATCAGCCGAACGCTCAGTTAATCAGCTTGCGGTGAGCAAAATTAAAACTGCAGAGGCTGGAAATCTGAAACAGAATGTGCTAGAACGCACGAGACTGATGGGCCGGAAGAGACCGGCTGGTCCATCATAGAAACATAGAACAATAGGAGGAGGAGTCGGCCATTCGGCCCTTCGAGCCTGCTCCGCCATTCAATATGATCATGGCTGATCTACTATCAATACCATATTCCCGCTCTCTCCCCATACCCCTTGACGCCTTTTGTGTCTAGAAATCTATCTATCTCCTGCTTAAATATATTCAGTGACTTGGCCTCCACTGCCTTCTGTGGTAGAGAATTCCACAGGTTCACCACCCTCTGAGTGAAGAAATTTCTCCTCATCTCAGTCCTAAATGTCCTACCCCATATCCTGAGACTGTGACCCCTCGTTCTAGAGCCTCCAGCCAGGGGAAACATCCTCCCTGCATCCAGATCAGGCCTGCCCCGCACTCATGATGGCCAGAGCATCGTGACTAAACACTTCTGTATTCAGTTTAATAATATGGAAATAAAAGAAAAGCTGGCATCAGTAAAAGTGGCCGTGAAGCTGTCGGATTGTTGTAAAAACCCAACTGGTTCACCTTTAGGGAAGGAAACCTGTTGTCCTTATCCAGTCTGGCCCCTCAATAGGTGTCCCAGTATAACACTGGAGTGAAGTACTTGCGGGTATAGGTCTGTCTTGTATTACGTCAGGGTGAGATACTGACGGGTACAAGTCTGTCGCTGATCATGGCTGTAACTTTACCGTGTCAGCAGTGGCTCAGTGCAGACACTCTTGCCTCTGTCAGAAGGTCGTGGGTTCAAAGCGCCACTCCAGAGGCTTGAGCACGCGTTCTAGGCTGATGCTTCAGTGCAGTACAGAGGGAGTGTTGCCCTGTTATAGGCGATGTCTTTGAGAATACATTTTAAACGAAGGCCCTGTCTTGTCTGTCCTTTCAGGTGGACGTAAAGATCCCGTGGCACTATTCAAAGCAGAGCAAGGGGAGCTCTCCTGGGCCTTGGCCAGTATCTACCTCTCAACAAAATCACTAAACAGGTTATCTGGGCGTTTAGCTCACTGCTGCTTGTGGGACCTTGCTGTGCGCAATTCGGTTACATTTTATCAGTGGCAACACGTCAGAAATCTTTCATTGGCTGTGAAGTGCATTTAGACGTCCTGAGATCGTGAAAGGTGCTTTATAACATCAGCAACAACTTGTGTTTATACGGCACCTTTAACGTAGTAAAATGTCCCACGGCACTTCACAGGAGCGATTGTCAAACAAAATTTGACACCGAGCCAGAAAAGGAGATATTAGGGCAGATGACCAAAAGCTTGGTCAAAGAGGTAGATTTTAAGGAGCGTCTTAAAGGAGGAGAGAGGTGGAGAGGCAAAGGTGTTACTTATTTCTTTTCTAACTTGAGGTAATGATTTAAGAGAGTCATACATTGGCACAACATTAAAGGACATTGACTTGTGTGTGGTTTTTCCTCTAGTTTATTGGTATCGATATGTTAGGTAAGCCTAGTGACTGCATAAAAACGATGTGAAAAACATGGGAGGGAAGCGGGAGGGGGGATGTTTACCAAGGTCTCATTAATCTACCTCTCACCTAAACCCCAAAGGTTCCCTCTACATGTTAACCTTGCAGTGCTTTGCCTGCGCTCACGATGTACACGATACAACCTTGTGGGAATGCAGACAAGCTTGTGATGTGTAAATGATGCAAATGTAAATTCACAGGGATTTTGTTAATTATTAATCAAATAGGTATTTGAATAATCCTCGCACGGCTGCATATCATTACGACTTTAAATCATTAGCGGTTAACGCTGCTGCGGCCAGGTAGACGAGAGAGGTTTTCCTTGTACGTCTGAGGCAAAGGCTTTCGCCTTTCCAATGAAAAAATAAACCCCATTCCTTGAGGGCAGCGAGTGGCACAACATGTCCGAATTACAATCTCGTTGACTCTGGACCGCAGGCCCACTCCAACAGAGGCAAAAGGGAGATGTGTTCTGGAATCTGACAACTCTTAAGGACTTGAAGTAAAATTAGTTTAGGCAGTTTTGATTTGGTTCCCCAATGGGCAGGAGTTCACGGTGAAAAACTGTTCCCAGATTTGATGCTAATTGGGTCTAATTTCCGAGAGACCACGAGGACAGCAAGTGTGGGAAATGGATAATCTAGTCAAACCTCCTCACTGCAAACTCACGGGGAATTGCAGCGCTGTTCTTGTTGAAGGATTGGTCTCACCAAGGTTTCAGCTCCTCTTTCCTGGATGTAATAGAGCTCCATGCAGAATCAGAGACCGTGCAGCTTATAATGAGAGATCTATAATAATAAACGGCTGCAGCGAAGTTCAGATGTCTCGACCCAGGGTAATTGGAGAAGGGGGAACTTTGAGGATCTGGGCTGAGACAGAGAAAGATTCTCAGAGCAACTCACGCGGGCTCTGCCTCGTATCTTTTACGCCCACCTTTTCTTTCTCGCTATCGGTTTTCTCCCCATCTCTCCTGAAAGCGCCACCTCACGCCTCCATATGATGCCGCGGGTACCGGACACCTCGCCGTAACTCAGCCGAGCGCTCAATTCTTCACAGGTTGAGTCGTGTAAGAGAATGTCAGCAGGCCAGTCAATTGCAGGGAGTGTCACAGCTCTGCAGAATCTCATTCTAACCCCATAGCCAATGTTTCCGTGAATTGGTTTCTCCAGGAGCGCGGCCCCTTTAAGGGGCTGCGTGATCCAATCAAATTACCGCGCAGACGCGGTTTTTCTCCACTATAATGCCATTGTGCGGCCTGCGTGGGAGCTTAAAGGGGAACATTGCCCATGTTCACACTGTCCAACAAGTGGTCGGGGTGGGAATCTCCCTGGCTAGTTTTCCACTCTTTGACTAGCCATAGGGTATTGAGGCCAATTATAGCACCAACTTTGCCGCCACCCTGGCTACTACTACTTCATACGGCTGGTGCAGAGCAGCAACTGTAACTTTACATCGAGCTGGTTAAGCCAGATAATTGCGTCAGGAGTGGCGGAGTACATCGCTGTGACGTCTCCTTCGTATCTGGGAATCGGTCACTGAGTCGGTCCATGTCCCGCGGTCTGTTCTGGCTGACCACAGTCGCATACTGGAGAGTTTTTAATTCCCCACTTGTGCGTCAAGCATCTGCCACGGTTTGTCCGGATAAGATTTATAGGCAGAAGATCAAAGATCAAAATATATCAAACCGGTCTGAGGATGGGGGGGGGGGGGGGGTAGAAAAATCGAATCTGGGAGCATCCCGGTCAAACACTTAACACCATCAGTGGGTAAAAAGAAGTGTCAAGAGGTCTCCTGCCTTGATGAGCATGTCTATGCACACGCATTCGGAGCAAACAAAAATAACACCCGAATCGGATTACATGCCAGCAATCGGCCCATAACGAAAGCCCCAACACTTTCACCGTCTGCTTCTCACCGTCTGCCTGCAGCGTGACATTGTCAGTCTTGCGAACTGTTTGTCAAAACAACACTTCACGGTCTAGTCCGCAGTGACATTGGCACAGTGCAAGATGATACCTGCCGGGCTGGTTCAGTAAAAGGGGTCATTAAGCAATGGTGCCGGTATCCATCCTTCCATCTGTCTACGGTGTAAACTAACATAATAGACGGTATGCAGCGTGCTTCCTGGTGCTCCACTGCCAGAAAGACTTGCCATTATCGCACTATAATGTTGGATCTGAGGGTAGAGGGAATCATCTGACGCCGCACACCTCTAGTTACTAAGAGGTTTCATTTCCCTCGCGTGCTATTTTTAGTGTACTGGTTCATGCACCTGCATTACGAACCTGCAGTTGGCTGGGTGTCTCATCACCTCTCTTCACAACGTGCCAAAGCACGTCAACCACAATGAATGACTTTCGAAGCGCAGTCACTGATGTTATGTGGGCAAATGAAACAGCACGACAGCAAGACCAGCTAATCTAAAGAAGGAATGCTGGTCAGGACAGCTCTCCACTTCTTTCTGCATCGCGGGATCCTTGAGATCAGGGGGGAGGTTGTGGGATGGGCGTTGGGGGCACGGGTTTGGGGGGTGGGAGGGTTAGGGTTAGGGCGAGGGCATATCCTACAATGCCATACTTACTCCCTCAGTCCTGCATTCAAGCGTCAGACCAGCTGAAGTCCTGGACTGGAGATTCATCCCACATCCTTCTAACCTAAAGATGCAGAAGGTCATTCTCACGTTGCGCGCTAGTGTAAAATGGGCGACGGCAAATCGGCAGCCCGTTTTACATCTCTCCCGGTTTTTGACATTAATGGAAATAATAATCGGGGGGAAGAGATGTAAAACGGGCTGCTGATTCGCTCTCGCCTGCAACGAGTGCGGTCAACTGAGCCGGCGCTTCAATTCCTACCCACACGACCCGCACACAGGCGCGAACCTGTTTAAAAGAAACGGCTTTGAAATGACGCTGCGTGCAGATTAATGTACCGATTCTTATTAGCGCCTTCACGTGCAGGCCCGTTTTAAATGGGTTGAGGCTGCCGGTCGAAATGGTGGACGGTTGAACTGCAATAAAAACAGCAAAATGCTGCAAAGGCTCAGCAGGTCAGGCAGCGTCTGCGACGGCATCAAGCAGGGTTAAGGTTTCTGCGCAGTGATCTTTCATCAGAAGGACTGCGACGGAGCGAGTTAAGGCTTCACGCAATAATCTTCGCTTGGCGTTTTCTCAAGGCCAATCGGTTAATGACTTTTTTTTTAAAAAAAAGGGCAGCAATATAAAGCAAATACAGTCTGCTAAAAATAACCGAGGAAATTAAATCTTTTAATCACCGTCAGATTTATTATCTCGTCACCCTATGTCACACTAGCTCTGGATTCTTCCGACTGTGCTGGTTCGGGAAGGCTATTCAAATTACGCTCATTTTCTTAGGCGCACAGGCCCTAGTGGGCCCCAATGTTCCCCCAAATGTTTACCTTTGGGTGCATGGCCCCTTTAAGAGGCTGCACGCGGCCCAGTCACAGTTTTGCGTATGCGTGAAACGGGACATTGAAAAAGCCGGTCCCGCGCGGGACCGACAGCGAGCTTAGAAACATAGAAGATAGGAGCAGGAGTAGGCCATTCGGCCCCTCGAGCATGCTCCGCCACTTAATGAGATCATGGCTGATCATCCAAATTCAGTATCCTGTCCCTGCTTTCTCCCCATATCCCTTGATCCCTTTAGCCTTAAGAAATATATCTAACTCCTTCTTGAATATATTTAATAAGTTGGCCTCAACTGCCTTCTGTGGTAGAGAATTCCACAGGTTCACCACTCTCTGGGTGAAGAAATTCCTCCTCATCTCTGTCCTAAATGGCTTACCCCTTATCCTTAGACTGTGACCCCTGGTTCTGGACTCCCCGACCATCGGGAACATCCTTCCTGCATCTAGTCTGCCTAGACCTGTTAGAATTTTAGAAGTTTCAATGAGATCCCCTCTCATTCTTCTGAACTCCAGCGAGTATAAGCCTAATCGACCCAATCTCTCCTCATACGTCATTCCTGCCATCCCAGGTATCAGTCTGGTGATGTTGGTAGGCGTGCTTTAAAAGGTTCTTCACATCAAAAAATATTTAATTTACTAAGAAATTGACTAGTGTACGCCAATGAAACTATTAAATGGCTCAGTGTAGTTTTTTTTTAAAGTCATTTTCAGTGATTACGTGATCAGCATACTCATACTGCACATCCTTAGTAAAAATGCTCATTTTCGGTGGTAAACCCATTTTCAGTCATATTAATAAAGCTGCACCAGGTTACCGCTCTTAAATACATCGAGGAATACTTTCTAATGGAAAGAAATAAAAAAGAAACAATTACGTTCTATTACGCTGCCTGATTGCTCTGGCTCATGCATGAGACGTTAAACCGAGGCCCCCTCTGCTCTCTCAGGTGGACGTAAAAGATCCCATAGCAACTATTTCGAAGAAGAGCAGGGGAGTTATCCTGGGTGTCCTGGGGCCAATATTTATCCCTCAATCAACATAACAAAAACAGTTTATCTGGTCATTATCACATTGCTGTTTGTGGGAGCTTGCTGTGCGCAAATTGGCTGCCGTGTTTCCCACATTACAACAGTGACTCCACTTCAAAAAGTACTTCATTGGCTGTAAAGTGCTTTGCGACGTCCGGTGGTTGTGAAAGGCGCTATAGAAATGCAAGTCTTTCTTTCATGGAAGATTTTGCATGTCGGATTATGCAAATTCATGTTAACGGACACTTGAAGCGTAACCTGAGCCAACAATTTCCCGACTGAGCCCAAAGCGGAATCTCTACCCCAGTGCTTTCATAAGAATATAAGAAATAAGAGCAGGAGTAGGCCCATACGGCCCCTCGACCCTGCTCCACTATTCAACACGATCATGGCTGATCATCGACCTCAACTCCACTTTCCCGCCCGATCTCCATATCCCTCGATTCCCCTAGAGTCCAAAAATCTATCGATCTCAGCCTTGAATATACTCAAAGACTCAGCATTCACAGCCCTCTGGGGCAGAGAATTCCAAAGATTCACAACCCTCTGAGTGAAGAAATTCCTCCTCATCTCAGTCTGAAATGGCCGACCCCTTATCCTGAGACTGTGACCCCAAGTTCTAGACACTCCAGCCAGGGGGAAACAACCTCTCAGCATCTACCCTGTCAATCCCCCTCTGAATCTTGTATGTTTCAATGAGATCACCTCGCATTCTTCAAAACTCCAGAGAGTATCGGCCCATTCTACACAATCTCTCCTCATAGGACAGCCCGCTCATCCCAGGAATCAATCTAGTGAACCTTTGTTTCTGAGGAAGGTTTCCAAAAGCAAACAAACTACAGGATAGAATTTCCAAATGAGTGCTCCCGGCACAGAGATTCATGCTCTGGGAGCGCTAATGGGAATATCGGGAACGGAGGTTAGTGAGCAGGCCCCGGCACGACCTCACTAATCCCCGTGTCTGATATACTGACCAACGTCCCAGGTGGGCTAATCTCTAGGGCGGGAGAGATAATTCATTAAAAAATCTACCCCCCAGATTCTAAAGAGCAACAAATGTTAGGCAGCGAGCTTAAAGCAAATAACTCAGCTGGTTGACGTCTATAAACTGCAAGAGAAGACCAGAAATGCTCAATTGAAATAGTGTCTCGCTGCCAAACATCTGTAATATTATATTTAAGTGCTATAAAATGTTGGAATTTCATTTCACTGCCAGACAATTGCTTAAACGAGCCCTAAATATCAGCTCAGTTAAGGAACATGATGGCCAGTTAAGAATAGGTCAGAATGGAAAAGCATCAAGAATCTATGATTCGATAGGGCAGGCTGCTGCTGGATGAAAGCCGCTGGTTGCAGTGAGGAGCAGGTCCACTGCATTTTCACTTCTCGAAACGGGGCCTCCATATTTCTCACCAGCACTACTCGCCCCACCCTATCTCTGTAACCTTCTCCAGCTCTACAACCCTCCGAGATCTCTGCGCTCCTCCAATTCTGGCCTCTTGCGCATCCCCGATTTCATCGCTCCACCATTGGCCACCGTGCCTTTAGCTGCCTAGACCCTAAGCTCTGGAATTCTCTCCCTAAACCTCTCCCCCCTCCCTCTCCTCCTTTAAGACTCTCTTTAAATCCTACTTCTTATGTCCTAATATTTCCTCATGTCCAAGAGTCATAACGGCACAGAAGGAGGCCATTCGGCCCCGTGCCAGCTCTCTGTAGTGCAATCCAGTCAGTCCCATTCCCCCGCTCTATCCCCGTAGCCCTGCAAGTTTATTTCCCTCAAGTGCCTATCCAGTCTCCCCTTGAAAACATCGAGTGTCTCCGCTTCCACCACTTCCGTCGGCAGCGAGTTCCAGGTCCTCACCACTCGCTGCGTAAAAAAGTTTTTCCCTCACCTCCCCCCGTATCTCTTGCCCAAAACCTTAAATCTGTGTCCCCCTAGTCAACTAGTGGGAACAGCCTTTCCCTGTCTAGCCTATCCAAACCCGTCATAATCTTGTACACCTCTGTCAAATCACCCCTCAATCTCCTTTGCTCTAATGAAAACAAATCCAGCTTCTTGTGTCTGGTTTGATAATCGCTCCTGTGAAGCACCTTGGGACGCTTTACTACGTTAAAGGTGCTATATAAATGCAAGTTGTTGTGCAAAGGTTGGCACCCGTTTTAAAACATTCAAAAGGGAGAGAGCAGCACGTGAAGATCACTCTATAGAGACAGGCACAATTGCCTGAGGTAAAGTTAACTCAATGGCCTGGATTGTACATCAACTAAGAACATGGCCTTCAGGAAAGTTAGTGCAATTCACAATTCAATAAAAAAAATAATCATGTTTTTCTGAGGCATTTCTCTAAGTAACACGGGTTTCATTAACCAGATATTTTGACAATTAGCTCGCTCCATGACAATTTTGAATTGCCGTAAAGAATCCTTTGTACAAGTAGGTAGGAAGGGATGGACAAAATACCAGAGCAATTAAATAATTCTATTTCAGTGCTGTCGCCAGACCTATTTAGCATATCCAAAGGCGCTAAGCCCCCTGCTCTTCTTCGAAATAGTGCCACGGGCATAGCCTCGGTTTAACATCTCATCTGAAAGATGGCACCTCTGACAGTGCAGCGCTCCCTCAGTACTTCACTGCGATGTCAGCCTAGATTTTTGTGCTCAAGTCTCTGGAGTGGGACTTGAACCTGTAGTGATCAATAGCATGTCATTCTATAGTGGACACTAGGTGGAGCCGTAGAGCTGTATATAGCTGTATGTATAAGACTACACTACCCAGCTGTATGTATATTAAGACTACATTACCCATGAGGCTAGGCTACCCACAAGGCAGCAGTCAAGATGGAAGCCTCTACAGATACTGTACCTAGTCCACATGTGCTCAATAAAGTAACTAGCAAAAGCTCGCTGTGTTCATAATAAGAATGTCTATTTAATAATGAGCATAAGAGGACCCACAACCTTCTGACTCAGAGGCAGAGAGTGCTACCCACTGAGCCACTGCTGACACCTCATGCACATTGCCACATGTTTCCCAAGGAATAAACAATGCTGCCACTCCAAGGATATAAAACATCACCTGGGAAGGAAATACAGATAGATGGGGGGTTGGCTCCTCGGAGATACGAGCTATGCAGTGGAACCCATAACACCACTCAACATCTCCTATACCCCAGCAGAGACCGGACACAGCAAAAGTACTGGGGTAAACCAGATCCTCACTAAGTGGACGTTGGGGTGCTTCAGATGCTTGGACTGCTCGGAGGAGGCGGCTTACAATAAACCCTCAAGGAGGTCAAAAATAGTCTATCAGTGTGCTGCATGATATTCTCATGGGCACAGGCCTCACTGCTGACGTTAATGAACAGCAGCAGGAAGCCATGGAAGCCCAGGAGGACACTAGAGTGAAGCAGCTACTGGCATCAGGCCAGGAACTGAAGCCCAGGAGATAGGAGCGCCAGGGTATCTTTACCCAGTTCTGCTTCCCGTTCTGATGAGCTCCTTTTTGGGCATTCTAACTTTCTATAGGACATAGCTTCAACGACGGAACTAAGAGTTGCTTTACCTGTGTGGTTGAATTGAATATGCTTCACTTTTGGACAACTCACTTTCTTTTTGAGCAACAAAATAATAACAGGCCTCAAAATACATCTAAAGTAGCTATTGTATGGCCTTAGAGGGCATGCTGCGTCTGTCTTGGTAGATGTGGCATTTCAGTGCTCGTGGTGCCGTGCCGGATGTGTGTTTTTGTGTTCGAGGGCATTAACCCTCGTTGTGGTTGTTCTCTAAATGCTCGCCTACCCGAGGCTCGAGAGGAGTGGTGAATGTCTATTCAGGCAAATGGCCAGCTGCCTGGGATTCGCAAAACTCACTGCAACTTCTTCTGGTGTGCCCAAGGCAAGGGGGCGTTTTTGCTTGAATCGCAGGAGGCCCAGCGCCTTTTGGATGCGGTGCCTGCAGCGACTTAATGGAATGGAGCTCCTGCTAACATTGGAGCTGACCAGCTGCTCCTGTGCTTCTGAATGCACGGCACTGCTGGTAGCAATAGCCTCATGAGGCCCAACGATCCGTCTCGGTGCACAAATTGTTGGTAGCTACAAGTCCTCTGGACCCCTCCCTCATGGTTGCCTCCAAGCATCTGGCCATGACTCCTTAGTCCAGCCTCTCCATACCCAGGTCTATTGCCGTGGTTATTAATTGTACAGAGGCAGGTGCAGTCTCAACACTACGCACCTATTCCAAGATGTATCTGAAAGCAGGCCCTATAAGGTTTGTATCCGGAGACAAAGGGTGAGGATCAGGCAGCCCATCAGACCTCTGGCCTACATCTGCTGACCCCTCATCATTCTCTACTTCTTCTGCCCCATCATCACTAATGCGCCATGTTTTCTTAATCACATCAGTACCTAAATGTTGCACGGCACTGCTATCTAAGCTGGTGCTTGTTCAAAGTGTGTTTGGTGATGGTTGTTGGCTGTGCTGACAGTTTCTGAGCCACTGGGCACTACAGGTCGCTTGCTTCTGTGAAGAGATCAAAAGAGATGTAGCATATTTATCTATGTGGGTATTGTGTGGTCAGCTAGTGTGCATAGACATATAGACACATAGCGGAGAGGTCACTAACCAGGGGGCAGAGATTTAAAGTAATTGGTAGAAGGATTAGAGGGAAGTTGAGGAGAACTTTTTTCACCCAGAGGGTGGTGGGGGTCTGGAACTCACTGCCTGAAAGGGTGGTAGAGGCAGAAACCCTCACTGCATTTAAAAAGTACTTGGATATGCACCTGAAGTGCCGTAACCTGCAGGGCTACGGACCACGAGCTGGAAAGTGGGATTAGGCTGGGGAGCTCTTTTTCAGCCGGCAGACATGATGGGCCGAATGGCCTCCTCCTGTGCCATAAATCTCTATGATTCTACGAGCGCAACACGGAATGGACGATGAATATGGTACAGACCCCTTGGTTTGTGCACCCATCGCTTGCTCTTCTCCAACATCTGCAATGGCATCTGTTCATATTACTGCAGTGGGTGTCCCATCACAACCAGTTGGTGGTGTTCACTGGGCACGTCTACCAACTTTTGCAGCCCCTGCCCTCTTATTGTAGCATCACCTTGCCAGTCTTTTTCAAATCATGGAACTTTCTCTGCAGTTCCTGCCAGGCTGTGCTTGTGTGGGACCGTGAGAACACAAGGTCGGCAATGTGCTGCTATACTTATCGCCCTCGTTCTTTCGCGGTTGATTTACCCTGTGCCATCCACTCCACGTCCCGGTCTGTGAATCGGACTTCTCTTGAATTCAGCAGGACACTGGGCCCCACACTCTGTGGCGAAGCGGCGGCGATCGCCGCCAACCTCGATGAAAGCTGCGCACAAAATATCTAGCGGAGCTCTGCGGCGTGAATTTCAGCTCTCCCGACGGTTAGTTTGAATCCAGCGCCAAATCGAGCGAATCGCCAGCGCCCTGCAACGGTGATGTCATCAAGCAGGCTAGTAAGCAGCCAATCGCATTGAAGTGCGACTGACCACAACTTCTGGATGTCGGTGTTTATCTGCGCGGGTGCTGACTCCAGAGGTTGCTGTCACTCTCAGAGGAGTTATGATGGCGAGCGCTGACAGTTTCACCGTCATTACCACCACAAATCCCGGGCCAACGTTTCTGCTCACTAGTGCGCACTCGACAGTTAAACCAAATTTTTAAAAATCATTTACACAATTAACGTGGCAATTCATGTGAATGCAATGTTTTTTACATTTTTTTTACTTCGTTTTTATGGGATGCTGGCTAGGCCGACATTTATTGCCCATCCCTAACTGCCCTCGAGAAGGTGGTGGTGAGCTGCCTTCTTGAACCGCTGCAGTCCGTGTGGTGAAGGTGCTCCCACAGTGCTGTTAGGGAGGGAGTTCCAGGATTTTGACCCAGCGACGATGAAGGATCGGCGATATACTTCTGAGTCAGGATGGTGTGTGACTTGGAGGAGAACGCAACACTAGAATCATTACAGGGGCATCACGGGTGGCTATATTTCAGTTACTTCCAGAAACAAATTCATGTTTCACAAATCCAGTGGGAGGAGTATCACTACCTGCCGCCATTTTGATTAGTGAGCGTTTAAATCTCGAGAAATTATATTGTAAGAAAACTGCGCTATCTAAAGCAGAATATAATCACGAGCAAGGTAAAAACGCAAGGTCTACAGTCTCATATGCAAGTCCATATTGCTTTCCACACAAGGAGTTGGTAAAAGCAATGAGGCAAGTAATAGAAAATGTAATATTAAATCTGTCTGCGTTTAAAAGTTCTGCTTCACCAATAATCCTTAGTTAATGAATTTGATGACTAAATACTGAATAATCCCACTGTCCTGAAGAATGAATTTGGATTTGTTAAAAGAGGATTCTGAGTGTTAATCCTAGAGCAGGTGAGCCAATGGGAATACAAGAAGCACATGAATATACCGAGGGGTGCGTCAAAGGTGAACCTGGGTCCAAGTCATGATCTCTGGACTTGCTTTAAGAATATATACTGGACTAGATGCAGATGTATTTTGACCAGACATAAATGCATATTAATTGGTAAGTCCACTGTAGCAAGGAGCGATACCTCAAGGTTGAGCGAGCTGGATGAAACACTGGCCTTTTGCACCTTGTAGCTGGGTCAAATGCGGCCCAGTTGGATGGCTGTTGCCAGTCTCAATCCGTGCACTGACCCTTCAGCGGATGACTCACCCCAATTTGGCACGATTTACCATTAATTTGGCCAACACACTCAGGGAGGGTGTACCCACTGAATTTACAAAAAATGAAAACTTACAGGAAATTAAATACAATAAAATGATTTTTTAAAAAACCATCTTGGCAGCCACAAAATTTTGCAGATAATAAGGCATTCCCATCAAATTACTGCGATTTGCACGACTTTGGACTTTAACTGAACCAACTAAGTAATGGATTTCTCTTTTGCCTGCCAAACAGTGATACAATATTCCATCACTTTCCTTCCAAACCTCCGCAGGTTTCAGTACGGCCCATTACACCCGAACCTTTGATGGACTTAATTTCACACTTTCCATTTACTTGTATCTCCTCTTCAGTTTACATGGCCTCGAGCCCCAGGACATGTTCCAAATTGTTTCTGGAAATGTATTTCCATCACTGAATTGAGCACTGAAGTGTGCTTAAGAATTGGTTAGCAGATACCGCCTGTGACACTGCAATGCAGAACGAGTTTGGGCCTCAGACAGACTCTCATCTTGTGCTGCATTCGGGTGACAGAAGCCAAGGTGACATTTAAAGGGAAGCTACTCAATTCATCCATTTTGTTTCACTCATTCTCCCTGCCCCCGTCACCGCCCCCACCCCCCACAGCACTTTGCCCCAACACATACCTAAAAAGAGAGGTTACAGAGAGTAGTGTGTGCACCTTTTAAAACTGACAAGTTCCCTATTAGTGTGGCTCAGTCAGTACTCTCAACTCTGAGTCAGAAGGTTGTGGGTTCAAGTCCCACTCCAGGGACCTCAGCACACAATCCAAGAGCCGACACTTCAGTGCAGTACTGAGGGCGAGCTGCACTGTCAGAGGTGCCGTCCTTCGGATGAGATGCTAAACCGTTGGTCTGGGTACAATTTGTTGGTATCCTTAATGATCTTGAACACCTCAGTAAATCCTCTCTCAGTCATCTCTTCACTAGTGTAGCCAAACTCAGATTCCATAGTAGCATGTAGTGACCGTGTTTCAAAAGCACTTTGTAACATTTTGAACACACGATAAGGCCGCCCGTGTCCTAACTCCCCACCAAGTCCCGTTCGTCCATCACCCCTGTGCTCGCTGACCTACATTGGCTCCCGGTTAAGCAACACCTCGATTTTAAAATTCTCATCCTTGTTTTCAAATCCCTCCATGGTCTCGCCCCTCCCTATCTCTGTAATCTCCTTCACCCCCACCCCGCGATATCTGCGCTCCTCTAATTCTGCCCTCTTGAGCATCCATGATTTTAGGTGCTCCGCCATTGGTGGCCGTGCCTTCTGTTGCCTGGGCCCTAAACTCTCTCTTCCTTTAAGACGCTCCTTAAAACCTACCTCCTTGACCAAGCTTTTGGTCACCTGCCCTAATTTCTCCTTATGTGGATCGGTGTCAAATTCTTTTGTCTTATAACACTCCTGTGAAGCACCTTGGGACATTTTACTACGTTAAAGGCGCTATATAAATACAAGTTGCCGTTGTTATATAAATGTAAGTTCTTTCTCTGAAGTGCAGAAAGAAAGCACTTCCATTTATATGGTGCCTTTCATGCCTTTAGAACGATTCAAAAAGCGTCACAACCGAAGAAGTGCCATTATTTTGCGGGCAAGCGCAGCAGCCAATTTGCGCACAGCAAGATCCCACAAGCAGCGAACGAGCTAAATGGCCAGATGATCTGTTTTTGACAGTGTTGGCCGAGGGAGTGAATGTTGGTCGGGACACTGGGAAAACTCGCTCCGCCTCTTCAAATAGTGCCATGGGATCCGTTACGTCCACCTGACTGAGCGGGCGGCCTTGGTTCAACGTCTCCTCTGAAAGGCGGCACCTCAAGTGCTTAAGTGTCAGTTGCTTAAGTCGTGGGGTGAACCCATGAGCCGACTCCGGGCAAAAAAATGCTACCAGCTGAAACCTCGCTGATCAACTAAGAGCAACACACAAGATGCATCTTGCCGTGACGTTAGAGGGTATTGACTTGTATGATTTTTCCTATATTGTATTGGTACCAGTATGCTAAATAAGCTTAGGAAAACACTGTACAGCAGCCCTGTCCCTTTGTTTATTAAGTCAGGATCTCTACACTATCAAGAGTACGACATAGGAATCAGTAACTGGATATTCCAGTTCTTTGGATGGCGTGCTGCGTTAATACATTCATTCATTCTCCTTCGCCTGAGGAAACCCAAATTGGACTCGAACTCCGGGGGTTGGGGGGTGGGAGTGGGGGGTGGGGGAGGAGATAACGGTCTCCTCTTACTGACAGCTGTGAAGGGTCATGAATGAAATCACTTCCCTGGCTTTCTCAATGTAATCTCAGTGCACTTACAATCTTATTCCCCATGGCTACAGCACTGGGACGCTGGAAGCCCCTGGGGTGCGACGAAAGCACTCGCTCACTTTATTCTAATACTTCCTCATTGCGAATGCCTTTTCTTAAAACAAATCTATCCTCAATTTAATGAATTCAGCAGCCGATCTTTCAGTGCTGGCCCGAATTAGGACAATGGGAAGGTTATTGGCCAATGCATTCAAATCAATCAGCATGAAATAATTACAGACATTCAGTGGGATGGTCTGTATTTCAGATGTTGACATAGGTGGGACTTGGAAATTGGAATCTGATGAATGGCCCGCTGTTCTTGGGAACATTTATTGCACATGGAGTGTTTGCTCAGCCACCGATTAATTGCACAGACATTCCGACAATGCTTGCTTTATAGGGACTATTGGTTAAAGGGGTCATTTTTGATCTGTGTGTGTGTGGGGTCAAGTCGTTTTTCTAACATACTGTAGCGTAAACTGTTGGCAGATCTGGTTCACGCGCACTATGTCGCAAGATGGCAGGTTTTAAATTTCCAACTTCGACCGATTTTTCAGGCACGCGGTCCAACTATTCTGTTCAAAAGCGGAAAAAAAAGCAAGCCGCCGACCCAGAGAGCTTGCACAGGGCAACACCCATCCCAATCTTATTGCTCTGCTGCCACGTGCACGGTGTTTCTCTAATGGGCAGGTCCGTCACCCCACCACCCCTACCCTACCCCTCCCCAGAAAGCAAAAATATATCCTAAGATTCATTCCTGACGGAAACAAAATACGTCATTCAATAACTTTTTTTAAACCATTGACCTCTGCATGTTTCACTGAAGTTGAACCTCTTTTCGAAAGCGATTGTTTTCAGTATTTCAGGATATGATATTCTAGCTGCTCAGTCAGTGGTTTAATGCGCTATTTGGATTATTCTCTCTCATAACAGCTACACTGCTAAATGCCCCACGTGGTGTGGTTCTGAGCCGTGCAACAACAACAACTTGTATTTATATAGTGCCTTTAATGTCCCAAGGCACTTCACAGGAGTGTTATAAAACAAAATTTGACACCGAGCCACATAGAAGATATTAGGGCAGGCGACCAAAAGCTTGGTCAAAGAGGTAGGTTTTAAGGAGCGTCTTAAAAGGAGGAAAAAGAGGTAGCGAGACGGAGAATTCCACAGCTTGGCAGCTGAAGGCGCGGCCGCCAATAGTGGAGTGATTAAAATCAGGGATGCTCAAGAGGCCAGAATTAGAGAAGCGCAGATATCTCGTGGGGGGTGGGGTGGTTGTGGGTCTGGAGGAGATTACAGGGATAGGGAGGGGGCGAGGCCACGGAGGGATTTGAAAACAAGAGAATTGAATTTTAAAATCAAGGTTTGCTTAACCGGGAGCCAATGTAGGTCAGCGAGCACAGGGGTGATGGGTGAACGGGACTTGGTGCAGATCAGGAAGGACACAGCTTTTGATGTCTGGTCTGTCGTGAGTTAAGATGATCTCAGTCGGGGAAGTACTGGGAGCAGCACAACTGGCTTCAGTGTCCACACGGTAGTGAGGGGGTGGCAATCAGCAAGAGTTCCTACTCTTAGGAACATTCAGCCCTTGGAGCCTGTTCCGCCATTCAATTAGATCAAAGCTGATCTGTATCTTCAACTCCATCTACCCACCTTGGTTCCCTGTCCCTGAATCCCCTTGTCCAACAGAAATCAATCAATCTTGATCGATAACCGATGACCCCTGGCAGAAAGTGCACGCCCGCGGACTGTCTTGCGATGCCCCGCAGTTGAATAGCCCGTCAACTCTCACCGTCTCAGTTCACACCTGAGAATGGTCAAACTGGTACTGGAGATGCTGAAGGTCTGCCGTCGCACCCGTGGAACTGCACCCGATGTGAACGTTCATCTTGTTAAGAGTACGTGTAAATAGATGTCACATGACACTACAAAAATCACACCCTGCACGTCCCAGCCACCATTCTAATATGGCAGCAAGGAGCGTAGCATATTGCACGTGGCGAGAGCAGGGAATCTCATGCACTGGGAACGTACATCCGGAAATCAGGAACGCTGCCCGTGATTTTCCAAACATCTAAACTGCTGGGCAGAAAATTGTGCCTGAATTTCTGATATAAACCTTCCAGAAGGAGCAGTTCCCCACTACGAACATGAAGTCAAAATAATTGTGTCCTCTAGCAAGTGTCCAGTTACATAAGAATCAGGAGCAGGAGTCGGCCATTTGGCCCCTCGAGCCTGCTCCGCCATTCAATAAAATCATGGCTGATCTTCCACCTCATCTCCACTTTCCTGCACTATCCCCATAGCCCTTGATTCCCTTAATATTCAAAAATCTATCGCTCTCTGTCTTGAATATACTCAACGACTGAGCCTCCACAGCCCTCTGGGGTAGAGAATTCCAAAGATTCACCACCCTCTGAGTGAAGAAATTTCTCCTCATTTCGGTCCTAAATGGCCGACCCCTTATCCTGAGACTGTGACCCCTGGTTTTAGACTCCCCAGCCGGGGGGAAACATCCTCCCTGCATCTACCCTGTCAAGCCCTGTAAGAATTTTATATGTTTCAATGAGGTCATCTCTCATTCTTCTAAAACTCCAGTTACATAGCATTAGGTGATGCATGACACAGTTGGGAGGCAATAGCTTTATTAGTGTTATTATATATAAACGAGCCTTACAGCAAAGCTGGGCCCTGTATATTGTGAAAGGTTCAAGTAAGATTGCACGCTCAAAGGATTAACAATGTATGTCAAGTGACATCTTATTGCTTTAATACTCCAGTTACGGCAATACCCCTAGTTAAGATTATTGAAATATTTCTCTTTCTTTTGAGATCAGTTTTTGGATTGCCCTAAACCCCTCAGTATGAGGAGATTAACTGCTCAGTATGGAGGATAAAAATATATCATTAGAGAAACAAGCCAGTAATTTAACCTACAGCTATCTTTGAGCAGTCATTTGCCTGGTAATCAAATCTCAATGGGCTTAAGGCAGCTGCTGTAATTCAGTAAGATCATCCCTCATTAGCATTACTCCTCATTAAGAAAGGCAGTCACACGGTGAGACTAATCAATATTGCCATAATGGAGCTACTCTGAATTACTGTATTTAACCTATTAGGCTGGAGCTTTCCAAATTCCTCTCATCCTTGGGTCCAAGACGCTCCCATGGGATGGGGGGTGGGGGGGGGGAGGTGATATGAAGTAGACAATTAACCCTTCCAAGGACTTTGCATTCAGAAAGCCATCAATGTTCAGGCCCTGGTTTTCCTGGGGAGTTGTACCATTGCATTGGTGCAGCGAGGTTGTCGTGACCCTTGAACGGTCGGTGCAGGAGGAGGAAATTATGGAGTAACTGACTTTCGCCACGCCCTAGTTTCCTGGAACTTTTTGCGCTGCTGCTGCCTCAGAGCAGTTAGAAGGTCATTATCGTAGCTGCGCCCCGGTTAAAATCAATGGCGGTCGCGATTGTGCCGGATTAACCCCGGTTTTCATACATCTGCCACTTAAGGTGGCCCGACAGCAGTGTGACTTATTGCTCCTAGGTCGATTCCTTTAAATACATCTCCACTGCCCGCATGATTATCATGTCAACTCGCAAACCGTTAGCTTCCACAATCATCGGATTTGGCAACAGCAAGGTGGGCCTGGAATTAGTGCACCTGCGGCTGGAAAACAGGCTCGGCCCGCGGAATCTCCGTACCATACAGGGCAACAACAACTTGCATTTATATGGCGCCTGCAGTAAAATGCCCCAAGGCGCTTCACAGGAGCGTTATCGAATAGGGCTTGAGACCGAGTCACGTAAGGACATATTAGGACAGATGTCCAAAAACTTGGTCAAAGAGGTAGGTTTTAAGGAGCGCCTTAAAGGAGGAGGAGAGAGGTAAGAGAGGCGGTGAGCTTTAGGGAGGGAATTCCAGAGCTTCGCGCCCAGGCAGCTGAAAGCACGGCCGACAATCGCGGAGCGAAGGAAGTCGCGGTCGAAACGGAAGCAGGCCAGCTTTGGGTTCCCATTACTCACCCACCGATTCTACCGAGAAGAGATCGGCCGTGTGGGAGCAGTGCGTTGGAGGAGTGCCATAATTTGGCTTCGCCTAATGGCCGGTATCTTTAAATTGCCTTGCGGGTTTCTAATTAATGTCGAATCGCTGGCAGGAAAAATGGCCTCGCCTCTTCTGATCAATCGCCATACTCGTATTCTCAATAGAAATGCAGGAAAATAAGGAGGAAGTTATCAATGGAGAGATTGGCACACTCATTGGCTAAATTTATGGTGTATGTGGCCACTCTCGCCGACACAGGAACATCTGGGCCTTAAGGTGTCGTTTTTAAATTCCATTCTTGTTTCTGTCAGCTGTGGCTCAGTGGGTAGCACCCTCACCTCTGAGTCTAGAAGGTTGTGGGTTCAAGTCCTGCTCCAGAGACTTTGAGCACAAAAAGCTAGGCTGACACTCCCAGTGCAATGCTGAGGGTGTGCTGCACTGTCAGAGGTGCTGTCTTTCGGATGAGATGTTAAACTGAATCCCCGTCTGCCCCCTCAGGTGGACATAAAAGATCCCATTGGCACTATTTTGAAGAAGAGCAGTGGAGTTATCCCTGGGGCCAATATTTATCACTAAAACAGATTATCTGGTCATTATCACATTGCTGTTTGTGGGAGCTTGCTGTGCGCAAATTGGCTGCCACGTTTCCCACATTACAACAGCGACTGCACTTCAAAAAGTACTTAATTGGCTTTGAGAAGTTGTGAAAGGCGCTATAGAAATGTAAGCTCTTCCTTTTCCCTATTGGTGGTGGCGGTGGGAACATCACACGTAGGAGGTATCGCACAACAGGAAAGTATTTTTGGCAGAGGTACTAAATACAACTGGGGAAAATGCTAGTTGTTTAATTTATTGCATTGTTACTGTTGGTGCGTGTGTGCGTGTGTTCCTAAGCAGCCATGGAGACCTCAATGAGGCCCTTTCATCATCTCCAAAAAGCAAAATACCGCGGACGCTGGAGGAAATCTGAAATAAAAACAGAAAATGCTGGAAACACTCAGCAGGTCAGGCGGCAGCAGTGGCGAGAAAAACAGAGTCAACGTTTCGGGTCGACGACCTTCCACCTGCCGCACGATTAACTCGTTTCATTCTGTCCAGCATGTGCCCCCCGGCTCCTGCTGTCTTCCACAATGCACAGACTGAATAGCTGGATAAAGAAAGAGCTTTATTTTCCCATTAATCCAGTAAATGTATGTTAACTGGGGTCACTTTAGTGTAATTGTTTTTTTTGTGCACAACAAAATAAGGGCCGAGAAAATCAGTTGGCCTCCGCGCCTGGTTTTTCTGATCTGCGTTCACACGGAAAAAGGTTCTGCCCCACGACATGAACTTAAAACACTGACTAATGGCCCCCCATTACTTCCATTACAAATGCTAATCGGCGCGTTTGTGGTTTTCCTGTTGAACTGTTTTCAGCGGGAATTCAGCGAATCAAAAAAACAGTGGCCCGGAGTCTGCTGGAGTGTGGCACGAGTTGGACTGTCTTTACCTCACCCTTCAGATCGGATGATTTTTTGCGCCGCAAACGCGAATCGATAACGCGAGGTCGACTGGGCGCCTCCCGAGCGGCAGCTCCATCCTCCTTAATCAACGGAATTTCAGGACAGAGAAAGAAACAAGAGCAAATGACTGGGAAGGAAATAGGATGAATGTGAGTGAAATTAGAGAAATCAGAAAGAGAAATAAAGAGAGGGAAAGAGGATTAAGAGAGAGAGAGCGAAAAAAAAAGACAAAGGAAAGAAAGAAAAATGTAATTTTTTTTTTAATTTTGGGGGGTAAATTGGGTCGCGCCCCCTTTGGGGCGTTAACTCCGACGAGGCGCTACTTTTAGCGTCCCCGAAAAAGTTAGTACACCCGCACCCGAAATTGAACGGTAGCGCCCCCGGCAGGAGGTGGGGCACTACTGTAAGCGCTCCCCTCCCTCTTGGGGCGCTTCAGTTCAAATATCGCGGCACTACGTGCAACAGCGCCACTCGCATCGGCATGTAGCGCCGCGGTACTGCAGGCCTCCCTCCCCTGATTAAAAGGGAGGGGCCTAGCGCAGCACACACCAGGGGCCATGCTAGACCACTGGGGAGCCGGCAAAAGTGCCCAGCACTCAGGAGGAGTGCCGAGCTGACCGATCGCGGCCGGCCCAAAAAACAAACGGCCGTCCGGCAGCTGCCCCTTTAATTATCGCCGGCCCCGGCAGCAAACACGGCACCCTGACCCTGTCGGACATTGCGTCCGGCGGTAGGGTCAGGGGGCGCGAGCCAAGTTTTGTGGCTGGGACGCGAGTGGGGCGCTGCGCACGGTGAGGACGTCATTGCCGGAGGCACAGCGTCGCGGGGCGCTACCGCCACCGCTAACCTCCCACTGAATTGTTCCCTTGCTGGGCCTCAGAGGTTGAGTATCATGTCAGGACTTTAAATCACGTCATTAACAGGGCCCTCATGACATTACTTAGCGGCGAGATTAATTCGCATTAGCGCCGCAAAGCCAGCAACTTCACGACGCACAATGGGGAGGCTTACAGCGCGAAGGTAATTTATTCAGCTTTGGCAACGCGAACGGCGTCAATCGTCCAGCAATTTGTGGCGAATCGGAACTCGCGGGGCACATCTCTCCCCCGCCACACATTGCTGGGTTTATTAACGCACTAACAAGCGAACTCGCCTTTATTTCCCCAGCAGTCACTGGGCCGCTGACCGACTCTTGCACAACAGGCAGCTGCGGTGAGGCAGCTTACTCATCGCTTGTACCTGCGGCTCGGAAGCTGCCACAGATGCTACCCCGACTTGGATTGTACTGTGCCATGCCAGCTGGCGTGGCAGCATTCAAACGGTGTCCGGTGGAGTGCCAAGACTCGGGTTGCCAACCCTCCAGGGTTGGCCCTGGAGTTTCCAGGAACTGAAAATCAATCTCCTGGACACTGGCTGCGAGCAAAAACCCCGGGAGAAAAATCATAGGGAAGCATTAAAAAAAAAGCGGTGCGCGTTTTTTTTGGAATACTTTGGTTTATTAGCCATAAAAATATTGGAGATTGGCGAATAGAGGCTGTTTGACCGCGTGGGGCGGTTGGAGGTCATGTGATGAAACCGCCGGGAATATGTCCAACCACAGTTGGCAACCCAAGCCAGGGCAGAGAGTTAGGTCACAAACGCTTTCCAAGCTGAACGCAGTCAATCTGTGTCAAACCCCACCCAGCAGTTCCCATAGAGTTTACTGAGAGTCTACACATCCACTAACGCTCCATCACTTACTTAACCTACTCAATACCAGACCTTAGATGATCCCGAGTGCAGTAATGTCTTTTTAATCACTGAATTGTAATATCAGCAACGCTACACCAATTAAAGCATATTACTGCTCTCAACAAGCCTGCATCGACCTGCTGCATAATTTTTTTGATTTAAAAAAAAATCAATTGGAGATTGGATTCAAATGAAACGTTAAAGCTCCAACCGTTGATTGTAGAGTTACCACAGGACTGTTAAATATTTTTTCTCTGTATTAATCAGCCATCAACTCTTTTTTTTTTTAAAGACTGGAAAGTGTTACTGAATCCGACCCACAAATTATAAATGATTAGAAGTTTCCATTCTCCACAGGGCACTTTACAAACACAGAGATATGTTCAATTAGTTCCATATGTTGTTCACAACCTCTTCATTAACAGGCAGTCGTCAGGATGGCTTTATGAGCACAGGGTTTTCTGGCAGAATGTCATTTTAAGAAGGGTGGGGGGGGGGTGGGGGGCAGGAAAGTCTGACGAGAAATTCCTCAGAAACTCAAAAAAAAAAATGATTTTAATCCCCTCAAAAGAGTTTGTGCAAGATGGAATCCATCGACCATAAGGCTATTATATTTTATAAGATTTTCCAATGCCCCACCGTCATGAAGGGCCCCTAATGATCCAACGTGTTAGAGTGAGCGTGCGATTAGATGCAACCCAATATCGCATCGCAAATATTTTTCTTTTAAACGTTTCTCATTAATAAAAGTCAAAAATATTCCATTGTGTTGTCACGGTATTTAGTTAGTGCTTAACGACAGCCCAGAAGTGATTTTGGCCAATGTTAGCAAACTGTTAATGTGCTTGTACGACATTCCTTTGTTATTTTAGCGCAGAGGGTTACCCATTTATTTCAAATGAGTTAATATTTATACTAAAATAGCAGACGCAGGAATGCCATGTCCCGGAGTTAAGCATCCATTCAATGCTATTGCCAGCAGTAATTTCTAGGCTTATACTACTGGAGTGAATCTGCTCAACTCAAAATGGCCACCGAGATGCCCCTGACTAGTGTCTGAGAACTTTATGTCACCTTTGGCTTTTAGCTCGCTCTGAAATAAGTATTCTGAAGAAAGAGCTCAGTGGGTAGCACTCTCGCCTCCGAGTCAGGAGGTCGTGGGTTCAGGTCCCACTCTCAGAGACATGAGCACAAAAATCAGTGCTGAGGGAGCGCTGCACTGTCGGAGGTGCCGTTTTTCGGATGAGACGTAAAACCGAGGCCCCGTCTGCTCTCTCACAGGTGGACGTAAAAGATCCCACGGCACTATTTCGAAGTACAGCAGCGGGAGTTATCCCCGGTGTCCTGGCCAATATTTATCCTTCAATCAACATCACTAAAAACAGATTATCTGGTCATTATCACATTGCTGTTTGTGGGACCTTGCTGTGCGCAAATTGGCTGCCACGTTTCCTACATTACAACAGTGACGACACTTCAGAAAGTACTTAATTGGCTGTAAAGCGCTTTGGGACGTCTGGTGAAAGGCGCTATATAAATGCAGGTCTTGCTTTTTTTTATAATCATGTGAATGAAACATAGAAACAGAAGATAGGAGCAGGAGTAGGCCATTTGGCCCCTCGAGCCTGCTCCACCATTCAATGAGATCATGGCTGATCATCCAAATTCAGTACCCTGTCCCTGCCTTCTCCCCATATCCCGTGATCCCTTTAGCCTTAAGAAATACAGGAAAGTTTGGTTTATTCGGAGGTTAACTGTCCGGAATGCTCGAGCCACCGGCAAAAATCAGGAGCCGTTTCGTTAGGTTTCTTTTCTTTTCGTTGCTTTTTTTTCCACCAGTCAGGCTCTACAAGGTCTCGCTGAAGCTGTTGCTAAGCTACAGAGACGCTTGCAAGGTACGGCCAACTGTTTAGAAGCTGCAACAGGGTTTGTTGCCAGATACGGAGCTCAAAATCTCCGTATGTTTCAACATTAGCGCTGGTTTGTCCGGCAGCTTTGATGGGATGGCAACAGCTCGGTCCCGTCGGTGCCGGATAGCACAAAGTTTCCTGTATATCTAACTCCTTCTTGAATATATTTAATGAATTGGCCTCAACTGCCTTCTGTGGTAGAGAATTCCACAGGTTCACCACTCTCTGGGTCGAGAAATTCCTCCTCATCTCTGTCCTAAACGGCTTACCCCTTATCCTTAGACTGTGATCCCTGGTTCTGGACTCCCCGACCATCAGGAACATCCTTCCTGCATCAAATCTGTCTAGTCCTGTTAGAATTTTATAAGTTTCAATGAGATCCCCTCTCATTCTTCTAAACTCCAGCGAGTATAAGCCTAATCGACCCAATCTCTCCTCATACGTCATTCCTGCCATCCCAGGTATCAGTCTGGTGAATCTTTGCTGCACTCCCTCCACGGCAAGAACATCCTTCCTCAGATAAGGCAACCAAAACTGCACACAATACTCAAGATGTGGTCTCACCAAGGCCCTGAACAACTTGTTCCTGTACTCGAACCCTCTCGCTACGAAGGCCAACATGCCATTTGCCTTCTTAACCGCCTCCTGCACCTGCATGCTTACCTTCAGCGACTGGTGCACAAGGACACCCAGGTCTCGTTGCACTTCCCCTTCTCCCAATCTATTGCCGTTCAGATAATAATCTGCCTTCCTGTTTTTGCCACCAAAGTGGATAACCTCGCATTTATCCATGTTATATTGCATCTGCCCAATCACCCAACCTGTCCAAATCATACTGGAGTTTCTCGGCATCCTCCTCACAGCACACACGCCCACCCAGCTTTGTGTCATCTGCAAACTTGGAGATATTACATCTAGTTCCCTTGTCTAGATCATTAATATATATTGTGAATAGCTGGGGTCCTAGCACCGATCCCTGCGGTACCCCACTCGGAAAAAGACCCGTTTATTCCAACTCTTTGCTTCCTGTCTGCAAACCAGTTCCCTATCCAAGTCAGTACCTTGCCCCCAATCCCATGTGCCTTAACTCTGCACACTAATCTCTTATGCGGGACCTTATCGAAAGCCTTCTGAAAGTCCAAATACACCATATTGAAACATATAAGATTGTGAAGGGGCTTGATCGGGTGGATGCGGTGAGGATGTTCCCAATGATGGGTGAAACTAGAACTAGGGGGCATAATCTTAAAATAAGGGGCTGCTCATTCAAAACTGAGATGAGGAGAAACTTCTTCACTCAGAGGGTGGTAGGTTTGTGGAATTTGCTGCCCCAGAAAGCTGTGGAAGCTACATCATTAAATAAATTTAAAACAGAAATAGATAGTTTCCTAGAAGTAAAGGGAATTAAGGGTTACGGGGAGCGGGCAGGAAATTGGACATGAGTCTAGGTTCGGAATGGTCATGGCCCTGTGGGTAGTGGAGTGGGCCCAGGGGCCGTGTAGCCTTGTTCTGCTCCTACTGTGTTCTAATTCTGTGTTAGATTTCAGGAGATGGTTTTATTCCTGTTCCTGGCTGGGGTGGAGATCGCCTTTACAGAAGGTAAGTACTGTAGAAAATATAGGGACAGAGTGATCTCCTGGAAGAATTTCGATCGCCTAGATGGGTCGGAGAGGAATTCCCCAGATTTTTTTCTCCCAAATTGGCCATTGGGTCTTTACCTGGTTTTTCGCCTCTCCCGGGAGATCACATGGGTTCGGGTGGATGCAGAGTGATAGAAGATTTGAGGTTAGGATCAGATCAGCCATGATCTTATTGAATGGTGGAGCAGGCTCGAGGGGCCGATTGGCCTACTCCTGCTCCTATTTCTTATGTTCTTATCCACTGGTTCTCCCTTATCTATTCTACCAGCTACATCCTCAAAAAATTCCAGTAGATTAGTCAAGCACGATTTACCTTTTGTAAATCCATGTTGACTTTGTCCGATCCTGTCACTGTTTTCCAAGTGCTCTGCTATTCCATCTTTTATAATGGACTCTAGCATTTTCCCCACTACCGATGTCAGGCTTACCGGTCTATAATTCCCCGTTTTCCCCATGTGCTTTAACTTTACAATGGGAGGAGGTAGGAACAATAAAAGGGCACTTGGCCCATTTGGCTAGCCCCACCGTCTCAGGCCCATTTTTACGACCCGCTCGGGTCTATTATCGCCTCTCTCTTGCCAGCGCGCCCGTCGGGTGAGAACCGGATTGGGCATGACGGTAATGCCCTTTGCGGGCAAGTCGCCTGCCGCTAGTCAACGTTGCTCGGGTGAGGCACTGCGGAGTTGCCTGTCGGCTTTGTGAGTGACGGGGGGGGTGGGTGGGGGAAGAGGGAGAAACCCAGGAAAAGAAATTCCAATTGTATTCATTCTTTTTTTTGTTTGAAAAAATACTTCAGTTGGATCGGTGGGAGCAGGTGGCACAGTTGCGGGAGGAGGGGGGGGGTGGGGGGAACTGTCTGGGAGGAGCAATTGGTAGCCTAAGTGAGCAGAATAGATGCACATCGTTAAAATGAAGTATCTCAGATAAATGACAGCATTTACCGTATCGGCATTAAATTCGATCCCTCGTGCTGCTGGGCTCAGTAACTCCTTGGAGCCAACTCCCCCGATCAGGTCACCAATGCTCGTTAGCTAAACAATAATAACTTAAATTAACTAGGGGGGGGGGGGAAAACCCGCTGAAGTCAAGCTGCTTGAAAAGAATTTGGATTAATTTTTTGGTAATAAGGTTCCGGATCGCGAGACTCCCACTTTAAAGGTTAAATATAGAAAAATCTCGGGCGGGATCAAAAGCCGCTCATCAACCTCATTTTAAAGTTCGACCGTTTATATTGAGGTGCCAAACAATTTTAGTTAGAGTCCAGTCACTTGAATTATTTTAAAATAGCACACAGGAATTTACCTTTCACCGGGCCTCTCCATAATGGGCCATCGTTTGCTGAAGATTGCACAAGACAATTTGAGAGAGTAGACTCATAAAAGAACGAACGTGCATTTATTACAAAGTATTTACAGCACAGAAACAGGCCATTCGGCCCAACACATCCATGCCAGCGTCACATGAGCCTCCTCCCACCCTTCTTCATCTCATCCCATCAACATATCCTTCTATTCCTTCCTCCCTCATGTGCTTATCTAGCTTCCCCTTAAATGCATCTATACTATTCACCTCAACTACTCCCTGTGGTAGTGAGTTCCACATTCTCACCACTCTCTGGGTAAAGAAGTTTCTCCTGAATTCCCGATTGGATTTATTAGTGACTACCTTACATTTATATAGCATCTTTCACAACCTCAGGACGCCCCAACGCGCTTCGCAGCCAATTAAGTACACTTGATGGACATCAATTCAGCTCACTTAGGTTGCCAGACTCAATAGTTCCTCTCAGAGATGAAGTAATTTTTGTTAGGCAAGGGTATTAGGTAAATAGAGTTAAGATGTGGATCAGCCATGATCTGATTGAAGGGCAGAGCAGGCGCAAGGGGCTGAATGGCCGACTCCTGCTCCTATGCAGTGCAGTCACTGTTGTTATGCAAGAAACGCGCACAGCAAGGTTCAACATCTCACCCGAGTGCAGCGCCTCCAACAATTTCCCGCATTGGCAGCTTTCCCATCCGACGCGAACAAGGGCCAACCACGGAAAATGGCTCAGGCCTCTTTCTGGCGCGATTGCTCCACCCACCATTCACCCGACGTGTGCTCCACATTGGAAGTCCGGGATCTTCTGGCCAACTTTCCTCCATCAAAACCATTAACAATGCATTAACTGGTCAGTCATCTTCATTAGCTACGTGTGGAACCTGGTGGTGTGCAAGTTTGCTGCCACGTTTGCTTACATGATAAACAGTGACTGCACATGAAAAGTCATTCATTGGTTGCGAAGAACTCTGGGACATTCTGTGGACAAGACAAGGCACCGTATAAATGCAAGGCCTTTTCTTCGATTGCCATGAAGTGCACGATAAACACAGATGAGGAAGTCCATTCAGTTCATCCTAACTCATCCATCATTCAAGTGTTTCGTAAACGATTCCAAGGGTTTTTGCCTCCACTAATCTGCCCAGAAGTCCGTTCCAATTGTTGATCACCTCCTTATTTTGGTTGGGAATTTTGTTTTCACCAGTTTGATTCAGTGGGACGGATTTTAACTAGGAGCGGGTGTCCGAAGAGGTGAGTCCTCGCTCAACAGAGGCAGCAGGAGGCCACAGCAAGTTTAACCGCCGGGGCCTCCTTTAAATTTCTGCCCATTCACTTCCCACCCAGAACGGGCAGGGAGAGGGCAGAGAGCGGCTGTTGGCAGGTGAAGAACGGGCGGCCCTCGGTCGCCCGCTAGTGTCGAAGTAGGTGGCAGGCAGGCAAGGGGGGGGGGGGGAGGGTTCGGGACCTTTTCACAGGAGCGAAGTCTGGGGCAGGGGAGGTCACGATCTTCCTTCTGGGGCTCGGTGGACAACTCCGGTTCCTCCTGGCTCCAAAAAGGAACATTTTAGACTAACTTGGGAGACTGGTCAAGAAGGTAAGGGCTCATGGGATCCAGGGCAATTTGGCACATTGGATCCAAAATTGGCTTAGTGGCAGGAGGCAGAGGGTGATGGTCGAAGGTTGTTTTCGTGACTGGAAGCCTTTGTCCAGTGGTGTACCGCATGGATCGGTGCTGGTTCCTTTGCTGTTTGTAGTGTATATTAATGATTTAGATATGCATGTAGGAGGTATGATCAGTAAGTTGTCAGATGACACGTGGTAGAGTGGTAAATAGCGAGGAGGGAAGCCTCAGGCTACAGGACGATATAGACGGGTTGGTCAGATGGGCAGAACAGTGGCAAATGGAATTTAACCCTGAAAAGTGTGAGGTGATGCATTTTGGGAGGGCTAGCAAGGCAAGGGAATACACAATGAATAGTAGGATCCTAGGAAGGACAGAGGATCAGAGGGACCTTGGTGTGCATGTACATAGATCCCTGAAGGCAGCAGGACAAGTAGATAAGGTGCTTAAAAAGGCATATGGGATACTTATATTCTATGCCTCGGCTAATGAAGACAAGAGCAGGGAGGTTATGATGGAGCTGTACAAAACGCTAGTTAGGCCACAGCTGGAATACTGTGTGCAGTTCTGGTCGCCACACTATAGGAAGGATGTGATTGCATTGGAGAGGGTGCAGAGGAGATTCACCAGGATGTTACCTGGGCTGGAGCGCTTCAGCTATGAAGAGAGACTGGACAGGCTGGGGTTGTTTTCCTTAGAGCAGAGAAGGCTGAGGGGGGACCTGATTGAGGTGTACAAAATTATGAGGGGCATAGATAGGGTAGATAGAAAGGAAATTTTCCCCTTAGTAGAGAGGTCAATAACCAGGGGGCATAGAACCCTCACAACATTCAAGAAGCATTTAGATGAGCACTTGAAACGCCATAGCATACAAGGCTACGGACCAAGTGCTGGAAAATGGGATTAGAATAGACAGGGCTTGAATACTGGCGTGGACACGATGGGCCGAAGGGCCTCTTCCGTCTTCAGACCATCTACAAATCTGCATCTGGCTGGCGGAAAAGCCACAGCGACTGACATCCCCGCTCAGGCCCCGGTTAAACAGCATCGGGTTCCCATCGGTGTAACTGGATCCCCATTTGCACCAACTGCAGAGGTTTCTACCGGCAAGACCCGGCAGGTTAATATCAGCAATGGTTGGGATCGGAGCGGGTGAGTAACCTGCCTGTTTCTAATTGCCCTCCCACCTGGTTTCCGCTGGGCAGGTAGAGCTACAAACAACTCCCCTGTCATCTTTGGTCACAGGTTAAATTGACTGCAACATGGCAGCAATGCCAGCAAGAATCATTAACCGCGGCCTACAATGCAAGCATTTTAACTGCTACAAGCCTAGTCGAGCTTTTTTTTTTCAGTAACAGCCCACCTCTCAAATCAAAAGCAGCACAAGCTAAATAAGTAATTTGTTATAAGCTAGTCAATCACTCCGACACACTCCAATATAGATTCATTCTCAATGGTTAGCCTACTAACCATAAAAAAAAAAGCACACAGAGCAGCTTCTGTGCAATACTGCCCTCATCACAAAATGCAGCAGGGGTATAATATGGAGACATTTAAATGTTAGCCCCATTTGGGGATTGTTCTCACTGTCCCTAAAACTGACAGCACAGAGTAGAAAGAAATGGTGGCCCCACTCTCCTGCTGCAGCACCAATGAATCTCCAGTCATCTCATTTATCATTCCATCTCTCTTCAGAGTCCCAATTCTTTCTCCGGATTTCTCATTCAATTTTTGTTTGACAGTGACACTTTAAAAAAAAAAAAAATTGTCAGTCTCACCTTTTGTCACTTTATTGCACGCAATTGTCCACATATTATAGACACCAATTACCATCATTTTCTTGTCAAACACGTCAGATGCAAGCATTGGTTGCTCCCTCCAAACGTGTCATGTAATCAAAATTCACTGCAAAAACTGTGGGAGCAGTCGTTGGCTGACGTGCAGGGATTGTACTGAACTTGTTTTGTTTCTAGGGAGCTGCACAGTGCCCACCTGCATTGCTTAACTACTTCCCTTACTGTCAGTGACACCAACAGTGTTTAAATTTGCCTTTTCCTACAATTTGGGGGCAGTGTGGATGACTTCTCAGTACTTATCTGCTCTTGGCGCCATTAAAGAAAAAAGAAAGGACTTGCATTTCTATAGCGCCTTTCACGGCCTCAGGACGTCCCGCAACGCTTTACAGCCAATGAAGTACTTTTGAAGCCATGTTTATATTACATTACAACAGTGACTACATTTTAGAAGCGCTTCATTGGCTGTCAAGTAATTTGGGACATTCTGGGGGTGATTTTCTCAATGGGAAGGTTTTGGAGGCGGGACTCCCACTTGTCGGGTTTCAGTCCCGCCTCCATCAGCTTCTGGCCAACCAGCGGGATTTTCCCGACTGACCTCGTTAAGCCCGCCCAGCAGGCTCAGCAGGCCAATTAGGGGAAAGCCGGTTGCAGAGCACGCCAACGTCAGACGTGTCATCTGTCAAGAATTTTTGAAAGAAGAAATGTCATCGTTTGATAGCTCTGTGAAGCTGTCAAACACTGACATTGTGTAGTTTGATGAGGTCTTGCATACAAGACCTCATCAACCTTCTTTCTTTTACAGAAATGAGATGATTATTGCATCCGAGAATGCAACGGCCATCTCTCATCTGCAACACGGAGGTGCGAGACTCTCCGCATAGAAACCGACTGAAGCCTGCAGGAAGAAACAAAGTACACTTTTAAAAACGCTTTGCACTTACCTCAGATACTCACCTCTACACTCTTGCACCCATCACTTACCTTCTCACCACACTTTTGCACCCCCCCCCGCCCGACCCCCGCAGACCCACTACTCGCCTCGGTGACCCTGGCAGTTAATAGGCTTTAATCCCTTCCCACCTCCAAGGAGACGGGACCCGGCACGGGACGGCAACTGCCTCCTGGGAAGATGGCATGGAGGCGGGTTGAGGGCGGGTTTGCCATTCGCCCCCAAATTCTGCCATTTTCCCGGCAGTCCCGCCTCCTTGAGGCTGAGAAAAATCATGAAAGGCGCTAAAGAAATGCAAGTTCTTTCTTTCTTATAATCTTCAAGCTTTGACATCACATTATCACTAATTTCTGATTTTCCTTGTCATCTTCACTCCTGCACTAAGGCTCTTGGCCTTTCACCTAAGTTTCTCCAAAAGATGATCACAGTATTAACAGGAAGGTTGTAAGAACAATAACTATGCAGAAAAATATTTGCATACATTTACAGTCGTAACACGTCGTTGAAGCCACTCCTTCTCATTGAGGTTGACACCTGCTTAGTATTGACTGCAAAGCCTTATTATATGCCTACACAGGTCTGAAAGGGACGGCTGACCAAGTATCAGTAGTATAGAAACATAGAAGATAGGAGCAGGAGTAGGCCATTCGGCCCCTCGAGCCTGCTCCGCCATTCAATGCAATCATGGCTGATCATCCAAATTCAGTACCCTGTCCCTGCCTTCTCCTCATATCCCTTGATCCCTTTAGCCTGAAGAAATATATCTAACTCCTTCTTGAATATTTTTAATGAATTGGCCTCAACTGTCTTCTGTGGCAGTGCTGGCTGAGGGAACGATGTTGGCCAGGACACCAGGAAAACTATGACCTCATCTTCAAATAATGATATGGGAGGTTTGTTTTTTAAGCGCCTACCTGAATCGGCAGACAGGGCTTAATGTCATCCAAAGATCAGCACCTCAGACAAGGCAGCACTCCTTCAGTACTGCACTGAAGTGTCAGCCTCAATTATGGATTGGGGTCCACAGTGTGGGCTTGAACCCCCAACCTTCTGATTCAGTGGTGAGAGTGTCACTAACTGAATCAAGCAGTTCAGATTTCTCAAGAGACTCAGAACTACGCCGACCTCAGGACACCGAGCGCTCTGCCCCCTTCAGCATTGCCACCTGACACAGATCTCCATCAGAAGCCGAACAGAATTGGAACCAACAGCAAGTCGCAAGACCCATGAGAAAGTGGGGGCTCCACTGTCACCGGAAGTCTCCTTCTTTACATTCCCGAGTGCAGCCAGAGAGGAGGGAGTGGCACACTCACCTTCCACAATAAACCAAGAAAGAACTTGCATTTACATAGCGCCTTTCATGACCTCAGGATGTCCCAAAGCGCTTCACAGCCAATGAAGTACAATACAACAACTTCACTTCTCACTTCATCGCCCATGAAAATAAGGCATTTGTGAAAAGTACACAGAATTTACAGCACAGAAACAGGCCATTCAGCCCAGCTATGTGTTTATGCTCCACACGAGCCTCCTCCCACTCTATTTACTTCATCTCGCCCTATCAACATATCCTTCTATTCCTTTCTCCCTCGTGCTTATCTAGCTTCCCCTTAGATGCATCTATGCTATTTGCCTCAGCCACTCCACGTGCTAGCGAGTTCCACGTTCTCAGTAGACAAGGCACTGGAGGACAACCCATAACTACATAACTGTACGTCAGTGCCTACAGGGGAGAAGGGAAGAATTAAAATACATTCCCAACAATTATTCACATTAAATAGCAAATTGAAACATTTTTAAGTGTCACCTTTACAACACCAAAGGGGAAGCTCTTAAGGTTGTTTTGAGGATGATGTTGAAGGATGAAGCCTAGAAAAAGTGCAGAAGTTGATATATTGCCAGCAAACTGAGGGAGTGTAGTACAGTAAATTAATTCTGGCCATGCTCCCTGATAGCCTCCAGCTAACTGCAGATAGGAATGTAAGATCTCCTCAGTATGCCGTGCCAAACTTGTCAGCCTATCTCCAGAGCTTTCACGGCCTGTGTTATGTAGACATACCACGCTCTTATCAAAACATAAAAAGGAAGAGCTGATTCCCACATGAAAGGATTGTTTCCCAGTGTTTGCCACCATTGTAGCATTCGATGTGTTTAGTAACTACAATCAAGAGTCGATAGGAACGGTGCCATCATTATTCAGTGCAGTGCCTGGCTGCCTGGAGTGGTCAGAACTGACTTCAGGGAAGTGTTCATGACAGGTGACTGTTGCACACTTGACATCGGGTAATGAGGATGTGGTTGATAATTATGTTCCTTTATATGGCTGAGAAGGTTTTTCGGAGACCGATTGATTTCAAGTGTACTGATGGGGTTGTCCTTAATGAGACAATCCAATCGATGAGTGATTTTCACCTCTGCTGTTGCATCCAGTTGTCGATTCCACATCTCATAGCATCATTTGGGATATTACGAACATCCCAAAGTTGCCCACTGCCCCAGGCAACTAGTTTTTGGCCAGTTACATTTACACTGACAGTAGAGGAGCTCCTATTGCGTTGCTCACAGTTAACCAGGTACACCAGATACACACTGCTTTATAACGGGAACAATAAACCACATAACATGCAGTGTATTATTCCAGCTGCCTCTAATGAGGCCTGTCCCTTTAAGGTCCCAAAGTCTAAATGTAAACAGGCATCTCTACAGGCAACGTTCCTGCTAAGCTGCATGGCCGCGCAACAGTCTGGAGGTCCCGCGCAGGCCGCTCGGCGGCTTTTAAATGGAAATTTGAATGGGCCCGTTTAACGGCCTGTTAAAGGGGCCGCGCACCCAAAAAGAAAATTAGCGCAACATTGTCTACGGGTCAATTAGAAGTTAACTGTCCTGACGAAAGGTCACAGACCTGAAACGTTAACTCTGTTTCTCTCTCCACAGATGCTGCCTGACCTGCTGAATATCTCCAGCATTTTCTGTTTACATTTCAGATTTCCAGCATCCGCAGTATTGTGCTTTTGTATTAGAGGTTAACTGTTGTTGACGAAGCTAATTTTCAAATTTGCAAGAGCTTATAAATTTCCATCTCCTGGTCAAAAGAAACCAGCATGAAAGATTTACATCTCTACCCATCTATTTACAATATTATAAGTGTCTTATGTCTGTGTCCATTCCCTTTGTTAGCTCTCCATTATATGCGCATGTTTATAATGGAAACTATCTATGTAAATTTATCACGCTGTAGTTACACCTTTCTGCCAGTAGTGGTGCTGTAGCACCTCATGTTGTGCATCTCCCAGTACTACAGAGAAACTCCTATGTTCCAACAACTCCAATTCCACGATTCCCAGGTTGCTCTCAGTTTTGTCAAGAGCATTACTCTGAAAATGAAGTCAGGACTCGTGAATTTAACATGGGAACTGAATTATGTTTGCCCACCCGGGTCCAATTTACCCCAGCACTCAACAACAGTGACTGCACTCCAAACGTACTTCATTGGCTGCAAGGCGTTTTGGACGTCCTGGGGTCGTGAAAGGCGCTGTATGAATGCAAGGTCTCCTCTAAGTACGTTTGAAGTGTAGTCACGGTTGTAATGAAGGGAAACGCGGCAGCCAATTTGCGCACAGCAAGCTCCCACAAACAGCAATGAACTAAATGATGAGATATTCTGTTTTGGTGATGTTGGTTGAGGGATAAATATTGGCCAGGACACCGGGGAGAACTCCCATGCTCTTCGTCCAACAGTGCTGTGGGAACTTTTACATCCACCCGAGAGAGCAAATGGGGCCTCGGTTTAATGTCTCATCTGAAAGACGGCACCTCCCGACAGTGTAGCATTCCCTCAGTACTACACTGGAGTGTCAGCCTGGATTACACACTTAAGTGTGTCTTGAACCCACAACCTCTGACTCAGAGGCTAGAGTTCTACCACGGAGCTAAATTCCAGTAGGACCAGGCTCAATAACCGGATTGGTCTTCTCCGATTCAATGCTTTATGTCACTGGCCCTGAAATTAGGATCGGAAGCTTGCCGCGTGTGCAAGCTCCCGATGTGCACTTACCCGGCGCGCTGACATTTCAATCCTGGCCCACATTGCACTTCCTCTCACTGGCCCGCTTGAGGTCCTGCCGCGCTGTGCGTGCGTGACCCAGCGGCGTACTTAGTGCGATGAGCCGGCTGGGATCACGTGAGCACAGGGCAACCAATGGGAGGTTGCAAAAGTTCATTCATGAGTTTGATAGTGAGAGCTGTCAAACTCATGAAAACTCCTGACCCCAAAACACTACTTAAACTTGAATGGAAATTTTAAAAAATTGCACTACTTAAATGAACCATAAATAACTGTAAAAAAACTATTTTAAACAATAATTTTTAAATTTGGAAAAAATTATATTAAAAAATCGGGGCTAAAACTAAACTTACCTTACTGTAAATTCTTTAAAAATAATAAAACTGTGGAAAAAAATTTATAAATTGTATTAATAGACCACTTACCTGTAAAACTAAGTACTTACGTGTGGTTTTTCAATGCGTAAAAACCGGAGGCCTTTACATATGCGCAACTCTCTAAAAATAAAGGAAATCCAAGTCGCTCGCGCTGCCTGTGTAGTCGCACGCGTTCAGCCTCTTAACCCCTTGGGTCAGAGGAGAGGAAATGCCGGTTTTCCCCGCATGCGCTGTGCATGCTGAAAACTGGCAATTCCTCCGGGCACACGCGTGAGTACCCCGTCCGTACTCACACGTTGGGAGAGGAATTACTGGGCCATTATTTTATCACGTGCCCTGCCTGGGAGACGGTGCAGGAAGTTTTAACATATTCTCATTCTTATTTCTCTTCTAAATTAAACCTTAAACAACTTCCCAGCAGTGTCTCACTGCATTAATCTTTTACTCTGCTTGGAGTGAACCTGCAGAGTGGCAGTGAATTTACAATAAAGTTCAAGTATTTAATGAAAAGAGGAAAATGCCTTCCTCCAGCACAGTCATTCATCACCTCACACACGAGAGGAAAAAAAATCCCGTAAAAATTTCATGAAGGATGTCAAAAATTTTTTTTTTGCAAACCACAGTTAAAACAAGTCAACAATGGACACTCAAGCTCTCCACAGCCTTGTTGTGTAAAGGCCGCAATCCCCTTTTGTGATGCAGTGTTCCTAGAATATCAACATAGTGTAACTGCTTTTCAATTTGTTCCCTTGATGTTTTCACAGTCTCCTTCCTCTCAGTGTTCACGAGACTGAAAATTCGTCAACAGATAGGAGTATACCGTATTCGCTGCTCACAATCTCCTCTACATTGGGGAGGCCAACCGCAGACTGGGCGACCGCTTTGCGGAACACCTCCGTTCAGTCCGCAAGCGTGACCCTGAGCTTCCGGTCGCCTGTCACTTTAATTCTTCGTCCCACTCCCACTCTGGGGTCTCTGTCCTCGGCCTCCTGCACTGTTCCAATGAAGCTCAACGGAAGCTCGAGGAACAGCACCACATCTTTCGAGGAGGTACTTTACAACCTTCCACACTCAACATCGAGTTCAACTATTTCAGATCATAAACACTGCTCCCATTTTTTCGGGCAGCACAAGCTGATAATGGTTCTGCTGTTACCATTGACACCCCCTCTCCTTTTGTTGCTTTACTTGTCCCATAACCATCCCCTTTTGCCTTGCACCATCATCCCTTTTGTCATTTAATCTCTCCTGCCTTCCAGCCTATCACAGGCCTTCCCTCTTGTTCTTTCCTCCCCTCACCACCCCCCCCCCCCCACTTTCCCTGCCTCTGCACTTGCTTAAAAACTGTTACATCTCTAACTTTTTCCAGTTCTGAGGAAAGGTCACCAACCTGAAACTTTAGCATCTGTGGAGAGAGAAAGAGAGTTGAGTATTTCCGGTATTTTCTGTTTTTATTTTATATTAGAGGGGTGGGTTTGTCGGCCTACCCCTTGAAGCAACAGTCAAGGTACATGAGGGTAGCTTTCCTAATAAGCGGGGCTTTGGTACCAACACTCAATACAATTGTATCATAACAATGCTTGGTGTTAAGAATCCGTATCAAAGCCGTACTGATCAGAATAAATACCCGGCAATAGTTTTACCACTTGGCACTGGCACTTTTCACAACCTCACCTCCTCAATCAGACCCTCTTAATCCCAGACACTCTCCATCCCCGTCCCAGGCATGTTGTCCCTGTCCCGGACACGCTCTCTCCCCCACGCCCCACCCCCGCCCATGCTCCCTCCAAGTCCCGGACAAGCTCTCCCTGCTGTACATGCCCCACTTGCTCTGTAGATATCCCACCTGCCCCGTATCAAGTACTAAACATTGGCCCAGTTAAATCACTACAACCGAGCCCATGATTATTAAGTGCAGCAGAACACATCTCTCATTTTGCTGTAGATTATAGATCTTTTCCTTCACAGGTACAGGGTATGTTTCGGTGCAGGAGCTCCCTTAACATCCTACCTGAACCAAACCTTCCTATTTTTGGAGGTTAAAAGTCCCCCCCGCTCTCTAACTGTCCTGGACACTCACTCTCCCTGTCACGGACACTCACTCTCCCCCCGACAAATGGGCATATCTCAATAATGCTGGTGTGGTTTAAAGGTACGTGGCAAATCTAGGCAAAGGGCCACAAGTCGCAGCATTTGATTTCCCTCCAATTTCAGACGCTGTCAAAATCACTGACGTTATTCAACACTTTGCCACACCCGTTCAGGTGACAGTGGATGCCCAGTCAATCACCGGGAGAACCCGGCGAACTCAGCCTTCTGCTGCATTGGAGTCGGCGGAGGAACATCTGTTAGCGAGGCGCAATACTCGCTACGCTTAACACTGGTGAGCAGCAACCAAAAGTGTAAAGAGGCAAACCAGTAGGCAATGAACCAGAGCCAACATTTACCTGCCTCACGTATACAGCATAACGGTGTTTGAGGTAATGAGCCCGAGTGAAAACTACACAATCAGGCAGAGATACTCGTTCAAAGTTTGACATTCTTCTCACCCGCCCCCACACCCTGCACTTATTTTTCTCCCTCTTCTCCTCTCCTGAAGGTACTAACTTATACTGGGCTACAATTTCATAGAGGTTGTGAAGCGGCATAGGTACGATGGGCTGAATGGCCTCCTTCCGTGCTGTATCATGCTACAATTCCACGAGGTTGCTCTGCGATCTCACCCAAAGGGCCTTTTACCATGTATCAAACTATTCAGTGAGTGAGTTAGTCATTATGAAAGCCTAGACACTTAAGGGGTAAAAATTGGGTAGGGTCCCCCTTTGGGGCTACTTTTAGTATCCCGAAAATGTTAGTGCCCCTGTGGTGGATATTCCCAGGCAGTGCCCTGAGAGGGAGGGGGGGGCACAACTGCAAGCGCCCCGTGTCCCTCTTGGGGCGCTGCAAGCCAATATCGTGGCGCTACGTGCCGCGGTACTGTGGGCCTTCCTCCCCTTATTAAAGGGGAGGGGCCTGGCGCAGCGTTTCCGGGCGCCCAGCTGGGCCACCAGGAATCGGGAGTGCCGGCAAACGAGCTCCGCCGCTAACCTCCAGCTGAATTTCGCGGTAAGCATTAGCGGCGCCGCGCCCAGGAGCTGGTTGATTTGCGCTAACGGGAGGCGCAAATCAACCGAATTTAGCCCCCTAAACATCAGCAGGCCTATCCACTCCATCCGGCAGGCCATTCCTGGCTGAAATCTCCAGCCTCCAACCAAGAGCACACCTGGACCCGGAACCCACCTGCTCAGTATGGCTCAGTTCCATGTTTGGGTGATGCGGTTACCCACCAACAGCTGCTTTCAGGGGAGGTAAAACAGTTGATGAAATCTGGAAGACCCATTCAGATGCTTTAGTACTGTACGTGATTTTCTCAATTTGCACACACTTGTGCCTTCTCGATTATATTTGTACAGGTTGAACGTCCCGAATCCTGCAACCTCAGGACCCGGGCCGAGCCGGTTTCCGTGTTTTTCCAGACTTCGGAACGTGTTTCTGATGTCCGAACTCCGGAAATATCGCAACCGAGTCCAGAAATGCCTGGTGGCGGAAACAGGGTGTCCGGATTCCGGAACATTTTACAGATTTTGGGCACTCAACTGGTACTCGAATGTTACCGACTGCAATCAGAAACACAGAAACATAGAAGATAGGAGCAGGAGTAGGCCATTCGGCCTCTCGCGCCTGTTCCGCCATTCAATGCGATCATGGCTGATCATCCAAATTCAGTACCCTGTCCCTGCTTTCTCCCCATACCCCTTGATCCCTTTAGCCTTAAGAAATATATCCAACTCCTTCTTGAATATATTTAATGAATTGGCCTCAACTGTCTTCTGTGGTAGAGAATTCCACAGGTTCACCACTCTGGGTGAAGAAATTCCTCCTCATCTCAGTCCTAAATGGCCTACCCCTTATCCTTAGACTGTGACCCCTGGTTCTGGACTCCCCAACCATCGAGAACATCCTTCCTGTATCTAGTCTGTCCAGCCCTGTCAGAATTTTATAAGTTTCAATGAGATCCCCTCTCATTCTTCTAAACTCCAGCGAGTACAAGCCCAATCGACCCAATCTCTCCTCATACGTCATTCCTGCAATCCCAGGTATCAGCCTGGTGAATCTTCGCTGAACTCCTTCCATGGCAAGAACATCCTTCCTCAGATAAGGCGACCAAAACTGCACACAATACTCAAGATGTGGTCTCACGAAGGCCCTGTACAACTGCAGCAAGACATCCTTGTTCCTGTACTCAAACTCTCTCGCTACGAATGCCAACATACCATTTGCCTTCTTAACCACCTGCTGCACCTGCATGCTTACCTTCAGCCACTGGTACACAAGGACACCCAAGTCTCGTTGCACTTCCCCTTCTCCCAATCTATTGCCATTCAGATAATAATCTGTCTTCCTGTTTTTGCCACCAAAGTGGATAACCTCACATTTATCCACGTTATATTGCATCTGCCATGCTCCTGCCCAATCACCCAACCTGTCCAAATCATCCTGTTGTTTCTCGGCATCCTCCTCACAGCACACACTCCCACCCAGCTTTGTGTCGTCTGCAAATTTGGAGATATTACATCTAGTTCCCGTGTCTAGATCAGTAATATATATTGTGAATAGCTGGGGTCCAAGGACCGATCCCTGCGGTACCCCACTAGTCACTGCCTGCCACTCGGAAAAAGAGCCGTTTATTCCAACTCTTTGCTTTCTCTCTGCCAACCAGTTCTCTATCCAAGTCAATACCTTGCCCCCAATCCCATGTGCCTTAACTTTACACGCTAATCTCTTATGCGGGACCTTATCGAAAGCCTTCTGAAAGTCCAAATACACCACATCCACTGGTTCTCCCTTATCTATTTTACCAGTTACATCCTCAAAAAATTCCAGTAGATTAGTCAAGCACGATTTACCTTTTGTAAATCCATGTTGACTTTGTCCGATCCTGTCACTGTTTTCCAAGTGCTCTGCTATTACATCTTTTATAATGGACTCTAGCATTTTCCCCACTACCGATGTCAGGCTTACCGGTCTGTAATTCCCCGTTTTCTCTCTACCACCTTTTTTGAATAGTGGGGTAACATTAGCTACCCTCCAATCCATGGGTACTGTTCCAGATTCCATCGAATGTTGTAAGATGATCAGCAATGCATCTACTATTTCTAGGGCCACTTCCTTAAGTACCCTAGGATGTAGATTATCAGGCCCTGGGGATTTATCGGCCTTCAATCCCATCAATTTCCCCAACACCATTTCCCTACAAATACTGATTTCTTTCAGTTCCTCCCTTTCATCAGACCCTATGTTCCCCGACATCTCTGGGAGGTTATTTGTGTCCTCCTTTGTGAAGACAGAACCAAAATATGTATTTAATTGGTCTGCCATGTCTTTGTTCCCCATTATAAAAAATGATACGTTCAAAGGCAACAATGCAAAAACATGCTTTCAATATGGTTGCACCAAGGATACAGTAGTGTCGTGTTTATGCTACCGAACTAGTAATCCAGAGGCCAGGACTAACAATCCAGAGAAGTGAGAGTTCAAATCCCATCATGGCAGTCTGAGAATTTGAATTCAGCTTTAAAAAAAAATGGAATCTTCTGAGAAGTGAGAGTGCTGCGTCCTATTGTTGTAAAATAAACCCAATTGGTTCACGAATGTCCATTAAGGAAGGAAACCTGCCGTCTTTACTCGGTCCAGCCTATATGTGACTCCAGTCCCACACCAACGTGGTTGGCTCTTAACTGCCCTCTGGAATGGCAGAAGGTCAGAAATGGGGATGTTCGCTGATGACTGCACAGTGTTCAGCGCCATTCACAACTCCTCAGATAACGAAGCAGTCCATGCCCGCATGCAACAAGACCTGGACGACGTTCAGGCTTGGGTTGCTTTGTGGCAGGTAACATTCGCGCCACACAAGTGCCAGGCAATGACTATCTCCAACAAGCAAGAGTCTAACCACCGCCTCTTGACATTCAATCACATTACCATCGCCGAATCCCCCACCATCAATATCCCGGAGGTCACCATTGACCAGAAACTTAACTGGACCAGCCACATAAACACTGTGGCAACAGCAGCAAGTCAGAGGCTAGGTATTCTGTGGCGAGTGTCTCACCTCCTGACTCCCCAAAGCCTTTCCACCACCTACAAGGCTCAAGTAAGGAGTGTGATGGAATACTCTCCACTTGCCTGGATGAGTGCAGCTCCAACAACACTCAAGAAGCTCAACACCATCCAGGACAAAGCAGCCCGCTTGATTGGCACCCCCATCCACCACCTTAAACATTCGCTCCCTCCACCACCGGCGTACCGTGGCTGCACTGTGTACCATCTACAAGATGCACTGCAGCAACTCGCCAAGGCTTCTTTGGCAGCACCTCCCGAACCAGCGACCTCTTCCACCTCGAAGGACAATGACAGCAGTCGCATTGGAACACCACAAACTCGAAGTTTCCCTCCAAGTCACAAACCATCCTGACTTAGAAGTATATCGCCGATCCTTCATCGTCGCTGGGTCAAAATCCTGGAACTCCCTATCTAACAGCACTGTGGGAGTACCTTCACCACACGGACTGCAGCGGTTCAAGAAGGCGGCTCACCACCACCTTCTCAAGGGCAATTAGGGATGGGCAATAAATGCTAGACACATCCTGAGAGTGAACTAAAATAAATCGACACAACTTCAAATGGGACAAGGGGGCACAGACTAACAGCAGGCAAAGTTAGGCTTGAAGTCACAAAGTTCTTCCCACTGAGCCAAACCCACATTTCACTTGCTGCCAAGCCGGCTTTGATCCAATTCATAAAATGCACGTCGAAAAAGTTTTCTGAAAGGCAAGTCACGAGTGGCGTAGTCGATGTAAACCAACTGCTCGCGACGCTTGCGAGTTACGCAGCACCCTTTGCGTTTCTTTTCCTGCACACTCTCCGGCAGGTGCACTCTGTATAATAGAACATCCCACGTGGATGAGTGCCAGTAGAGAGCAACCTCGGCATTACAGCTCTCGCTTTTGACACAGTTCACAGATGTCGGTAAATTCGGTCTAATTCTGGGCTCGGCCTTGATTTCTTGCCAAGCTGTGAGATTTTTTTTTTGTACCCAAATTGGACTTCACCTCCTTAATATGCACAAATGAGAAATTTCATCAACTTATTCACGACACTCCTGACAACGTGACCTCAGTCGCTGCTAACCACGCTGCTCAGCAATAACTACACCATCTGGAGTCTACCTGGGACCAGAGATTGCACTGAAGAGCAAGCCAAATGTTGCCTGTAGTACTTAATGAGTTAATTGTGCAAATGAATTGTCATGAATCTTATCATGACTCATGAAGTAACACTGGGCGGCCAGCTGGTGGCGCCGCCCAAGGAGTATAAATACTCGGGCGTGGGCCCAGCTTGCTCAGGATGTTTCCGTAACCAGGAACTAGTGATGTTACTAGAAATCTCATGGTTTTGAAACAGTTGATTAAAGCCTTGTTTTATACTCAAACCAAGCACTCGGTAGTCTTTTTACATCATGAATACTGAAGGATAAAGCCCCGAGATGGCCTGCGGAAAATATAACTTTCCTCATACCATAGAAACATAGAAAAATAGGAGCAGGAGAAGGCCATTCGGCCCTTCGAGCCTGCTCCGCCATTCAATATGATCATGGCTGATCCTCTATCTCAATACCATATTCCCACTCTCTCCCCATACCCCTTGATGCCTTTTGTGTCTAGAAATCTATCTATCTCCTTCTTAAATATATTCAGTGACTTGGCCTCCACAGCCTTCTGGGGTAGAGAATTCCACAGGTTCACCACCCTCTGAGTGAAGAAATTTCTCCTCATCCCAGTCCTAAATGTCCTACCCCGTATCCTGAGACTGTGGCCCCTCGTTCTAGACCCCCCAGCCAGGGGAAACATTCTCCTTTCATCCAGTCTGTCTAGCCCTGTCAGAATTTAATCATGTTATCAGAATATGATGTTAAAATAAACTCGCAATCATAGAATCAAACAGCACAGAAGGAGGCCACTCAGCTCATCTTTGAAATAGCTATCCAATTAGTCCCGCTCCCCCGCTCTTTCTCCCAGCCCTGCAAACTTTTTCCTTTTTAAGTATATATCCAATTCCCTTTTGAAAGCTACCATTGAATCTGCTACCACCGCCCTTTCAGGCAGTGCATTCCAGATCATAACAACTCGCTGATTCTCATCTCCTCTCTGGCTTATTTGCCAATTATCTTCAATCTGTGTCCTCTGCTACTGGAAACAGTTTCTCCCTATCTACTCTATCAAAACCCCATCTAATTTTGAACGCCTCTATTAAATCTCCCCTTAACCTTCTTGGCTCTAATGAGAACAATCCCAGCTTCTCTAGTCTCGCCACATAACTGAATTTCCTCATCCCCGGTACCATTCTGGTAAATCTCCTCTGCACCTTCTTCCAAGATGCTGGTGCCGGACCTCATCAGAGCGCACATTGGGAATTAGGGCACGCGAAAGAAAAAAGAAATTTGGATTTAGGCATTGGGCTGGATTTTCCGACCCCCCTCACGGGTGCGTACAATGTGTGTACACGTCCGTAGGGGCCGCGCAAGTGCTTGTTTCGGCGTGCGAAGCGTATGCGCTGAAACCCGGCACTTGCGATCGGTCAAGAATTCTCTTGACACATCATCCGCCTGCCCGGGAGAAGGGCCTCTGCGGGTGGAGAGTTGCACTTTTTGCCCAACCTCCGCCCGTTGAAAGGCCTTAGAATTCTTACGCCTGGTTAAAGCAGCTTAAGAGTGTTGAAAAATAGAAAAATTAAACTTGATAACTCATTTATAAATTTAAAATACTCTTCAAAAAGTAATTTAACTTTTAGCCCCATAAAAACATTTAATTAAAAAAAAATTAAAATATTTAATTACATAATTAAAATTAATTAAAATTCCATTTAATGTTTTTTAAAAATGTATTTAATGTTTTAGTGTGTTTTTAAATGTGATCCCTATTCAGACTTTTGACAGTTCTATGCGGTTCACAAGCGCCCCTGGGATACCTGGGCCTCTGTGCATTTCCAACAGGAGAGGCCCAGGATCGGCAGCCTCGGGATCTACGGAACCAGCAGGTAGGTTCGTAGATTTTTTTTCCGATCGGAGGCAGCCGCCCGTAGGAAGCCTCCAATCGGAAATTCAGGGCCAATGTCTTTCATGTCCTCGTAACAATACAAAGCACTACACAGCCGATAGATTATTTTTGAACTGTAGTCACTGTTGTAATGTAGCTAAATGGAGCAGCCAATTTGCCCACAGCAAGCTCCCACATACGACAGTGAGATAAATAAAGAGTTGGGGAGACCAAACACAGATTGGGTGACCGCTTTGCGGAACACCTCCGTTCAGTCCGTAAGGGTGACCCCGAGCTTCCGGTTGCCTGTCACTTTAATTCACCGCCCCATTCCCACTCAGACCTCACCGTCCTCGGCCTCTTGTATTGTTCCACGGAAGCTCAACGTAAACTCGAGGAACAGCACCTCATCTTCCGATTAGGCACTTTGCAGTCTTACGGACTCAATATCGAGTTCAACAATTTCAGATCATAACCTCGGCCCCTATTACATTTTTACTTATATTTTTTTTCCACCCCTTTATTTTGGGTCTTCCCTTCCCCCCCCATCCTCCTTTTTTTTTCTCTCTCCCACATGGCAGCTGCCTCTTATCCTGCCAGTACACTTCACACCTAATCTCAGCCGTCTTTTGTCTCCACTGTCCTATTACCATCTCGTCTGGTTTTGAATACCTCTTCACTTCTTTTGTTCTATCGCAGCCCTGCCTTCGATCTATTTTATTTCCTTTCCAGTTTTGAAAAAGGGTTTCGACCCGAAACGTTGACTCTAATTTCTCTCCACGGATGTTGCCTGGCCTGCTGAGTTTTTCCAGCATTTTCTGTTGTTATTTTAAAGAAAGAGTTAATCTGTTTTGGTGGTGCTGGTTGAGGGATGAGCGCTGACCAGGACACCAGGAGAATTCTTGTTCGCGTAATGCCATGGGATCGCATACATCCACCTGAACAGGCAGATGGGGCCTCTGCTGAACTTCTCCTGCAAAAGATGGCACCTCCAACAGTCAAGCACTCCCTCAGTGTTGCATGGAAATGTCGGTCTGGATTGTGCACTCAAGACCTGGTGTGGGGCTTGAATCCGCAACCTTCTGTGAGGCGAGAGTGCTACCAACGGAGCCAAACTAACACCGACACCAAATGCTCCCTCCTTCCGCCATTTTAAAATTAATTATACAAGTAAGCACTTCCAGAATTCACAAATTCATAAAATTACCCGTAAACTTTCAAAACTTAATATATAAATGTAGAAAATGCTGGGAATGCACAGCAACTCAATCAGGTTCTAAAAGAGAAAGGTGGGGTCCTTCATCTGACCTCAAACCCAAAACATCAATCTATCTTTCCCCTCCTTGCAGGGCCAAAAGGCTTGTATTCCCTGGAATGGAGAAGGTTAAGGGGTGATTTGATGGAAGTTTTCAAGATATTTAGGGGAACTGAAAGGGTCGATAGAGAGAAACTATTTCCGCTGGTTGGGGAGTCTAGGACTAGGGGGCATAGTCTAAAAATTAGAGCCAGACCTTTCAGGAGTGAAGTTAAGAAACTCTGCTACACAGAAAGGGTGGTAAAGGTTTGGAACTCTCGTCCGCAAACGGCAATTGATGCTAGATCAATTGTTAATTTTAAAGCGGTGGCATAGTGGTTAGCACTGTTGCCTCACAGCGCCAGGGACCCGGGTTCAAATCCGGCCTTGGGTGACTGTCTGTGTGGAGTTTGCACATTCTCCCTGTGTTTGCGTGGGTTTTCTCCGGGTGCTCCGGTTTCCTCCCACAGTCCAAAGATGTGCGGGTTAGGTTGATTGACTATGATAAAAAATTGGCCCTTAGTGTCAGGGGGGATTAAATACGTGGGGTTACGGGGATAGGGCTTGGGTGGGATGGCTGTCGGTGTAGGGACCGGGTACTAGGGTTTGGATGATCAGCCATGATCTCGTTGAATGGCGGAGCAGGCTCGAAGGGCCGAATGGCCTACTCCTGTTCCTATCTTCTATGTTTCTATGTTTCTATGATTGATAGTTTTTGTTAACCAAAGGTATTAAGGGATATGGGGCAAAGGCGGGTTTATGGAGTTAGGTCGCAGATCAGCCACGATCTCATTGAATGGCGGAACAGGCTCGAGGGGCTAAATGGCCTACTCCTATATTCCTATGTAAAAGCAATCCTGCAAAAAAATGACCCAACTGCAATGGTACTGGAGGCACCAAAAACAAACCCTCCTTCAGTAGCCATGTCCCTGGGTGTCACCATTGGCAAAGATAAACCGCTGCCATTTCCAACACTTGAGCTGGCCATCTCGAGGCTGACACGCGCTACAGGTATGCAATGTCATTGGTCACCATCGGTGCCCAGCATAGACCAATCCCAGATACACCCTGGACTTTCTGCAACTTCTGCCCCTGCACAGTTGTCCCACTGTTGCCAACTCTACCATGCAATGTAAAGGAGGCAGATTCAGCAGGAGGAGGATGGGCCATATTGCTGAAAGGAGCTCCAGAATATAAATGCAAGAATAGACACCGACGGGCCTGCTTTACATTTTCAGCACTTCTGGCTTTTCCTCATCTTAATCATTTGGTAGCCAGAATCCTCGAGGGCACCGTCGTCTTGGCTGCAATTTCATGACTGGAAACTGAAACAAAACATGTCTCGACTAAACCTCAGGCTGGGCATGGTGCAGCAGATGTGCTTGAGTTGGTGTCCTCTAGTTGATTGGCATGTTGGTCTAAGATCTTGAGGGGGGGGGGGGGGCGGGGGGAGGGGGCAGGCTGGAGGTAAGTAAGCCATTTCACTGCACTTTCCCATTTTACAGACCTACGAAAGAAAATTGTTGGCACTAGTAGACCTTTCATGGCATTGCTCACAGCAAATTGGGAAACGCTCATGGTTTGAAGCACAGGTCGCACGAGTTGTGAATGGAAAATCTCCAAACAGCCAGCAGACGTAACTGATTAGCTGGAGGTGGTGCTCAGAACATTGTCTTCGGGAGGTGACTGATCAAAGGGACACTCGTCTCTGGTTACATAGAACCTATAGCACAGAAACAGGCCATTCGGCCCAACTGGTCCATGCCAGTGTTGTGCTCCACACGAGCCTCCTCTCACCCTTCATCATCTCACCCCATCAACATATCCTTCCATTCCTTTCTCCCTCATGTGCTTATCTAGCTTCCCCTTAAATGCATCTATACTATTCGCCTCAACCAATCCTTGTGGTAGCGAGTTACACATTCTAACCACTCTCTGGGTAAAGAAGTTTCTCCTGAATTCCCTATTGGATTTATTGGTGACTATCATATTTATGACTCCTAGTTCTGGTCTCCCCCGTAAGTGGAAACCTCTTAGAATCATAGAATGGTTACAGCACAGAAGGAGGCCATTCGGCCCGTCCCGGCTCTCTGCAAGAGCACCTCAGCTAGTCCCACTCCCCCGCCCTTTCCCCATAGCCCTGCAATTTTTTTTCCCTCAGCTACTTATCCAACTCCCTTTTGAAAGATAAGATCAGCCTCCACCACCCTTTCAGGAAGTGGACTCCAGATCTTAACCACTCGCTGCGTAAAAAAGTTTTTTTCTTACGTCGCCTTTGGTTCGTCTGCCAATCACCTTAAATCTGTGTCCTCTGGTTCTCGACCCTTCTGCCAATGGGAACAGTTTCTCTCTAACTTCTCTGTCTAGACCCCTCATGATTTTGAACACCTCTATCAAATCTCCTCTCAACCTTCTCTGCTCCAAGGAGAACAACCCCAGCTTCTCCAGTCTATCAACATAACTGAAGTCCCTCATTCCTGGAATCATTCTCGTAAATCTTTTCTGCACCTTCTCGAAGGCCTTCACATCCTTCCTAAAGTGTGGTGCCCAGAATTGGACACAACACTCCAGTTGGGGCCGAACCAGTGTTTTATACAGGTTCATCATAATTTCCACACTTTTGTACTCTATACCTCTATTTATGAAGCCCAAGATCCCATAAGCCTTTTAAACTGCTTTCTCAACCTGCCCTGCCACCTTCAATGATTTGTGCACACATACCCCCAGGTCTCCCTGTTCGTGCACCCCCTTTAGGATTGTACCATTTAGTTTATATTTCCTCTCCCCGTTCTTTCTCTCAAAATGTGTCACTTCGCACTTTTCTGCATTAAATTTCTTCTGCCACATGTCCACCTATTTCACCAGCCTGTCTATGTCTTCTTGAAGTCTATCACTCTCCTCACTGTTCACTATACTTCTAAGTTTTGTGTCATCTGCAAATTTTGAAATTGTGCCCTGTACACCCAAGTCCAAGTCATTAATATTCATCAAGAAAAGCAGTGGTCCTAGAACCGACCCCTGGGGAACACCGCTGTATACCTTCCTCCAGTCCGAAAAACAACCGTTCACCCCTACTCTCTGTTTCCTGTTACTTAGCCAATTTCCTATCCATGCTGCCACTGTCCCTTTTATTCCATGGGCTTCAACTTTGCTGGCGAGCCTATTATGTGGCACTTTGCCAAACGCCTTTTGGAAGTCCATGTACACCACGTCAACCGCATTACCCTCATCAACCCTTTCTATTACCTCATCAAAAAACTTGATCAATTTGGTTAAACACGATTTGCCTTTAACAAATCCGTGCTGGCTTTCCTTAATTAATCTACACCTATCCAAGTGACTGTTAATTTTGTCCCTGATTACTGTTTCTAAAAGCTTCCCCACTACCGAGGTCAAACTGACTGGCCTGTAGTTGCTGGGTTTATCGTTGCACCCTTTTTTGAACAATGGTGTAACATTTGCAATTCTCCAGTCCTCTGGCACCACCCCCGTATCTAAGGAGGATTGGAATATTATGGCCAGTACCTCCGCGATTTCCGCCCTCAATTCCCTCAGCATCCTCAGATGCATCCCATCCGCTCCTGGTGATTTATCTACTTCTCTGATTCTGATTGGCCAAGGGGACGCTACACTACTACATCACACCCATGAACCTTCACGAAGACCCCAAGGCCTTTAACACTAGATAGATTTGCACCAACATTTTAATTTATTTTAAATCCCTTCACAAAAAACGATTGCATTGGACATCCAACTGCGCACTTACTACAGTATAACACTCTGAACCGGTGTTAAAGGCTTCGACCTCGGGTAAGATAACCTTACTGTTAAACAGCTGCCTCAGCGATTCCATTTGCTCGGAATCTCTTCCCCTTGTAATAAAATGAACAGTTTTAATTGTTTTGATTTCTTGCCCAGTGTCAAAGATTTATCGAGTGCAACTCCAGACATGTGTGAGGCTTGTAAAAACTTTTGAGAGCGACAGGATGTTTTAACTTTAGTGGCTGTGGTGCCAGGTCTGGATAGGATGTCCTCCCAGTAATTTGGGGGGTTCTACCTCCTCTGGTAGTGCACCGGGGTAATGTGTTCAATTCCGTTGTGGTCTATTTTAACAGTTCTTGGCCTGTTTAAAATAAATAGGTTATTAATTGCAGAGAAATAGTCCAGAAGCCTTTTTTTTCCCCATTCCCATAGTGTGCGCTTCGTTGGCAAGACCACATCTATTGCCCAACCCTGGCCGACCTGACAGCTGACGGCATCAACCACATAATGAGGACTGGAGTCATGTATAAGCCAGACTGGGTAGAAGTGACAGGTTGCCTCCCTTGAAGGGCATTAATAAAGCAGCTGGATTTTTACAACAATCTGGCAGCTTTCATGGTCATTTTTTTTTCTTTTTTTGCAAAAATCATAACATTGCCAGATTTGTTGAATTCAATTATCTCAACTTTCCACAGCAGTGTTGGAACTCTGGATTGCTAGTCCAGCACCAGAACCACTACACTACTATACCCTACGCGTTAGCCACTGCAGTGTCTGAGGTGTTTGGGATCCATAGATCACATAGAAACATAGAAGATAGGAGCAGGAGTAGGCCATTCGGCCCCTCGAGCCCGCTCCGCCATTCAATTCGATCATGGCTGATCATCCAAACTCAGTACCCTGTCCCTGCCTTCTCCCCATATTCCTCGATTCCCTTTAGCCTTAAGGAATATATCTAACTCCTTCTTGAATATATTTAATGAATTGGCCTCAACTGCCTTCTGTGGTAGAGAATTCCACAGGTTCACCACTCTCTGGGTGAAGAAATTCCTCCTCATCTCTGTCCTAAATGGCCTACCCCTTATCCTTAGACTGTGACCCCTGGTTCTGGACTCCCCGACCATCGGGAACATCCTTCCTGCATCTACTCTGTCTTGTCCTGTTCGAATTTTATAAGTTTCAATGAGATCCCCTCTCATTCTTCTAAACTCCAGCGAGTATAAGCCCAATCGACCCACTCTCTCCTCATACGTCATTCCTGCCATCCCAGGTATCAGCCTGGTGAATCTTCGCTGCACTCCTTCCATGGCAAGAACATCCTTCCTCAGATAAGGCGACCAAAACTGCACACAATACTCAAGATGTGGTCTCACCAAGGCCCTGTACAACTGCAGCAAGACATCCTTGTTCCTGTACTCGAACCCTCTCGCTACGAAGGCCAACATACCATTTGCCTTCTTAACCGCCTGCTGCACCTGCATGCTTACCTCTCTCTTTGAGGATATTTAATCGTTGAATCTTCCCCCCCCCCCCCTTTTTCTGGTGTCCTCAGGGCACAGCTTGTACAGTTGACCGTTGTGCAGGACACCAAGGTTGCAGTAAACAAGGATATGGCATAAATGGTAGTGATTCGGTGAAGCTCGAGTTTTTAAAGTCTATAGGGAAGACTTAAGGAGGTCAACTGAGATCCAAATATATTGTGTGCAGTTGGCAATTCAAAGTGGTTTTTTTTTAAATGAAGCAAAATGTTGACACAAATCTATCTATTATTAAAAATCTCAGGCCTTGTGAATGCCCGTCAGCAAGATGTAACCTGCACCAAGTCCTGCTCACCCATCAGTCCCACCCTCGCTGATCGACACTGGCTCTCGGGCCCCCACGAGCTTACAATTTTAAATTCATATCCTTGTGCCTCACCCCTCCCTATTTCTGTAATCTCCTCCAGCCCTGCAACCCCAGCCCCAAACTCTCTGTTCCTCCGACGGATCCTCTCGTTTCTTCGCCCCCTCATTGACGGCCGTGCCTTCAGCCGCCTGGGGCCTACTCTCTGGAATTCCCTCCCTGAAGCCCTCCGTCTCTCTCCCCTCCTTTTAAGACCCTCCTTAAGATCCACCTCTTTGACCAATGTCTCCCAGCCTGCTTCTGCAACGTGAAAAATGCCTTCAGGCAGCTCGTAAATGGACAAAACCCAGGCTTGAAAAGAAAAAAAGTTTTGAGTGAGGTTTAAAAATGTTGCGAGGGAGAGAAGGGAGGCAAAGGGTCTGAAGACGAGAGCATAGTGTCAGAAACGACACCTGCTCGCACTTATTTCGGCAGTTGTAGACCTGAAGCTACACAAAGCCCCCTTATTACCAACTCGTCACCCCTGTAGGCGCAATGGATTAACTCAACAGGACGCTCGTATGTCTCAGCTGTTCCTCTCTGCTTCAGTTCTGCTCATTTTTGATATTATATGAGCCTTGGAGTATTAATCAAAAGGCCATCAATCTCTTCTTTCTTTATCCAGTCGTACTGTACATACCCAAACAATTAGCAACAGCTCAGCCACTGTGTCCTAACAGTGAAAGGGCCGAGGTCAGCCTGCAGGGCTTGGAGCCAAAACTCATTACCCAGAAGGGACTGTTAGAAAGAGAATGATGGAAGGTTTTCCTCTCCTCCGTCCCCTTAATATTCTCCCGCCTTCTCTTCAAAAGGTGTTGGCTCCTACTGTAGGCAACCCAGTCGTTCACGACATGAGTCCGTACAGTGCGCTCCGTTTCTTTCTTTTGGTCTCAGGTCAGACGTGGGCAGCGCTGGCAAGGCCGCGTTTATTCCCCGTCCTTAGTTGGAGAGCCGCCTTCTCAAACCGCTGCAGTCCTCGTGGTGATGTTCTGTTACCAAGCTCTGGCCATCACCAGGCTAATTCTGCCTCGCCAAGTGGATGTTAATGAGCTGGCGGCATTGCTCGAAGAAAGAGGAGGGGAGCTCTCTCTCCCGATCTGCTGGCCAACAATCTGTCAGCTGTGGCTCAGTTGGCAGCACTCTCGCCTCCCAGTCAGAAGGTTTGTGGGTTCGAGTCCCGCGCTGGGGACTGGAGCACAAAAACCTAGGCCGAGACTCCAGCTGAGGGAGTGCCGCACTGTCGGAGGTGGCGTCTTTCGGAGGAGATGTTAAACCGAGGCCCCACCTGCTCTCAGGTGAATGTAAAAGATCCCATGGCAATATTTCAAAGACCAGGGGAGTTATCCCCAGTGTCCTGACCAATATTTATTCCCCAGTCAACATCACAAAAACAAATGATCTGGTCTATCACATTGCTGTTGATTTCATTGGTGCTTGTGGGATCTTGCTGTGTGCAGAATGGCTGCCACATTTGCCGATATAATAATAACAACTTGTATTTATATAGCGCCATTAACATAGTAAAACGTCCCAAGGTGCTGCACAGGATTATTACAAGATAAAATTTGACACCGAGCCACATAAGGAAATATCAAGACAGGTGAAAGAGGTAGATTTTAAGGAGCGTCTTAAAGGAGGAAAGAGAGGTAACGAGGCGGAAAGGTTTAGGCAAGGAATTATAGAGCTCAGGGCCTAGGCAACAGAAGGCACGGCCACCAATGGTTGAGCGATTATAATCAGGGATGCTCAAGAGGGCAGAATTAGAGGAGCACAGATATCTCGGGGGGTTTGTGGGGCTGGAGGAGATTACAGAGATAGGAAGGGGCGAGGCCATGGAGGGATTTGAACACAAGAATGAGAATTTTGAAATCGAAGTGTTGCTTAACCGGCAGCCAATGTAGGTCAGCGAGCACAGGGGTGATGGGCGAACGGGACTTGGTGCGAGTTAGGACACGGGCAGCCGAGTTTTGGATGACCTCAAGTTTACCTAGGGTGGAATGTGGGAGGCCAGCCAGGAGTGCGTTGGAATAGTCAAGTCTAGAGGTAACAAAGGCATGGATGAGGGTTTCAGCAGCGGATGAGCTGTGGCAAGGGGCGGAGACGGGCGATGTTACGGAGGTGGAAGTAGCGACTACACCGCATTGTACGGGTAAGCCCCTTTTGACATCCCGAGAAAGGTGATGAAGCAATGTTCCCTTTAAGCTCTGCGGCTATTAAATAGGAAAACCCGGGCCGGCGCGTTATTTTGAAGCCAAAAATAAAAAGTGAAAAGGAGCACTGGTGCCAAGGTGCCGTGTAAATGGAATTCTCTTTCTCAGCACCCCTCACTACCAAGAAGATGCCCGCAGCGTCTTCCGTGTCCTTACGGACACACGCATAATAAACTTTCATGGGTTTGATGGTTTTTTTGGCTGCAACTATTGCTTTGCAATAATTCCTCTTTTAAAAGCCATTACTCGATTGCTGTTGCAGGAGCCAGCCGATTTGCCAATGCTCCTGCACCCACTCCTTGCCTGAGCGCGCAGGGATCAAAAGTCAGCTGATTTACAACAGATGAAATTGACTTGAAATTGACACACATCAGGGGTGGGGGGGGGGGAAGGGAAAGGGAAACTTTAATTACCCACTGCTAAATGGATTGCGGTTTACGCTGTCGGGGCGGGGGGGCTCCTGTATAAAGGGGGAACTCACTGGGTTAACAGCGGTAATCAAATGTCCTGGGCAAAGGCGGCAGCAATCCTTTTTCGCCATCGGCCTCGGAGTTCACACTAAGAGTGGCAGTGAGGAGGGGGTGGGGCTGCGGCTGACTGCACAGTTCACTCGCACTTGGTCAATCCGTGTTTACACAGATGTTCTTTATTGCCGTCCAGTTTGGGGTTTTAACGTGCCCAAGCCAAAGAAATCAAACCTGCAAGTGATTTCTGCAGCGCCGAACAGGTCCGTTACGCGAGTGCTGATGGGCGTGTGTCTACAGCGAGGAGACTCCACGGCCCCACTCAGCAAAGCTTCTTGAAAGCACTAAATGGATCGACAGCACAAATACCAGAACGTCCTGACAGAAACAAAATAACAGGAGCAGTTCAGTCCTTGCGCCTCGGGGGCCCCGTGTGCCCATCAGGCCCTCCCCATTATCATTAGTGCAAGATAGCCATTCCATTCCTTCCAAATTCCCAGTCCGAGAATCGTAAACGATTGACCACATTATTCGTTCTCCCGAGTATGCAGGGGATGGAGGGAGGGAAGTGGCAAGTTGAATTTGTCCAAAACGGTCCAGGAAAGCAAAAGAACGTGCATTCGTGCAACGCCTTGTACGTCCCGAGGACATCCCGTTCCCAAACACTTCACAGTCGAAGAATTACTTTTGGAGTGCAGTCACTGCTGTTATGTGGACTGGCCCGGGAGGCCAGCGATGGCCTCACCATGGCCAGATTTACTTCACTTGACGCTGTACACCCTGGCTGCCACATGATACCCTTGTGTGTTGTTAGCTGGTATGATTGCACTAGGATGAGGGGGGGAGTGAGGGGTGGCTAGTGAGATGGGGAAGTGATCATGTAGATAGAGAGGGATGGGTGGAGGTGCAAAGTACAGGAAACTCTTTTTTATCCGGCACCGACAGGACCGGCGTGGTGCCGGATGATCAAAAAGTCCGGATTACAGAGAGGTATACTTACCAAGGTACATGGCCACAGGGGCAGGAGCCCCGGTTACAGGGCACTTGTGCAGGAGCCCCGGTTACACGGCCACAGATCCAGGAGTCCCTGTTGCACGGCCACAGATCCAGGAACCCCGGTTACACGGCCACTAATATATAGTAAAACTTACCTGAACCTACTCCTGAATTTTGCCGGTTAAGAGAGATTTCCTGGTATTTAGGTGCCGGTTAAAAGGGAGCTTCCTGTAAGTTAGCAAATTAGCTGCCGTGTTCCCTACATTACAGCAGTGACCGCACTTCAAAAAGTACTTCATTGGCTGTAAAGCGCTTTGAGAGGTCCGGTGGTCGTGAAAGGGGCTGTAGAAATGCAAGTCTTTCTTTCTTGAAATAAAGTTTCTGCAGATTAATTTTGAATTTACTCTCCTGTCAAGTGCAGGCCGTTTCCACTGGATCTACTGTTCTATACACACACACACACACACACACACTTCCAGTGGAATCACCGCATAACGACGTGGAATGGGAACCCATGCCAATTTTCCCCATTCCTAACACAGGGATTGACATCCCCAACTCAGATCAGAGCGAGAACTGAAGCTGAGCCTTTCCATCCTGGGTCAGACACTTCGCCTTTGAGCCACTGGGATGTCTTGGAGGCTGGCCAGGAATAGCAAGCAGGTGGGCTGTAATTTCAACGCTGCGGTGATGCCCCCCACCACTGCCCCAACTTTTCCTGTAATTGGTCTACCCTCCCCGGGCAGCAGTTCCCCTTGCTAGCTTGTGAAATCGTCCCGCAGCATCAATTCACAAACCAGCAGACAAACAGTGAATCTGGATGACAGCCCCAGGTCTCCGTGCCAATGAGATATCACATAATACAAGAGCCAGAGACTGACTGATTGGACATCACTGCGAGCAGCGTAGGATCTGTGCCCGAGCTGTCTCTTGCACTCTTACTTCTAATGATAATCTCAGAACTTTAACTGCACGTCTAAACCCATCCATTATGAAAGGTTCTAACCACTACAGGTGGCAAAGGCATGGATGAGGGTTTCAGCAGCAGGTTTTAACAAGACTTTTAAAGGCGCGGAGAGATGCAGTGAGGGGGAGGTTGTAGGGAGGGAGTTCCAGAGTATAGGAACAAGATGTCGAAAGAAATATTCCACAATTCATTTCAAGATAGTAATTAATGTGAATATGGTACAGGATCTAATGGAAATGATGAATTAACATGCCAATATAAAATAATTGCTGTAGTTTTTGCTACTTAACCAAAATATTATTCTCGGAAAGAAAGTAATTATAAAATATTCTCAGGCAGGGTAAGATCTCCAGTAAAAGCCCTGCTTCGGGCTAATGATTAATTATAAAAGATTTTATTTTATTCATTTACTCTCCTATTCTGAAGTCATTCACCCCTCGCTTCCTCCGAGTTCCAAGGCTGCAGTCACCCTCTGGTACCTCTCCCCATGAACCTCGACAACGCGTGCTGGCAGGTTATGTGCCTGCAATGGGGTATCAGTGTTAAGCCTGATCCATTCCTCATCACATACACCACCGGCACTAGCCTCGCTGGATTCTTCAGGAGCGGCGATGAGGTCCGGAGATTTTCCCCTTCTCTATCTCAGGATCACCAAGACCAATTGTAGCACCTCTCCCTGTCCTGCTGTCTCTCAGGTGGAAGTAAAAGATCCCGCGGCACTATTTCAAAGAAGAGCAGGCCACTATTTATCCCTCAATCAACATAGCAAAAACAGATTATCTGGTCATCATCACACTGCTGTTTGTGGGAGCTTGCTGTGCGCAATTGGCTGCCATGTTTCCTACATTACAACAGTGACGACGCTCCAAAAAACACTTCATTGGCTGTAAAGCGCTTTGGAACGTCCTGAGATCGTGAAAGGCGCTATAGAAATACAAGTCTTTCTTTTCCTTTTGCTTATGGTAAAATCTTGGCAGAAAATAGTGAAATTACTCTTTAAACGGGGCACGGAAGTCAAGATCAAATTTAATCTTCAGGTGAAGCAGGGTTAGAGATAATTGGACCTGGGCTGCAGACGTAATTCAGTCCTCATTATAAAGTCCTACATTCGGTCCCTATATTTATCCAATATGCTTTAATTTTCTACAATTGATGGTTAAGTAGCAAAAATGACAGCAATTGAGGAAGCAGCGATGGTTGGAACGGCAATACAGGCCAAAGTGATGGGAGAGGCAAAACAGAGGGTCACATCGCCACCACAGGCAGGAGGGTGTTACTACAGTGTGGCATCATTTATGCAGGTATTGCCATTTTAAATGTGGACACAGGAATTTGTAACAGGGAAAGGTTGACACAAAACAATTGACAAAAACAGGACAACAGAAAGGAAAAGCTTTAGCCAGGAAGTGCATGCAGACACATTATTTGTAATATATTATAGATAAAAGATCCCGCGGTACTATTTCGATTAAGAGCAGGGGCCAATATTTATCCCTCAACCAACATCACTAAAACAGATTATGTGGTCATTATCACATTGCTGTTTGTGCGACCTTGCTGTGCGCAAATTGGCTGCCGCGTTTCCCACATTACAACAGTGACTCCACTTCAAAAGTACTTAATTGGCTGTAAAGCGCTTTGAGACGTCCGGTGGTCTTGAAAGGCGCTATAGAAATGCAAGTTTTTCTTTATATACAATCAGAATGCTTGATATCGCGAATTGTTATTGTGAATCAGGAGTACAAGTACCCCATTTTATCCACACCCTCCTGACATTATTGTCACTAGGCATGTTCAGATATATACGAGCTGATCTACCATGGATAGCCTGGAGTGTGAAGCACAGTGGTGCTGTTTGGTTGGTTTTATTTATTGCCGGCCGTGCTTTCAGCTGCTGAGGCCTCAAGCCCTGGAATTCCCTCTTAAACCTCCCCGCCTCTCTCCCCTCCTTTAAGACGCTCCTTGAAGCCTATCTCTTTGGTCAAGCTTTTGGTCACCTGTCCGGATATCTCTTTCTGTGGCTCGGTGTCAGAAATGTCTTTCCTGATAGCACTCTCGTGAAGCGCCTCGTGACGTTTTACTGCACTAACGGCGCTATATAAATGTAAGCTGTTGCGAGGTGGAGCGGTGCTTAACCGTTCCCGCCCCTTTGAGGCCACTAGCCGGGTACACGCCATGGGGAAAGTGTTCTGGGTAAGCACATCCTGAGGTCAATCAGGAATTTTGAGGGAACTTTCTGGAGATTGGCGGCTACTTGTGAATCACTTGCTGTTGTTCCTGGGGGCAAAGGATGAATCATTAAGAAATAGCTGGTTTCATTACTCTTTCTCAATACCTTTGAGACTTTGAAGTGTGACAGACAGGCGCCAGTTGCAAGATACATTTTATTACAAGTACGCACACGTGTGTGTATATATATATAATACACACACATATACATATTATATATACACACACACACATGTACTGTTACATCAATGGAAAAATATCACACAAAGCCAATATGCCTCTGGTATGATATTTATCACCAAAAATTGATCCGAGTAACCTGAGTGTTATACAGCGATCCCCCAGATATAACCCATGTTTGAATGGACGAAATCTCATTGTACCATCTGATGTTTTTCATAGCGTGCACGTAAATGCCGCATGCTCACCATTACCGTTTACCGAAAAAAAAAACTAGTCACAATAGTACATGGCGAGCGTTGGGGGTGAGGGGAGTGGAAGGGTGGATAAGCTCCAAGCTGGAGAGAGACAGACAGAAAGATGAATGCAGCAGGTCTGAACGCGGAGGAGCTTGGGCTTGTCCTTCTTCCTACATCCTGTTTAATCTGATCGCATTGATGCAATCGTGCGAATATGGTTTGTTAAGCCATGCAGCCTGGTTGAGTCTATGGGAGGTCCAGGTGACTGATGCTGGAGCCCACACGAGTTACCACCTCTATTAAAATAACGGAGAGGGAAATTAGGTGCAAATGCATCACCGACAGTAATTTCTACCAGTGGCGGATGATGTAATAAAACTCACTACGCACTTGGTTCGAGTATAAAGCAAGACTTTAATCAACTTGTTTCAAAACATGGAGGTCTAGTTGTACTTCACTAGTTCCTGTCTTACAAAATGTCCCTGATCAAGCTGGGCCCACGCCCGAGTATTTGTACTCCTTGGATGGCGCCACCAGCTGGCCGTCCAGTGTTATTTCATGAGTCGTTTCTTCATGATGATGAGATTTATAACAGCGGATTCTGTCGGGGGGGGGGGGTGGGGGTTGGGAGGGTCATGACCCTATCCCAACCGTTTTGAGGTCGGCCAACATGGCTTTGGAGGACCGCCTCCAGTTCTCTCCTGGGAACCATCACCCGGCTTTGGCCTGCAAGTCCGTGCCGTTGCCAGCGGTATGTCGGCAATCCCCAACTCGGCCACCTTTCCTTCTTGCCTGCCAAGCCGGCCAAAGCTTGAGTTCGACCCCGCCAGCCATGCCAGCTTCACCTAGCTCCGCCATTGGTTTATACCCATCCAATCACTAGAGCCAAGCAACTTCGGTCAGCCGCATCCTTTCATTCTCCAGTTGACCAGTTCCTGCCGCGCGGACTCCCCCAAGAGCAGTCACGAAAGGGTTAACGGAATCACGTGCGACTCAAATGGCTTGAGCACACCTCAGTCCCTATCAACTGTGCATTATGCAGGAGGTGGTGACTTTTCTAAGTACCGGTCATGATTAATGCGTGCACTCTTGTTAAGAAACCAAATTTGTTGCAGCCCCGAGGTCACGTTCTCCCTACACAGAAGGGATGTGTGTTGCTCCCCTTAATGTAAAAATCAATTGATGTAGCATACAGTCACACACAGCTGTGAAAACCATGAATTTTTACTTCAAATGGCCCTAATTGGAGGCACCTCTTGCTATCTGAATGAAAGATGAAAGCAGTTAACTTAACGGAAGTGACCTTAATAATATGCAGCTCTTGTGATGCCTTCCCATCAGAAGGGGATTTTGACTGACAGTGGGATTTGAGTCAGAGAATTTCCAACTGCAATAAAATATTAATCGCAGAATTTTGCATTTCATCCTTTAATTAGCCCTGCCACAGGCTGAATGTTGCCCTCTGGGTCCTAGTGCAGGGGGCTGCTCTGAATAAAGTAATAAGGTTATTATTAACCTAGTTTTAGTGAGAATGCGCCGCTCCTCGCCGCTCCACTTTGGCAACAAAAGTGTTTTATTTTGCCTATCCTCTGCCCCTTTCCTCTTGCTGAAGTAGGACTCCACGGGTGGCACCTTTGCTCACGTGCCCAGTCTTCAGATACAAGCCCAGCTAGTGAGTAATGGCAGGCTATTCAATCCCGGGAGGCACCGATCCTGCCCTCGCACGTACCGGCAGATGCAACGAGATATAAACACCGGTCGGCAAAGTGTCGGCCTTGGCTCAGTGGTCGCACTCTCGCCTTCGAGTCAGGAGGTTGTGGGTTCGAGTCCCCACCCTTGGGCACGCAATCCAGGCCGACACTCCCAGTACAGTACCGAGGGAGTGCCGCACTGTCGGAGGTGCCGTCTTTCAGAGGACACGTTATACCGAGACCCTGTCTGGCGGACGTAAAAGATGCCGTGGCACTATTTCGAAGAGCAGGGGGAAGTTTTCCGAGTGCCTTGGCCACCGTCTATCCCTCAACCAACGTCACTAAAGTGCTTCACAGCCAATAATTACATTGTGCAATTATTGGTATGTGGGTAAACTCAGCATCCATTTTACACACAGCAAGGCCCCATGTATTTGGCGATATAAATGCAAGTTGTTGTTGTGGTGGTTGATGAAAGAATATTGGCCAGGACCCCAACAACTTGAATTGATCTAGCGCCTTCAATGTAGTAAAAACATCCCAAGGCGCTTCACAGGAGCGATTATCAAACAAAAATTTAACACTGCGCCACATAAGGATATATATTGGGGCAGGTGACCAAAAGCTTGGTCAAAGAGGGAGGTTTTAAGGAGCATCTTAAAGGAGGAGAGAGAGGTAGAGAGGTTTAGGGAGGGAATTCCAGAGCTTAGGACCCAGGCAGCTGAAGGCACGGCCGCCAATGGTGGACCGATTAAAATCGTGGATGCGCAACAGGCCAGAATTGGAGGAGCGCAGAGATCTCGGAGAGCTATAGAGATGGCAGCACGGTGGCATAGTGGTTAGCACTGTTGCCTCACAGCGCCAGGGACCCGGGTTCGAATCCGGCCTCGGGTGACTGTCTGTGTGGAGTTTGCACATTCTCCCTGTGTTTGCGTGGGTTTCCTCCGGGTGCTCCGGTTTCCTCCCACAGTCCAAAGATGTGCAGGTTAGGTTGATTGGCTATGATAAAAATTGACCCTTAGTGCTAGGGGGATTAAATACGTGGGGTTACTGGGATATGTGTTGGGGTAGGGATTACGGGGATCGGGTGGGATATGTATCGGTGCAGGCTCGATGGGCCGAAATGGCCTCTATCTGCACTGTGGGGTTTCTGTGAATTCTGTGAAAAAATGGAGAAGGTGAGAGAGCTAGGGGAGGGAGAGGCCATGGAGAGATAGGGAGGGGCGAGGCCATGGAGAGATTTGAAAACAAGGATGAGAATTTTTAAATGGGCGTTGCTGGACCGGGAGCCAATGTAGGTCAGCGAGCACAGGGGTGATGGGTCAACGGGACTTGGTGCGAGTTAGGATACGGGCAACAGACAACGCCCCTCTCTTTTTTCCAAAACTGTGCCACCGAATCTTTAATGGCCAGTTGAACGAGTCCTGCGTCTCCCATGACGGAGCGCCACGTCCGAGAAGAGTTTCATCCAGGACATAAGCGATTTGTGTAATTTTTAAAATACTTGGGGATGGGGCGGGTTCAGACTTCTCCAGTCAGGACAATCTTACCTTCGGGGCAACTCTGCGGAGCAACACAGCTGTGGAGAGAAGCAACAGATTGAAGGTGAGGCGGCCGAGCCGTTTATAAAAGGCAGCCGCCGCGATGTCCAGTCCCAAATCATTTTTTAACGTGTCCCTGACAGATAGCAGATCAGCAAACAATGGCGCAGAGGCTGTGATTTACGCCGCACATGATGAAGGGTCCTTGGAGGAGGCCCAAGAGGTCCTGGGGGGGGGTGACAGCAGCCTTTTGTCTGGCCGACAATTAATAGCTTCTCTCCCACTGATACAATCTCACCGACTGTGACTAGAAAGTGGCAATGCCGAGTATTAAGGGTTATCTGTCTTCCTTTTGTGTTATGTTCTTGTAAGGACAAGGAACTGAGAGAGGAAACTGCTTGTATTAATGACCCCGTTTTTGCTGTGAGAAAAAGAATGCATTCCAATAGCATTTTATGCTCTAATCAATACAGTGATATATGCAGCACTAAATATATATGTTTGGCCTTGTGTTTCTCTGCAGAGCGGAAATCTATTAAACTTATGTCTGCGGCAAGCAATTTTATGCACCTTAGAAGCAATTAACGTGTGGCATTTGTTTAGATGTTCAACGCCATTTGTAGTTATCCACTGAAGGATAATCACAACAGCCTCAGTTCGTCAGAAACTCCAGCACAGAGGCCGGGGGCTGGGGGAAAGATGATCAAACTTGCTGTTTTTATTAGCTGACTAATGCAAATACACTGCATACCATAATTGCAACACGGTGCCCAGGAGCCAGAGTTTGTGGCAAGTTATAACCTGAAATACATTTGAAAAAATTCCTTTTAATGTTGTTGTTGCTATTGGCATTTTGTACAAAGAAGCTGGGGCCTAGATTGAGATGACAGGGGGCAGTTACTTATTTCAATTTATAATCAGTTCTTTGCCGCCCCCGCACTCCAGTCAGAAACCGAGGTGAAAGGCCAAGGTAAGGACATCAAGACTGAAGAGAGGAAAAATGATCCGGCAAATGAAGTAGTAGTGATCAGGGGGGACGCTAAGCATGGGTTTTTAAAGTTTTTCGATGGCACTGGGTGGGAGGGAAGACTGAGGGAGGCAAGGGGCTATGCGGATGAGGTTCTGGGAAAGAACCAGACAGAGAAGGAGACCTTGTGAGGAGATGTCAGCTGTGGCTCAGTGGGCAGCACTCGCGGCTGAGTCAGAAGGCTGTGGACTCAAGCCCCACTCCAGAGACTTGAGCACATAATCCAGGCTGGCACTCCCAGTTTACTACTGAGGGAGCGCCGCACTGTTGGAGGTGGTGTCTTTTGGATGAGACGGTAAACTGAGGCTCCGTCTGCCCTCGCATGCGGAAGTCATAGCTCCCGTGACGCTATTCGCAGAAGAGCCAGGGGAGTTCTCCACGGAGTCCTGGCCAATACCTCAACCAACATCACTAAAACAGGTTACCTGGTCGTCATCGCATTGCTGTTTGTGGGAGCTTGCTGTGCGCAAATTGGCTGCCGCATTTCCTACATTACAACAATGACTGCACTTCAGAAGTATTTGATTGGCTGTAAAGTGCTTTGGGATGCCCTGAGGTTGTGAAAGGCACGATATAAATAAAAGTATTTCTTTATTTCAATGAGTCTTGATTTTAAGTGAGGATGCAGGGAGGTGGATAAGGAGCAATTCGATTTTTTATAATTGACAGATGAAATGCCTGGGCATTTAAAGATCCCATGGCACTATTTCGAAGAAGAGCAGGGGAGTTCTCCCCAGTGTCCTGGCCAATATTTATCCCTCAATCAACATTACTAAAACGGATAATCTGGTCTTTATCTCGTTGCGGATTGCGAGACTGGCTGTAAAGCATTTTGGGATGTCCTGAAGTCGTGGAAGGCGCTTTATAAATGCAAGTCTTTCTTTTCTTTTTATGAGACACAGCTTACAATCCAGAGATATCGAGCCTGCGCCCATAGCAACTCCTTGGAAGATCCATCGTGCCTGCTGGAATGCCCAGTGAGGTAGAGCCATACAGAATGAAAATGGAGGGGAAATTTAAAAAAATTACAGGATAAGAGATTTGATAGAGGTATTTGTTAGATCCGTGATTCTGAGAGTATGATGTTTTTCAATAACCACACGGATGCTGTAACTTAACAATCAACAGGTGTTTACTGGAGTAGGGTAGTCTCAAGACTGGGGTACAGAGGCATGCTCAAGGCTTATATACAGGTGTGGTCACTGCTGGTACTACAGTATACAGGAGCTGCAAAAGTAGTTCTCTCTTAAAAAGGCACATACACTACAATTCCTCCCCTTTTAGATTAGTAGTACCCATAATATTCAAATAACAATTAACACTTTAACATGTACATTAAACAACAATAGTCCATTTATAGATTCAGTCTTTGGGGCGGCTTCCTGATCCTTTCGGGATAGCGCCTTTCCTGAGGTTCTTGTTCTTGGTGCGGAGGCGATTCTGGCCCCTTTTCATCAGTTAGTTCATCGGGTTCCACTGCTACTGGTTCGGAGGTAGATGCTACCGGTATGTCGGGTTCATCCCCAGGTATGCAAGACATGGGGTTGACTCGTTTCTGTGACGCTAAGATCTGATCAACGTGGCATCTCACAATGTTCTCCCCGACATTCACTGTGTACATTAATGGCCCCTGCCGTGTGCATATCGTTCCGGGTTGCCATTTCTCTGTTCGGTAGTCACGGGCCAAGACTGGTTGTCCTACATTGAAGCTCCTTGTCGGTTTCTCATTGATGTGCTGGAATTGTTTATCCTCAACATTTCTTCGCACATTTGGTCTAAGCAAGTCCAGACGAGATCGCAACCTTCGGTTAAAGAACATCATGGCCGGGGTCTGGTTGGTAACTGCATGTGTCACGTTTCGGTAGCTAATAAGAAATTGTCCACCTTATGCTGCAGTGGAATTTCATCATCGCACATGGCCTTTATCGCCTTCTTAAAGGTTTGTACGAACCTCTCAGCCAATCCATTTGTGGCTGGATGATACGGGGCGGATGTGTAATGCCTTACCCCATTCCTTCTCATAAATTTTCGAAACTCTTCGGACACAAACTGTGGTCCATTATCAGAGCAAATCTGCTCTGGCAAGCCGTTTCTGGCAAATATGGTCCGTAGGACTGCAATTGTTTTCTCTGTAGTGGGTGAGGACATTTTTATCACCTCAGGCCACTTCGAATGAGCATCCACTGCTATTAAGAACATTGAGTCCATAAATGGACCAGCAAAATCAATATGCACCCGTTGCCATGGAGAGGAGGGCCACTCCCATGGGTGTAATGGGGCATGTGGTGGTGCATTTTGGACCTTCTGGCATCCTGAGCAGCTCTTGGTTAGGTCTTCGATTTGTTGATCGATTCCCAGCCACCACACATAAGCCCTAGCAAGGCAATTCCATTTTCACTCCCCCCAGATGACCTTCATGTAGCTCATTTAGCACTCTCTCCCTTAACTTGGGTGGAATCACCACTCTGGATCCACACATCACTGTCCCCTGGCATACTGACAGCTGTTCTCTTCTGGATGAGAATGCTGGCAACAGTGAGTCGCCATGTGTTGGCCATCCCCTCACCGTCAAATCATATACCCGAGACAGCATCGGATCATTGCGGGTCTCCTTCTCTATATCCGCGTTCGTTACTGGCAATCGTTCAATTATTGACGAATAAAATATCTCGATAGGGTCCACTGCTGGTGCTTCCTCCACAGTAGGCAGTGGCAGGCGCGATAGCCCATCAGCGTTTCCATGCTGTTTCGTGCCTTTATATTCTATTTCATATTGATTCGTCCCTAGAAACAGGGACCATCTTTGTAACCGTTGTGCCGTCATCACTGGAACGCCCTTCTTAGGATTAAAGATGGAGACAAGTGGTTGGTGGTCAGTCAGCAAGGTGAACTTCTGCCCATGCAGATAGTGGTTGAATTGTTTTACTCCCCATACTAGGCTGAGGGCCTCCCTGTCAATCTGGGCGTAGTTGCGCTCGGCTGAGGTTAGTGACCAAGACGCAAAGGCTACTGGCCTCTCCAACCCGTCTGGGAATTTGTGCGACAGCACCGCTCCAATACCGTAGGGTGATGCATCACATGCCAAACGAATTGGTAGTGCTGGGTTGAAATGGGCCAACACCTCTTTTGATGTGATCAATTCTTTACACTTCTGGAAAGCTCGTCTATGTTCGTCATTCCACTTCCATGGAACCCCTGTTTGCAGTAGGGTGTTCAGTGGGTGTAATACCGTGGACAAATTTGGTAAGAACTTATGGTAGTAGTTTACCAGCCCAAGGAACAACCTCAGTTGTGACACATTTTCCGGTGCTGGAGCCTTGACTACTGCCTCAATCTTTTCAGGGGACTTATGTAACCCCTCTTCATCGATGACGTGGCCACAATACGAGATCTGCTTCTGGAAAAACTCGCACTTGCGGCGATTAGCTCGTAGCCCATATTCCTTTAATCTGGTGAGCACCTTCTCCAAGTTGGCGAGGTGATCACTGTCATTTTCGCCCGTGACCAGGATGTCGTCCAAATAACACTGGCTCCCTGGAATCCCTTGCAGGACTTGATCCATCGCCCTTTGCCAAATAGCCGGAGCCGATGCTACCCCGAACACCAGCCGGTTGTATTGATAAAGACCTTTATGAGTGTTAATCGTGAGGTATTGTTTCGAGGCTTCTTCTACCTCCATTTGCAAGTACGCCTGGGCTAGATCAATTTTGGTGAAGCGTTTACCTCCAGATAGCGAGGCGAAAATATCCTCAATTCGTGGAAGTGGATATTGTACCGTGTGAAGGACTGGGTTCGCTGTCACCTTAAAATCCCCACAGATGCAGACCTTCTTTGGTTCCCCAGGCGTATTACTCAACGACCTCTTCATTACAGGAACGATGGGTGTAGCCCACTCGCTCCAGTCTACTTTGGACAGTACTCCTGAACGTTCCAACCCTTCCAGCTCTAATTCGGCAGCTGGTCTGATCGCATAAGGCACTGGTCTGGCCTTAAGAAACTTTGGGCTTGCATTTTCCTCTATTTTAATCGTCGCTGTTATGCCTTTTAGTGTTCCGAGTCCCTCCTGGAACACTTCTTTTGCGTCAGTTAGCATTTTTGACAGTCGTCCAGGTGTGACGTCGTCATCCTTTTTGGCTTCAACCTTCAGTGCCTGTATGGAATGCCAATCTAATTGTATCTTCCGGATCCATTCACGTCCTAGCAGTGGTGGTCCTCCATCTGGCAATACATATATATCCATTTTAGGTATTTCTTGGCCTTTATATGTCACTTTCACCCTTATTTTTCCTTTGGGGTAGACTTTTTGCCCCGTATACGTCTTCAAGACAATCTCTGTAGCTTTCAAGGGTATATGTGAAAATAGCCGCTTGTAGTCCCTTTGGTTTATGACTGTTAGGGCTGATCCTGTGTCCAATTCCATTTTCACTTGCACTCCGTCTATCTTGAGTGTTACCCAGATAGTCTGGTGATCCTCCATTTTGGTTACCTTATGTAGTTTCAGACAACCCAGCTCCTTGCTTCCGGAGTCTGTGTCACTTTTCTGTTCGTCTGAACTACATCACCTGGTGTACCTTTTTGTACTTCTCCTGTGGAGATTTCTTACTGTTGGTTTTCTTCCCAGACCTGCAGACTCTTGCTATGTGTCCTGCTTTTCCACACTGTCTGCACACTTGGTCCTTGAACCAACAATCCTTCTGGTCATGTGTTGTTCTGCCGCAGCGATAGCACTTCCCTGTTCCATAGGACACTTAATTGGTGCCATATTCTTGCGGTCTCCGTTGTATCTCTGCAGCGCCCCTTGCGGCTGCTTCGTGTGATACTGCCATACTGAAAGCCTTGTCCAGCGTAAGATCCTTTTCTGACAGAAGCCGTTTCTGGGTTCCTTCACTTTGCAGCCCACACACAAACTTGTCCCTTAACGTATCTGCTAGTCCCGCTCCAAACTGGCAGTGTTTCAATAGCTTGCGCAGTTCCGTTAGGTACTCAGCATTGCTTTTGTCTTTGTGTTGGTTCCTTTTATGGAACTTAAGTCGTTCTGCTATCAGCAGCGGTGTGAGGTTTAAGTGGTCCTGTAGGATTTCTACTATGCTTTCGAAATTCTTGTTCACAGGCTTCTCTGGGGTTATTAGGTTTTGCAGTAACCCATAAGTTTTTGCACCCATGGAATTTAACAAAACCAGTGCTTTCCTAGCATCTGGCACTTCATTCGCCCTGCAGTACACCTCAATACGTTCCACATATGTCGCCCAATCTTCGACTTCATTGTCGAACGTAGAGATACTGCCACTCTTCGGCATCCCTGGGTGTGATTTAACTGTCAAAAATGGCGTCTCCTGTGCTTCCCCTTCTTCTCTGCTGGCACAAAATGGCGTCTCCCGCGCTTTCCTTCCTTCCCGCGCTCGCCCTTCTTCTCCGCTGTGGCTTCTAAAAATGGCGTCTCCCGCGCTCTTCCTTCTTCTCCGCGGCTCAATGGCGTCTCCCGCGCTCTCCCTTCTCCCCGCGGACACTGTTCAGCCCTTGAGCCCTGGCTGTGCTCTGCGCGTTCTTTTTTTTTTGTGCGCCTTTCCCGTTTCCGCCGCTCGGTCCTGATCCCGGCTGTTGCTTTACCCTCTCTCTCTCCCCCCATTTTGTTTTTCCTCGACGCCGCTCGGTTTTCAACCCCCGGCTGCGCCCTGTGCGCTTCACCCTCTGTCTTACCCCGTCGACGCTGCTCGGCTTTCTCGCCGCCGTCGGCTGGCTCCAGCCACCGCTGTCCGGGAAGGGTCTGCGCTGTACCTGTCGTCAGTCTATTGCTGATCGTCGTGGCTGGGGAACCAAGCCCGGCTCTCCACATCCTCCCCTGCGATGTTCACTCTCTGCCGGACGACTGGGCGGTTGCTCGTGGTCGACGCCCGTGTTTCTGGCCTCGACTTTCTTCCACCGCCCTCCCGGAGCGAATCCTCGAAGGGAAATGCAGAGTTGCAGGTAGATTCGAATCGACACTCGTCGCCACTGTTAGATCCGTGATTCTGAGAGTATGATCGTATGAGGTTTTTCAATAACCACACGGATGCTGTAACTTAACAATCAACAGGTATTTACTGGAGTAGGGTAGTCTCAAGACTGGGGTACAGAGGCATGCTCAAGGCTTATATACAGGTGTGGTCACTGCCGGTACTACAGTATACAGGAGCTGTAAAAGTAGTTCTCTCTTAAAGGTACAGACACTACAGCATTCAAAACCAAGAATCATAGAAAGTTACAGCACAGAAGGAGGCCATTCGGCCCATCGTGTCCGTGCCGGCCGACAAAGAGCTCTCCAGCCTAATCCCCCTTTCCAGCACTTGGTCCGTAGCCCTGTAGGTTACGGCACTTCAAGTGAATATCCAAGAACTTTTTAAAATGTGATGAGGGTTTCTGCCTCGACCACCCTTTCAGGCAGCGAGTTCCAGACCCCCACCACCCTCTGGGTGAAAAAAATTCTCAATTCCCCTCTAAACCTCCGAACAATTACTTTAAATCTGTGCCCCCTGGTTATTGACTCTTCTGCTAAGGGAAATAGGTCCTTCCTATCCGCTCTATCCAGGCCCCTCATAATTTTATACACCTCAATTAGGTCTTCACTCAGCCGCCTCTGTTCCAAAGAAAAGGGTTTTGATAGAATAAATAAGGAGAAACTGTTTCCTGTGGCCGGAGGGTCGATAGCCAGAGGGCACAGGTTTAAGGTGATTGGCAAAAGAATCAGAAGCGACGTGAGGAAAAACTTTTTTGTGATCTGGAACGCGCTGCCTGAAAGGGCAGTGGAAACAGATTCAATGGTAACTTTCAAAAGAGAATTGGGTAAATACTTGAACGGGAAAAAGAATGACAGGGCTTTGGGGAAAGAGCAGGGGGGAGTGGGACTGACTGGCGAGCTCTTTCAAAGGGCCGGCAAAGGCACAATGGGCCAAATGGCCTCCCTCTGTGCTGTATCATTCTATGATTCTGATATATATTGGTGAAGGTTTTGACCCCGAACTGAAAAAGGGTTATATAAAACAAAAAGGCAGAAGTGTCTTGACTGAAGATTCTGAATATTCCACCGAAAATAAAATGAGCTTCTACAGTTCTGTGCGTTCCAAACAATCAAAATAAAAAATCTCCAATGATAAACAAATACAGTGCAATGTTTTCATTTAACCGCAAAAATCAATTTTAAAGATCTGGAGCAATCGAATTTGAGAACGGATAAAGGACTGTTTTTAACCATTTTATCAGAATGAGCCTATAAATGGTAAAGTAATTTCCAGCCCCTTTCCCCATATCTCACACAACCAGACTCCAACTCTGAGTGAGCACCAGGGTTGCCAACTCTGGTCAGACATATTCCTGGAGGTGTTGTCACATGACCGCCTGCCTCCAACCACACCGCCCCCCACACTCCTGCCATTGGTTGTCCGACAAGCCCATCCTTGCGATGCCTCGCCTTCCCTAGGCCAATTGGCAGGCCAATAGACACGTCATTACCCAAATGAGTAAGAATCATCCAGGACAAAGCAGCCCGCTTGATTGGCACCCCATCCACCACCTTAAACACTCACTCCCTCCACCACCGGCGTACCGTGTCTGCAGTGTGTACCATCTACAAGATGCACTACAGCAACTCGCCAAGGCTTCTTCGACAGCACCTCCCAAACCCGCAACCTCTTCCACCTAGAAGGACAAGGGCAGCAGGTGCATGGGAACACCACCACCTCCAAGTTCCCCTCCAGGTCACACACCATCCTGACTTGGAATTATATCAGCCGATCCTCCATTACTGCTGGGTCAAAATCCTGGAACTCCCTCCTGAACAGCACAATTGGAGTACCTTCACCACACGGACTGCTGCAGTTCAAGGCGGCAGCTCACCACCACCTTCTCCAGTGCAATGAAGGATGAGCAATAAATGCTGGCCTTACCAGCAATGCCCACATACAACAACAACTTGTATTTATATAGCGCCTTTAATGTAGTAAAACGTCCCCAGGCGCTTCACAGGAGTGTTAAAGGACAATAAATCTGACACCGAGTCGCATAAGGATAAATTAGGGCAGGTGACCAAAAGCTTGGTCAAAGAGGTAGGTTTTAAGGAGCGTCTTAAAGGAGGAAAGAGAGGTGGCGAGGCGGAGAGGTTTAGGCAGGGAATTCCAGAGCTTAGGGCCTAGGCAGCAGAAGGCACGGCCACCAATGGTTGAGCGATTATAATCAGGGATGCTCAAGAGGGCAGAATTAGAGGAGCGCAGATATCTCAGGGGGGTTGTGGGGCTGGAGGAGATTATAGAGATAGGGAGGGGCGAGGCCATGGAGGGATTTGAAAACGAGGAAAAGAATTTTGAAATCGAGGCGCTGCTTAACCGGGAGCCAATGTAGGTCAGTGAGCACAGGGGTGATGGGCGAACAGGACTTGGTGCGAGTTTGGACACGGGCAGCCGAGTTTTGGATGACCTCAAGTTTACGTAGGGTGGAATGTGGGAGGCCAGCCAGGAGTGCATCCCCTGAATGAATAACATTTTTAAAACAGCTTTTTTCCCCCCATCTCAAATATTTTTACAACTAGTAAACAAAAAGAAAATATAAAAAAAGCATAATTTTTGAATGCTCCCTATGACTTATCTCCTGGGTTTGCTGCAGCAGTGCCCTGGAGATTAATCTTCAATTCCTGGAGACTCCAGGGCAATGCCAGGAGGGTTGGCAACCCGAGTTAGCACAACTCATTTCTCTTTAATAATAAGAACAGGTCAAGGCAGCATCAAGAACAAAAAGGAAGGTCTGTGATAGGCTGGAAGGCAGGAGAGAAAAGAAAGACAGACTTACACAGCGCCTTTCACAACCACCGGACGTCTCAAAGCACTTTACAGCCAATGAAGTACTTTTGAAGTGTAGTCACTGTTGTATTGTGGGAAACGCGGCAGCCAATTTGCACACAGCAAACTCCCACAAACAGCAATGTGATAATGACCAGATACTCTGTTTTTGTTATGTTGGCCAGGACACTGGTGATAACTCCCCTGCTCTTCTTCAAAATAGTGCCATGGGATCTTTTACGTCCACTTGAGAGGGCAGACCTCGGTTTAACATCTCATCCAAAAGACGGCACCCTCCGACAGTGCAGCACTCCTTCAGCACTGCACTGGGAGTGTCAGGCTAGCTTTATGTGCTCAAGCCCCTGGAGTGGGACTATGAACCCACAACCTTTTGACTCAGAGGCGAGGGTGCTACCCACTGGGCCACAGCTGACACTGACAGCGGAGATGGAGAGACAAAAGGGATGATGGTGCAAGACAAAAGGAGATGGTAATGATACAGGTTAGGAAACAAAAGATGACTCTCGCTGAGGTGTAAATGGCAATGGCAGTATCATCAACAGCTGCCATGTGAGAGAGAAAAAATATAATTGTTTTATTTAAATGAACAAAAAACATAGGGGCAGAGGTTATGGTCTGAAATCGTTGAACTCGATGTTGAGTCCAGAAGGTTGTACGAAGGGTCATCGACCTGAAACGTTAACTCTGTTTCTCTCTCCACAGATGCTGCCTGACCTGCTGAGTATTTCCAGCATTTTCTGTTTTTATTTCAGATTTCCAGCAGCTGCAGTATTGTATCTTTGTATCATTTCTCTTTACTCTGACTGGGTGAATTTTGATTGAGTTGATATCCCTGCTTTCTCAGCAGGAAGTGGGAACTCGAATTATATAATGTAACTGTGGCCACGAGAAGCTTTTTTTGAAATTCTGAATGGATTGTATTGAGAATTCTAATACATTTCCCCATACTTGGAATAATCCAAGCTGATACACCAGCGTAGTACTGAGAGAATTCTGCACTCTGAGGTACCATTCTTCAGGTGGGATGTTAAACCGAGATCCTATCTGCCTTTTCGGGCGGATATTGAAGATCCCATGGGTGCCCTCAGCAACTTTCCTCCTTCAACTGTGTCAGCCATGGGTCAGTGGGCAGCACTCTCTCTCGCCTCAGAGTCAGACGGTCGTGGGTTCGAGCCCCACTCCAGAGACTTGAGCACAAAAATCTAGGCTGACACTCCAGCGCAGTACTGAGGGAGCGCTGCACTGTTGGAGGTGCCGTCTTTCGGATGAGAGGTTAAATCGAAGCCCCGTCTGCTCTCTCAGGTGGATGTAATAAATCCCAATGTCACTATTCAAGTAAGAGCAAGGAGAGTCCTCCCAGTGTCCTGACCAATACTTATCCCTCAACCAACATCACACGTATAAAATTCTGACAGGGCTAGACAGACTGGACGCAGGGAGGATGTTTCCCCCGGCTGGGGGCTCTAGAACGAGGGGTCACAGCCTCAGGATACGGGGTAGGACATTTAGGACTGAGATGAGGAGAAATTTCTTCACTCAGAGAGTGGAATTCTCTACCACAGAAGGCTGTGGAGGCCAAGTCACTGAATATATTTAAGGAGGAGATAGATAGATTTCTAGATGCAAAAGGCATCAAGGGGTATGGGGAGAGAGTGGGAATATGGTATTGAGATAGAGGATCAGCCATGATCCTACTGAATGGCAGAGCAGGCTCGAAGGACCGAATGGCCGACTCCTGTTCCTATTTTTCTATGTTTCTACTAAAAAGCAGATTATCTGCTGTGTGCAAATTGACTGCCACGTTTCCTACATTACAACAGTGAATACACTTCATTGGCTGTAAAGCGCTTTGGGACATCCTGAGGTCGTGCAAGGCGCTGTATAAAGTCTTTCTATCTCTTTTCTTTCCACCATCACCAAAAAACCAGATCTTTCATATTATTGCTGTTGGTTCGCGGGACTTTGTTAACGCAGAATAGTTGTGGCATTATCCTACAGTTCAAAAGTGATTCAACGGGTGAAGCGCTTTGAGATGTTTCAAACATGACAAGCCGCTACATAAATGCAAGTACAGGAAACTCTTCGGTATCCGGCACCGACGGGACCGGGATGGTGCCGGTTGATTAAAAATTCCGGATGACGCAGAGGGTTATCTACCAAAGCTATTTTTAACAAACAAAAATTAAAAAATCAAGAAATGTGCAGTATACAGTAATGGGGTACTCACCTACAGAGTGTTGTGTTAAATGGATGGTGGAAGATGCTTGATTAAGTACAGGACTGCCAGTTGAGGGTAATCCATAACTCTTTAATTACTTTACTGTATAAGTTTTGTTTTACTGTTAACAGAAGGATGGCGGATCGGAAGACTCTCGGCAGCGCAGGAGTGTCAGACTCCTGTTATTGAGGTGTTCAGACTTCCGACAGCGCCAAGAGGCCGAGTAGTGGCAGTTTGGAGAACTACCCCCACTGACTAACTCGGCCACTGCCGGAGACTCGGACTCGGCAACATTTCCGGTTATTGAGGTGTTGTTTTCGGAGTATGAATTTTGCCGGTTAAGAGAATTCCGGATATTTAGGTGCCGTTTAAACGAGAGTTTCCTCTATATTGTTATGGACTTCATTATCTATTTCTTGTTAACGGGCATACAACTGTCCGTATTTCAATGGCGAGCTTGTTTAAATAGAAGAGAAGATGGGGTTTGCAGAGTGTGGGGGGAAGGGAGAGGGGTAAAGTCAGCTGCCTCCCTCATTCCCATCGCCAGTACCCCCGGAACAGAGTGATGTGAAACTGAAAGCTTTACCTGGAGAGTGAGGCGGGTTTGACGTACAGGCTAGAGTTGGACGAGGTGGGCCGAGAAACACCAGCGTTTCATTTGATGGAAGGTTTGCGACCTGCGACCAACGTAAAAGTCCGTCTTAATAAAAAGAGGTTACGGAAAATCTGCTTGGCTGCGGCCTTGGATTTTTCTGACCTACTCACACATAGCGCACAGGCCCTTGTCTCGGAACAAATACTTAGGGACGCGCCAACCATCAAATCTATTGTGGGTCAGCGCCGCAAATAGAATACTTTTTTGAAAATGACATTACAACAACAACAACTTGTATTTCGATAGTGCCTTTAACGTCGTAAAACGTCCCAAGGTGCTTCACTGGAGTATTAGAAGACAAGATATTTCAGATGTAATTGTGACAATGGTTCCGAGTTTAATACCTTTACATACCTCGATCACTCCTGCACCAACAAGAAGCAAGTCTCCTTACTCCGTAGAGTTGTGAGAAGATACAACAACAACTTGTATTTATATAGCGCCTTTAATGTAGTAAAACGTCCCAAGGTGCTGCACAGGAGTATTTTAAGACAACAAATTTGACACCGAGTCACATAAGGATAAATTTGGGCAGGTTGGTCAAAGAGGTAGGTTTTAAGGAGTGTCTTAAAGGAGGAAAGAGAGGTAGCGAGGCGGAGAGGTTTCGGGAGGGAATTCCAGTGCTTCGGGCCCAGGCAGAATTAGAGGAGTGCAGATATCTCGGGGGATACCTTTTAATAACTTTTTATTCTGAAGATGTTAAGTTACGGAAGCAGAATTGTGACTCAATTTCTCACACAACAGCTCGCAATCCAGACCAACGCACCGGTGCAATGACGAGTCAGTGGATTCTCGCCGGCAACTAGAAAGCGGCCACTGTTAGTTTGGAGGTTAAATCCCGTTACTGAGGGGAGACCCTCCGTGAGATACAGTCCTCCCTTTGGTACTCACTGTTGGAAGTGGAGCTACAAAGTATTACAAAGTGCTTCCAGCACAGAAACAGGCCATTCAGCCCAACAGGCCCATGCCAGTGTTCATGCTCCACACGACCCTCCTCCTACCCGGCTTCATCGAACCCCATCAACATAGCCTTCTCAATGTTCCCTCTAATTTTGTTTGGCCCTGTGCGGCCCCTTTAAGAGGCTGCTCGGGCCATTCAGAATACTGCGCATGCGCGGTATTTGTATTGAAAAGCTCGAGTTCCCTGAGGCAGTGCGCGGCCACACAGCTTACAGGGAACGTTGATCCTTCTATTCCTTTATCCCTCATGTGCTTATCTAGCTTCCCCTTAAATGCATCTATACTATTCGCCTCAACCACTCCCCGTGGTAGTGAGTTCCACATTCTCACCACTCTCTGGGTGAAGAAGTTTCTCCTGAATTCCCTATTGGATTTATTACTGACTACCTTATATTGATGGCCCCTAGTTCTGGTCTCACCCGCAAGTGGAAACATCTTCCCAAGTCTACCCTATCAAGCCCCTTCATAATCTTGAAGACCCATGTTGGGTCACCCCTCGGTCTTCTCTTTTTCTAGAGAAGAGGCCCAGCCTGTTCAATCTTTCTTGCTGGGTACAACCTCTCAGCAGGTTATGGAGTCTGGGCTCACCTGCATAGAATCTTCGAAGACCCAGAGTGAAAACGTGCAGAAGCAGCCCTCACCTGTGTTTACATAACCGAAACCAGCTGCTGTTGACCCCGCTGAATATTGGGTCATTGACATTATGGAGTGCAGCTGACAGACGGAGAGCTCCTTCTTCTTAGGCAGTCCCTCGGAACCAAGGATGACTTGCTTCCACATTAAAAATGAGTTCTCAGGGGACCGATGAGTCCAATGTGGGACCTACAGTCTCCATCACAGGTGGGGCAGACGGTGGTTGAAGGGGCGGGTGGGTGGGTGCTTGGGTTGACGTGCGCTCCTTGCGCTTGGCTTCAATTCAATTCAATTCAATTTTATTTGTCATATATGCAGCAAACGTGTGTACTGCACAATGAAATGTTGATTTTTACGAGTCCTCCCAACATTGGAATAAATATGTCATAGCAATGATAAAAATAATAGAAATACAGTAATAAATAAAAATAATAAATAATAATAAATTATTCGTTCATGAGTCTTATGGCCTGGGGGTAGAAGCTGTTTCGAAACCTGCTGGTACGAGACCGTATGCTTCGGTGTCTCTTACTGGACGGGAGCAGGGCGAAGAGGTTGTGGCTGGGGTGGCTCACGTCTTTGATGATTCTCAGGGCCTTCCCCCGGCACCTCTCGGGGTAGATATCCTGCACAGCAGGTAGTTTAATTCCTATAGTATGTTGTGCAGCTTTCACCACCATCTGTAGAGCCTTGCGGTCTGTGGCGGTGCAGTTGCCATACCAGGTAGTGATGCAGCCGGACAGGATACACTCGATGGTGCACCGATAGAAGTTCCGCTTGCTCCCGGCGAAGAGACTCGAGGTGTTCGGTGCCTTCCCGGATGCTTCTCCTCCATTTTGTGCGGTCTTGGGCCAGGGATTCCCAGGTGTCGGTGGGGATGTTACACTTTGCCAAGGAGGCTTTGAGGGTACCCTTGAAGCGTTTCCTCTGCCCACCTGGGGCTCTCTTGCCGTGCCGGAGCTCTGAGTAGAGCGCTTGTTTTGGGAGTCTCGTATCGGGCATGCGGACAATGTGACCCGTCCATCAGAGCTGATCGAGCGTGGTCAAAGCTTCGATGCTGGGGATGTTGGCCTGAGCGAGAACACGGACGTTGGTGCGCCTATCCTGCCAATGGATTGGCAGGATCTTGCAGAGGCAGCGTTGGTGGTACCTCTCCAGTGCTTTGAGGTGCCTGCTGTACATGGTCCATGTCGCTGAGGCATAGTACGGAGAGCTAATGGTTTGTCATCAGATGAACCCCAGTAAAAGCTCCACGAGGCGATCTACTCACTGACTCTAACCTTCAGTTTGTCCGGCCTTACAGACTGGATTCAAGCTTTGGTCCTGAAGTTAAGGTACAAACTGTCCCCTCAGCTGACCTTTATTTCAATAAAGGACACTGTTCCAGCCTGGAGCCGAATCCAACTCTTTTGTGAAGGGCTTTGGGATGTTTTCTGCGTTAAAGGGCAACCTGCGGTTACCCACCCCCCGAGAAAATTGTTAATTGAGGTGTTTTCTCCACACATTCATAAACAGATGAAACGACATCGCTCGCATCGTGAAGCCTCGTGATGTCATTCGCACACATTGTACTAAAGCTGTCATGTGGCGGATTGTAAGGCTTTGCTGTGAGTAAACAGGCTGAGGATTGACAACTGTACCTCAAAAGTAATACATAGGATTACATAGGATATAAGGCACATTGAGCCCAACCAGTCCATGCCGACGTTTATGCTCCACTCGAGCCTCCTCCAGTCTTTCCTCATCTAAATCTATCAGCATAACCCTCTATTCCCTTCTCCCTCACGTGCTTGTCTAGCCTCCCCTTAAATGCATCTATACTATTCGCTTCAACCACTCCCTGTGGCAGCGAGTTCCACATTCTCACCACTCTCTGGGTAAAGAAGTTTCTTCTGAATTCCCTATTGGATTTCTTGGTGACTATCTTATATTGATGGCCTCTAGTTATGCTCTTCCCCACAAGTGGAAACATTCTCTCTGTATCCACTCTATCAAAACCTTTCATAATTTTAAAGACCTCTATTAGGTCACCCCTCAGCATTTTTTCAAGAGAAAAGAGACTCAGCCTGTTCATCCTTTCCTGATATGTATACCCTCACATTTCTGGTATCATCCTTGTAAATCTTCTCTGCACCCTCTCCAGTGCCTCTATATCCTTTTTATAATATGGCGACCAGAACTGTACACAGTACAGCAAGTGTGGTCTAACCAAGGTTCGATACAGGTTTAGCATAACCTCCCTACTTTTCAATTCTGTGCCCCTAGAAATAAACCCTAGTGCTTGGTTTGCTTTTTTTATGGCCTTGCTAACCTGTGTCGCAACTTTTAGTGATTTGTGTATTTGTACTCCGAGCTCCCTTCGTTCCTCTACCTCACCTAGACTCGCACCTGAAGACATTGCCTGTGAACCACTTTGAGACATCCTGAGGACAATGTTCCCGCTAAGCTGCGCAGCCATCATCTGCAAGGTCGCGCGCAGGTCGCTCCCCGGCTTTTCCATTGTAGGTACCGCGCATGCGTAAAAATCTGAATGGGGGAGGCAGGCCGCGCAGGAGGCAGTGCAGTTTAGGGGGGAACATTTTCTTTTCTTTCATTCACATCCTCAGGCAAAGAAGATAACTTGCATTTACACACCAACTTTCACAGCCTCAGGACGTGCCAAGGTGCTGCACAACCAATGAAGTACATTTTGTGTAGTCACTGTTGCAATGCAGGAAATGCAGCATCCAATTTGCACACAGCAAGGTCCCACAAGCAGCAGGAAGGCAGGTGAATGGTCAATCTGTTTTAATGGTGTTGGTGAAGGGATAAAATGGGAGAAGACCGGGAGAACTCCCCTGCTTTTCTTCGAATAGTGCCATGGGATCTTTATCATCCGCCTGGAGAGGGCAAATGGGGCTTCAGTTTAACGTGCGAGACACAGCAGCACTGACAGTGCAGCACTCCCTCTGTACTGCTCCGGGAAACAACAACAACAACAACTTGTATTTATATAGCACCTTTAATGTAGTAAAACGTCCCAAGGTGCTTCACCGGGGTGTCATAAAATAACATTTGACACCGAGCCACATAAGGAGAAATTAGGGCAGGTGGCCAAAAGCTTGGTCAAAGAGGTAGGTTATAAGGAGAGTCTTAAAGGAGGAAAGAGAGGCGGAGAGGTTTAGGGAGGGAATTCCAGAGCTTTAGGGCCTCGGCAGCTGAAGGCACGGCCGCCAATGGTGGAGCGATTATAATCAGGGATGCTCAAGAGGCCAGAACTAGAGGAGCGCAGATATCTTGGGGGAGTGGAGGTTGGTTGTGGGGCTGGAGGAGATTACAGAGATAGGGAGGGGCGAGGCCATGGAGGGATTTGAAAACAAGGATGAAAATTTTGAAATTGAGGCGCTGCTTAACCGGGAGCCAATGTAGGTCAGCGAGCACAGGGGGTGATGGGCGAACGGGACTTGGTGCGAGTTAGGACACGGGCAGCCGAGTTTTGGATGACCTCAAGTTTAAGTAGGGTAAATGCAAGTTCATTCTCGCCTCCTTTCACCCAAATATGGTGATGGTGCCTCTTTAAAAAATAAAAATCACTGCAGTTTAAAAAAAAATATATAACTTGCAAACTTGCCAGTCAATTTACACATAACGGCTTCCTATAAGGGTGTGTGCGGAGCGGTGCCACCCACTGGATGCAGAGAGATGGGCAAGAGAGGTGCCACACTGCTTGAAAACTGGGCATTCTTTTCTGAGCTGCAGATATCAAATTTAATAATTTCCACCCCGCCATGAAAATTAAATGGAAATTCGAAACAAGGCACCACCAGACTCCCGATTAATTAGCAATCCCAAAAGAGAAGCTGTGTGCCCAACCCAGCGACCTGCCCGTGCCTCGATCTCCCCGAAAACCAGCCACAAAGTCAGGGAGGAAAATAGCCGGCAGCGCAGACGTCAGTCGGCGTCACAAAGCGGTGGCGGGGCAAAATAAAATGAAAAGGTGCGAATCTCTGCAGTGCTCCGGTGCTCTGCAATTTGCAGTCGCTGCCTTAGACTGGTCAGTTACCCTCTTGAAAATACTGCACCCTCAGATGCAATCAATCAATCAAACGCCTTATTAGCTTCCCGTTATGCACAGCAGCAGAGTCGGTTGTGGGTCGGTGCAAACGGCGCATTCTAAAACGGACGAGGCTCGACGTTTCGAGGACAAGAGATTAGCACAAGTTAGCTGGCTGCAGTCAGGTTCCAGATAGGTTAACAACAGAAAACGCTGGAAAAACTCAGCAGGCCAGAGCAGCATCCGTGGAGAGAGAGAAACAGAGTTAACGTTTCAGGTCGATGACCTTTAGTCAGAACTGGAAAAAAGCAGGAAATGGAAAGCAGGTTTAGGGGCTGGGGAAAATCTTTTTCAGTCAAAATGGAGTCTCGTTAGCGCACACAGTCGGACACGTTTGCACCTCACTGTCGAAAGAAAATCAGAAGGGGCGGAAGAGAAACCAATTGGTTTGTGGATAACAAGTATGGTTTACTGGATCACAGAATACAAAGTGTAATCTTAAGATTTTCGCAAGAGTTAGAGAGAAAGTGATATTACCCGATCCTTGGGGAGGTGTGCAGGCCGTGCCTCTTGTTCTTTCTCCTCACTCCACCCTACTTAACCTCTCGTCCCTACTTTTAAACTCGCTTTCCCCCACTGCCTGCCAGGTAAGGAGTGGTTTCCCTCACTTTCTTGCCAATCATATGCACCCTATGTGGCAATCAAGTCCCACTCCAGGCATTTCAGCACAAACAGCTAGGCTGACACTCCAGTGCAGTACTGAGGGAGCACTGCACTGTTGGAGGTGCCGTCTTTCAGATGAGACAGTAAACCGAGTCTGCCCTCTCAGGTGGACGTAAAAGATCCCATGGCACTATTTCGAAGAAGAGCAGGGGGAGTTATCCCCGGTGTCCTGGGGCCAATATTTATCCTTCAATCAACAATCACTAAAAAAAAGATTATCTGGTCATTATCACATTGCTGCTTGTGGGAGCTTGCTGTGTGTAAATTAGCTGCTGCGTTTCCTACATTACAACAGTGACTACACTTCAAAAAAGTATCTCATTGGCTGTAAAGCGCTTTGGGACGTCCTGAGGTCGTGAAAGGCGCCGTATAAATGCAAGTCTTTCTTTCCCAGTTACTATGATTATATTCGTTCTAACAGGACTTCCTATAGTTACGATGTCTATCTTGTAGGAATTCTGGCCTACAGTTCCATCTCTCTTTCTTCATTTTGTGATCCCACACACGGAAAAGTTCCGCCGACTCTACTGGTAGAAAAATGTTTTCTTGTGTTTACACAGATGTAAAAGAGAAGCCTGCATCACCAAGCAAACACCTCGTTCATTATCTCGAGAGGTATGACAACCCGAACGACATCTCTCGTGTGGAGCTCTGTCACGCCTCGGTCATTTATTTAATGGAACTCGGCGTATTCCACTTGTTGTTGGGGCAAATATCCTCGAACGGCACCTCAACAGCAAAAATAAAGCCGCTCTCGTCATCAGGGTAGGTTCGACAAGCTTTGCAGTTTGATTATTTAAATTATGAGACGGGATTTTTTCCCCCCCCGAATCTCGCAGTCACAGATGGAATACAGACGCACGACTTCACGTCCATGCAATGTTCAAAACCTATCAAACTCCTAACCTCATTCTTTTGATTGTTATCTGCAAGGTTTTTGCACAGGTAAATTAAAAGCTCGCAATTAAAGAGAACAATATGGCACCAGGGGGCTTTCCAGTGCTAAAACCAAGGGCAATATTTAACACAATTCAAATCAGTACCTAAATAATAAAAAGGCATTGCATTTCTATAACACTTTCCACGACCTCAGGACCTCCCAAAGCACTTTACAACCAACAAAGTACTTTTTGGAGTGCAGTCACTGTTGTAATGTAGGAAACGCAGCAGCCAATTTGCGCACAGCAAGCTCCCACAAACAGCAATGTGATACTGACCCGATAATCTGTTTTAGGTGTTGGTTGAGGAATAACTATTGGGAGAACTCGCCTGCTCTTCTTCGAAATAGTGCCAAAGAATCTTTTACGTCCACCTGAGAGAGCAGACGGAGCCTCGGTTTAACATCCCATCTGAGAGACGGTACCTCCGACAGTGCAGCACTCCCTCAGTACTGAAATTATGCTGCAGTACTGCAAGTTTCCTTATGGATCTGACTCTGCAAGTATTTGTTCCCCCAACTTAAGTCCTGTTCTGTCCCCATTGTTGGCCAGCATTAGGTTAAGTACAACCTCATTTCTAGTCCCCTCTATAACCTGTTGCCTCATTAAACAGTCCTTTACCACATCCAGAAATGTCTGTCTAGGCACTAGCCAAGTTTCATTCAATATCTGGTTACAATAAAATTGCAGGGATATGGGGAAAGAGTCGGGGGTGTGGGACTGACTGGATCGCTCTTAGAAAGAGCCGGCGCAGACTCGATGGGCCGAGTGGCCTCCTTCTGTGCTGTAATATTCGATGATTCTATGGGGGGGGGGAATTCAGTTGTTTGCGCCTCCCGTTAGCGCCTTAAGAGGGCGCAAAGCAACTAGAGGCCGGGCGCGGCGATGTTTGCGCCGCTCACGAAATTAACTAGACATTTTGCGGCGGCGCTAAATACTACCGCCACGATCTCCTGCACCGGCAGATTGTGACGTCAGTCGAGTGCGCAACGCCCTGGACTGGATATTGAGTGGCGCCCCCTGCCTTACCGCCTGCCGCTAGCAACGACAGGTTAAGGGGAGTGTTTTGCAGTCAGAAAGGGATTGGGGGAGCGCTATCTAAAGGCGACCGCTTCCTGCCTCTTTTTGTTGGTGACATTTTTGCACCACGCATTCTGAGAGAGAGACTTCTGGAGAGATTCAACGCTGTGTGAAGGAGTTTTGGGTACTGAGCAGCACTTTGCAGGTTCATTTTGATTTTCCCTTCCGTGTTTCGCCAGCGCTCTGAGGTAGCGCCTCGCTCCTCGGCCTTTGCGCCTTAAGACAGGTGTGAAGCGCCTGATTTAGCGCTCCAATCACCTCCAGGGGCGATAAAAGCCAAGTTTGCCGTCGGAGGCGATAATTAGCGCCAGGCGCTAAACTTTGCGCACGGCCGATAATGGCGGCCCAAATGGGGCAATACTGAATTTTTCCCCCTATGTTTTTCCCTCTTACCTTTATATGTCCTCCATACATTCACCTCCTCTACGACTGTCCCACTTTATTCGGGATGCTTTGATGTTAAATGGTAACTCTGGGAAGGGCAGCAGCATCATGTCACACACTCAAACCAGCAGATTTGCCATTTCTATATAAATCATTGGAGCAGAAGGCCATTCAGCCCCTCAATCCTGTTCCACCATTCAGTTCGACCATGGCTCATCTGTACCTCAACCCCATTTAGCCACCTGTGCTTCCTACCCCTTGATACCTTACCCAACAAAAAATGGTCTATCTCAAGTCTTGGAAGCTTCAATCAACCCCCAGCATCCACAACCTTTGGTGGGGGTGGGGGAAAGAGAGCAGCCACCCCCCCCCCCCACCCTCCTCAGAGTGGCGAGCAGAACTCCACCCACTCGGCTCATAGCAGGTCGAGGCACATGATTTCCGCATCTCCCTCAAAGGCAAGCAGGTCATTTTCACGACCTTAAGCCTCTGCCAACCCTGCCATGCAGCCCGAGCATGGGGAGGGCAGAGTCAGTTGACTCGCTCCTCCAGGGGACATACTTGGCGGCACCTCAGACAGCCAACAACAACTCCACCAACTTGCATTTATATAGTGCCTTTAACATGGTGCAACATCCCAAGGCACTTCACAGCAGCGTTAACAAACAAGGACAGGATCATCAAACTTAGCGAATCAAAAGACAGACCTCACGCACGATTCTATTCTCACAAACTCAACTCGGTCTTTTAGTTTATCACGAGGGATGCAGATCGGTCAAATCTTACTCAGGAGGAAGTTCTCCGTGTTCTCAGGGGTGGAATCGCTCAGTGCTCCTTTTCCCCCCCGTTTAGATTTGCCATCAGTTTCCAGACAGGACTGGACAGACTAGATGCAGGAAGGATGTTCCCGATGGCGGGGGAGTCCAAAACCAGGGGTCACAGTGTAAGGATAAGGGGTAAGCCATTTAGGACGGAAATGAGGAGGAATTTCTTCACCCAGAGAGTGGTGAACCTGTGGAATTCTCTACCACAGAAGGCAGTAGAGGCCAATTCATTAAATATATTCAAGAAGGAGTTGGATATATTTCTTAAGGCTAAAGGGATCAAGGGATATGGGGAGAAGGCAGGGACAGGGTACTGAATTTGGATGATCAACCATGATCGAATTGAATGGCGGAGCGGGCTCGAGGGGCCGAATGGCCTACTCCTGCTCCTATCTTCTACGTTTCTATGTTTCGCCAGCTGGGCTCTGCTTTACAATACAGTGGCCCGACTGTAGGGGAGGGGAGTGCAGTCACTTTGGCCCCAGCTCCCCGTGTCTAGCACACCTGATAAGCTGGGGACTCGTCCCAACGACAATGCCAGTGATTCCTTTGCAGGCCAGGTCAACAGGAGTGCAGCAGATAAGCGGGAGAACTGAGCTGGATCCATTCCTCGAAAATAAAACCGCCCTTTGTGGCAAGATCATCAACGTGGTGGGGAAGAGTTCCCCCTTTTAGGGTCGCCAACCCTCCAGGATTGTCCTGGAGTCTTCAGGAATTAAAGATTAATCTCCTGGGGTTTGAGCAAACGAGTTTAAAAAAAGTGCGAGACTTTTCCCCCCTCCCCAAATTTCTTTGAACCGTTATTAGTTCTAAAATAGCAGAGACGGGATAAAAAGGCTGTTTGACTGACGGTCAAGCATCACCCAATCAGATAATTAAGAGCCTGTTTGCCTTCTAATTGGCGAGGAAGGCGGGGCACCACCAGGATGGACACATCGGGTGACCAATGGCGGGAGCGTGGGGGCGGGGCCAGTTGGAGGCAAGGTGGTCATGTGATGAAACCTCCAGGAATCGGCCCAGAGTTGGCGACCCTCCTCGTTATTTGTACCAAAATTATAAAATGTGAGATAACAACAGAAAATGCTGGAAAAACTCAGCAGGCCAGGCAACATCCGTGGAGAGAAATTAGAGTCGACGTTTCGGGTCAAAACCCTTTTTCAAAACTGGAAAGGAAATGAAATAGATCGAAAGGCAGGGCTGGGAGAGAACAAATGAAGTGAAGAGACATTAAGAGGTATTCAAAACCAGACGAGATGGCGATAGGACTAGTGGAGACAAAAGACGGCTCGGATTAGGTGTGAAATGTTCTGGCAGATGAGAGACAGCTGCCATGTGGGAGAGAGAAAAAAAAAGGGATGGGGGGGGGCGGGAAGGGAGAAACCGCAAAGGGGTGGATAAAAAATATAAGTAAAAATGTAATAGGGGCCGAGGTTATGATCTGAAATTGTTGAACTCGATATTGAGTCCGGAAGGCTGCAAAGTGCCTAATCGGAAGATGAGGTGCTGTTCCTCGAGTTTACGTTGAGCTTCCGTGGAACAATGCAAGAGGCCGAGGACGGTGAGGCCTGAGTGGGAATGGGGCGGTGAATTAAAATGACACGCGACCGGAAGCTCGGGGTCACCCTTACAGACTGAACGGAGGTGTCCCGCAAAGCGGTCACCCAATCTGCGTTTGGTCTCCCCAATGTAGAGGAGACCGCATCGTGAGCAGCGTTGTATAAAATGTGAGTATAGGGAACACTTGTGTTATCCATGTAAAATAAAAACAGAAAATGCTGGAAATACTCAGCAAGTCAGGCAGCATCTGTAGAGAGAGAAGCAGATTTAACGTTTCAGGTCGATGACCCTTCGTCAGAACTGGAAAAAGTTGGAGATGTAACAGGTGTTATCCATGTGTTGGGTACCGGAGTATTGCCCGTGAGCAGTCCATAATTTCCAGTCCATTCGTGGGTGGAAATTCCTGGGTATCGATTTTCCGATACGCGTTCCCAACGGCCGACTGTCCGGTTTGTCTTCCCATTGGGTGAGGCTCTGCTCCAGGTGCACTCACTTGCAAAATTCACCCCACGATTTAAAAAAAAAAATTTTTTTTTTTTTTTTTGTTAAACCTGTTTACTCCCTAATTTCAAAAGTTTAACCATCAGGAATCTCCCAGTGAATAACCCTGAGCCACAAACCTTGGGAAAAGGTTCCAGGTTCAGCAACTGGCTTCCAAACCACCCCCTCCTACCCCCCCCCCCCCCCGAGTCAGTGAAGGGGAAAGTGGCCAAGGATCCTAACCCCTGATCACTGCCCTGCATTTTGTCGAGAAATGTCCGCTAGCGGTAGGTGGGTGAGAACCGGATTGGGCGAGTGAGATGCCCGCTGCAGTGGAATAGCCCTCCCAACGCTCACCGTCTGGGCAAGGTATCAGAGGATGACTGACTCCTGGAGGGGCTGCACTTCAGCAAGGAATCAATGCTCGGAGGAAAGCAGGAAAGCGGAGAAAATTGGCGTGAAGCGAAATAGAAAAGACTGCCAGACCTCAATGGGCTAATCCCTCAGTACCTTTCACCAGATTAGTGCGATGCTAACTTGATGTCCCGTCTCTAACTAACAATGAATCTTACAGACTATTTATCTCTGGTCTCTTAAGCCTTCCTGTGCGCTGAACCTTTCTCTTCACCCGCCCCTGCCCTCCCCCTCTCCCCCCCCCCACTACAATCAACATCTTCCCAGACGACTGTCTCCACACTGGACCATAAACTACACTCCTGACCATTAAAGCTTTTAACTGACTTCAGCTTCCATGACTAATTGATTCCATGGCGAGGCGATGCCTGCCTGCTCGGACTCCAGTCAGAGGCTTGGGAGGACCAGCGACAGCTTCTAAAGGCATTCAGCTGGCAGGAACTGGTCGAAGGCCAGCTACGCTCAGATCAGTTTGGATCCAAAGTGTTCCACCATACCGCAAATATATTTTACTCTCACTGAAAAGGCAGCAAATTTCAAAAACAGATTTGTGCTCCACCAGGTATTGGATACAAGAGGCCTGAGAGGAGGAGCAGGGAAGTTAGAAGAGTTATAATTCAAAAGGGTGGGGAGTGAGGTAGAAAGACAAGGCGGCAGATCTACTCCTAACTACAGTAATCCTTGTACTACATTCTCCTTCTTCTTAGGCAGTCCTTCGGAACCGAGGGTGACTTGCTTCCACATTAAAAATGAGTTCGCAAGTGACTGATGAGTCCAATGCGGGACCTACAGTTTCTGTCACAGGTGGGGCAGAAAGTGGTTGAAGGGGCGGGTGGGTGGGGTGCTTGGGTTGACGTGTGCTCCTTGCGCTGCCTGCGCTTGGCTTCCGCTTGCTCCCGGCGTAGAGACTCGAGGTGTTCGGCGCCTTCCCGGATGCTTCTCCACTTTGTGTGGTCTTGGGCCAGGGATTCCCAGGTGTCGGTGGGGATGTTACACTTTTTCAAGGAGGCTTTGAGGGTGTCCTTGAAGCATTTCCTCTGCCCACCTGGGGCTCTCTTGCCGTGCCGGAGCTCCGAGTAGAGCGCTTGTTTTGGGAGTCTTGTATCGGGCATGCGGACAGTGTGACCCATCCATCGGAGCTGATTTTTCTTGGAACAGGGCTAGAGGGGTATTAGCCCCCTCAACCCATCCACTCCCAAGGAGCAAGGAGCTACATTAATAGATAGCACACTGCGGTGATCAATTCATCCCAATGACTCACTTTTCTATTTTGCGTATTTAATCCATCACAAAGGCCACCTCCATAACAGTGACCCCCCTCTGCCCTTACCTCAGCCTATCTACTGCTGAAACCCTCATCCATGCCGGTGCCACCTCCTGACGAGACTATTCCAATGCTCTCCTGGCCGGCCTCCCTTCCTCCACGGCTCTATAAACTTCAAATTGTAAAAAAAAACGCTCGTATCCTAACCTGCGCCAAGTCCCAAACGACCGTCACCCCTCTGCTCACTGACCAACAGCGGCTCCCGGTCCCTCAAATTTTAATTTCTCATCCTCTTTTCGAAACATGGTCATGGCCTCATCCTTCCCCCATCTCCGGTAACCTCCTCTAGCCATACCCCCTTCCCGATTCCCCCATTCCCTCGAGCCATACCCCCTTCCCGATTCCCCCATTCCCTCTAGCCATACCCCCTTCCCGATTCCCCCATTCCCTCTAGCCATACCCCCTTCCCGATTCCCCCATTCCCTCTAGCCATACCCCGTTCCCGATTCCCCCATTCCCTCTAGCCATACCCCGTTCCCGATTCCCCCATTCCCTCTAGCCATACCCCCTTCCCGATTCCCCCATTCCCTCTAGCCATACCCCGTTCCCCATTCCCCCATTCCCTCTAGCCATACCCCCTTCCAGATTTCCCCCATTCCCTCTAGCCATACCCCCTTCCCCCACTCTCTCCGTCCCTCTGCATCTGGCTTCCTGTAGCGGGTAGTCAAAACTGCCCAACGCATTACCGGCACCCGGCTACCGACCATAGAGCACATATACCAGAAACGCTGTCTACGGAGGTCACGGTCCATCATCAAAGACCCTACCCACCCCAGCCACAGTCTGTTCGCCCTCCTGCCATCTGGGAGACGCTACAGATGCATTCGCACCCGTACGACCAGATTTAGGAACAGCTTCTTTCCCAGGGCTGTCATCCTACTGAACTCCACAAATAAACTCTAAAGCCTGCACATCTGCCAATGCACTTTATTATGGTTATGTTTATGTTAATGTATTACAAGCCAAATGTATGTTGACTGTTTAAATGTCTTAATCTAAATGTACACTCTCGGGAGCCGCAAGCCTACATTTCGTTGTACTGCACTTGTGCACGAACAATGACAATAAAGTTGATTTGATTTGATCTCACCTCTCTTCAGCCCGCCACTTGCATCCGTGTCATCAGCCACCTCAGCCTGGAATTCACTCAAACCGCACCCCCCACCTCTCCTCCTTTAAGACTCTCCTTAAAACCTACCGCTTTGACCAGGCTTTGGTCATTCCTCCCAGTAACCCTTTCTTTAGCTCAGCATCAGTTGTTTTGACTATGCCTCCATGAAGGGCTTTGGGATTTTTTCTCCTTGATATTTAAAGGTGCTTTGCGAATGCAAGGAATTGTTGCTGCTGGCAGTGGATGGGCTGAAGGGGATAATACCCCTCTAGCCCTACCCCTCTAGCCCTGTTCCAAGAAAAATAAACCCTACCAGTAAGAATGAGCATTCATTTCTCAGTCTTTCCGAGACAAGAATTGAAACATACCAGGAGTGAAGTCTCTGAAATGACACCATGAGATGGCAGTGTGTGTGAAGCCTCAACACTTGTGAAATTCTTTGCTCTGTTGTTTAAATGGAGATGTTAACATTATTTATTTTAGACGGGTGAGGACTTCAAGTTGGAAATTTATGAAGGATCACAGAAATCTGAAATAAAAACAGAAATGCTGGAAATGGCGATAGACGCTCTGACAAATGGTCATTATCTGGGGAGTTCCACCACCACTGCCTTGGTTCAAAATAATCTGCAAAGAATAACAATTAAGTTTAACATGGGATTTTTACCACTGTAAAAAAATAGAATTCCTACATTACAACAGTGACTACACTTCAAAAGTACTTCATTGGCTGTAAAGCGCTTTGGGACACCGAGGTCGTGAAACATAGAAACATAGAAGATAGGGGCAGGAGTAGGCCATTCGGCCCCTCGAGCCTGTTCTGCCATTTAATGAGATCATGGCTGATCATCCAAATTCAGTACCCTGTCCCTGCTTTCTCCCCATATCCCTTTAGCCTTAAGGAATATATCTAACTCCTTCTTGAATATATTTAATAAGTTGGCCTCAACTGTCTTCTGTGGCGCTATATAAATGCAAGTCTTTCTTTCTTTTCTTTAGCATTGATGCGGTTAAAGCAGCGAGTACCGATGAGATTATGGGGTATCATTTCACTCCATGCCCTATCATCAGCGGAAAAAAGCAGTCACGGACATGGAAGTGCTTTAAACTGGCCGTCACGCATAACCGACAAGAGTGAGGTGGGCCCCACCAGGCTAACTGACCACAAGGACTGGCAGAGTTTAACCGCACGAACAAGCACAGGGCGCACAGTACAAATGACAACACTCGCGAAGAAGCAGCCAGGCGAATGAACACATCTGCACTGATTTAATTCAGGTCTCTTGCGCCGTTAGGCTCAGCAATTCCTCGAAGCAAGACCAATGAAAATAAAAAAAAGAAAGCGTAAATTTTAATCTCCGTAACATTCTGACTTTCAGTGGAGAAATGGAGGGTGACAATTCCACTTTAAGGCTGAGAACGGATTCCGTGTTTCTGAGGAATTTCTCACGGAGTCCTTATTATTTAAAGTTCATTATTTTTGACATCGTCGCACTCAATAGATTTCTCCCCCCGCCCCTCCAACACAGGGCATCACACTGGACAATGGTCATGCTCCAAAAGCTAGAATCGTAGATTTCATCTGCGACGCCATGCAAAATTATTTATCATGCATAAACATTCATTTTGCAATAGGCTTTAAGGATCACCTGAAGATGTATCTCGGATACAATCAATACAGTGACCCTTTGAATGGGATTCAAAGCCTTTTACAAGAGTGAGAGAGAGAGAGAGAGAGTTGCGAGGGGCCACAAAGGATGAATAACTGTCTATTCCTACAGTCAACCTCAGATGAAAGAACGCCTGATCCGAACCTCGAGCTCCAATGCAGCGAGCCATTTTTCTATTCTTTGTTCGAAATAAAAAAAAATCCTGCTGCATTTCGACACCCGAGAGAAAATCCGCCATTTTCTAACTCGCCCTCTTCCAAGTCGCACCTCCCGATCTCACCATGACATCGATGGCGACAGACCCTTCTCCGCTCCCCCTCATGGAGGGGGGGGGGGGGGAGAAACGGGAATGCGCAGAGGAGAAAGGAAGGCTTTTATTTTTCCAAATGAAATGTGCTTTTTTTTTTCCTAAAAGAAAAAAAGTCACTATCCCTTTCGCAGGGAGCAACTCAGATTGAGTTGTGAATAACCTGTGCTGCGGCACGGTTACAGGGTTTGTACTAATTTTATGCATTGCTCATTTCTAACACAATGAACGATCTCATCTGGAAAATAAATACACATAAACCACGTGCAATCCAAGAGGAATTTGAGGGATATTCTGAAATAATTATCGCCTGGGAATTATGGGGTGCGCCAAACACCTAACTCGCGTCTGCTATTCTATTAGAGGCACTTTCTCCATATTATCCTACCAATGCATAACTCATCAGTGGCTCGTGTGGTAACTGCTAAGTGGCTTAACACACCCGTTACGGAGAGTTAACATTCTTGATTTGACAAAAAATAGCTACAAACATTTCTTGTGCCACGCTATCACTGGTAGTTTCTTGGCTGGCGTGACGAAGATGGAAATATAATTCTAAAACCACACAAAAAAAAATTAGAAAATGCTGGACATGCTCAGCAGGTCGGGCAGCATCCGCGGAGAGAGAAAAAGAGAGTCAACGTTTCAGCTCGATCACCCTTCGTCCACAGATGCTGGCCGACCTGCAGAGTATTTCCGGCATTCTCTGTTTTTATTGCCGATTTCCAGCATCCGCAGTGTTTTGCTTTTGAAATAAAGTAGATGTTGTTTCCTTGCCAGTGCAACTATATTTCAGATTTCCAGCATCTGCAGTATTTTCTTTTTGTATATTACTAGACAATATGGGGTATTAAAAGGGTTACTTTACCAGTCCAAGTTCCACTGTTTATTACAGAGCAAATAAATAAGTAGAGAACAAAAGTTATGTTGTTGTCTTTCAAGGAAATTGGGCAGGAAAGTGGAGTTGAGGTAGAAGATCGGTCATGATCGTATTGAATGGCGGAGCAGGCTAGAGGGGCCATATGGCCTATTCCTGCTCCTATTTCTTATGTTCTTATGTTATGTTCCTAATGGCGAATTTCATCTTGAAAGGGGCACAGCCTTCAAGAGAAATCTTTTCATTTGCAACTGCTCAGTCGCCTTCAAAATTCATTAACACCTTACTCACGGGTGGAATCATTAGACTTAAGATGATCTGGTGTTCCTCACTGTCCACCAACAAACAAATACATTTGTTGACTTCTCTCTCTCCTCGCGCCCCCAAAGATGTTGGATATTGAAGCTCATTTCGACCAAGGGTGGTAAACATGTGGGAATAGGCGATTCCAGGGAGGCAGTGGAATCAGAGATAGTTACAGGGGGGAAAAATTCAGTTGGTTAGCGCCTCCCGTTAGCCCCAGCAACTGGCGCCAACAGGGCGCTGATGCAGTAGTGCCGGGGCGAGGCGAATCCAGCGACGCACGGCAAAGGTACCGCCCTGGACTTCAACACCAGGCAGATCGTGACGTCAGTGAGTGTGCAACGCTCACTGGGCGCCCGATCTGCAAAATTGATTTTCGCCAACTACCGTAGCACCTCGACCAGACAGCAACAGGGAGAGCAGGCATCAAGCAGGCGGAAGCTGGCTCCAGGGAGGTTATTTAAAGGGATCACGAGTAATGAGTCCCAGCTGTCAGGTTAGTGGAGTTTCAGTACTTTCTTGTCAGTTTGACATTGTGCAACAGTTTAATTCAGTAATTTAAAAGTTCTTTTGTATCAGGAGTGTTGTGGTAAAAGTAGTTACAATTCTTAAAAAATATCAAAGTTACACACTTGGCTTACATTAATGGGGGCCGTACTGGCAATCAACCTCACCCTCCAGGATCTATGGCGGAGGGAGCGGAGGCAGCGAGAAAGACTGGAACATGTGGCCAGAGGGAGGAGGAGGGCCATCAGGGCTCTCAACAGGAGGCCTTACCCTCCGAGGGTATTCCGACAGCACTTCTCCTACCTCCAATTAAGCGAGGAGCGGTGTATTTGAAGGCTCCGCATCACAAAGGTGGTGGTCACAGAACTCTGCCACCTCCTCCAAACAGATCTCCAGCCTCATGCCAGGATGACTTAAACTCCACATCCCTTTTGCTCACCACAGGCCCATCCTGCCATCCCTGTGTTGTGCCATATCACAGCGTCCTCCTGGGCACAAAGGGGAAATGAGAGACACCACAAAATATTGCAAACTCCATTAATAAATTTATGCATAAACATATCACACATCACATTCATTCTAATAACTAATGACCCTTGTGCCTGCCATGGTTGAATAGCTGTCATTGTGTGCAAGGCGTGAGGTGTGGGTTTTGAGTGTTGGTAGGTAGAGATTGTTGGTGGGTGAGCGCTAGGGGTGTGGTGCTTTGGGCAGTGTGTGAAGCTTGTGGTACAGATGGTGGTATGTAGCATTTGTTGAAGCCTTCAATCACCCTGACCACCCGACTGAGGTGGATCTGCCAGGAGTAGACCTGCTTCAGTCGTCCAGCTCCTTCTCCTTGTTGTGCTTCTCCTTGGTGAGGCAGCTACACAGCGCTGAGAATGAGGTGCTGCCGTATCAATGAACCTCCCCTTTAAGCACTGGGAAAAGCCTGTGGTAATGAGTTGAGATTAGACTGCACCTGAAATTGGACCACCCTTTGAGTGTAACATCACTGAGCTGGGCCTTTAAGACTTGATTTAACACCCCAATCATTTCTTTGAGCAGGAAGAATGAATTTTGCGTCGAGGCTAAAGCATTAGCACCTGGTGCTGATTCTGCAGCTATTCTAATTTTACCACCCATTCCTGGGCTATAATGTATTTCTAGCCCACAAACTTTAAGAGGTCAATGGATAACATTTTGGTCGACAGAGCTATTGAAGAGTATCAGAGGTATGGTAAGGCAAGAAGACTGTGACCTTTAGAATCAGCCCAACGGATGGAAGTAGTTTTTTTTTTCGTTCATGGGATGTGGGCGTCGCTGGCAAGGCCATCATTTATTGCCCATCCCTAGTTGCCCTTGAGAAGGTGGTGGTGAGCCGCCTTCTTGAACCGCTGCAGTCCGTGTGGTGAAGGTGCTCCCACAGTGCTGTTAGGGAGGGAGTTCCAGGATTTTGACCCAGCGACGATGAAGGAACGACCGATATATTTCCAAGTCGAGATGATGTGTGACTTGGAGGGGAACTTGGAGGTGGTGGTGTTCCCATGCGCCTGCTGCCATTGTCCTTCTAGGTGGTAGAGGTCGCGGGTTTGGGAGGTGCTGTCGAAGAAGCCTTGGCGAGTTGCTGCAGTGCATCTTGTAGATGGTACACCCTGCAGCCACGGTGCGCCGGCGGTGGAGGGAGAGAATGTTTAAGGTGGTGGATGGGGTGCCAATCAAGCAGGCTGCTTTGTCCTGGATGGTGCTGAGCTTCTTGTGTTGTTGGAGCTGCACTCATCCAGGCAAGTGGAGAGTATTCACCCAGGCAAGTGGAGAGTATTCAATCACACCCCTGACTTACGTCCAGTGCTGTATAGTCCTTTATTCCTAAGGAAACTGGACAACATGGAGAGGGGGTGGTGGGGAGTGGGGGAGGAAGTATTTCAAGTATGTCTAGTGATGCTTCATGTGGTAACCATTAGGGTTGGCAACTCTGGTTCGATGTGTCCCTGGAGGTTTCATTACATGACCTCCTGCGTCCAACCACCCCACCCTATCAAATAGTCTTTTTTACCCAACTCCAGTATTATCTGTAACTAATAAAGGAAGGTGTTTAAGGAAAAGGGGGAAACATTTTTTTTTTTTTTTTAAATGACCCTGTGATTCTTCTCCTGGAGTTGCTCACATCAGTGTCCAAGAGGTTCATCTTTAATTCCTAAGGACCTAAGCTCTGGAATTCCCTCCCTAAACCTCTCTGCCCCTCTCTCCTTTAAGGCGCTCCTTAAAACCTACCTCTGACCAAGCTTTTGGTCACCTGTCCCAATATCCTTATGTGGCTCGGTGTCAAATGATGTTTTATGACACTCCTGTGAAGCGCCTTGGGACGTTTTACTATGTTAAAGGCGCTATATAAATGCAAGTTGTTGTTGTTGTACCAAACTCAAGGCGAGAGGGGCTAAAACCAGGCCTTCAAATCTAGGATGCAAGATTTCCCAATGGTTTTGGTGGGTACCTACACTGCGTAGTACGGTGATGAATCACACAGAGAAAGAGGTTCTCATCTGCGTTGAGGTGGCTGATCTCCGCTGCGGCAACAGGAACTGGCCTCACTGCCAAAGAGTCAGCCAGAGGGTCTTTTTCTGATCGCTATCTGAAGCCCCCCCCCTTGCTAGGATCCGTGCGTGAGGCACTGAATGAGGACAGGAACTGGTTCAGCTTTCGAGGCAAAAGGAAATCAGGAGATCATAGGTCAGCACAGTCGGAGGCCACTTGACCCATCGAGACTGTGCCAGAATAACCAGCCAACACTCACTGTCTGCACTTATCTATGGGGAATGTCCAGTTGGACAAGGAAGTGGAGAGCTTCCCCATTGAGAAGACTGGATCTTTAAAAAAAGACCAATCCAAAAAAAGACGACAATATGTTAAAAAACCCTGCATTCCTTGCAGTTTTTCCAAACTGAAGCAACTCATACACATCTCCACAGTACAATGCCTAAACCGAGACTATTCCAACGCACTCCTGGCCGTCCTCCCACGTTCTACCCTACGTAAACTTGAGGTCATCCAAAACTCGGCTATCCATGGCCTAACCCACTCCAAGTCCCGTTCACCCATCACCCCTGTGCTCGTTGACCCACATTTGCTCCTGGTAAAGCAACGCCTCGATTTTAAAATTCTTATCCTTGTTTTCAAATCCCTCCATGGCCTCACCCTCTCCCTATCTCTAATCTCCTCCAGCCCTACAAGCCCCCCCCCCCGCCGAGATATCTGCGCTCCTCTAATTCTGCCCTCTTGAGCATCCCTAATTTTAAATCGCTCAACCATTGGCGGCCGTGCCTTCAGCTGCCTAGGCCCTAAGCTCTGGAATTCCCTGGCTAAACCTCTCCGCCTCGCCACCTCTCTCTCCTCCTTTAAGCCGTTCAGTAACCAGAGGACACAGGTATAAGGTCATTGGCAACAGAACCAGAGGCGAGATGAGGGGGAAAACATTTACGCAGTGAGTTGTTGTGATCTGGAATGCACAGCCTGAAATAAAGAGTGGTGCAAGCAGATTCAATAATAACCTTCAAAAGGGGAATTGGATAAATATTTGAAGGAAAAATGTACAGGGCTATTGGGAAAAGGGCAGGGGAGTGGGATTAATTGGCTAGCTCTTTCAAAGGGCCGGCACAGACACAATGGGCCAAATGGCCGCCTTCTGTGCTGTATCATTCTATGATTCACTTAAGTGGAGCAGGACAACTTATCTCAAGTCCTTGGACTGCAGTCCATTCCATACCTATCCTTTATATTTTTTCTAAATCATAAAAATATTTCACAGTACATCTATCTGACGTTACTTTGATTCAGAATCGCAAGTATCAGTTAATACAGGCCCGATTTCCATTCATCCTACTCATCGGTCAACTTGTCAAGCAGATGGGGAGTGCTATCATATGCACATTGTAGAGGTCTAGGAGATACATGCCAACGACACTTCACACACCTTTGTGACCAGAGATGAACTGTTTCTCAAAGAGCCGCACTCCAAACCATAACTGCGATGGGCTTCATCAGTGCCCATCGTTGAGACCTGCACCACTTTGTTCTTTGCGAGAACATCGCCTGCCAGCTGAACCACAAAGCAGCATTGGCACTAGAATTGACGGATGGTACTGCCTGGTTGAGGAGGTTTTAGTGGTACTCAACACCAATAGCACTGAACTGAAGTGCCCTGAAGGGGGCAGGTTGTTAATCAGGCTGGTTTGATTTTGGTAATTACAGGAAACTCTTTTTTTATCCAGCACCGACGGGACCGGCGTGGTGCCGGTTTATCAAAAAGTCCGGATTACAGAGAGGTATAGTAAAAGGTACGAGAGCCTCGTATACAGCAACAGGTCCAGACTTCCCTGTTGCTTAGCAACAGGTGCAGGAATCCTGGCCACAAGATCCAGGCGTCCCTGTTGCTTAGCAACAGGTGCAGGAGCCCCGGTTACACAGCCACAGATCCAGGAACGGCCACTAATATGAAGTTAAACTTACTTGAATCTACTCCTGAATTTTGCCGGTTAACAGAGATTTCCGGTTATTTAGGTGCCGGTAAATCGAGAGTTTCTGTACAGACGTGCACCGCCTCACCTCAACTAGTCTAAGTTCGTTCAAGAGAAGCGAGTAGATAACTCAAAACATACAATGCAATATGTTGCCATTCTGTGCTTTCTGGTTTAGTTGATGGGGTAGGGCAGGTTCACTGATTCACTTTCGTACCTGCAAAGGTCCCCTGATGGCTTCATAGTTAACTGTCCGGTGTGGTACTGAGCACGATAGGTTAGAAGGCAGCGAGGGGTGGAATCCCAGCCAAGGATCCTGCTCCTGTTTTCAACCCATGCCGAAAAAGTGCAGATGACGGGCGAGGACAGAATTGGGCTCGGTCGCGAAGCACCCCAACTCATTGAAGAATTAAAAAAAAGATGTGCATTTATATAGCACCTTTCGTGACCCGAGGACGTCCCGAAGCGCTTTACAACCAATGACGTACTTTTTTTGAAATGTAGTCACTATTATAATGTAGGAAACGCGGCAGTCAATTTGCACACAGCATGGTGATAATGACCAGATAATCTGTTTTAGGTGCTGGTTGAGGGATAACCATTGGCCAGGACACCAGGGAAAACTCCCCTGCTCTTCTTCAAAATAGTGCCCTGGGATCTTTTACATCCACCTGAGGGGGGGGGGGGGGGGGGGGGCTTCGGTTTAACGTCTTATCTGAAGGACGGCACCTCCGACAGTGCAGCACTCCCTCAGTACTGCACTGGGAGTGTCAGCCTAGATTATGTGTTCAAGTCTGCCGGAGTGGGGTTTGAACCCACAAACCTTCCGACTTAGGAGGCGAGATCACTACCCACTGACTCATGGCTGAGGTGCCAGAGGCCTGCTGGCACTCTGGCACTCTGGAACCCCAGCCCACCCCACCCCACCCCACCATGACTCTGTGGCTAGGAGGGGAGAACATAGGGAGAAAACAAAATGGAACCGTGAGATTCGAAACCAGTGAGAAGCTTTGAGATGCAATTTCCACCACAAAGGGTGACAGGGCTTATTATACTGTCTAATTCTTTCATTAAATCACTGCAGATGTGCAAGGACGGATAGAGGGATTAGTTTCTGCTGGTTATAGCTCCTGTTGCTATGCTGCTTTTCATGGGTGTCAGCGGCAGCCCCATAACATTAACAATGGCCCAGCCAACCAATAAAATAATTGAGAGATAAAGGATGTGCCATTAAGAAGAGTTCCTTGCAAACCGTAAACTGCCCCGTTAATGAAAATTTGTCATTTGTTGACATAGCTGATCACAGAGCAGCAGGTTAATAGTATTAAACTGTCCAAAAACGTCAACTGCAGCAGATCCATTGTCACTTTACTGGCACCTTTGACAGAGCTAAACCAGCTTCTTCCGAGTGTTTCTGGCTTGCAAGCCAGAAACTCGCCGCCAAGCGGAGGCTTTCCTCAGCAGCCAGCTGCTGGAAATGGAGGGCAGCCCAATCGATTTCTTCTTTCTCAAGCCAGTCCCCGCGGTGTCTCGGCAGCAGGGATGTTATCTCCGATGGGACTGCATTCCGCAAGGTTTCACCGCACGTCCCCCTCCCCCCCCCCGGCTCCTCCTGTTCCTGAGCTCCGCCGTCGTGTTGGCAACTCCGGATCAATCGTATTCTGGGAGGTTTCACCACATGACCTCCCACCTCCATCAGTAACGGCGACGGCAGAACCCGCCATCATCCGCGCTCCAGAAGCCGCTCTATCCATCGTGTGGATTGACTGGGGCGCACGTGTCTCCTCCCGGCCATCGGATGCTCAACAAGTCAATCCTTGGGGCAGTCGGCCAATAATGGCAGCTAATGATACCCAGGGTCCTCAGCCCTCCAGCAACCGCTCAATCCATTGGGTGGTTTTAACCGGAGCATGCAGGCGCCAGGGCTGCATTGCGTCCGGGGCGCTTTGCGGACCCACCATTAGTTGGGAGTCTGGCTGGAGTGAAACAGGAGGAAGAAAATGTCCCTATGGTTTATTTCTCGCCCCAGAGTGTCCAGGACATTAATCTTTAATCCCAGGACAATCCTGGAGGATTGGCGACCCCTACCTGGTCGTGTCCAGCCTAGGTACGGTCAGCCCAATCTTTGCATTTATATAGCGCCTTTCACCACCCAAAGCACTTCACAGCCAAGGAAGTACTTTGGAAGTGTAGCTACTGCTGTAATGTAGAGAAACGCAGCAGCCAATTTGAGCGGAGCAAGGTCCCACAAGCAATGAGTTAGTGGTAGATAATCTGTTTTTTGTGTGATGTTGGCTGAGGGATACATATTAGCCAGGACACCGGGGAGAACTCCCCCTGCTCTGCGTAATAGTGCCACGGGCTCTTTCACATCCACCTGAAAGGGCAAGCAGGGCCTCGGTTCAACGTCTGATCTGAAAGAGGGCATCGCTGACAGTGCAGCACTCTCGCAGCACTGCACTGGCGTGTCAGTCTAGATTTTCTGCTTCAAGTTTCCTGGAGTAGGACTTGAACCCACGACCTTCTGACGCAGAGGCGCGAGTGCTACCCACTGAGCCACGGCTGACAGTCTTTGATTAACGTCTGCAGCCACAAAACTCTCGTTGCCATCAACAACAAAGTGGCCATAAGAGCAATAGCCTTTTAAGGGTCGGTAACGAGAACACCCACTCTACAGGGTGGCTCCATAGCTCAGGGGTTAGAGCACTGGTCTTGTTAAACCAGGAGTCATGAGTTCAGATCTCACATGGGCCTCTACAAATTTAGCTTCGGTTTCTGAACTCACCGTTAATTAACAGCTTGTTTACTGATACCTGGGATGGCAGGAATGATGTATGAGGAGAGATTGGGTCGATTGGGCTTATATTCGCTGGAGTTTAGAAGAATGAGAGGGGATCTCATTGAAACTTATAATCATAATCAACTTTTATTGTCATTGTTAGTGCACAAGTGCAGTACAACGAAATGTAGGCTTGCGGCTCCCGAGAGCGTACATTTAGATTAAGGCATTTAAACATTCAACATTCATTTGGCTTGTAATACATTAACATAAACATAACCATAATAAAGTGCATTGGCAGATGTGCAGGCTTTAGAGTTTATTTGTGGAGTTCAGTAGGATGACAGCCCTGGGAAAGAAGCTGTTCCTAAATCTGGTCGTTCGGGTGCGAATGCATCTGTAGCGTCTCCCAGATGGCAGGAGGGCGAACAGACTGTGGCTGGGGTGGGTAGGGTCTTTGATGATGGACCGTGACCTCCGTAAACAGCATTTCTGGTATATGTGCTCTATGGTCGGTAGCCGGGTGCCGGTAATGCGTTGGGCAGTTTTGACTACCCGCTGCAGGGCTTTCTGGTCATAGTAGCTACAGCTGCCATACCATACTGTGATACAGTTAGTCAGGATGCTCTCTATTGTGCAGCGGTAAAAGTTAGAGAGGATCAGGGGTGACAGGTTACATCCCTTCAGCCGCCTTAGGAAATATAGGCGCTGCTGGGCCTTCTTCACCAGAGAGGAGGTATTGAGGGACCAGGAGAGGTCTTCCGTGATGTGGACTCCAAGGAACTTAAAGCTGTCCACCCTTTCCACCACAGCCCCATGGATGTGGATGGGGGTGTGACTTCCACCTTTAGACTTCCTGAAGTCCACAATGATTTCTTTGGTTTTCTTGATGTTAAGGGCCAGGTTGTTATCGGCGCACCACTTCACGAGATGCTGGACCTCCTCCCTGTAGGCTGACTCATCGTTGTTGGTGATCTGGCCTACTACCGTGGTATCATCCGCAAACTTGATGGTGTTGGAACCATGAACAGCCACACAGTCGTGGGTGAAGAGGGAGTAGAGGAGGGGGCTCAGCACACATCCTTGTGGGGCCCCCGTGTTCAGGGTCGGGGGGGGGGGGGCGGGTGTGGTTACCTAATTTGACAGACTGGGGTCTGTTTGTTAGGAAGTCCAGGGTCCAGTTGCAGAGGGAAGTGTTCAGGCCAAGAGTGTGGAGTTTGGTGGCCAGCTTGTTGGGGACGATAGTGTTGAATGCTGAGCTGAAGTCTATGAACAGCATTCTGATGATAAAATTCTAACAGGACTAGACAGACTAGATGCAGGAAGGATGTTCCCGATGGCGGGGGAGTCCAGAACCGGGGGTCACAGTCTAAAGATAAGGGGTAAGCCATTTAGGACAGAGATGAGGAGGAATTTCTTCACCCAGAGAGTGGTGAACCTGTGGAATTCTCTACCACAGAATGCAGTTGAGGCCAATTCATTAAAAATATTCAAGAAGGAGTTAGATATATTTCTTAAGGCTAAAGGGATCAAGGGATATGGGGGGAAAGCAGGGACAGGGTACTGAATTTGGATGATCAGCCAGGATCTCATTAAATGGTGGAACAGGCTTGAGGGGCCGAATGGCCTACTCCTGCTCCTATCTTCTATGTCTATGTTTCTATGTCTGCAACCACAAAACTCTCGTTGCCATCAGCAACAAAGTAGCCATAAGAGCAATAGCCTTTCTTTTAAGGTCCCGTAACGCGAACACCCACTCTGCAAAACACGTCTCTCCACCTCTCGCTACAGCGACAAGATGCAACAAGGCGCTGCATTGGGTACTGTGTGACTTTGCTAATGATTCAGCTAATCGATCTGTTAGAGCTCTGTCTGCTTCGCAACGATCAATTACTGGAATTGTTCTAAGTGTTTCTGAGAACCACTTCTATCCAGAAGAGGTGCATTGATTGTGGGAACCAATACCATAAGAAACAGCAGCAAGTACACTGACATTTGTAGAAATGCTAACATGATATGAGCTGTTGCAGTCTAATCTCCTTGTGTTTATTTCTTAATAGTCTCTGGTGAGGGCCCAGGTAGATACTTCACTCCTAAAGATCTACATGAGAAGGAAAAAAAAAATCAATAGGTAACTATTGACATTATTTCACATCTCCAGGCAAAAGCATACATGTCGGGTCTTCTCTTCACAATACCAAAGATTGATGAGGGACAACCCGAAAAGGGTACGACTTTTGCCTCGCTCCACCAATCCTCTGCCACACAATGGGCTTTACATGACAGTGCGCAATCAGAGCCTCGGCTCAATGAAGCTAGAAATGAGACAAGTAATTGCATCAGGTCACTATTTGAGCACTTGTGTCGGCTGTGGTTCAGTGGGTAGCACTCTCGCCTCTGAGTCAGAAAGTTGTGGGTTCATAGTCCCACTCCAGAGACTTGAGCACAAACAACCAGACTGATGCTCCAGTGCAGTGCTGAGGGAGCGCTGCACTGTCGGAGGTGCCGTCTTTTGGATGAGATGTTAAACCCAGGCCCCTCTCAGGTGGACGTGAAAGATTCCATGGCTGGGGAGTTCTCCCCAGTGTCCTGGTCAATATTTATCCCTATATTTCAGCCGGTGAAGCCTCCTGCTGGACGGGAAAGAAATGTTCTGTTGGGACAAGGTCCTTCCGTTGAATTGAGAAGACAAAATTCTTGCTCTCCGAGTTTGAGGTTGCACACATTTTCGGAGTAACCCGTACAATATCCCAGCAATGTGCCAAAGCTTCCTCTCCCGATCTCACATCAACAATCCCAACCGCACGTGCAGTTTTCCTTTTGCCTACCTATAAAAAAAAACATTCTTCTGGCCTCTGAGTGACGTGACCCAATTAGAGCTGAATTGTGGGCAGTTCGGAGCTCTGGACTCGTACCTACAGGGAAATGGGTTCAGACTGTCTAAACTCATCTCACTTAGAATTCTTAATAGCTGTCAGAAAGGAAGGAAAACCTTAATTCCATCCGTCTCGGATGGATCTGAACCAGGATCCCAGAGGTGAAAGGAACAGAATTGTAGCCAGTGGATTGACTGCACCAAGACTCCTTTTGTTGGATTAGATAGGAAAGTGAAATGCTTGCTAAAGGAGAATGAAGGATCCCATTTCAGCCGTGGCTCAGTGGGCAGCACTCACCTCTGACTCAGAAGGTTGTGGGTTCAAGTCCCGCTCCAGAGATTTGTGCACAAAAATCTAGGCCGACACTCCAGTGCAGTTCTGAGGGAGTGCTGCACTGGCGGAGGTACGGTCTTTCGGATGCGACATTAAACCTGAGAGCCTGCTCTCTCAGGTGAACGTAAAAGATCCCATGGCACTATTTCGAAGTGGTGCAGGGGAGTTATCCCCGGTGTCCTGGGCCAAAATTTATCCCTCAATCAATACAACAAAAGTAGATTATCTGGTCATTATCACACTGCTGTTTGTGGAAGCTTGCTGTGCGCAAATTGGCTGCCACGTTTCCTACATTACAACAGTGACTACGCTTCAAAAAGTACTTCCTTGGCTGTAAAGTGCTTTGGGGAGTCTTGAGGTTGTGAAAGGTGCTGTAGGAATGCAAGTTCTGTCTCTTTATGCACTAGGCTGTGAGCTACCATTCTTACTGAGCACATGTGTTGATTGTGTTGTAATCAGCCATACACTTACATTTAATAAAAGTAGCTTCATTTAACAGTGTCGATTTTGTTTTGTTCCGTTCTGCTGACTTTTTATCAGCGCAGATTCACCAGAATGATACCGGGCTTAGAGGGTTAAACAGGTTGCATAAACTTGGCTTGTTATTCCATAGAGTGCAGAAGATTAAGGAGTGATCTGATTGAGGTGTTTAAAATGTTAAAAGGATTCGATAGAGTAGATACAGAGAAACTATTTCCTCTGATGGGGGAAATCAAGAATGAGGAGACAGAATCTTAAAATTAGAGCTGGGCCATTTAGGAAGAAAATCAGGAAGCACTTTTTCACCTAAAGTGCAGTGGAAATCTGGAATTCTCTCAAGTTTTCCATGACGGAGATCAATAGATTTTTGTTGGGTAAGGGTATCCAGTAATATGGAGCTAAGGCAGGTAAATGGAACTGAGGTACAGATCGTTGTGGGTCAGAAGGTTGTGGGTTCAAGTCCCACTCCAGGGACTTGTGCACATAAAGCTAGGCTGACACTCCAGTGCAGTGCTGAGGGAGCGCTGCACTGGTCGGAGGTGCCGTCTTTCGGGTGAGCCGTTAAACCGAGGCCCCGTCTGCTCTCTCAGATGGGACGTAAAAGATCCCATGGCACTATGTTGAAGAGGAGCAGGGAATTATCCCCACTGTCCTGGGGCCAATATTTATCCCTCAACCAACATCACTAAAACAGATTATCTGGTCATTATCACATTGCTGTGTGCAAATTGGCTGCCGCGTTTCCTACATTACAACAGTGACTACACTCCAAAAAGTACTTCATTGGCTGTAAAGCGCTTTGAGATGTCCAGTGATCGTGAAAGGTGCTATAGAAAGGCAAGTTTTTCTTTCTTTAGTTATAAAAATATTGGACATGGGGAAAAATGGCTGAAGAATCATCCAATCGGATAGTAAAGCTTCGATTCAGTTTCCGATTGGCGTGGGATGGCGGTGCGCTGTGAGGATGGACATGTTAGGCAACCAATAGCGGGAGCACGGGGGCGGGGCAGTTGGAGGCAGGAGGAATTTTTTGAGGATGTAACTGGTAAAATAGATAAGGGAGAACCAGTGGATGTGGTGTATTTGGACTTTCAGAAGGCTTTCGATAAGGTCCCGCATAAGAGATTAGCGTGTAAAGTTAAGGCACATGGGATTGGGGGCAAGGTATTGACTTGGATAGAGAACTGGTTGGCAGATAGAAAGCAAAGAGTTGGAATAAACGGCTCTTTTTCCGAGTGGCAGGCAGTGACCAGTGGGGTACTGCAGGGATCGGTCCTTGGACCCCAGCTATTCACAATATATATTAATGATCTAGACAAGGGAACTAGATGTAATATCTCCAAATTTGCAGACGACACAAAGCTGGGTGGGCGTGTGTGCTGTGAGGAAGATGCCGAGAAACTCCAGGATGATTTGGACAGGTTGGGTGATTGGGCAAAAGCATGGCAGATGCAATATAACGTGGATAAATGTGAGGTTATCCACTTTGGTGGCAAAAACAGGAAGGAAGATTATTATCTGAATGGCAATAGATTGGGAGAAGGGGAAGTCCTTGTGCACCAGTCGCTGAAGGTAAGCATGCAGGTGCAGCAGGCGGTTAAGAAGGCAAATGGTATGTTGGCCTTCGTAGCGAGAGGATTAGAGTGCAGGAACAAGGATGTCTTGCTACAGTTGTACAGGGCCTTGGTGAGACCGCACCTTGAGTATTGTGTGCAGTTTTGGTTGCCTTATCTGAGGAAGGATGTTCTTGCCATGGAAGGAGTTCAGTGAAGATTCACCAGGCTGATACCTGGGATGGCAGGAATGACGTATGAGGAGAGATTGGGTCGATTGGGCTTGTACTCGCTGGAGTTTAGAAGAATGAGAGGGGATCTCATTGAAACTTATAAAATTCTGACAGGACTGGACAGACTAGATGCAGGAAGGATGTTCCCGATGGTCGGGGAGTCCAGAACCAGGGGTCACAGTCTAAGGATAAGGGGTAAGCCATTTAGGACAGAAATGAGGAGGAATTTCTTCACCCAGAGAGTGGTGAACCTGTGGAATTCACTACCACAGAAGGCAATGGAGGCCAATACATTAAATATATTCAAGAAGGAGTTGGATATATTTCTTAAGGCTAAAGGGATCAAGGGGTATGGGGAGAAAGCAGGGACAGGGTACTGAATTTGGATGATCAGCCATGATCTCATTAAATGGCGGAGCAGGCTCGAGGGGCCGAATGGCCTACTCCTGCTCCTATCTTCTATGTTTCTATGTCATGTGACAAAACCTCCAGGAATACGTCCAATCAGGGTTGGCAACTCTATCTCCTGTAACAAAGCTCACAGAGTAAGTGTGGAAGAAAGGAGACCTGAAAGGGAAGGTTTCTCCGAGGCAACAAATTCAACAATATTTTTTACACATATATTATAACTTTATGTTAGTGTATTGATTAGGTTATTGGAGTAGTAATCCAGAGAACGACAGTTCAAATCTCACCACGGCAGTTCGAGAATTTGAATTCGGCTATTAAAATAATCCGGAAATAAAATGCTGGTATCAGTAAAAAGAAAAGTCAGCATGAAGCTGTCGGAAAGCTCTAAGTGGTCCCAGAATCCACAGCCTTGCAATGCAATGTTCTTTCGTGTCCTGTATTCTATGACACCTTGAAATAGGAATTGAGGTCCTGCAACAAGTGGAAAAAGGATTGGAAAGAAAATTCACAACTATGTATAAACACAACAGCAATTGAAGATGAAGATGGTGACCTAATCTCGGGGTCCTGTGTCAACCTGCAGAAGGTGGGCGCTGGAGTGCCGTGGTTATGTTACCGAGCTAGCAATCCAGAGGACGGGAGTTGAAGTTCTGCCGTGGCCGTTTTGAGAATTTTTCAGTTTAAAAAAAAAATGTGGAAATCAAAAAGCTGGTATCGGTAAGTGTGATCACAAAGCCGTTGGATTGTCGTTGAAAACCCAACTGGTTCACCGGCAGCCTTTTAGGGAAGGAAACCTGCCGTCATTACCCAGACTGGCTCCGTGACTCCAGTCCCACACCAGCGTGGTTGACTCTTAACCGCTCTCTGAAGAGACCCAGCAAAAGCCGGTCAGTTGTATCAAATTGCTACATCCGTTCAAGATGAAGGCCCACCACCACCTTCTCAGGGCAACCACACGCACAATAAAATGTCAGCGACGGCCCACATCCCGAGAATTATCCTTCGATTCTTTTCAGACTTGGGTTCTTTAAACAAAGAGCGCCCCACCCCCTTCCCCAGTGACTGTGCTTAGAATCATAAAATGTTACAGCACAAAAAACAAGGCTATTCAACCCATCAAGTCTGCGCCAGTGTTTTGCTCCCAACGAAACACCTAATCCCACTTTCCTGCTCGCTCTCCATACCCTTCAATATTCCTCTCTCAAACAACTATCAAACTCCCTTCAACAATTCTCTACCACACAAGGCAGTTGAGGCCAATTCATTAAATATATTCAAGAAGGAGTTGGATATATTTCTTAAGGCTAAAGGGATCAAGGGATATGGGGAGGAAGCAGAGACAGGGTACAGAATTTGGATGATCAGCCATGATCTCATTAAATGGCAGAGCAGGCTCGAGGGGCTGAATGGCCTACTCCTGCTCCTATCTTCTATGTTTCTATGTAACAATGGTTTGTGACAGAGAATTCCACATCTCAGCCCGTGTGTAAAAAAACAAAAATTCAAACCTCCCCTTTAATTATTTTTGGGATCGTCTTAAATCTGTGCCCCCCGATTACCATCTCACCTACCAGCAGAAATAATCCGTCACTATTTACCCTCTTACCAAATACAGTCCGCTCCAAACAATTCAAAGCTGTTTTCTTTAGTTAAAACAATAAATCAAATCATCCAGTTAATTGAAATGAAACAAGTTTGAATTGTCAGGAGCAGACTGTAGTTTGATTTTTTTTTAAAAAGAGAATGAGACTTCCTGCTTAAGGGATAGGCATCCATGTTAAAAAATGGAGAGGTTTCTTGATCAGTTATTGGTACTGCAATACCAGACCATGCAACACGTGCCGTGACTTTATTCCTGTTTACCAAAGAATTGCTTGGTTGCCAACAGATATTGAAATAAAACAGCTGCCCAGAATGCATGCAGCTCTGACCGGTCCCACGGCAAGGTGAAGCGTCCCTGCGAATGATTAAGGATAAACTCGCTTTGGCAGAAGGAGTAATCCCTTTCCCACTTTCGGCTGGCTCGGGCTGAGTTAGGTGACGAGAGGAATACAATTGGGCCTGCGACTTCCAAGTCAATGAGTGAATTCTGTTTCCTGAGCCACATCACCATCCCAACTGGGGCAGGCAACAAAAAAAATTCTGCCATATTCCAACAAATATGGTTGGTCGGGCAGACAGAAAAACCAATTACAGGAAACTCTCGATTTACCGGCACCTAAATAACCGGAAATCTCTGTTAACCGGCAAAATTCAGGAGTAGGTTCAGGTAAGTTTTACTTCATATTAGTGGCCGTTCCTGGATCTGTGGCCGTGTAACCGGGGTTCCTGCACCTGTTGCTATGCAACAGGGACGCCTGGATCTGTGGCCGGGGTTCCTGCACCTGTTGCTATGCAACAGGGACGCCTGAATCTGTGGCCGGGGTTCCTGCACCTGTTGCTATGCAACAGGGAAGCCTGGATCTGTGGCCGTGTACGGGGCTCTCGTACCTTTTACTATACCTCTCTTTAATCCGGACTTGTTAATAAACCGGCACCACGCCGGTCCCGGATAAAAAAAAAAGAGTTCCCTGTACTATCAAGAAAGATTAAGGAGGCTGGGGACTTTTCCTGTTAAAAAAAAAGGCTGAGGGGTGACCTAATAGAGGTGTTTAAAATGATGAAGGGGTTTGATGAGGTCGACGTAGAGAAGATGATTCCACTTGTGTGTGTGTGAGGGGGGGGGGGGGGGCTATAAATATAAAAGTCACCAATAAATTCAATAAAGAATTCAGGAGGAACTTCTTTACCCAGAGTCGATTTCAAAATTCTCTTCCGCGTTTCCAAATCCCTCCATGGCCTCGCCCCTCCCTATCTCTGTAATCTCCTCCAGCCCCACAACCCCCCTGAGATATCTGCGCTCCTCTAATACTGCCCTCTTGAGCATCCCTGATTATAATCGCTCAACCTTTGGTGGCCGTGCCTTCTGTTCCCGAGGCCCTAAGCTCTGGAATTCCCTGCCTAAACCTCCCCGCCTCGCCACCTCTCTTTCCTCCTTTAAGACGCTCCTTAAAACCTAAATCTTTGACCAAGCTTTCGGTCACCTGCCCTAATTTATCCTTATGTGGCGCGTTGTCAATTTTTTTTTGTCTTATAACACTCCTGTGCAGCGCCTTGGGACGTTAAAGGGCGCTATATAAATAAAAGTTGTTGTTGTTAAAATGTGGAACTTGCTACCACAGGGAACAGTGGAGGCGAATAGCAGAGGTGCCTTTAAGGGGAAGCTAGATAAGTACACGAGGAAGAAAGGGAACAGAAGGGCGCACAGATAGGGCGAGATGAAGTAGGGTGGGAGAAGGCTCGTGTAGGGCATCAACACCTGTTGGGCCGAATGGCCTGTTCCTGTGCTGAACATTCTGTGCAACTAATGTTGGAATCAATTTAGACCATGCCTTCTCCTTACCGCTCTTGGTAATGGCTTGCAGTGGCCGACTTCCATTTATAAATGGTTTTTGATAAAGTTTGAGGTATGTTGTCCATTACCATCAACTAATCATGTTCCAGTAAATAATTTAGATCATTCAATAAAAGTATAAATCGACTATGCTCTCCAGTTTGCAGCCAAAAATTAGGCACTGCTTTGCTTGCAAAGTTTTGACACTCAATAAGCCGGAACGTTGAGATTGGTCAAGTCCCTTCTCTGCCTCAGTCAGATATGCATTGGGTTCCTCCCATTCTAGTTGTGTCAGCCGTGGCTCAGTGGGCAGCACTCTTGCCTCTGGGTCAGAAGGTTGTGGGTTCAAGTCCCACTCCAGGGACTTGAGCACATAAAGCTAGGCTGACACTCCAGTGCAGTGCTGAGGGAGTGCTGCACTGTCAGAGGTGCCGTCTTTCGGATGAGATGTTAAACCGAGGCCCCGTCTGCTCTCTCAGGTGGACGTAAAAGATCCCATGGCACTATTTCGGATAGCAGCGGAGTTATCCCTCGTGTCCTGGCCAATATTTATCCCTCAACTAACATAACAAAAACAGATTATCCGGTCATTATCAAATTGCCATTTGTGGGAGCTTGCTGTGCAAATTGGCTGCTGTGTTTCCTACATTACAACAGTGACTACACTCCAAAAATAAAGTACTTCATTGGCTGTAAAGCGCTTCGAGACGTCCAGTGGTCGTGAAAGGCGCTATATAAATGCAAGTCTTTATTTCTTTTTAGCTCAACAATACCCCGCAACCTCAAACAGGAATGCCCATTAAATCCTGTCACCGCACCGGCACGGCCCTTGTTATTGAGGCTAGTGAGTCAAATTAAATGGGAAGACAGCGAATAATACATTACCGTCACTGCAAAGGAAAATGTGGTAACACCTTTGTATCAGTCACACGATCACTTTCACTGTGGATGGTCTCACAATGAGGTGGAGTAACCAACAGCATGTTACAAGGCTCTGGAGCATGGACAGATATGGTGGAATCACTAGAAATTACCACTGGCAAGATCAGTGCGTTTGGTGCATTGGTCAGCCGTGGCTCAGTGGACAGCGCTCTCTCCTCAGAATCAGAAGGTTGAGAATTCAAGCCCCACTCCAGAGACATGAGCACAACATCCAGGCTGACACTCCAGTGCAGTATCGCGGGAGTGCTGCACCGTCGGAGGTGCTGTCCTTTGGATGAGACGTTAAACCGAGGCCCCGTCTGCGCGCTCTCAGGCGGACCCAAAAAAACCCATGCCACTATTTTGAAGAAGAGCAGGGGCGTGCTCCCTGGTGTCCAATATTTATCCCTCAACCAACATCACTAAAAAACAGATCATCCGGTCATTACCACATTGTTGTTTGTGGGAGCTTGCTGTGCGCAAATTGGCTGCTGTGTTTCCAACAATTACAACAGTGACTGCACTTCAAAAAGTACTTAATTGGCTGTAAAGCGCTTTGGGACATCCTGAGGTCGTGAAAGGCGCTATAGAAATGCAAGTCTTTTTTCTCCTTTCTGCATGGCTTTTGTATTTTATAAGAGAGATTTTTACCCATTTAGTTTAAATGTTCTTCCATTCAGATTATCAACAGTAACCACTTGCCATATAATATTTGTAAATGCTATTCCCCATTTTGTGCTTGTGTGTGTACACAAGTGATAGTGGTGGTGGAGTTGAGGCAAAGGGTTATTTCTGGACTGGAGTCTCTTCCAACTCGAGATCAAGCCCGAGAGGCTATTTGCTGCCTTTGTACAAATAACATTGGTGGACTGACCACATGGAGGAGATGTGGCCCAGGATTGGCATAGACTGCTCGAGCTTTGCTACCTTCTCATTATATAACATAGGCAACAGGCAACAGACATCCGTCCACTGAAATCCTGCCCGAGGCTGCCTGAACTCATTTCACTCTGTGACCCCTTGACAGCAATCAATAAGTGAAAAAAACCTTCATCTCCTTTTTGTTCTGCGGATTCGAACGGAGTCCTCAGATGTGAACGGCTGAAATTAGCATCTTAACCCATCCAGGATGGCAGAAGCAAAAAAAAGTAAGGTGCCAGGGCTTAACTGTGTTGAGCACTGCGAGTGCCATGATCAATGGGCAACCCTTTGGTACCTCAGCCAAGTGGCCATTTACACACACACACACACACACACACACACGTGTTGGCAGGCTATTCAGCTATGAGGAACATCAAACCGATCCTGCCCACACACCCGATGTCTGCACATTATAGCGGGAGTCAATGGACTGGCTGGTTTCTCTTCCCCCGCGCCCCCCACCCCCTCCCACCTCCCAACGCAGGAGAGCTAAAGCCAATAGCCAGAGCCTCCCAACTACAAAGGGTTTCGACCTGAAACGTTGACTCTTATTTCTCTCTCCATGGATGTTGCCTGGCCTGCTGAGTTTTTCCAGCATTTTCTGTTGTTATTTCGGATTTCCAGCATCTGCAGTATTTTGCTATCATCCTCCCAACTACGATCAGCTAACTCCGTGCAGGCCAAGGATCAAGCCCGAGTCATTCCTCCTCGGTACGGCTCTGCCACTCACCGGCCACTGGGCGAACGAATGGGGCTCTTAACCCTTTCAGCGCCGCCTCTGCAAACCCCATTAAAAAATGAACAAACTGCAAACTTTGCAGGGCAAGGACTATTTGAAGATGCTCTACTGCAAATTGGGAAACGTTTAATATTCTGCACAGTCTTCATTCGATATACCTCAATAAATAATTAAAGGGAGTGGGTAGGGATTCCCGGTGCTCAAATAAGGTTACAGTCAGACCCGTCAACAACAACAACCACCTGTATTTATACAGCGCCTTTAAAGTAGTAAAACGTCCCAAGGAGCTTCACAGGAGCGTTATCAAACAAAATCTGACACAGAGCCACAAAAGGAGATAGGAGGACAGAGGTAGGTTTTAAGGAGCGTCTTAATGAGAGTTCACAGAAAGACAGAAATCACAGAAACCCCACAGTGCAGATAGAGGCCATTTCGGCCCATCGAGCCTGCACCGACACATATCCCACCCTATCCCCGTAACCCCACGTATTTAATCCCCCTAACACTAAGGGTCAATTTATCATAGCCAATCAACCTAACCCGCACATCTTTGGACTGTGGGAGGAAACCGGAGCACCCGGAGGAAACCCACGCAAACACGGGGAGAATGTGCAAACTCCACACACAGTCACCCGAGGCCGGATTCGAACCCGGGTCCCTGGCGCTGTGAGGCAACAGTGCTAACCACTATGCCACCGTGCTGCCCCTTAAGAGCCGGAGAGGCTTAGGGAAGGAATTCCAGAGCTTAGGGCCCAGGCAGCTGAAGGCACGTCCGTCAATGGTGGAGCGATTAAAAATCAGGGACGGCAAAAGGACAGAATTGGAGGAGCGCAGAGATCTCGGGGGGGGGGGTTGTAGGGCTGGAGATGGTTACAGAGATAGGGAGGGGGCGAGGCCGCGGAGGGATTTGAAAACAACGATGAGAATTTTAAAATCAGGCCCGTCAGAGATGCAGGTAGGTGTCCCTTCCCCTAAAAAGGGTCAGGTGGTGGAGTCTGTGAAGACCGAGTCCATGCGCCAACAACGCCGTGGGCCACAGACACAATATGCCAAGGGGCTGGAACTCCATCGTGATGGAAGACGTGAAACAGCCCGATTGCCGTCGAGAATCCTCTGCTCGTCGTCACTCTCCGGAAACAGGACAAGTGCAAAGATCGCAACATGGAGCAGCAAGCAGCTTTCAGTCGGCTTCAGAAACAACAAAGCGGAAATACCATCTCCGAGTAAAGATCGCAGGGTGCATTTTTAAAGTTTGGATTCTGAGTGAACGGATTAAATCCGTCCCGCGCACAATTTCTTCCATTTAAATTCGGCCGTTAAGACGGCAATGAATTCTACAATTTGTTCACTTGCCCCAGCGCCATTCTCATTCTGTCCCCACCTTTCCAATAGATCAGTGAATTCACAGTGCTTTAAAAAATATTTTTTCTTTCTAAAAGTTCAAATCACTTGGCAACATGTTAAATGTAAATGTCAGTTAAATCATCCTGGAGTGGGCTTGGAGGGGGGGGGGCACGAAAGAGGCAGAAAGTGGCGTGGGCCATTCGCCGTGCAGTGATGTCAGACGCTAGCGACGCGGTGGCATTTTGTTTGGCGACACATTAACGTGTTTTGATGCAGTTTATGCCAACTTGTCAAGTGTTTGGGCAAACAAACAATCCCCCTCCCCCCACCCTCCCAAAAAAAGGGAGAGAGAAGGGTTTGCAAAACGCCTCTGAATAAAGGAGGCGTCCTGTTAATTTAGTGTGGTGTCCTTTCTCTGTTGTACAGGTATTAATCAGGGCCCCCAGCAAAGGGTTGAGGGGTGAGGTCGGCAGGGCAAACAGAAACACACTTATTTTTTTACTTTCGCCTTGCTGAATTCCCCCAGACCTAATTTGGCACGATACACTGGGCGACTCGCTTCCGCGATCACAATGGCCACTGAGCCCCATTCTACACTGCCTTTAAGTCCGTCACTCAATGACTAATCAGATTAAAGTATTTAGAAATGATGGTTCCCCCACTCCATTCAGCCTGCCCTTCAGAAGCAAGTCTCCGAAGCCTAAAAGCATCTGAATGCTTCCCCGCCTCTGGCTATTACCTCATCTTCCCCCCTGCTTTGTCCCACGTCGCCGTGGCAACCAGCCGGCGGCGCGGCTAAACACCGGCACGCCGTCTCGTTGACCCTGCTTTTGAGTGCTACATGCTGTCGCCCACACGGAGGGCATGGGTGCACTTTCACACAGAGGAGGGTGAGGCCAGCTTTGAAAAGTAATGAGGGAAGCGCTGCACGCTTTTCATTTCGCAAGAAACACAACAGTGTCTTATCTGTGGGCCCTTGGCAGGCTCCAGCCCCGGTGAAAACTCAAAAGTAAAACATGTTAGTGTGGCACTGAAGCGATGGTGTGAATCATTGGCACACGGCGCGCAATCTGATCATTATTGTTTTCACTCAAAGTTACTTTGCACCACTTTGCAAAACAGTTTGCTGCTGATTTTTAAGCAAAGATGTCATTTTCTTATTGGCCATACTTTAAAAAAAAAATATCCATCATCCTCAGTTTATCTATGAGGTAGACATCAAAACTATTTATAGGGTCCCCCATATATTTCATTGTACAGTACTGCGGTGAAACCAATGAGATCGGCCGTTATTTCAATTGTCCTTTTATTAAAGGCACAGTATAACACTCACTGGTTTGATTTGAAAAAGGTTTGATAGAAGGTTTAATGTGCCTCGTAAAAAGTTGAAGCTGGCTTTCTGGTGTGGGGAGGTTGCCTGCAGATTTTTTTTGAAACTGAAAAGGCGGCTTTTGAAAAAGCTCTTTCCTCGGCTAATTTTTACCCCTCCTCTTCGGAAGGCGCTGGCTCCTTACTGGAGTTGGAGGGGGTGGGGGGTGGTTGCGGGAACGCGTGGCGGGGACAGGGACCCTAAAAAGTGCTCCGGCCCCACACCCAAGTGGCCATCGTTCATGAGTGAGCCTACAGCGATGAGGAGTTGGAACCCTGGCTGGTTCCCACGGCTTCAATACGGGAGAGGGGAAGGGGGAAAAGGTCAGTTGTAACCTCCGCCCCTACTGGGATCTAACTCAGTGCAGGGGAGTGATGGTCTATAGCAATCAACGCTCCCGCTAAGCCGCGCGGCGGTCTGGTGGTCCCGCGCAGGCCTCTCGCCAGCTTTTACAATCGCTCACACATTGGCGGCCGTGCCTCCTGTTGCCTAGGCCCTAAGCTCTGGAATTCCCTGCCTAAACCTCTCCGCCTCGCTACCCCTCTTTCCTCCTTTAAGACGCTCCTTAAAACCTCCCTCTTTGACCAAGCCTTTGGTCACCTGCCCTAATTTATCCTCATGTGGATCGGTGTCAAATTCTTTGTCTTAAAATACTCCTGTGCAGCGCCTTGGGACGTTTTACTACGTTAAAGGCGCTATACAAATACAAGTTGTTGTTGATGAAGAAACTGCGTGCGCACACGCACGCAAAAATTTGAATGGACCGCGCAGCCAGTTAAAGGGACCGTACATGAAAGAAAATCAGCAGGAACATCGATAGCAATCCTCTGCTTTTTGTATGAATTTTTTTAAACATAAAATGTGAACAAAATTGGGAACTTGACCACTCGAGAACAACAGGAATCGTAAAAAAAAGACTAAAATATTCTAATCAGGGCAAAAACCCAGCCCAGCATATTATCTCATTGCTAATTTTTTTTTTTAATTATCGAGTATCACAGTCGCACCACCTTTTTTTTTTCCAGCATGGGATGTCAAACGTGTTCCGTCAATGAAAAGCCTGGGATTGCACTGGGCTTTGTGCCAAATCCCCGCTTGCTAATACTGCATGTAGCAAAATGTCATCGAACGGAGTGCAAAACAGAAAGGAGAGAGGGACACGAAAAAAAAAAATCTATTTAATTCGCCTACCAAGGTGCGAAGCACTAATACTGGCATTGAGAATCGGTCCAAAAATGATTTTAAATATATATATTTTTTTTTAATTTAAGTTTTGTTTCCCCACCCCCTTTGTGAAAAAAAAATCAAATTGAAAAGGGGCTGAAAGTTCTCCCCAATGCTAAATGAGAGCATGCCTGTTTTAAGCTATACTTAAACAACCCACTAACAAAATTCCAACTGCACGCAGCTTTGAAACCTGCGGTTTCTGAAAATGCGATTTTGTTCACACATTAATAATAATGGCATATTCTCACAGATCGTTCAAAGGGGAAACGTCCGCCGCTTAAAATTAAGAACAACGTTGCAGGTGTAACGTAAGCACAGAATCAGAACGATACGATTTTTTTTTATTAAATCACTAGAAGTGGCAGGAGCTGATCCCCAGGCTGGCTTGATGGTACGAAGCAGCCCAGAGACCGAGTGGAAGGTGTCCTGCAACCAGTTGGACTGGGGGCTACACAGGGCAAAATACCGCCCCCCCCCCAACCACCATCCAATAATTTTAAGGGGAAAATCAGTGCAAGTACGAGATGGAAAATTCAAGCCTTACACATTTTTCTTGATGCTAAAATTACCAACAAGAGGAATTTCAACACCACTTTGTTAAAAGCTTCAAGATAAAATGTTATAAACTTAAAATGTTATATATTTATATTGCATACACACACACCGCTCAAAAGGAAATAAAGTTACATTAAATGATTAAATTTACATTTAAAAAAACAAAAAACATGCAGCCCTTTAAATAATTGGTAATGAAAATTAAATCTTAAGAAATGCATTAGGTAAGATTACAACCTACTACAGTTATGAATAGCACTGGTTAAAAAAAGAATCCTCAAAAAAAAACTCAACTCTGTCCCTGCGATGGTATCAGTACGAAACGTTATCTCATCTTTATTTCAAAGCTCCTTAAAAATTCCATTACGGCTTCGGAATATGTATCAAATATACTGTATGTATATATAATCGCAGAAACTTAATGGAGATACATTTTTTATGGCCTTCATCATTCGAGGCCAAGACAAAAGGGGCAGAGACTCACTGAAGCTAGCCCCTTTCAAAAATCACATCTCCCAACCATCAGTTGTCCTCATCGATATTTCCCAGGATTTAACAGCGACTTCAAGAAACAATCAACGTCTTGACCAAGTGACTACATTCCAAGTCGCAAATCGAATCAATTAAAAAAAACACACATCCACCTCAAATAATTAACTCAATTTAAATACACACAGAACTCAAAAGTTTAATCTTAAAAAGATTAAACAGCAAGTGGAAGATATTTTTTTAAAATTAAACATGGTGTAATCATTTGAAGGCTTCGAATTATTTTAAATGTAGCCGCACCAAATTAAATCGGAGAAGAATTTTTATTTAACAAGAACTGTCTTTCAGGCTCAGAAAAAAAAATAGGAAGTTGGAGAAATTCGAGAGTAAATTTTCCTTCTAATTACACCAGTTTATGTATATCTTCTTGTTTCGATCGTAAATATTACATAGTGTGTAAATATTATGTACAGTGAAGAAAGTATATTTTAGTCATGAAAAATACTGCTGCTTGTAACGAGGTACTTTGGTGTAAGTAATGGGGAGATTTTAATAATATTTTTTTAAAACTTATTTTGCTACAAATATATTTTCCAACTGTCCCTGCTCTTTTTTCCCCCTCAAGTAGAATTTTGTTTCAATACGAAGATATAATTTAAAAATAAAAAGAGAGAAATGTGAAACTCTATTCCTGATCATTTGACCCCGGAAAGGAACAGAATCCTGCTGTAAGAGGGTTCCAAGTCGTTCCCACTTCTCGATGTCTCGTCTCCATTTAGAATAAACGAGAAGGGGAAATTTCCGCTCATTCAGTGGGGCCTGACCAAAAAATAAAATCCAACACAAAAGACAGTGTCGAACCCAAACTATGGTGCTGGAGACAAATGTGCGGCTTTTTCTCCCCCCCAGGAAGACACACTACTAAAATAAGTGCACCCCCGAAAGATTTAGGACATTTTGGGGAATAAAAATAAAGACATCAGCCAGTTGTGACTGCAGAGGGATTTATTAACTGCAGTATAAGGTACTTTCCAATTGCAAGACTCAGCTTTACTGATATTAAACGTCCAGCTGTTTCACTCTCAATGTTTCTTTCATTACCTCCAGCCCAATACACACCTCATCTCCTAAATATGATACTTAAGAATATTAATTTTCTTGATACAAAGTGTTATTTTAACAAAAGCTACAAGAGAGAACTTGCGGCTAGTTATTTCCCAAAACATGCGAAGTGGTACCATCTGGCATCAGAGCGAAGTGCGAATGATTGAGACTTTTACAGAGAAAGGAAGTGAATTTGTTCCTCCGCGCACATTTTTTTTTGTTTCTTTTCGGCATCGAAACCGTTTGGCAATGCAGACCCAAAATAATGCTTTGTGCTGGGAGGCACTTCCCAGCTTCCTAAATGTCTGGGGTGGTTGGCGGGGGGGGGGGGGGGGGGGGGAAATTAAATGATTGGCGTCGTTCACAAGGGGCCCACAGCTTATTGCTTTTTAAGCTTTTTTCACCCCCACCCCGCCTTTTCTTCTAAATGCCGACTCTTTTTGTTGTAAGCAAGCAGGGGCTGCTCGCCCTTAGAGCTGGGCACGGTGTGATTCCAGCCACAAGCTGCCGGCCGGTCTAATGGCTCCATTATCTCCGAAATGCTGGGTGTCAGGCACTGTGTCGGAGGACGCTCCGAGCTCCCTTCCATTCCACCCGCTTCCTTTCTTATTTTCTTTTGGCCACTTTACCCGTTGTATTATTGTTTTTCTGCAGAAGCCAAGGAGAAAAGGGGGGGGGGGGGGATAAAATTTGAAACCCGAGTCTTGAATTTTATTTTAAAAAGGTGACGAGAGTCGGCTAAGAGTTAACTCGCATTTGAACTTCTCGCCGTGCATGGAAACAGCATGTCCAGATAGACTGGAAGTGACTGACCATGAGATAATGGTGAAATATAAACTCATCCCGATTTTTAAAAAAAAGACTCCTATATCATGACACGTTCAAATTCTTTTCCTGCAATCAAATTCAAATGTGCTAAATATATTTGCACCCTTTAATAATAATAAAACCATCCTTTTTTGGGGGAAAAAAATATATATAAATGATATAACTTTGAGCTCAACAATTAACAACTCGTCCAGCCGAGTGAGACGAGAATATTTAGCAAGGGAGCAGTGGGAGACGGCTTGCTCCAATGGACCGGTGAATGCGTATTCAGTGCCTGCGGAAAACCTTCTCGTGTGGATAAGGTAGAGCGAGTCCGTTTTATTTATTTGTTTCTGAAGCTTCTATTACAGTGACATTTTGTCTGCTGCTGTTTTTTTAAATATATATATATATATATATATATATACACACACACATATAAAATCTGCGAGCCAGCGAACACAGTCTGTCTGGTTTGCTGACCCTTATCCGGCCGAATGTCAATTTCATGCTCCGCTCCCTCGCTCATTCATTTTGGTGAGTTTCCAACAAAAAAAAAGCAGAATTACGTCCGATTAAACTAATTGAGAGAGAGAAAAAAAATCCCTGCCGTTTGGTTAAGTGGTTTCTATCTAGTGGGGCCGTGCCCAGAGCGCAGCGCTCAAAAAAGGGGTTCAAGTCCCTTCTCCTTTTGGCCGCACGAGCCGATTTCAACCTTTGCACTGAAGATTTTTGCTTCGTAGTCAAAATTAGCCGCAACCTGAAAGTGTTGGAAGGCAAATTTCCAGCCCAATCATGAACTCCGACAGGGGTGAATCCAAACACAACTCCAATCCAGGAATTAGAATTCCAAAAGGTACCATTTCCCTCACTCCCCTTACACAGAAGTCCGACTCCTAGCCTTAGAATTAAATGTACCATTCCCCTTCGTATCCGCGCCCCCCCCCACCAATCCTCCCAGTGATCAATGCAGAACAGTTTCTTGGCAAATTAGTTATGCGTTGACGAGCTCCAAGAAACTCGGAAGAGTTCGCTAGTTTCTTGGAAGCTGATTAAGAGCCAACTTGGCTTAATAAAGCAAAACTAACAAAACGCAAATTTACAAGTTGCGCACAAACATACTGCCTAATTACCAAATTACCTCCAGGTGCCATTAAACACGAAGCAATAAAGAAATACTGAATAAACCGTTTGACAAACTGCTGGTTGGGGTCGCGTTGTGAAGGTACAGGAGGCTGCACATACACAAAGCAGTGGTATAATCAACATTTAATGTCAGAGGTCACAACATTGGCTGAACCTTTAACCCAGCTTTATGTATGACCTGTTGTCAATTGACCTGAACTCAGATTAGTTTAGCTGGGTGCACCCGGACAAGATAAAACGTAAGCTTGTACAAGCTGGTCGAGGACTTGTGTCAGGGTCACGTCTCTCACACACAGTATTTCTGAGACGTCACAGAGTCCTGCAGAACCTGCTTCCGACAAGCTCACTTCAAATTGACTTCATGGCAAGCGTTTCTGTGGCAGTCCCAAAAAAAAAAAGCAAGCAATGCACTTGGCAAGTAGCCGCAGCCTTGTTACAAATCCGATTCTGCCACTGGATCGATTATCAAGTGGTGGCCAAAGCCTGAGGAACGAACACCAGCTTCTGACTGCTACATATTTACATCTGAAGTCACAGAAGAAATGGTAGGCAGGAGAAAAAAAGACAAACGAGAGAGAGAGAAAAAAAAAATTGGAACTTTGCAAGTGTAATCGCAGCCACAGATCCAGCTGCCACACTTGGATCAGCGTCAACCCACAACACGGGCCAATCTCTCTATTAAAACAAACCTGAAGGAATGCTGAATAAAGACGGCAGCTTTCGCCTTTGTGATTTTTATTCAATTAGAAAAGCAAGATGTGCTGAAGCAGTAAACCGTTTTATAATTGATCCGTGATTTATGCAGGCTTTTAAATTCGCATCCCTTTCCCAAAAAGGCACATTTTATTTAGTTTGTACTTTTTTTCCCCCAACTCCTTTTTTTTTTGTACAGTACTTTTATTTTAAAATTTCTCCTGAAAAAATAATGTTTTTCCAAAATATTTCTGTCCCGTTATTAAATAGTTGTTCCTCTCTCCTTCGCCTCGGTTCCTGTCATTTTGCGATGACAATGTTGCTGTGCGGAGGGCAGCCTATGGTTCCTACTGCTGGGACGCTAGCTTTGATTATTTGTTCACCTGAGAGCAGACGGGGCCTCGGTTTAAAGTCTCATCCGAAAGACGGCACCTCTGACAGTGCAGCACTCCCTGGAGTGACAGCCTAGATTTTGTGCTCCGGTGTCTGGAGTGGGGCTGTGAACCCACAACCTTCCGACTCAGAGGCGACAACTGAGCCACAGCTGACACACATTTTGCTGCTAATCTCACACAGTGCCACCTCAATCCAATTGTGTTTCTCACACAACACACAGTAAAACCTGAAAATGCTGGAAATACTCAGCAGGTCAGGCAGCATCTGCGGAGAGAGAAACAGAGTCAGCGTTTCAGATCGGTGACCTGGAAAAAGTTAGAGATGTCAGAGATTTTAATCAGGTGCAGAGCTAGGGAAAGGGGGGGGGCGGGGGGGGAGGAATGAACAAAAGGGACGGTCTGTGATGGGGTGGAAGGCTGGAGCGGTTAAATGACATAAGGGATGATGGTGCAAGGCAAAAGGAGATGGTAATGGGACAAGAAACAAAAGATGAGTCTAGAGGAGGTGTAAATGAGAATGGCAGAATCATCAACAGCAGCCATGTGGAAAAAATAGGGGCAGAGGTTATGGTCTGAAATTGTTGAACTCAATGTTAAGTCCAGAAGGCTGTAAAGTGCCTAATCGAAAGATGAGGTGCTGTTCCTCGAGCTTACGTTGAGCTTCGTTGGAGCAGTGTAAGAGGCCGAGGACCGAGAGGTCAGAGTGGGAGTGGAGCGGAGAATTAAAATGACAGGCGACCGGAAGCTCGGGGTCACGCTTACGGACTGAACGGAGGTGTTCCGCAAAGTTGTCACCCAATCTGCGTTTGGTCTCCCCAATGTAGGGGTGACCTTTTCCTTTGTACTATCATCCCTTTAATCTTTTAATCTCGCCCGTCTTCCACCCTATCACAGACCTTCCCTTTTGTTCTTTGCCCCCCCCCCCAACTTTCCCTGCCCCGGCACCTGCCTAAAATCTGTTACATCTCTAACTTTTTCCCAGTTCGGACGTTAACTCTTTTTTTCTCTACAGATGCTGCTTGACTGCTGAGTATTTCCAGCATTTTCTGTTTCTATTTCAGATTTCCAGCATCTGCGGTATTTTGCTTTTGTACACAGCAAAACCTGTTGGATTCAACCTCTCCACAAAATAGCAAAACATAAAATGCTATCTAGCAGTACAGTCAGAAATATAATAAGAACCTGCACGACTTAAGACTCCAATTTTCTGCCTGAATTTTCTCTGGTCAATAATACATCGCCTTATTGCACAACCTACAGCCCAAATCCAGTTTATGTTATTTGTCTTCCGGTTCATGGCCGGGACAGTACTGGACTAGATAGGCAAGGCCAGAACTTTAAGAACTCCCTATTATCCGCCAATTTACATTATAAGAACATAAGAAATAGGAGCAGGAGTCGGCCATCTGGCCCTTCGAGCCTGCTCCGCCATTCAATGAGATCATGGCTGATCTTCTACATCAACTCCACTTTCCTGCACTATCCCCATATCCCTCGATTCCCTTAATATCCAAAAATCTATCGCTCTCTGTCCTGAATATACTCAACGACTGAGCCTCCACAGCCCTCTGGGGTAGAGAATTCCAAAGATTCACCACCCTCCGAGTGAAGAAATTTCTCCTTATCTCAGTCCTAAATGGCCAACCCCTTATTCTGAGACTGTGACCCCTGGTTCTAGACTCCCCAGCCAAGGGAAACATCCTCCCTGCATCTACCCTGTCAATCCCTGTAAAAATTTTGTATGTTTCAATGAGATCACCTCTCATTCTTCTAAACTCTAGAGAGAATATAGGCCTAGTCTACTCAATCTCTCCTCATAGGACAATCCCCCCATCCCAGGAATCAGTCTGGTGAACCTTCGTTGCACTCCCTCTATGGCAAGTATATCCTTCCTTAGGTAAGGAGACCAAAACTGTACACAATACTCCAGGTGTGGTCTCACCAGGGCCCTATATAATTGTAGTAAGATGTCTTTACTCTTACTCTCAAATCCTCTTGTAATAAAGGCCAACATACCATTTGCTTTCCTAATTGCTTGCTGTACCTGCATGTTAACTTTCAGTGATTCGTGTACAAGGGCACCCAGGTCCCTCTGAACACCAACATTTCCCAATCTCTCGCCATTTAAAAAATACTCCGCTTTTCTATTTTTCCTCCTGGTCCCCTCTGTGATGGCAGCTAATGGAATGTTCCATAGAATCTTACAGCATTGAAGGAGGCCATTCAGCCCACTGTGCCTGTGCCGGCTCTTTGAAAGAGCTATCCAATTAATCCCACTCCCATGTCCCATTATGCTTGTGGGTATGTTTTTGGTTAAGTGCAGTGACATTATAGAGAAATGTGGGAAGATTTCTTCTAGTCAGGGTTTCTAATGAAATTGCAAATGTGCTGTTAACCAGATATATTGACGAGTGGAAATGTTCCAGAACTCATTTACGATGTTGTGACATAGCGACCAGAGGCAGTCGCCCTCACTGGAGTATAATGCACTCCAACAGATCATTCCTTCATCGTCACTGGGTCAAAACCCTCGAACTCCCTACCCAACAGCACATCCCGAGAACGAATATATAAAAATATAGATTTTTTTATTCATTCACTGGATGTGGACGTCGCTGGCAAGGCTAGAATTTATTGCCCATCCCTAGTAGCCCTCGAGAAGGTGGTGGTGAGCCGCCTTCTTGAACCGCTGCAGTTCGTGTGGTGAAGGTGCTCCCACAGTGCTGTTGGGGAGGGAGTTCCAGGATTTTGACCCAGTGACGATGAAGGAAGGGCAATATATTCCCAAGTCAGGATGGTGTGTGACTTGGAGGGGAACTTGGAGGTGGTGGTGTTCCCATGCGCCTGCTGCCCTTGTCCTTCTAGGTGGAAGAGGTCGCGGGTTTGGGAGGTGCGGTCAAAGAAATATATATTTCTACAAATCTACAAGCCTTGGCAATCCAGCCCATGAAATTTAGTTCCATTTGTATTTATGTTTTTTTTTTAAAATCATTGCTTTGTCCTGCTTGAATTTTATCACCCAAGTGGTTTGAAAAGGGCTGGTTTTAGTGCGGTTGCCTCAGCGATGGATAAATGCCAAATCGGAACACCAAAAATCGGTCAAGATCAGCAACTTGAGAGATGCGCAATCTAATGGGAACATGGGTTTACATGTGGCTCGAGTGCCGCCACTTAAGTGGCCCATAAAAAGCTCGAGGACACTCATAATAGTATCAGGCTCCCAAACGCATCCTTCAGATCCAAGAGGATAAACTACAGTCAGATTATGGATTATTCTCCAAGTAAAAAAATCTCAGAGATATTCAATATAGTTTATCCTCATCTCTTTGATTTGTTATTTGAAGGAACCATTGTTTCTAAACGTTGGCCCTGCAAAGCAGTTCTTTGGCCTGCCTTCGTGTTTTGGTTTCCGCTAACGTTCCTTCAGGAGCCCAGCGGTAACCTCAAGGTCTGGACAACAAGCAGTTTCCTTTTTTTAGGTTTCACTTTGATAATCTATCCGCTAATGGACTCATTCAAAACTTGAAGGTGTCGGCTGTGGCTCAGTGGCTGCACTCTCACCTCTGACTCTAAAGGTCATGGGTTCAAGTCCCACTCCACAGACCCAAGCACATAATCTAGGCCGACACTCCAGTGCAGTACTGAGGGAGCCCTGCACTGTCGCAGGTGCCGTCTTTCGGATGAGGCGTTAAACCGAGGCCCCGTCTACCCTCTCAGGTAAATGATCCCACAACACTATATCGAAGATGAAATATTTATCACTCAACCAACATCACTGAAAAACAGATTATCTGATCATTATCACATTCCTGTTTGTGGGAGTTTGCTGTGCGCAAATTGGCTGCTGCGTTTCCTACACCGCTATTCAAATATACTTTATTTGCCTCTTAAAAGTGCTTTGGGATGTCCAGAGGTTATGAATGATGTTATATAAATGCAAGTCTTTCTTTGAAATTTTACAAATCCAAAAAGACTACAAACCGGAAGCAATGAAATTGAGCCGAGTGAGCCTGAAACTGAACAGGATTGATAAGGCAATATGACCTGCTGAAGCTGTACTGCCATCGTAGCAATGTGGTTTCAAACTCTTCCAAGGGGGCGGGACGGGGAATAACTGCCCCAGTCCCGAGGACCCAAGGATCCAGTGTCAGCTGCCCAAAGGAAAACAGCACTAACGTTGCAAAAATTGTTGTTTTATTTAAAATATTACTACGCAGCAACAGAAACACTATGTATTAGTAAGTCTGCAAATACAGCAATCCAAGAATGGATTGAGAGCAATCTGCTGCCCTCGGGGAGTTTGGAACCTTGTGTTGTCGGGCGAGATTGAAGTCAACAGGTTAACCTGCAGTCTGACATCTGGAGAAACAGCAGGCGTGGACGGTCCCTGCCCCCCATCTCATCACGGTCGCTTCGGCGGGACCGCAGACATGCCACAGCTAGATGCAGCGGGCTCGCTGGCTGATGCATCTTATGTAACACCAAAAGCAATACTTGGGAGTAAAGGGATTAGAGGGTGGGCAAGAGGTGCCGGCGAAGGGTTGGCAATCTGATGACGTGCATGGCTGTGGTTATAGTGTACGACCTGCCCGATACCAGTAACTGCAGAGAGTGCGAATCACAGCCAACACGACCGGTGTCATATGATCGGCTGGGAACACCAGGAGAGAGCTTTGAGCAGGTACGGGTTAAACTTAAAACTCCTTTCCCCTTTCTCGAAACACACACACACACACACAGTCTGCAGCCAGTTTATAAAGATATTTCAAAAAAGATATAAAGGGGTTCCAACGGACCACCTCTGGACACCTCATGAACCCAGCTACACACCAGACTGGGGCCATACTCCACACCTGGGGCTGGAGAGGGCAGTGACCTGCTTTAGCGTACAGTCCTCATTCAGACCGAGACCTGCTCTGGCACCATCCTGCCAATTGTGCACGGATGCGTGGCGGAAACTAGACGTGGCAGTATAACTGCGCGCCAACAGTGCCCCTTCCTGGTGCGGCTGCACTCTGCATTAAGCAAATGTGTGTATCCCCATCCAATTAAAGTTATCACACGAATCCATGAACTTGGCTAATGGGCAACAGTCCACAAGTACATTGCTGTACACACACTGCAATCCACTCCCTATTCAGCCAATAGTGTGGAATGGGGGGGGGGGGGGGCGACAAGAATAATTAGCTCCCTCCTCCTACACATGCACTTTGTATCCAGTTCCTATCTATCAAGCTTTAACTTAACAAATTAACAGGAGCTACTGAGTCAAAATTAAACCATTTGACATGAAAATGCTCCAGCCCCAAAGTCCTTGGCTATTTTCTGTTCCTACCATTTAAATAAAAAGCCTACACCTACAGGTAGTGGCCATTCGGCCCATCATGACAGTGCCGGCTCTTTGAAAGAGCTACCGTTTAATCCCACTGCCCGCAATGTTCCCTGTAAGCTACACTTTGTTCTGCGCGGACTGTTTCTGTTACTGCGCGGTCCCTTTAAATCTCTACACATGGGCGATACCGACAACGGAAAAGCCGGCGAGGGGCCTGCGCAGGACCCTTCCCCATTAACACTGCGCCCCCTGCGCCTTCCCCACAGCCCTGCAATTATCTCCCCTTCAAGTATTTATCCCAATTCCCTTCTGAAAGTTACGAATGAATCTGCTCCCACCTCCCTTACAGGCAGCGCATTCCAGATCACAACAACTCGCTGCGGAAAGATATTTTCCCCTCATCTCACCTCTGGTTCTTTTGACTTAATTATGCCTTTTCTTTTTTGAGGGACACAGGCAGACACTTGATAATCTCCATTACCTGGGGTGGGGGGGGGGGGGGGGAGCAGCGGGGAAGCAAGAAGGGAGAGAGAGTGTGAGAGAGCGCGAGACAGAGAGTGATATCGCAGACGCTCAGGTCCGTAGAATTCTGCCAGTTTGCAGCAAATAGCTACATTGAGTCCGACCGCCATCGAATTTGGCACTAGGCTCCGTGAATTTTGCTTTGTTAGGAAATCAGTGTTTCAGAACCTTGTGCGTGTATTCAATTAGAAGAACACGCTTAATGTTTCTCCTGGGCACAGATAATGGAGTTCTATTCTCAGTGAAAGTTTACAACAATGCAGACAGATATTACGCAGATATTTGAGTAATTCATAGCCTCGGTCCCATGCCTGTAAACATATTAGAGGGAGTTGGGGATTCGGTTTTATTAACTATAAAAACCACCAGACTCCATTTCCCCAATCAGTAATCTACAGCAAAAATTTACGCAGCTTGAAAGGCTTTACGAAGCTTTCTTAGCGACGGAACAGAATCTCCTGATTTATATATCTCCTTTTTAAACTTTAAAAGTTACATTGTTTAACCACTCAAGTGGCTTGCAAGCCAGATTTTGTGAACAGCAGTGTGAAGAGAAGGGGAGGTTTGATCAAGAGGTTTCAAATCATGAAGGGTCCAATAGAGTAAATAAAGAGAAACCGTTTCCCAGTGGCTGAAGGGTCGATAACCAAAGGACACTTAAGGTGATTGGCAAAAGAACCAGAGGCGACATGAGGAAAAACATTTTTATGCAACGAGTGGTTAGGATTTGGAATGCACTGCCCGATAGGGCGGTGGATACAGATTCAACAGTAGACTTCAAAAAGGAAATTGGATAAATACTTGAGGGAGAAAAAATTGCAGGGATATGGGGAAAGAGCGGGACTAACTGGATGGTTCTCCGAAAGAGCTGGCGCAGACTCAATGGGCCAAACGGCCTTCTTCTGTGCTGTACTAATCTATGGTGATGTGATGACATCATTGCATCACTCACTAATTTGCCAGCCAGGTACAAAATTGAAAAAGATGAACAGGCGAATGCTAGAGAGGGTTGTCAACCCTCCAGGATTGCCCCGGAGTCTCCAGGAATTGAACATTAATCTCCAGGATGTTGCAGCAAACAACCAGAGAGAAAAATAATTGGGGCATTTTTTTTAATTTTTTTTTAAATTGTGTTATTCCCCCCCATTCTCGTTGAACACTTCTGTTTAATGGTTACAAAAATATTGGAGATGGGGGGGGGGGGGTAAAAAGGCCGTTTGACTGACAGTCAAGATTTCAATTGGGTAACCGAGTCTTTTCACTTTACAATAGACCGTGGGAAGGCGCAGCGCCGTGAGAATCGACGTTTTGGGTGACCAATGGCGGGAGTGTAGGGGGCGGGGCAGTTAGAGGTCATGTGATGAACCCTCCAGGAAGCCATTCAACCACAGTTGGCAACCCTAATGCTAGAGGTCTGAAATATGAGAATGCTCAAAAAGAACAGCGGGGCAATCGGCATCAGAAAGAGACGATAGCTTAACGTTTCTGCTTGGCCTTCATCACCCCCCCACCACCATCCCCTCCCCACCCACCCACTTCCCCTCCCCTTCAGATGCCGGTCAGCCTGCTGTACATTTCTGACATTTTTTGTGTTCTTAATCAGTGACGTTGTTGAATTCAAAACTAAAAGCGAGGCAGAGGGGGAAGGCAATTTGCGATGTCTCTTCTGCATTAGATAAAAGTCTGGTCCAGTGTGAACTCCTTGCCTCAGCCAAAAGGGAAAGGAGGTGACCGAAGTAGGGTAGGCCCAACTCTTCCAGACACTCAGCATTAGGGGATTTTCAGGCAGGCCAAGAGTTTAATGTTTAAAACTGTAGCTATTTAAAAAAAAAAAATTTTATAAACAAAGTGGGGTAATTGTCGGGTTTCACAACCAGTATGGACCAGGCGCAACCACGAGGTGGAGATAGGGCTATTGCACCTTAGCCACGATCTTCCCCCTTCACCAGTAGCAAGGCCCCCACTCCCGCAGTGCAGCCTTGTATGTCTGGTTCTGTCATTTTGAATGATTTCGCCTTCATAAACCCAAGAAAGGTGCCTTGAATGGTGGCTCGGCCGTGCAGCAGGAAATCAAATCAATGTAAACGCATTTCTTCAACGCCTCAATTGAGTTGCTAAGCCACAGGGGCAAGCGAGGCCTCTACCCATCCCCCAGAATTGATGCTCTGCAGTAGCCGATCTCGGTCGGGTTGGCAGGCTAGTTAGTCTCGGTGTAACTTGTTGTGTATGTAATATGTGTGCTACTTGAACCTATGGACAGGACTGCACTACTTGTAGGGCGTAGTGATACGCAGTACCACTCCTGGCCATAGGGGTATAAATAGTACTGTGGGTACTGATCTCCCCTCAGTTCCCGCCTGTGGGCATGAAGTAAAGACCTACGTGCAGTCCCTACCTCCAACCAGTAAAGGCCTGTTTGAGTTATACGTTTAAGTCTTTGTGTTAATTGTTCAATACAATACACATACTTAACACTGGCGACGAGTCGGTTCGAACCCTGCGGCAGTTATTCCACGGCGGCTTCGTCCAAAGACAGGAGGTTGAAGAGAGGTTTCAATCCTCAACACCCCACTCAAAACTGAAGGGCAGCAGAAATCCTGACAGCTTCCAGCGACTGGAAGCGACAGGCATTAGGACCCTGAAGCCTCCATAACCTCGTGGGTAAGCCAGAGCCCGGGAGGGAGCGAGCAAGAGCCGCGCGAGCGGGTGAGCCAGAGGCCGGGAGCCGCTTCAAGTGCGAGGCGCAGCGCGGGCCAGCGATCGGGACCAAAGATAAGGGCCGCACTCGGACTGAAAGGCGCGGCGGCTGCAGAAGCTCAAGGTGCGAGAGCCGCTTCGGTCGGGAGCCACTTCACGATCCAGCGGTCGCATCCGCTGATAAGGGCCGCACTCGGGGGCTGAAGGGAGACGGCGTCGGGGGACGGGTGAAGACCGCCAAGCGCGGGAAAACCGCCATTTTGTGGGCGGAGGACGACGGCAAGAGCGGGAAGCCGCCATCTTTGATAACAAGTAAAGAAAATAAAATCTGAGAAATTGCAAATCTACAATGCCTAAACACGGGAATATTAGCACCTTTGATAGTGATCTCGAAGATTGGGCCATATATGTTGAAAGAGTAAAAAATTATTGTAAGGCCAATAAAATTCGTGACCAAGATAAAGCTCTAACATTATTAAATTTAATGGGTGCGAAGACATACGGGCAATTGAAACACCTGTTATCACCAGATGAACCGGCGGATAAGACGTTCGATGAGATTGTTACTGTCCTGAAAGATCATCTAAACCCCACGCCGCTGATGCTAGCGGAACGATTTAAATTTTACGACAGAAGGCAGCTACAGCATGAAAGCAATGCTGAATATTTGCTGGAATTGCGTAAATTAGCGAAATATTGCCAGTTTGGAACGGGACTGACAGAGGCACTTCGAGACAAATTTGTGTGTGGTTTATTTAAACAGGATACACAAAAGCGACTGCTCGAGGAGAATGAGCTGACGCTTGAGAAGGCGGTCACTATGGCAGCAGCACACGAAGCCGCAGCGAGAGGCACGGCAGTAATGCAGCTACGGTCACCGGAGCTCAGTGCACACAAATTGGGTGTGAGTTCTGGCAAATGTTATCGTTGTGGAAAGACAACGCATGATCAGAACCAGTGTTGGTTTAAAAACCAAGAATGTAGAACTTGTGGTAGGCTTGGACATATAGCTAGAGTATGCAGGTCAGCGAAGAAGACCAGCAACAAGAAGTCACCGCAAGGAAAATACGCAAAGCTACACAAGGTGACCGAACAGGAGTCCGATTCAGACGCTAGCAGTAATGAACTGGCTAGCTTAAGCTGTAATGAACTGGCTAGCTTAAGAGTACTCAACGCTGGTAAGGGTGCAGACCTCCAGACAATTTGGGTCACTCTTCAGATAGAAGGAGTCCAAGTAAAACTGGAATTGGACACTGGATCGGCATTGACGGTCATAAATAAGAAAGATTACGGAAAGTTATTCCAACATATTCCCCTACAGGATACGGGGATTATATTGGAAACATACACGGGGCAAAGAGTGTACCCCATCGGGAAAATAGAGGTTGCAGTGGTCCACAAGGGCGAAGACAGTCAAATAATGGACTTATATGTGATATCTGAAGGAGGTCCTCCACTACTAGGACGGGAGTGGATTAGGAAAATGAATATGGACTGGCATTTCCTACAAACAATAACGAGTGAGAACTCGGTGAAGATAGTCGGCCCAGACTCTGGAACGGATGATGGTAAGCCCAACTCAGGTGCAAAAGACAAAGTTTCAGCACAGAATTCCACTGAGCAACAACAACATAGTTTAACTGTGGATTCTGAGTCTGGCAAGTCTACTGATGTGCCCATTTCTGAGGGACACCGGGCTCGAACTCAACTCCATTTCAAACTACAACAGCAATTAGAACAAATGCTTCGCCGTTTTGAGCAAGAGTTGAATGCAACGAAAGAGTTCTTTGATATAGAGTTGGAGAATCTGGAAAGACAACAGAAGCAGCTGATGGAGAAAATGGAGCAGGAGCACACAAAACGTCTGATGTCAGAGGAGTTAACGGTCAGCCAACTCCTGCATATGCTGAAGGACAGGACTCTGAAATGGGAAAAACTTGAACATGAACTTCAATATTCAAACGAAAGGGGTTCGGAGCTCTCAAAGGTTATTGGAAGAGCTGAGGTGGCAACACAGACTGAGATGACTGCAACAGAGCAGCCCTTGGATGCCAAAAGTACGCTGACTCACGTCAACGTAGAACAACAGACCGCTGAAACAGCTGCTCCGGTAGAGGGATTGAATAGTCCGATCAATCAATCTCCAAAAGAAGTTGAAGTAGTAAAATCTCAAATGAGGTCATTAGTAAACGACTTGCTGAAAGCCCAGAAAAAGCTGGATGCAGAGGTACACATGAAGAAGTCTCTTCAGGAAAGATGTCTGGATTTGGAACAAGAGCTGGCTAACGTCCAGCTGGGTATGGAGGAAATAGACGACCCTCTCACTGGTCTAGCTCAGGACGACACCGAATATTACTATGACCTGGTGGACGACACCGAATATTACGATGTCCTGTCCTGCCCAGCTTGTAACTTCGACTCCCAAAGTGCAGAAATCATGGAGGAGCACCAAAAGTCTACGGAACATCGGGAGAAGCTGGCTCTACGACGGAAACAGGAGGAAGAGAAGGAGGAACTGCGCATGCAGCTGTGGCAGCTGACAATGGAGCCCAGAGAGTCTCCAAGAAGCAGAAAAGGAAAAGTAAAAACAGAAGATGACCCATCTGAACCATTATCACCTCTACCAGATCACACACGTGGTCCCTCCGAACGGAGCCAATTCAGTTCGGAAGTTCAAACTGTTAAATCCATGGAAGGACTATTGAATGAGTCACTCCAGCAACGTGAACCGACTACACCACAGAGATTGAATCTGTGAACTGTTTCCCGCAGAGACTGAATCTGTGATCTGTTTTGACATGAAGTTATCTATGTATCTATGTTATTCTGTTATGTAAACCTGAAGTTATATATGTATATATGTTATTACGTTATGTTAAATGGGGAGATGACTGTAAAGCTAAGAAGGGAGGAATGTTGTGTATGTAATATGTGTGCTACTTGAACCTATGGACAGGACTGCACTACTTGTAGGGCGTAGTGATACGCAGTACCACTCCTGGCCATAGGGGTATAAATAGTACTGTGGGTACTGATCTCCCCTCAGTTCCCGCCTGTGGGCATGAAGTAAAGACCTACGTGCAGTCCCTACCTCCAACCAGTAAAGGCCTGTTTGAGTTATACGTTTAAGTCTTTGTGTTAATTGTTCAATACAATACACATACTTAACATAACTGGGTTGAGGAAGACCAGGGCTCGTGGTCCTAATCGCTCGCTTTCCAATGGTGCCTGCTGGGAGGGCATGTCTGTGGAGGGCAACTGAGAACGTCGTCGGGCTCAGCTGTGATGCCCCCCACGCCAAAATAGCGTGTCGACAATTACTGACAGGACTCTCGCACCGATAATGGCTACTTGGCCAAAGTACCATAAAGCACCTGGCACCCTTGGAAAATGTACCACAGCCAAGGAGTCAGGGGTGAGAGGGTAAGGAGTTGGAGAAAACTGACGAGAGAGGATTTTCTTTTAAATTATTAAATACAAACAGTTCACCTGAAGGCCCGCAATGTGTTCCCTGTGCTTGTCCCCAGTGTGTTCAGCACATGCAATGCAAATGCAGACAAAACAAAGGGGCGGAGGGCCAGGGGTGAATGAAGCGGCCTCGGTTCAAGGAATCTTTTCATTTCGATCCAAACCAAGCCAAGCCTGTCGACACCTGGAGCCAGGAACAAACTGAATGTAATTGCTATTTTCCTCTTGGAAATTAGTGGTCGAAGGAGGGGGGGGTGGGGGGGGAGCGGGGGTTGGTTGGGAAAAAACAACTTGTTAGCTGCCAAAAAAAAAGTTTGAAGATGTAATTAAGTTTTCTTTTTTTAAATCTGAAGTTTATCGAAGTTCAAATGAAGCAGAAAGCCAGGCCTCAGACTGATCCATCAGCTTACCTCAGATATTAACAGCAAAATGGTGCTTTTCCTTAGCTCTGTAGCACCATTGCCAAACTTAAATCCACAACAGAATATACAAACGGATATGGGACGGAATTGGATTCCCAGGATCGCAAGTCCTACCATCTAAATGGGGCACGAAAAAAACATGCAGACAGAGTTCAGAGTCAGCCACCCAAGGAACCAGAGCCTCAGCATTAGATAATCCTATTAAAGTAATTTAAGGGGGGAAAAAAGAGATTTAAATTACTTGTGGTCCGTCCAGGTAAATAAAGAATACCCGCTTTGTAACCAGAAAACATTAAACGCTGCAAACCAACGATACCTGACCTGGTCATTCATGCCAGCGTTTGAGACCATTTCTATATAATAGGTTTTTTTCTCCCCCCACCCCCTTTTTAAAGCACAATATTATGATCGATCGTCGGGATAAATCGCTTTCTTCAACCGCACAAGGGCATGCAGCCGAGAGAACCGGCTGTGGTGCTAGAGAAGCTTTTTCTTCCCGCCCCCCTCAGCGAAGCTTCGAATTTCATGGTAAGTGCATTTGACCCATCACAAAATCTTCTCCCTGTACTTCCCCCCGCCCCCACCACCGCATGAAATGATGTACAAAACCTCAGTAGGTTTGGTTCAATAAAGCAGCAGATGTGTTTTTAACCCTTTTGCCAAGGGAAGAGATTTTGGCACCAATAACCCTGCCATTAAAATTAAAATAAGCAAAGATTGAACGTTTCAGAAATGCGAGTGACTGACTAAGAAATCTCCTGATGTTAGCAATGCGCAAATGGAAATTATTGGCGACATAGATCGAGAAACCGATAGCGAGAAAAACGTCAGATTGGTTGGAATTATCGACCAAGGAATGGATTAGAGGGGGAAAAAAATCTTGGGGCTGTTCAGAAAACAACCGAGGACTAAAAAAAAAAATTCTAAACAAAAACTAGAATTCTCGTTCTTTTCTCTGTATTGAATGACCCGCTGGCAAAAATCACAATCTCAGGAATCGCATCTTTCAAAGGCCGTCTGTTCCCGCTAATTTCAGGAGCGGGGTTCTTGGAGAGAAAGAGAACAATTTCATCCCTTTAGATGTCACAATGGGAGCGTTAATGTAGTAAAAGGGTGCGTTTCAAAGTGTTGAACACCATTTTTCTAATCCTTTACTTTTTCTACCGCCTTATGATTCTGTTGTACAATGTGTGAGATTACAAGGTAAAAGAGTGCGATATAAGTGTGCGATGTAAATTCAGGAAAGAGACAAGGGGTGGGGGGTTACATTTTTTGCAAACTGCTAGCTTTGGCGCAGAGTTTCTTGGGAGTCGAAGTGGGACACTGGCCGTGGCAATGGTTGGAGGAGATTCAAATCTTGCCACAAATTCGGAGATTGAATGCTATGCTGTGTTAGCCAAGACTGGGGTGGGCATCATTACAGTGGCAACAATATTGAGCTTTGGAGATCTGCCTCGGTGTAGAGGATATGCAGTGGGGGAAGTGATGGTCTCTTTTTAAAATAACACCGAATAAAGTCAGATCGACGCGAATAGAGTTTTTTTTATATAAAACTCCAGCCGGGTGGCAATCTTTTTACCGCAAATACATGTTAAAATGAAGTGGAGCCCTTTTTTCATTGAACATTGTCAGGTTCCACCTCATCACTAGAGTGTGCACATTGGCCATCGGTGATCCCGGTAACTCCGACATCACCAGGATCGTGTCAGAGCAAAATCGGTGTGAAACAAATGTGCCCGTGACTCTGAAAAAATGTTACAAATAAAGTTGTAATATAAAGTAAAAAACACACACACACACAAAAAGTGCTGAGTTACATTCACGGGTAATTTCAATTATTTCCCCCCCCCCCCACCCCCACCCCGCCAACTGAAGATACGACTCTCCTTAACATTTCAGTCTTCAGTTGCCTTTCTGTAATCTGCGAGGGCCTACGGATAACACAAGAACGAGGAAGAGACTGCACTGGAGACAAAGGCATCCCAAGGCTCCCATCTCCCCAAAACTTGAAAGCAGGTCCTTTTATTTCTTTACTTCGGAGAAACATAATTTTATACCGGATGCAAAAAAAAAACGTTAAAAAAGATTGTCTGCATTGAATGCTCACAGCGTAAACGAACTGCGGGGAGCCCGACGGTTTCTCAAATCAAACTGGGCAGAAATCAGATCTGTTCGGACATTTCTGAAGTTTCTCCCCCCTCCCCCCCCCCCCCCCCCCCAGTTCCAAAATCGGAGATTCCCACCAAATTAACTATACATATCCAGTTAAATCGGAATACTCTTCGCTAATGGGTCTCACGGTGAGGAGATAAAACCCGACAGAAAAAAGTTAAATGAAAAAAGGGCCTCGCTTCATTTTGCTGTGGATTTGCAATATAAAAAGATTGTCGCACGGCTGCAGTTTATAAAACATCCCTTGATCTAGTGTTAATCTGGTGTTATTCAGTGGGGTTTTTTATTTTTAAAACAGACCCTCACTCACCAATGTATATCCTTGACACTGAGGCAGAGTTCTAAAGCACTTTGTTCCTAGAGCTTTGCCCAACCAACCATACGGTTTATGAACAGTTGATTTTCTTTTCTCTATGACTTGGACATTGCCAGTTCAGCTGGGATTAAAAGATAGAATGCGTCCTCATTTTATTTTTAAAACTGGGGGCAACAACATACCTTTAAGCGCACAGTCGACGCTCATTTTAAATTATTTTTAGTTTTATATATATTTTTAAAAAGTAAGTCGTTGCTCTAGCTCTACCCCAGCTGGGGGTCATCTCTCTCTCTCTCTTTCTCTCTCCCTCCATCCCTCCCATTTTTCCGAAGCAGGTAGGGAGGCAGACACCCAATATAGCTGCACCGTACTGCATGCCGCTCTGGGAGATGGGGTCAGCCTGTAGGGACCCAGATTCTGCAGCTCGATCAAAGCTAAAATGGAGGCACAGGCGTGTTAGCAAGGAGGGGGATGTTCAACATATTTATTTATTTCTTTTCTAAATGGCTAAGAGAATTTTATTTATCTGACCGCTCGTGGCAAAAACGGCAATTTCTACAGCCAGGGGTTCCAAGGTGCTGAACTCTTCATGCAGTTCAAGAAGGAATTTGACTAAATTGTAAATAAGAAAATGTAATTGCAAGTTAATATCCAGATAAATTCACAGTGACCAAGTGTCATTCAGAAAGGGTTAGGAAAAAATATATTTCTAGCCATTGAAAAGGTAGTTGGTCTCCAATATCTCTCAAGTCACAAAAATTCCAGCATGGAATGGCAAGATTTCGAAATCTCAAAAACGCATTCGGAAGGAATATAATCATGCACGAATTAATGCGACATATTAAACCCATAACGGCCTTGTTAGAATCAGAGTAATTTTAAGCAAATAGGTTGTGATCATACGCCAATATCGCACAGTGCAATTCCTAGGGTTTTATGGAATGAAAGAGCATTTATAATTCTGATCGTTCCCTTCTAAATAAAAAAACAGCTGAAATATATACAGGAAATAGTGTATATAGAAAATATCTAAAATATATCAAATGTAACATAAAAATGTATATACACACACAAGTTAAATATACACAAAATATATAATGTAATATATAACACGTTATATACAATACATAAAATTAAATGTGTATATACATTTTTATATATAATATCTAAGTTAAATATACACAATATAATGTAATATATATGTTATATACAATATATAAAAATATATAAAAATGTATATACACAAGTTAAATATATGCAAAATATATAATGTAATAACATTATATACACAATACAATATATAAAATTAAATATATATATAAAATATACACAAGTATATGCAGAATACAGAAAAATATATCAAAGGTAATATACAGATACAAATGATAGTGTATATAAAGTGTAGATATAATGTATAATATATAAATTGTATATGTAAAAATAAATGTGTGCCTATAATGTAAATACAAAATATGTAAAATTGTAGATTCAAAATATCTGATAAAAGGTATAGAAATAGTATATATATGTAAAAGATAAATATATATTCTTCTGCTGCAGAAATGCCACTATTTCTCAGAGGTTAGAGCGTTTAACATCTCAATGAATGTCGCGTGCTTGTAACAGAGGATGTAGTAGGAGATTCCATTCGTCTGGCTTACGAGGTCAGTGTTGATAACTAACATGGGACGTGTATCTCATGTAGAACATGCATCGAGTATTGTTTCAAAACTACCTGAACCAGTTTGAAAGAATTAAACGCTGTGCCAGTCGTAATTCTGGGCACAGTTGCCATTTTTTTTTTTACTCGCTCTCTCTCTGCAGGGTTTTTCTCTCTCGTTCAATTTTTTTTTGGAAATGAGTTCTTTGATTTTTCCGTCACATGTCAATGATCTCCAGGAATCAATTAGAATGTGCTTTAAAGTGACGCTGGTCAAAGAGGGATCAATGTGACCTGCCCTCTGGAGAGTTCAGCAGCCCGTTCTGTAATTAAAAGCGTAGGTTCGATTCCTGGCCTGTGTCATGTTCGTCCAGCTCATAACCAGAGAACAGTTAGGGTACGGCAAACGGCCTGGGTGAACCTAGGTTATGGAGAAGCAGGGGAATGAGCCAGAGCTCTTGGTCCAGATCACTATCTGGCGATTCCTGCTGGAGGGCACGCATGTGTATGGATATCTGGTGAGGATAGGACTGGACTCAGCTGTTTATGCCCCGTAGCCAAATAACGTCTGATTCTTGCTCTCTAGAACCACGCATCAAGAATGGCCGCGTGGGGTGAGGTACTGGTCGGGCATCTACTGCCCTGTAACTATACCGCAGTATGAGTCAGCACCTTCAACAGAGGAAAGGAGAAGATGGGATGTAAGAGCAAGCACAATGCGCTGACTGCAGCAGCCCATGCCCCCAGTAATATTCTGCTTTTTAAACCTTATTTCAGGCTTCTTCATAAACCAATATTGATGAAAAGGAATAACTTTCCTAAAAGGTTTTAAAACAGCATGATGTACAGGGGCTCACAGCAGATCTCAGTCTCCGCTAACTGATTTTGGTCGAGCAGTCTCTGCTGCAATCAGCGTCAAACAGTTGCTGAATTGATGGATTTTCATATTCACCGCCTGGGTTGTAATCTGGTGGAGCGGAGTGCCCTCCCATTGTAGAACCCACCCACTTCTCATCGCATTGCAATCAATGGAATGAAAATCGGGCGGGTTCTATAAAGGATGGGATTACTGTGCACACAGTGAGGTTGCCCATCTACCCCATTGTGTGATTTACTGAATTAAGGGAATGTCTAGAATTTCCAAATTGGTGTGAAACATTGACGTCCGATTGCCTCCTAAACTGACCACAGAACAAATAGAACGTGAAGCATTTTGCCTGGATAACAGCAAGTTTGCTCGCTGTGCCGGTTCCTCCCATTCCTTTCTACGGCTCTAAATTATTGTTTACCAGCAGCATCTTTCATCGGAATCTCTCTCTCGGTTTAAACAGCCTTACACGCAAAACAAATAAACAGCCCAAAACATTTGTTGGACAGCTAGCTCGAGCCTCGGCAACCAAGTGGAAGACAATGTGGTCTATAAGAGCGGGGGGTTATGCTTCAACTGTATACGGTAAAACACTAGTTAGGCCTCAGCTAGAGTACTGCATGCAGTTCTGGTCACCACATTACAGGAAAGATGTGATTGCACTAGAGAGGGTACAGAGGAAATTTACAAGGATGTTGCTAGGAGTAGAGAATCTTAGCTATGAGGAAAGACTGGATAGGCTGGGTCTGTTTTCCTTGGAACAGAGGAGGCTGAGGGGAGACGTTGTTGAGGTGTATAAAATTGAGGGGCCTAGATAATAAAGTGGATATAAAGGACCTATTTCCCTTAGCAGAGGGGTCAAAAACCAGGGGGCACAGATTTAAAAGTAATTGGGGAAAGAAATGGAGGGCATTTGAGGGGAAATTTCTTGATCCAGAGGGTTGTGGGGGTCTGGAACTCACTGCCTGAAAGGGTGGTAGAGGCAGGAACCCGAACCACATTTAAAAAAGTACTTGGATGTGCACTTGGGATGCTGTAACCTGCAGGGCTACGGACCAGGAGCTGGGACGTGGGATTAGGCTGACACGATGGGCCGAAATGGCCTCCTTCCTTGCTGTAACTTTCTATGATTCGGTCATAGGGAGTGAATCCAGAGGCTGGCAAGGGCTCACAACACATGCTGATCATTATGCAGATCAACTAACAAGTGGCCTTAAGGCACCAACTACAATTGTAGGCCATAGACTTGAAGTAATTTGAGGATGTTCCTAATCTCCCAAGATGTCGAAGATATGAGCAACATGCTCCCGCTCCCTCATTACAAATTGGGAGACCACAAGGACAAATAAAAAAGGTTATTGCACCCGCCAATACTGAATTGAGTCTTTACATTTTATGGCCATTAGACAAGGATTTTTTTCCCGATCAGTACAGGAAATGGTAGGGAAGGATGGAGGTAATAGAAGGGTCTGCTTAGCTCAATTATTTCAACTGAGACAATACTTGTGCAACTGTTATTAGGAATGATACAATTGGGAATAATTAATTGACATTTTAAAAATCATCAAAATAGCAATTTAAGGTGACTGGCATTTAAAAAAAAAAAACCGACAGCACATCTGCTCGTGATCTGTTACTAATGGATAGTCGCACATAAATCAAACAACCAAGAAGCCTTTGGCTCATTTTTAAAACAGTGAAAATAAAAATCTGTTTCTTTCACACTTGCACCCTGCGCAATTTTTATATCAAACTCGGTACACTGAACCCGTATGTAAATGAGATGTTAATGTCCCTTGTATTAGTCTGTGCTCTCGCGTTTGATCGCTTTCGATGACAAGTGGCCATTGCCCAAAATACCTTTAAAGAGATTCGTTATATTTTGATTTTCAGGATTTTTTTTATTTTTAACGAACAAAACTACATTTTCCGCCAGAACTGTCATCTTCAGAGGAACATGAATTGATTGTTTACCCCTTTATGCCGGAAACTTATACTTTAGTGGCACGGTGCCCAAATCATGCCACGGAAAATCAGGCTTAATCTGTGTCGGCAACCACGACTCGCACCTCTGATGCGACGCGGATGAAAAGAGCGAGGCGGATGGGAGAAGGTGGGCTTAAAATTAAAAAAAAATCCTCTCCTCTTCAAGGCACCGAGTCATCCTGAGGTAAACGGCATCCAGTACCTCACCCACATTCATCTGTCTGTCAGTCGCAAAAGGCACTGCCCAGTGTGGTAACCAGATTGCGTCCCCATTCTGTCCTAATCATCGAATTTACAACACAGTATACGGGGATCGGGCGGGGAAAGTTAGAATTGAGGTAGAAGATCAGCCATGATCTTATTGAAAGGCGCGGTGCAGGCCTGATAGGAGCAGGAGGAGGCCATACAGCCCATGTTCTTATGTAGAAAACGGCCATCCGGCCCATCGGGCCTGTTCCGGCTCTTTGCACGAGCTGTCCAATTCGTCCCACTCCCCCTTAATTTGCAGAATTGGTTCGAACAAGAACAAACAGCTAGGCTCCCTGCTGGAATGTTGGGCAATGGCAGCATCAGGCTCTTTTTGCAATGCCCGCTATGCTGGAATAGACTGCTCACACTGGCTCATACAGGAAGAGCGCTCATTTGAGCGCAATGCTGGAGGAGGATGTCCGCACCCTTGTAACTCTATCCCAGCAAGAGTCAACTCCTCCAGGAGACACGGATAAAACCAGGAGTAAAAGCATAGATGTGATTAGGCTTAGTAAGAAGTTTCTACTGGAATATCAACGTCACTATTAAAAGCAGTTAATTATAATACACCAGAAATTCTGTGTTTCTGCTGTTCCTTCATTTGTGAACTAAGGGATTTATGCAACTTATGAGCTACGTAAAAAATGAAATCTTATTCTGCCAACACAAGCATGGGTGGAATAATCCTCTCCGATCTTGTTATGCTGTTAGCCCATGGATTGTGAGGCCTTGGCCACCTTGGCTGTCAAGGGAGTCTTCAATATAGCCAATTGCCATTCCAAACCATGGCTGGCAGAAGTCAAGTTTACGGCAAGTGGAACATCTATATATTGCTGCGAGAGAAATAATGTGCTGATGACGAGCAGGGAACCCGCTGAAGCTCCAGAGCTCGAAAATGTAACACCTTTGTACTCGATATTACTATTTATCCCTCAACCATCATCACTAAAACAGATTATCTGGTCATTATCACATTGCTGTTTGTGGGAGCTTGCTGTGCGCAAATTGGCTGCCGCGTTTCCTACAGTACAAAAGTGACCACACTCCAAATAGTATTTCATTGGCTGTGAAACTCTTTGAAACGTCCGGTGGTCGTGAAAGGCGCTATATAAATGCAAGCCTTCCTTTCGATAGCGTTCCTATTGTCCTAGTTTCAACAAGATGGTTCCTGTAGTGTGCATTAATAACGCATTTCATAATGGGAATTGTAGGAGGACCAGCCTCATAACAAGCTACAGGAAACTTTCTGGTATCTGGCACGGACGGGACCGACGTAGTGCCGGTTCATCAACAATCCCGGATAACCGAACGCTATAGTAAAAGATATGGACCTTAGAGCTCCGTATAAAGCAACAAACCCTGTTGCTTAGCAACAGCTTCAGAACAACGTCCACAAGTTGCAAGCGTCTCTGTAGCTTAGCAACAGCTGCAGCCAAACCCTTGCCTTCCTCTATTTGTTTCTGTGCAAGTAATAAAAGTTACCTTAACCGACTCCTGAATTTTGACGGTTAACCAACATTTCCGGTTATTTAGGGGCCGGTTAATCGAAAGTTTCCCTGTACAATGCATTCTGCCCAATGGAGACATTGGAGGATAACAGATGCTTGTTGTGAATTGCAGGGTAGACATCCAATCGGAGGTTTCAGCAGCAGAAATTGCGATAAAAGTTCGAGAGGTTAACGTTCCATCATCCGATTCCCCAACATTGGATTAACTGGGACATTACGGTCAGTATTGCTCGGTGTTCTAAATGCTTGGGTGGCTGCATTTTATATTGTTCCTCATGCGCCATCATTGGCACTGCAAGAGGAGGGATCTTTAAAAACTTCACAAGTTGATGATTACTCAGTGTTGTTGAGTTCTATAAACTTTACATAGAATGTACAGCACAGAAACGGTGGCATAGTGGTTAGCACTGTTGCCTCACAGCGCCAGGGACCCGGGTTCGAATCCGGCCTCGGGTGACTGTCTGTGTGGAGTTTGCACATTCTCCCCGTGTTTGTGTGGGTTTGCTCCGGTTTCCTCCCACAGTCCAAAGATGTGCGGGTTAGGTTGATTGGCTATGATAAATTGACCCTTAGTGTTAGGGGGATTAAAATATGTGGGGTTACGGGGATAGGGTGGGATATGTGTAGGGGTTACGGGGATCGGGTGGGCTATGTGTCGGTGCAGGCTCGATGGGCCGAAATGGCCTCTATCTGCACTGTGGGGTTTCTGTGATTCTGTGAGGAAACAGGCCATTCAGCCCAACTGGTCCGGGCCGGTGTTTATGTTCCACTCAAGCCTCCTCCCACCCCTCTTCATCTCACCCTATCTGCAAACCCTTCTATTCCTTTCTCCCTCATGTGTTTATCCAGCTTCCCCTTGAATGCATCTGATATTCGCCTCAACCACTCCCTGTGGTAGCAAGTTCCACATTCTAACCACTTTCCGGATCAAGAAATTTCTCCTGAAGTCCCTATTGGATTTATTCATCTTAAATTTATTAATCTATTAAACTTGACAGGGACTTTGGTTTGAAAGCGATGGGATGTGTCAAACGGTAAAAATGTCAGGGGATTCCTTTCTACGTTCTCAGCTTCCTCACTCCAGGTCAAAAATTATGTTGTATTGGCCAAGAATCATTCCACAAATCAGCCAGTCCAAACCATTACATAAATCTGCAGGTCCCTCTGTTCAGATCTACAGCCAGTGTCTTGTATTATAGGGGCTGCATGTAGACGCTGCCCTTATCCTTTATGTTGTCACATCAAGGAGGTGCCGCAAATGTGTCTGGCGGCACAGAATGCCATCTGGTGAGGATGGGCACACTCCCCGGCTCCAGGGGCAAGGTGCCACTGACAAACGGGAGGCACAGGATGCGAGCATGCTCATTTTATTGAGTGCTCAGCCTCCCAGTGTAGGCCAATAAAAAAAGAACTTGCATTTATATAGCGCCTTTCAAGGCCTCAGGACATCCCTAAGCGCTTTACAGCCAATGAAGTACTCTTTGAAGTGTAGTCACTGTTGTAGCGTGGGGAAGCGCGGCAGCCAATTTGCGCACAGCAAGCTCCCACAAACAGCAATTAGATCATCTGTTTCAGGTGCTCTTCTGAAGCATCATCGCTGTTGTAGCAATTTGGGTTTTGTATTATTCTAGACTGTAGGGACCCTTGCCATCAAGTAATGGCTGCAGAAAGGCACAGCGTTGTAAAGTTCCCAACTTGGCTGCCAGTACTCGAAGCCAGAGTCATAACAGCACAGAAGGAGGCCATCTGGCCCAATGAGTCCGTGCCGGCTCTCTGTGGAACAATCCAGTCAGTCCCACTCCCCCGCTCTCTCCCCGTAGCCCTGCAAGTTTATTTCCCTCAAGTGCCTATCCAGTCTCCCCTTGAAAACAGAGTGTCTCCACTTCCACCACTTCAGTCGGCATCAAGTTCCAGGACCTCACCACTCGCTGCATAGAAAAGTTTTTCCTCACATCCCCCACCCCCCCCCCGTATCTCTTGCCCAAAACCTTAAATCTGTGTCCCCTAGTCCTTGTACCATCAGCTAGTGAGGAACAGCCTTTCCCCGTCTAGTCTATCCAAACCCGTCATAATCTTGCACACCTTGAGACCACACCTTGAGTATTGTGTGCAGTTTTGGTCGCCTTATCTGAGGAAGGATGTTCTTGCCATGGAGGGAGTGCAGCGAAGATTCACCAGACTGATACCTGGGATGGCAGGAATGACGTATGAGGAGAGATTGGGTCGATTGGGCTTATACTCGCTGGAGTTTAGAAGAATGAGAGGGGATCTCATTGAAACTTATAAAATTCTAACAGGACTAGACAGACTAGATGCAGGAAGGATGTTCCCGATGGCCGGGGAGTCCAGAACCAGGGGTCACAGTCTAAGGATAAGGGGTAAGCCATTTAAGACTGAGATGAGGAGGAATTTCTTCACCCAGAGAGTGGTGAACCTGTGGAATTCTCTACCACAGAAGGCAGTGGAGGCCAATTCATTAAATATATTCAAGAAGGAGTTGGATATATTTCTTAAGGCTAAAGGGGTCAAGGGATATGGGGAGAAGGTAGGGACAGGGTACTGAGTTTAGATGATCAGCCATGATCTCATTGAATGGCGGAGCAGGCTCGAGGGGCCGAATGGCCTACTCCTGCTCCTATCGTCTATGTCTATGTCTACCAAATCACCCCTCAACCTCCTTTGCTCTAATGAAAACAAATCCAGCTTCTCCCAACCTGTCCTTGTAGCTATGGGGCAACTGGACCGGATTCAGGCCATCGACAGTCCCAGCAAACTGCAGGGGGGGGGGGGGGGGCGGGGGGTCACAATCAACGTTCCCTTTGAGCTGCATGGCCGCACAGCTCTGTGGACCTCCCACGCAGCCGCCTCACCAGCTTTTCAATGGGGAAAAACCACGCGCACCCTAAAAAAATTAACGGGAACACTGGTCACAACGCAAATGTGACACACGCTCTTTCAGCAATCGCTCCGATAAATAGCACACCCATTTAGTGGGTGCACTTAGGTTCTCGGCCCTGTCCTCATTTTATTTCCTGTGATTAGTAAAATGCTTGTGAACTACTTGGTGCTCTGTGACCAAAGGGCCCACAAAAAAAAAGATGCGATTAACAGGCCGACGTTAAAACAATCATCTCTTGAAAGAAAAGGAGAATCAGTTGAATATAAAGGCTGCTCCCAAACTTCAAAGCAGTCAGAAGTTAGTGTGTTTCCCGGGACCATCTGCAAAACTCGATAACCATAATTCCCTTTTCTGTGATGTTTTCTGATTCATAACCTCAGGAACCCTCAGGGGAAAGACGAACACCACAACAGATACAAACCAGCCTTTGTTTCCATGGTATAAATCAACGTTCAGGGCAGGGCTGGAACACATTCTAACTGAAAGGCTGGGGAACACCACAGGAGCTTATCTGTATTTCAAAGTTATGTGCAATGCCCAGCATTGTCAACACTCATGATTTTGTTAACGATTTATTGATTTTGCACCATTGCCTTTTATTTCTGCAATTCACCAAGATATACTCTCTCTTAGGCAGTCCCTCGGACCCGAGGATGACTTGCTTCCACATTAAAAATGAGTTCTCAGGTGACTGATGAGTCCAATGCGGGACCTACAGTCTCTGTCACAGGTGGGGCAGACGGTGGTTGAAGGGGTGGGTGGGTGGGGTGCTTGGGTTGACGTGTGCGCCTTGCGCTGCCTGCACTTGGCTTCCGGCGAAGAGACTCGAGGTGTTCGGTGCCTTCCCGGATGCTTCTCCTCCACTTTGTGCAGTCTTGGGCCAGGGATTCCCAGGTGTCGGTGGGGATGTTGCACATTTTCAAGGAGGCTTTGAGGGTGTCCTTGAAGCGTTTCCTCTGCCCACCTGGGGCTCTCTTGCCGTGTCGGAGCTCCGAGTAGAGCGCTTGTTTTGGGAGTCTCGTATCGGGCATGCGGACAATGTGACCCGTCCATCGGAGCTGATCGAGTGTGGTCAAAGCTTCGATGCTGGGGATGTTGGCCTGAGCAAGAATACGGATGTTGGCGCGCCTATCCGGTCAATGGATTTGCAGGATCTTGCGGAGGCAGCGTTGGTGGTACCTCTCCAGTGCAAGATATACATCAAATAAATGAGAGGCAGAGAGCGAGAGATCGAGAAAGAATGAGAATTAAGATACAGAATGAAAGAAGACTTGCATTTATATAGCACCTTTCATGACGTCAGGACACCCCAAAGCATTTTACAGCCAATGAAGTACTTGTTAAAGAATAGTGACTGGCAAATTCGGGACAGTTTTGTGCTGTTAACCTACACCCACCTGGATTGAGATTGCTGTAGTTTATTTGACTCAGGACCCATACAGCTGACAGAATAAGGAAAGTCTCATCATTCCTTATTTCTATGGAAGAAACTTGTCGAACTCCTAGTTTCAGATGTAGATTCTTCCTCAGAATCTAACCCTGAACTTAAATTAGACTGTGAGGTAAATGCTTATAACTACGGCCACTAGTTTACAATGATTAAATTGGTCATTGGTTTTATCGCACGGGATTTTTTTTTACTGATGTTTTGGGAATTGTATTCTATTATTTCATCTATTTTTCTATCAAAATCTGTGGCCTTGCCTACAATATACAAAGGGACTACTGTTCCTCAGATCCCTGTGACTGGTTACTGGTGACCGAGTCAAATTAGGTTTTTATTGTATTCTGGATTTTTTTTTA